>NW_020954625.1:7814340-7828751 GCF_900497805.2 Vombatus ursinus | reverse complement strand
TGGGTGTGTGTGTGTGTGTGTGTGTGTGTGAGAGAGAGAGAGAGAGAGAGAGAGAGAGAGAGAGAGAGAAGTAGAGTTATAGTAAAATCAAGATTGTAATGATTCTCAATACTGGGAGACATATTAAAATTCATGCCATTCAATTCTTCCTTATAGGTGAGAAAAAATGAAATGCAGACAAGAGAAATGGTTTGCCCAAATTTGCAAAGTTGATGCCAGCAGTACAGGCAGAATGAAAACCCAGATTTCCTGAGTCTCAGGTCAAGACTTTGCTGCTGCGCCACAAGCCTGGTTTGAAGTAACACCATGTAAACAACACATTCACATTTATGTACAACATGACAGCTATGAATGGTAATTAATTAACATGCCAGAGTCAATTTCATCCCTGACCAATTGAAATAGGTCATTGAAGAGCAACATTTTTAAAAGACCTTTCAAGTATAAAGGGATGAAACCCCACTACTAGAAAAGGCTGAGGCTGGCCAATGAAATCAATTGATTTCCCTCACTGGGATTTCCCATCAACAATGAAATCAGAGGTCTTGATGGAAAAAACCAAAACACTAATACTCTGCTGCATCTATTACCTCAGCATGCTGTCCATTTCAATGGGACAGAATTCAACCTTTCCATGACTTCTCCTGTTATGCAACTCTTGTCCTCACCCTCCAAATCCTCTACACAGGGTCCACAAAACCATCTTAGGGACCAGCTTTTAGGTCTTGTGACATTACATGATCACCAGCAAAGAGGGACCCCCCTTAGAGGTTTGCCAGGGGGCATTAGGAAGTTAGATAACTTGGCCAATTTTACAGAAAAAAAAATTAGACATAGAATCTGAACCCAGATCTTCATGGATCCAACACCAGCTCTACCATTCACTGTCATGGAACTTCAGGGTTCTTAAAAGGGTAACATTATTTCTGAAAGATAATCCAGACCACTCTGTAATGAAATTCTTAGATGAGTTTATTGCCCATCTTTACTCTCAATTTAAGATGTTAGGTGCAGATAGAATAATCCTGTGGGTTGTCTAACTATCTTCATATTATAGTCTAGAATTCTCAATCTACTTTAAAAATATTTGGAGGTAGTTGGACCAAATTCAGTTGGGTGATTATACAAAACTCTTCAAGTCTCTGGGATGGTATCATCTGGATGACAGTCTAAGCATTTTTTGCAATCCCTTTTCCATTTGGATTCTGCCCTGGACACTGTAAATACTGCTAGAAGGCAGTTTCATCAGTACTCCTATTCCTATCTTATACCTCATTTGACAATAATATGAGGGTTCTCAAACAAAGATATTTCTCTTATTACACATTTCAAGGAATCTTTTAAACTTGTGACATATTCAGACATGACAAACTATTGGAAGACAGACCTTAAGGTTCTGTTTTGCTTTTTTTTTTAAATAGGCAAAAGCAATAAACATGGTGGTGACCTGTATTCTATCTACTACTTTCAGTAAATTTGTAGATTGTGATGTAATCAGCAATAGAATATCATCTGTGAACACCTGTCTTTTCTCATACCTTCTTCCTTAGCTGGGCAACTAAGTGGCCTAGCCAGGTGGACAGGGAGCTGGACCTTGAGTCAAGAACATCTGATTCCAACTCCAGCCTCAGAAACTCAACAGCTTTGTGACCTTGAGCATGTCAATTGACCTGTATGCCTCAGTTTCCTCATGTATGAAATGGGGATGATAATTGTACTTACCTCCCAGGGTTATTGTAAGCATAAAAATAAACTATTTGTAAAGCACTTTGCAAACCTTAAGTCACTATATAAACTCTCTAACCATTACTCATCAAAGGTACTATTTCCCTATGTGTAGAATACTCTTATAAAAATGTTGTAGTGATAAAGAAGTCATTATATTGGCCAATACTTTAAAAATAAATTCTGTCCCAGTCACTATTTTTAGTTACAATAAAAAATGAAATTTTCCTTAAGTGAATGGCACTGATGATTTCAAACTCCTTGAGAACAAATTTCTTCAAAAGCTCCAAAATGTGTCACTTCCAATACAAAGGTCCTTTAGCTATACTTAATCTAATCAATAATTGGTTTATTTTCCTTCTTTTTTCTTTAATATAATTCTTACAGAACTTCCTTATGAAATATATTGGGGACTGTGATTTTAGAGTTCAATTGTGGTGACCCTTCTGTTCATGAAGAAGCAAAGAGCTTATTAGACAAATCTCTGCAGATCTTTCTCAGATCTATTTGTTGGACTCTGTCTAATTTTACCACCAAATGTTCTTAGGATGATTTCCCTCTGATGGCCTCTTGCCAAGCTTTCTATTAAATTACCCATTTTTTTCCTCTGCACTATTTCCTCCTTTTATTTGATATTACTTATAATCTCCTAATAGGCTCCTCCATAAGATTATATATACCACTTGATATTCAAAAACAGAATTGTTTTTGATTTCCATAACTCTTCATTTGCCAAAAAAATTGACTATTTGCTGACTGAGGTAGTTTTGAGGTTCTTTTGTTCTCCTTATTGTTGTGACTGGTTTGCTTAAATTTTCTCTTAGCTAAGGATTATTGTGTTAATATCTGTTCCTTTGTTCATCTCTCATTTGTTTGCAACAAGAGCTGGTTTTAATAAGTTGGGCTGGAGTTGATTAAGTTGTAAATTACATATGTGTGGGTGGATATAGATGTAGATAATAAGATGTATTCTTATTTTTATTCTATCTTCTACTTTGTTATTGATTTTGTTGTTAGGTGGATCAAATGAGAGAATATTTGTAAAGCACTTAGTATACTGCCTGGCACGTAATAGTCACCGAATAAATGTCCATTTACTTCCTTCCTTCCATAGGAATTCCTTTCATTCTTTCTTTTATAGAAATACAATTACCATTCATAATATTCAGTATTTAAAAGGATCCTTGCTCTTTATTTTTATTGAGTCATTTTTCGGTCATGTTCACCTCTTCATCAGGCACCCCATCTGGGGCTCTATTGGCAGAGATACTGGAATGGTTTACCGTTTCTTTCTCCAGCTCATTTTATAGATGAGGAACTGAGGTAAACAGGAGTAAGTGATTTGCCCAGGGTCACACAGCTAGTAAGTGTCTGAGGCTGGATTTGAACTCATGAAGATGAGTCTTCCTGATTCCAAACCCAGTGCTTTATCTACTGTACTACCTGGCTGTCCTTTCCTCTCTATTAGTGTAGTAATATGTGCAGCAATATAGCTTGCCTCTCACCTGTGACTTCTCATCCTATGTGATTCCTGTTCTTGCTCTTTGCATCCACCCAAAAATATTGGGCCTTTTCTGGTTCTTAAGATGTTTTATGGGTTCCAGTGTGGGCTCCACACATAGACTCTCAATTTGTCACTCCCAAGTCTGACTCTCCAGCTAATTTTTTAATAGCCATACACTCCCTTCCTAAAGCCTCTAATGTCACTTCTTATATGCATTCCATTGTTGGCAACTTTTTCAGCCCACATACTCCCACCATAAGGCTCTCCAGTTACTATTTTGGCTAACATATGTTGTGAGTTCTTTAGAGATCATAGTTTACAAGATTTCCAATCACATAGTGTTACTAGGAGAATGTTGGTCTTCAAGAGATAGGCTTATGTGATGTTCAGCAAGCTGGAATCAGTGAAAACCTAGTGCCCTTTGCTTACATGGAGTAATATTAGATGTGACAAAAGGCATCATAGCCTAGTGACGAGAGAAGCAGCTTCAAATCCAGATCTGATTTCAAGCCCTGCCTCTAACATAGACTGACAGTTTGACCTAAGGTAAGTCTCCTCACTCTCCATCGTCCCAGGCAATTCTGGCATTGTGTCAATGGGAGAGTCAACAACTTGCAATGGAAAAGAGAGGTAGAGACAAAAACACAAAATTAATACCACCCCCTGCAAATCTGAGATTTTGTATGAGGGAATGTTTCACAATTATTGAAGTGTTTATGCTAAAATAATGACACAACAGACCCAGATTTTTTGTCTTGGCTTGGTTACAAATTAGCTTTGTGGCCTTGGGCAAGTTTTAGTTTCCTTGATAAAGCAAATGAGGGGGCTGGAGTTGTGGTCTCAGATGTTTCCAGCTCTTAGGTTTTCTCAGTTGCTATGATATTAAGCGTAAATCTCCTGGGCGGGTGTGGGCCTAAAAAAAAACCTTACACAGGGCACCTCTCACTTGGGCATCCAAAAGAAGCTCACTCTAATTGGGTCTCCATTTGGATTTGAAACAAATGTGTATCCTTCATCCCTCATTAGGCTGTTCCTCTGAAACTAAGCCAGCTATGTCTGATCTGTTCCCAGAGGTAATGGACTCATTCAGCATCATCCGAAAATTGTCCATGGCTTAGTCTTTGCAGCTGCCCACCCCAAGCACATCAAATGGGGGCCGGCTTTCATAACCCCTATTTGTTTAATGAGGCCCCCGACAAGGAACGTGAGATGATATGATGTTTGCCAACACAGAGAGCTCTGAGCCTTGGCCTATTCAGTTTGTCCAATGTTCCGATAGCAGCCACATAATGCCCATTTTTTATGACTTAATCTAAAATAGTTTTCTCTGTGAGAGGCAGGCTGAAATTGCTGCCACTCTCCTCTGTGTTCGATTGCCTCTGCCGAATCTTCTTGTCTGGGGATGGATTGAAGTGGGGGGAGGGGCTTCTCCTATTTTTCACTTGCTAAAAGTATTTCACTATCTTACTGGGTGATAACGTGTGTTCTCACTCAATTTACAAAATGATCGGAAAATGTTATTCTAAGTCATATTTCATTTCACCGTTAAACTTTCCCAACTGCAGCAAGAAGCTTACCATGCCATTATTACCCAAAAAATCTCCAGTATGGTAAAGTAGAAAGGGTGCTAGATTTGGAGTCAGGAAAACCTGGTTTCAGTATCATTCCTGACATGAACTGAGTGACTCTGAACAAATCACTTGAGGCTCAGGCCTCAATTTCCTCCTCTGTAAAAGGAGAGGGTGGATTCCATGGCCCCAAAGGTCCTTTCAAGCTCTAAATCTATGATTCTATGGATTGTCTCATTCAAGAGGGATCAGGGAGTGATTTGTATATGCCCTTAGTTAAGACAATTGACAAACCTTGTAGCATATGATTAATAATTAGTGGCTATCATTCATGAATTCTCTGATAACCGTTTTAGCTTTCAATGGCCAGTCAAACGAAACAGAGGTTCTCTATTGGTCAGAAAATCATGGAGATGGTTTACAGCCCTAGTTCCTGACCAGGTATCACTGATCATTAGTTTCCTTGTAAAGACATTTTAAAAACATATATTAGTATTTAGAAAATGACCTTTAATCTTTGTGTCACAGGTCCTTTTGGCAACCTGGTGAAGCCAATGTATCCCTTCTCAGAACAATAATTAATTGAAGGAAATGCTAAATTTCTCTAAGAAACTAGTGAAAAATTAATATTTATATTTTTTTTCCAATTTGCATTTGTGGACCTGCTAAATACTACTGGGGTAGATCTGAAGTCAAGAACCCTTGATTTAAAATGATCAAAATATTTAGTGGGATGTATTGGGTAGAAGTGAGTTCCTCTTTGCTACAAATGTCTTCAAGTGAAGACTGGAAGTTTACTTGTCTAGGATACGGTGGGAATGATTATAATATTATTAATGGTCAGAATCAATGGTCTCTGATGTTCTTTTCAATTCTGTGGTTCTGTGAAGTTTTATAGGAGGGTCACCAATGAACTCAACACAGCTTTCTTAAGTACTTATTATACAACAAGCAAGAATTTCCCCTTAACCTTCTCTTCCCCTCCCTGTTATCCCTTCACCCCCCATTCCCCAGTTATCTTCTGAGTACTTCCCTAGGAGTGACCTGTCCTAACTAATGAGTGAATGCAAACTCCCCTGACTCTCAGCATTTAGGCAGCCCTAGACCAGGCATTACATCCCATCTAGCAAGCTACCAGCAAATGGGGACCCATCTGGACTACTGTCTTCTGCACTGCTACCACTTACACACCCTGGTCCTGCCTCTTCTATCTTTACCTCTTGCATTTGGAAAAGCAGTCCAATTAATATTATCATTGCTTTGGAAAAGATCTGACAATATAACAACGCCAGCAGTGATGATGATGATGATGATGATGATAAACTGTAGGTGTCCCTCAGATCTCTATACTATACCCTCTTCTCTTCTCCTTCCATACTAATTAGCTGTCATTGATTTAATTACCATCTCTATGCTGATGATTCTTAAATCTACTTATCTTGCCCCAACCTCTCTGTTGACCTCCAATTTTATATCTCTAAATGCCTTTCAGACATCTTGAACTGGATGTCCAGTAGATCTTAAACTCAATATGTCTAAAATGAAACTCATTATCCTTCCCCCCAAAGCTTCCTTCCATCTCCTGTTTTTCCTATTACTGGAAAGGGCAACACCATCCGCTTAGTTTCTTTGGTTTACAATCTAAGAGTCATCCTGGATTTCTCACTCTCTCTTCCCCTCTCCCCCTCCCACATATTCAAGCTGTTGTTAAGACCTCTTAATTTCACCTTTGCAATATCTCTCAAATATATCTCTTTCTCTTGTCTGATATTGCCACCACTCTAGGATAAGCCATCATCTCCTCATTCAAAATCTATGATTCTAAGTCTGATATCTTAGAAGTTAGAAAATGTAAAAGCTCAGGAAGTTAAAGGTCTATTATTATGGTAGTTATATTTATAGATAAATTTATTTATTTTACTGTCTTTTTTTGTATCACCATTGTGATACAAGCCATGTTACTGCTTTAAAAAATTAAAATGAAATGAAAATTAGTTGCTTCCTATTTGCTATAGGATAGCATATATATATGTTTATGTGTCTGTGTTTATATTAGGCAATTGGGGTTAAGTGACTGCCCACGGCCACACAGGTAGTAAGTGTCAAGTGTTTGGTCTGAGGCCGGATTTGAACTCAGGTCCTCCTGACTTCAGGGCCGGTACTCTATCCACTGTGCTACCTAGCTGCGCCTATGGGGTGGTATTTAATCAACTTAGATTGATGTTCAGACCCTGGAAAATCTTAGATTGCAGCACCTCCCCCCCCCCCCCCCCATTCTATGGGCTGGCAAGTTGGGAATATTCCACGTCCTCCAGAAGTGTCCTGTGTTTTCCTATCTTTCCTGTCTTTGCTCATGCTGATCCCTATACCCAGATGCCCTCCTTTGCTCTCTTCTGTTGGGATCTCACCTACCTTTAAAGTCAGACTCAAATGTTACCTCCATAACATCTTAGATAAATTCTACCTTTTCCAGTTGTCAGATGACCACCTTCCCCAATAATAACATTATTTGTTTGTGTATTATGGAATAATCTGTAGTGTAATTGGCTATTTGTGCCTCACATGAAGACAATGCTTGTCCTTCATCTCCTCATATATTGTTCTGCATGCAGGCAACATTTTAGAGTAATATATTCAATTAAATATCTGCTCAATTATACTAAAAATTTTTCAACTAATAGTTGCTATTTTTCTCTGAGGCTCCCTCTTACATCAACGCAAGTTTTCTTCAACTGGTGCAAGATGATAAATTGAATTTATGTGTGCTCTTTTGATCCAAAGGCAATTTACTATTGTCCCCCAAAGGCTAATGAGGATTATTGAAATATATATATATATATATATATATATATATATACATATTATATATATAATTAAATTGGGAATATAAAAATAATCAGAAGCAAAGCATTTTAATTCCACGATCAGTTGTGGACATTAACCCATCTGTGAACATTATCTGTCTCAACTAATATTTGCAAATGGAAAAGCTTTTATTTCTAGATTTCCAAATATACCTAACAAGTCATACCTTCTTGAAGAGGTAGGGATGCACCTCCCTGTAATAAGGATGGTTAGAAGTTAATTCAAAAACAAACAGGATGGTAAAGGACCCCAGCTCTATGCCCTTTGAGCATCAACTGAAGGAACTGGGAATGTTTATTTCTGGGCAGGGTGAAGACAGTTGTCTTTCAATATTATGTAAGAACCATTAGACTGATTTCATTTGGTTTCATAGGGCAAAGTTAGGAACAGTGGGTAGATGTTATGAAGAGCCAAAGTTGGGATCATCATAACAAGGACATGCTGGCAAATCTTTAATAACATGCTCTCTGGGGTGGGGGCGAGGATGTACACACAGTACACTTTTAAGTTTAAACTGAATATTAATGTTTTCTCTATCACTTTCTTAAGCCTAGATGACTGACAAACCAATAAGTCAATCTCTGATATATTATATTATATATACATATATATATAGGTATATATGTATGTATATGTATAGCTTTTGTCAATTTCCAAGATATAAATGCTCACACTCAAAATTTAACAACCGGCTCTCCCAAGCCACTTTGAACTGGCTCCAACATATCCATGGATAAGGGGGAGGGAAGTGGGAGGAACTTCCTAACAATTAGAGCATCCTCAAAATGGAATGGGAATGGGTGGGCTTTTCATCATGGAGAATCTTCAAAGAGAGGCTGAATATTTGTTGGGAATCTTGGAGAAGTCATTTAATTTTGGGGATGGGTTGGATTAGATGTCTGCTTGTATACATTCCAACACTAACAAATCTGTGATTCTATAACTACGCTGCATCCAACATTCATTAATTTACTTTTCTTTCCAAGGAGGCATTGAATTCCTACTGGCAGAGATGACCATGATTTTAGAGTTGTTATTTATCATCCAAGTCTTTCCACATTGATTTTAAATGTGTAGATAGCACTTTGTGTGTTTGTGTATCTGTATGTGTGTGTGTAGCCAATTACATATTTCCAGATATATCTTGAGCCGACTAAACCTATCTATGGATTTCATATATCCCTGCAAATTCCTTCCATGCACATAGAACCAGGTCTGTCTGATTATACACACAGGTACCTTGACATAGAAGCAAGAAATCTTGAGGTTTTTATTATGACCATGTATTCAATAAAACCGCCATCAGATATGCTGGGGATTTTAATACCATGCCAAAAAAAATAAGCATGGCAGGTTAATGAAACTGAGACTCAAACAACATATACAAAGTACCAAATTTGGATTTGTATCCAAATTAATAATACCTCGTCATCAATTGCTGTGTCTTTATTGGAATATTACAAAAATAAATATCAGGGTAAGACCAAGCATTTGGACACTAGGGATCAATAAAAAACCAAGAAGTGGAATTTAAATCTAGTTGTAACCAGGGGAAAAAAAAGTAGAGAGAGCTAGCACTGAGAACTCCCAAATCAAGGGCTGGCTACATAGGGAAATTACAGGGATTTCTATGTAGTTACTGTCAATGAATATCCAATTACACCCGAGAAGTGGTACCTGTCTTAAATATCAAAAAGCTCTGCTTGTGATAGATTTCATCTGTGTTGACATAAAACCAAAGAAAGGGATTATATGCATGTAACCTGCTTGAGTAGAAAATTATCATATATAGCAACAATGATGGTGAAAATATATTTAAGGAGAAAGGTAGTGAATAGAGAACCAGAATTGGAGTCGGGAAGACCTGTGTTCAAATCTTGCCTTAAACATTTACTAGCTATTTGATCCTGAGTAAGCACTTAATCTGTCTGTAGCTCAGTTTCCTTAATGTGCAAAATAAGGTGATTGGATGAGATGGCCTGTAAGATCCTTTCCAGGTCTAAATCAATGACCCTGTGTATACTTTTCTCTGTTTTTGAAGACTTAAATGTATTCCTTCAATGGACATTATAGGGACATTATTATACAAGCTTTTGAAGGGGTAAATGTACAATTAATAGAGATGTAGCATAAATATATGTATGCTGAAGACCAACAGAATAAGCCAGGTAAAATTATTTTTAAAATTATATGCTATTTTAAAATTTTGTCCTATTTTTACCGTTATCCTTAATTTTTATTTGCATCCATTTTTAAATACACTTCTTCTCCCTCTCCCATTTAATGAGCCATGCCATGTAGGAGAGATTCAATAGAAAAGTTCTTAAAATCAGTTTAGTAAAATCAAATAATCAACTATATTTGTGAGTTATGCAATATTCATACTCTTTTCCAGCTTTTGCTAACTTTATTCTGCATCGGTTCATATAAGTCTTCCCATATTACTCTGAATTCTTCATGTTTGTCTTTTTTATAGCACAAACATCTCATTACATTCTCATATCACAATTTACTCAAATAGTATTCAATCAATGGTGACCTATTTTATTCCCAGAGCTTTACTTCACCAAAAGAGTGTTGCTGGGAATATTTTGTTTTATATGGGATCCTTCTTTCTGACTTTGACCTCTTTGGGATCAAATGCTAGTTTTAAAATCACTATGTTAAATGACAGTGAATCTGTTCTTTTGAAAAGTCCCTGCTGTCCCCATTTTGAAGAGAAAATGGAGGAGAGGATGGTGAACATGGGACCAATGTGAAGGCCTTGTGGGAGCTTCAGATAGGATCTGTGAACTTGAGTGTGTATGTGCATTTTAATATATTTAGAAAATTGTGTTTCAATGTAATCAGTTACCATTGCAATTGTTTTGTATTTTAATTTACAGATTTAAAAACATGATTCTGTAAATGTTTCTGTAGATTTCACCAGGCTGCCAGAAGGGTCCATAACACAAAACAGGTTAAGGATCCCTAGTCTAGCAGGTGATAAGTGCCAAGAAAGAAGCATCAACCTGTGACTCACTGTAGGAAGAGAGGAGCCTTCACATGCCATGTCTGTAGCATTGCATTTTCCCTGTGACTGCAAACCTCTGAGCTCTTGGCCTGCAAAGAGAGCCCCATTTCCTAAGTGAGGTTGTCAGCAAACAGAGGAGGCGGAGGACAAGGAGGCGCCAAGCAGTAGGAGATGCTGAGAGCACAAGGAAAAATGAATGCTTCCCACCAGGCGGGGATTTGTAACTTTAGGCAGGGAACCAGGGAATTATGTCCAGCACTGTGTTGAGAGTTCAGAATCATGTATGAGTCACTTTGCATTTTTTCAATTATTTTCAGGGCACCAGATTTGAATACAGTCAGGCTTAGGTTATGGTGAATTAATGTCATTATCACAGGCCTCACATTACACTCTCCTATGGTCATCATTCATTCATTCATGTAACAACCATTTAAAAGTACTCTATTACAAAAGAGAGATAATACAAAAAATATGTATTATCTTTACCCTCATGAAGTTTATGGTCTTGTACAGAACTTGACATATGTAACTAAGTATTTAAAACACAAAATAATAATAGTTATCCTAAGTTAACATCCCATCTGCCACCTCTATGCATTTACATTAGCTATCCTCCAAGCTTAGAATGTTTTTTTTCTTCCTCAATACTTTCAAATATCTTTCTCTTCTTCAGACTTTCAACTCAGTGACCACTGAGGCCTTCCCTTCTGACTTAATTGTTAGGTTTTCTCTCTTCATCAAACCCCTTTGTATTTATCTGCGAAGATTCTGGCTTTTGGGGGGATATGAGGACCAAGGGAGGCAAGGCTGACCCTAGGCTAAACCTTAAAATTGCTGGTTTGTATCCAGCAGCCCTTTCTCTTCACCTGTTCTCCTGGGTCCTCCCCACCAATTGTGGAACTTGTGCCCGGAGTGCCTATGAGTCTCTGATCCTCTTTACTTTGTGTGTGGTAGTAATTAAGATAGTGTGGCATTATTTGTACCATAGAGCCTTCCAGGCCACTGGACAGGTCATTAAGTCAGGCTACATTACATTCACAGCCTCCCTTTCCTTCCCCATGTGCAGCTGCCTCTGTGAGGTGTACCTACTGAAGGGGACACCCCACAATGGATCTTGTCAATGCTTAGGTCACGGGTGAACTCAAAGACCAAGGGCGGGGTTATTATAAGATTAGACTTGGTGGACTTGCGACCACTGCAACTGTTTCCCCTTAAGGGAGGCTGAAACTTATAGAATTCACTCATGGAAACCATTGTTATAAGATTAGGCCTTGTGGTTTTGAGGCTGTCATGAAAGTCTCCACTTAAGGAAAGTTGAAAGCTTATAGAACATACTATGGAAAAATACTGATAATAATATTTTTGAAGGTGTCCAGCTGTGTTCCACAAATAATATTTATCTACCACCATTTTGTTTTTTTCTCCCTCATAACAAACCCCATAAATAAAATCATGCCCTTACCCCAAGGTCCAATTTGGCCAGCTCCAGAAAGGCCTTACAAAATCTTAATATAAGAAGATCACTCTAAGAAGAGCACTATGGAGCATAGCCTCCCCTCAATCAGGAGCCCCCTTTCCTGCTGGAGCCTTCTGCCTTCCTGCTGAATGAACCCATGTCTTTGTGCTCCCCACCACAGTGCTGCCCTCACGTGAATTGTACTCTGTGTTAGTATATATGCCTAGGTTGTCTGTCAGGTCCCCTTCTTTCCCCTTCCCCCTCTTCCCCACTGCTTACAACAAACCTTTACATTGAGCTGATTCCCATTGTTTTACATGTTATTCTCAGCACCCAAGCTCACGGAGGGAGTGTTTTCCCTGAAGTGTCTGGCTGGCTCACGGGCTTTTCCTTAGACATAAATTGGGTACAGAGAACAAGGAATTAACCTATTGACAATTGTACCTACACTGGGTGAGTATGGCACTGTAAGCCCAGCTGAAGAAGGCAAGGGTCAATAGGGGAACACTATGTCCTCCCAGGAGGGACTTCCTTATGCCAGAGGACTGTCTCAAAACTGTCAGACATTGGCAGGAAAATGTTTCATAAACCTTCATTGAGAACTCTGAGACTGAATGGATTCTCCTGTCCAAGCACAGGGGGAGGGTGATGCTGAGTCCAAAGGGAAGAGGCTCTAATGATATATTGTGTGTGGATGACAGCCTTCCCAGTAATGCTCCAATAGCTTGATGTAAATGACCATCAGGCAAAAAAACAAAAAACAAAACAAAACAAAACAAAACAAAAAGCAGGCACACTTAATGTTAGTATGTTATGTAGGAGGAAAGCCTAGGAACTTACAAAATCCTGGAACATTTTGCAATGAGGTAGTTGGCTAATGCATAAATGCTAACCTAAATGTCTAAAGACTAGAGTACTTGAAAAAATATGTCTAATATGCAAGCCACACATTACATGCTTAAATATACACATATGTATGTGTGTATGCACATGCATACTTCAACAAGCATTTATTAAGCATCTACTATGTGTCAGTCACTGTGCTAGGTATTGGGGATATAAAAATGAAATTAAGACCTGCCCTCAAGGAGCTTCCATTCAATTGTGGAAAAACAACATGAGGAAGCCAAGATGGCGGAGTAAGAGGTGAGTCTCTCTTACCGTCCCTTATTAACCCCTGATAGCCCAGAAAATATCACCCCAGGAAAAACCTTGGAACAACTGAACCAGAAGAAAGATGGAATGCAGCAGTCCAGTAGCCCAGGTAGCTTGAGGAATTAACTGGAAAGACCCCTCTTACCTTGGGGGAAGGGGAGCAGTACAGAACAGGAGGCATCCCAACAAGCTAGTTGAAAGCCCCACCTCAGAATACCAGGAGGAGATCCTGAAGCCCAGGTGGTGGAGCAGGCAAACACCAACACCTGGACCCCCAAGGGCCTCATTGAGGGCAGGGGAACTGGGGGAAACCAGCTCAGAAAACCAACAGGTGCCTTAGCATTCTACAGCAACCGGCTCTCCTAGTGCCTCAGAAAAACTAAAGGAAGCAGCACTCCAAGGGGCCCCAGGTGGATAAACACTCTACAATATTCATCTGAAAGGAGCTGAAGAAAGCAAAAGGAAGGAAAGGCCTGGGTGAGCAGGAAATCTCCAGGAGCCACTCTACCCAATCCTACCTCTAGAGTTCCAGTGTTGCTGATTCTAGCCCAATACCAGGTAAGCTGCCAGAATCCTACAGCCTCCAACTACCAACATTGTAGGCCCCATCCCACAAAACCATCAACCATGTCCTAAGCTCCCAACACAAGAAGCTTGGGTCAGTGCCCTCTGCTCCCCAATGGGAAAGCCCAATCTCTTTAAAGGCCAGGACATAAGCAAACCCCATGAGCAAAAAGAAACATACAACAGATTCTCATTATGGGAAGAGTGAAAATCAAGGCAGAAATTCTAAAGAGGACAACGTTGTCAATAAACCCACATCTGGAACCTCAAAATGGAATGTGCACTGGTCTGAAGCCCAAAAAGCCTTCTTAGAAGAGCTCAAGAAGGATTTTAAAAATCAAATGAGAGAGGTAGAAGAAAAAATGGGAAATGAAATGAGAGGTATGCAAGAGAGAGTCAATAGCTTGGAAAAGGAAGGACAAAAATTAACTGTAGAAAACAAGTCCTTAAAAAATACAATTGGCCAACTGGAAAAAAAGTACACTGAAGAAAACAAGTTCCTAAAAAGTACAATTGGCCAACTGGAAAAAAAGTACACTGAAGAAAACAAGTTCCTAAAAA
>NW_020954625.1:7668602-7814330 GCF_900497805.2 Vombatus ursinus | reverse complement strand
TGGCCAACTGGAAAAAAAGTACACTGAAGAAAACAAGTTCCTAAAAAATACAATTGGCCAACTGGAAAAAAAGTACACTGAAGAAAACAAGTCCCTAAAAAATATAATTGGCTAAATGAGGAAGGAGGTCCAAAATCTAATAGAAGAAAACAATTTGTTAAAAAATTAGAATTGAGCAAATGGAAGCTAATGACTCTATGAGAGAGCAAGAATAAGTGAAACATAAACAAAAGAATGAAAAAATAGATGAAAACCTAAAATACCTCATTGGTAAAACAACTGACCTGGAAAATCGATCCAGGAGAGACAATTTAAAAATTACTGGTCTACCTGAAAATCACAATGAAAAAAAGAACCTGGACAGCATCTTTCAGGAAAACTACCCTGAGGTCCTAGAAGCAGAGGGTAAAATGGCCATAGAAAGAATCCACCAATCATCCCCTGAAAGAGATCCCAAATTGAAAACGTCAAGTATTATAGTAGCCAAATTTCAAAATTATCGTCTCAAAGAGAAAATACTGCAAGCAGTCAGAAAGAAACAATTTAAATATCACGGAACCACCATCAGGATTACATTAAAAGACCATAGGGCATGGAATATGATATTCCATAAGGCAAAGGAGCTTGGATTACAACCAAGGATCTACTACCTAGCGAAAATAAGCGTGATCTTTCAGGGAAGGAGATGGATATTCAATGAAATAGGAAACGTCCATACCTTCTGATAAAACAGACCAGAGCTAAACAGAAAATTTGATCTTCAAATATAAGACTCAAGAGAGACATAAAAAGGTAAACGGGGCAGAAAGAAACAACATGTTATTAATAAGGGCAAACTGTTTACATCCCTGCAAGGGAAGATGACGCTTGTAACTCTTGAGAACTGTATTGTTATTACACCATGTTAAAGGGATATACATAAAGGGGGTGGGTATAAATTGACTTTGATGTAATGATAAAAAAAATTTAATCAAGTGGGTTAAATGGATCCAAGTGAGTGAATTAATCTGATCTAACTAAGAAAATGTACTGAGAGAAAAGGAAAGGAGGAGGCAGACAAGGATAAATTACATCACAGGAAAATACACAAAAACCCTTTACAGCAGAGGGAAAGAAGGGAGGGAGATGAGCATTGTTTGAACCTTACTCTCATCAGATTTGGCTCAAGAAGGGAATAACATAATCAGTTAGGTATAGAAATCTAACATGCCCTATAGGCTGTAGGAGGGAAAAGGGGAAAGAAAATGGAGGGGGCTAATAGAAGGGAGGTGGGACTGAGGGAGGCAGTAGTCAAAAGCAAAACATTAGTAAGGAGGGAAAAGGAGAAAGGAGAAAGAAAACCATAAATGGGATGGGGGGAAGGATGGAGAGAAAGACACAGATAGTAATCATAATTGTGAATGTAACATACGAATGTAATGGAATACTATTGTGCTATAAGAAATGATGAACAGGCAGGCTTCAGATAAACCTGGAAAGAATTGTATGGTTTGATGCTGAGTGAAGTGAGCAGAACCAGGAGAATGTTGTACACAGTAACAGTCACAATGAGTGATGACTGACTTTGATAGACATAACCCCTCTCAGAAATACAAGGTTCTAAGACTTCAAAGCCTCATGATGGAAAATACTATCCACATCCAAAGAAAGAACTATGGAGTTTGAATGAAGATCGAAGCATACTATTTGCTATTTTTTTCTTTTGTTGTGTTTTGTTTCCTCTTTCTGGTGGTTCCTCCTATTAGTTCTAATTCTTACTTACAACATCACTAATGTGAAAATGTGTTTAATAAGCATGTATATGTTTAGCCTATAGTAGATTGCCCGCCGTCTTGGGGAGTGAGGTAGGGAGTGAGGGGGAAAAAATTTAAAACTCAAAAGTTTATGGAAGTGATTATTGATAAATTAAAATAAATTAATAAAAAAAGAAAGTAAAAAAAATAAAGAAAAACAACATGAGCACACACAAGAAAATGTACAATATATGTAAAATGAATACAAAATAATGAGCAGGTGGGTGATGGTTGGAGGATAGTTGTGGGAGTCAAGAAAGGACTTTCCTTGAGCCGAGTCTTGAAGGGTATGAAGGGTTTCAAGAGGGTTGATGTAAATAAAAGCATTCCAGGAAGTGGGAAATAGACTAAACAAAGATAATGGTGGGAGATGGAATGCTGGAGTCCTAGAATGAGTTAGGCCAGCTACAGAACAGGTAAATGGGAGTTACATGTAATCAGTCTAGAAAGATTGGTTGAATCCAGAGTGTATAGGACTTTAGATGCCAAAAAGAGGAGTTTTTGTTTTATGAAAGATAAAACAGGGTACCATGGAAGTTTCCTGTACAATGAGATGACTTGATCATAGAAATCCTATTAGTTTATAAGACCAGTGGGAATACCTCATTCATGAGGGACAGGAGATTGAATTTTTAGTGAGATTAGGGAAACAAGGTAGTAATTATTCTAAGAATACATTTATTTCTGGAAAAAAAACATAGCGACACACAAAAGGAGGTAGAATCTAATATTTCTGGTGATTAGGCAGAAGAGCTATAGGAGACTCTCACAAAGTAAATCAAAGTTTTCTGATAATAAGTTGGGGAGTAGCACCTGTTTTTGAACTACTCACAAGCAGCATTCACACTTGCACATTGGGTCATCAGATGTTGGGCTGCTACTCTCAGAGTCTGAGGACTATACTTCTGATAGTGTCACTGATGATGCCTCACCTGTGTGCTCCCTATTATCAACTGACCAGCTGAGTCATTAGCTCATGGCAAAGGTAATTATTCAGATGTTATAATAACAACAGTTGGTAAAAAAAAAAAACACTCAAAACCTCTGGTGCGCTCTCCCAGAAATGCAAACAAATATTGGAAAAGTTGACTCAAACTTAAGAGTACAATAGCAGGAAGTCACACATATAACATATATGTGTGAAAAAGGATAACACAACTTTTAATATTTTATGATCTTGAAGTCCTTTCTTGAGGCAATAGTTGGTATTTTCTTCCAGTTTAAGGAGTCATGCTCCAAGGAACTTCTTCCTTCTTAGGGTGACTATCTCTCTGAGTTCTTCTATTCTCAATGTAATTCTCTAGTCCTAACTAGATGAATGGTTTTCTTACTGATCGAGTCTCCCTTACGAAAAGGTCAATGGGGATAGGAGGAAGGAAATAAAGTTCGAAAGCTTCCTCCTCCCTCCATTTCATCATCCTTGTTTTTCTTCCTTTTATGGTTCCCACACTTGACCTGATGAATAGATACCTCCCTGGAACTCTTCTATCTCTATAAAAGCCAACTCCTGAAATTTTAATATATAGGCCCAATAAATATGAATAATTCTCACAACAATCACAAGATGTTTCTCCTCTGGTGTTATTTGCCTTTATCCAATGGCCCAAACCTTTTCATTCTTCCAAATTGATATAAGACTTAATAACATATTGTGATGGTATTGTAGGGAAATTCCCCAATGTCTACTTTTTACCTTGTCATCATATTTGGCCCTGCTTATCAATTTGTGATTTATTCTATGACAATATAGATAGGCACTGGGACTTTTTTGTGATTGCATTAACTGAGGTACAGATGGAACTCGCCCTACCCTTATAGGAATATGATCCTCAAATTTTTCATTCTACTACCAAAAAAAATCTACCTATGGCTACTACTAGAGATAATAACAGGGGCTGGACCTGTGATTTTTCATTGATATAGGGAATATTCAGTAAATAACTTCCTCCATCAGTGAATACATGAATCAAAAGGCAATTAGTAAAGACTTACTGTGTGCTATAAATTTTGCTAAGTACTAGGAATATAACCGCAAATAACTAAATACCTAAATAGATAAATAAGTCAATGAAAAACAAATACCAGCCTCAAGAAACTTATATTCTCATGGGGAAGACAGCATAGGAAAGGAAGTGATGGCAAGGGAGTGATATTTTGGTTGGGAAAATCACATGACTGTGACTAGGCCTTAGGGAAGTAGACTGATATAGCTCACAAAGGAAGAATGGCAGAGGAGATTTGGTATTGGTTCATGGTTTCAGACCTGAGAAAAGGGGTGCAATGTGTATCCACATTGGCAAAGTGACTATTAAGGAGGAAGCGATGACTTCTAAACAATGTCTACATGGCACAGCTCTCAACAGCCCCCTTAAAGCCATGTTAAAAGTTCTATGAATTTCCTTCAGCACAGGTGTTCAGACTATTTCTAAATTACCATCTGGAGGATTAGGGGAAGAAGGTTTTGAGTAGGTCCAGGTATAGGTCTACCAGGTGGTAGGCCTAAAGATTATTATCACCTACCTACCAAAAATATAAGAAAGTATATCAATTTAACCATTGTTTTCTTCAGGGTACAAGCCTTAAAGACATGTTCATATCAGTTTTTCCTTGCTGAACATCCTTGGTTTGTTCTATAATCTCATAGTTAGCAAAGACACAAAGCTCAATCCAGTTTCCCTTTCCTCTGAATTGTCCATTGACCACTTCAAAGAGACCATTACATTCTAATCTCTCATGACTGTGACAATGCAGATTGGCACATTTTAGTTTCAGAGAATTGCCTAGATCACTGGCAGGTTAAGTCACTTGTCCTGGATCACTCCAACAGTACGTGTTAGAGACAGGGCATTAACCCAGGGCTTCCTGGATTCCTAAAGCTGCCTCTCTATCTACTATGTCATGCTTTTCTCTATTACTACTAAAAGTCATAATAATAATAATAATAATGTTTCACTATCATTTCATTCAATATCAGAAAGGAAAATTATTTTATGAATGACAATGCCTCTAAAGAAGATTCATTCCTTTTTGTCTTACCACTATAGCTTGATGACAATTTGAGACTTTAAATTGGACCCACAACTCTATTCTCCTGTGTTTGTGTGTGTGTGTGTGTGTGTGTGTGTGTGTGTGTGTGTCCTCAGAGGGAACATGATGACTGTTTGAGTGTTTGACTGGGCTATCTAGTGGAAAGGGATCACACTTGCAATTGGCCCTAGAGGGCATAACCAGCAGTAATATAATAGAAGGAAATAGCAAAGAGATTGTCATTCAATGAAACAGGAAGAAAATTTCCTAACAATTAGAGCTATCTAAAAATGAAATGGGTTGCATTGTTGTGTAGTAGACTTTCTCCTCACTAGGGGGTGTTGTAGCAGAGGCTGAATAAACACTTGTTGGAGATGTGGTACAGAGAATGTTTTTTCAAGTAGAGATTTAATTCCATGGTCTCTGAAGTTCTTTCCAACTCCAAGACTTTATGATCTAAAATCCCATTTCCCCTCATCTCTCACATTAAATTAATTAGTTGCTTCTTTTATCTCAATAATTTACTAGTGCATTTATCTCTTATCTGCTCACACTGCCACCACCATACTCCAGAGATTCATTCCCCTTCTGAAGCAGCCTTCCAAGTGGTTTCCATGTCTCTAGTTGCTCTTCTCCACAGTTCATCCATCACACAATCACCAAAATCATCTCCCCAAGGCACATGCATGACCATGTCACTCCCCTGCTCCAAAACTGTTAATGATTCCCTCCTCTCCCCTTTATAAACTTTACGATTTGGCCAAACCGAATGCCTTGAGATTGCCTTACCTTATCCTGTCCTGACATTTCCTGTTTCCTTGTATTCATGCTGGCTGCTCCTCACCTCTGGATTGCAGTCCTTCCTCATCATCACTGTCTACTGAATTGTTTTGCTTCCTCCATTTAAGGCCCAACTCTATGGCCATCCCCACCCAAACCCCATGAAGCCTTTTGTGTTTTTTCCCCCATAGGTAAATGTGATTTCTCTTTTCTCAAGTTTTCTTAGAACAATTTATTTGGAAATTCCCCTTTCCTGGTCTACCATGACTTTCACTTAGTTGCATCAAAGGGTTGATTACTTTGCTAACAAAGCTCTAAGGCATTGATTGCCTTGCTGACAAAGTTTTATGTTGCTTTTCTCCAGTATCTACCATAGTACCACATATACAGTAGATCCTTAATAGATATTTGTTAAATAAATGAAATGAAGCAAAAGAAAATGTCCTTGAGCCAACAAAGGGCAGTAGACAGAGTGCTATATCTAGAGTTGGAAGACTTGAGTTTGAAACCTGCTTATGTCACTTACAAGTTGTCCAGCCCAGGCTATCTGCCAATTTTTTATAAGGCTCAGTTCAATACCACTTTATATATGAAGTCTTTCCTAATTCTCCCAACTGCCAGTGCTTTCAGACAACCAATAAATCAATCAATCAGCAAGAATTTGTTGTGTTTAATATGCACAAGGCCCTGTAGGAGGCTCTGGAGATGCAAAGAGAAAAAAAAAACACTCAATTCTAATTGAAGAAACATATGCAGCCCCCCAAATTCTTTTTTTTCATTCTGCATATGCCTATCTATGTATATATTGACCCCACCCTGTCTACACCGTAGGCTCCATATGGGTAGCAATTGTTTCAGTTTTGTTTTCCACCCCAATTGTCTAACACAGTGCTTAGCACATATTAAATATTTAATAAAGGCTTGCTGATTAACTCTGGTAAATCATTTTACTTCTCTGGCTCTCAGTTTCCACATGTGTAATAATAATCATAAAACAACATTTTTATCATGCTTCAAGGTTTACAAAGTGTTTTGCAGATATTTTCATATTTGATCTTCATAAAAACTCTGTGAAGTAGATGCTACTATTAGCCTCATTATACAGTTGAGGAAACTGAGGCTGAAAGAGGTTTAGTGACTTGCTCATGGCCACACAACTAATCTGAGATAGAAGTTAATTCAGATATTCCTGATTCTAAGTCAGGCATTCTATCCACTCTGCCACCTCAGGGCTTGTTGAGGAAGCTGAATTAATGGGACTGCCAAGGTCCCTTTGAGATTTTTACTTGGTATAAGTAAATCCTGCCACACCCCTCTTCCCACTCCCACCCCCTCACCTTGGTAGATGCTGATTGTCAAGTAGCTGACATGTCAAGCTGTATGATTTTTCTCTGGTAAACTTTAGGAATCTCTTATCTATTCAGTCTTTGTCACTAGTAGAGGCTGAAGAAGCTCTGGACATTGAGGTTGACCTTTTTTTGTAAGTTACTTTTTCTCATTCTGTTTTAATTTCCCTGAAGCAGCAAACCGAGTTTTTCTGAAAGGAAACGATCAGCCAACAATCCCCCTCCCCCATCCCACCTCTGGGGTCAAGTTGTTCTCCCCATCACAAGATGGTTTGGCCCACTAGAACATCAGTCCATGCTTTCATCTCCTTCACAAGCCCACCCTTTGCTGGATCACTGGCCTTCTTTGTCTTCTTTCTGGATGTTTCCTAAAACAATGGGAAGGCTCCTCCATCCACTTACCCTTACCCTCTGGGCATGAGCTTTCTCTCTTTTCAATGCCATACCTCAGATGAATATGTCTGTCTATTTGGGCCTTTTCTCCATGTCCCCAGAATGGTGCGAGGGAAAGAAGACTAGGTTTGGAGTTAATGTGTTTGGTTCCTGACTCATCTGCTTTCCACCAGACTGACTACTGAGTAAGTCACTTCCCTTTCTCTGGGTCACATTTTTTTCTTTTATAAAATAAAGGGGTTGAATCAGGTGATTGCTAAAGCTCCTTCTAGCTCCAGATTTTTTTTGGGGGGGGTGTTAGGCAATGGGGTTAAGTGACTTGCCCATGGTCACACAGCTAGTAAGTGTTATGTGTCTGAGGCGGATTTGAACTCAGGTCCTCCTGAATCCAGGGCCAGTGCTCTATCCACTGCACCACCTAGCTGCCCCCAGCTCCAGAGTTTTTAACCCAATGATTCCATCAAGAAAGTTTAAAATAAAAGGCAGCCTAGAAATACCTTTCACAATACTACCTGTGTGACCTCTGCAGAGTTATTTAATTTTCTAGGCCTCAATTTCCTCATTTGCAAAATGAGAAGGTAGGACTAGATGACCTTGGAGATACCTAATAGTTTGAGATCCATGATAAGTCCATGTACCATATACATACTGAGTAGGCCTGTGTGTGTGTGTGTGTGTGTGTGTTCTACATGGACATATGCAGTAGGCATATATGTATATGCATATATACAAACATGTCATCTTTGTATATATGCACACACATATATAATATCTATGTGATATTTTAACAAATGCTTAAATAGTTGCACTTCTGAGAATCTCTGCAGAACTGGCCTTTCTGACACTCGTTTTCAGTCTCCTTTATGACAAGCTCACTCCTCCATACACCTGTCTGTCATCGTGCTATGCAGAGAAATAAAGGTGACTAATGGTACAAATTAAGCCTGAGAATATTTAGAGTAAAAGGAAACCCTGCAGTGGAAGACACTTTTTTAAACTTACTTTTTCCCTAATTCTACTTCTTTAATAGGATTTTAAAATAATTAGAATACAGCAAACACACACAGACACATACAAACACTTACCCCCAAACCAGAGTGGACACATATACCTTTTATTGATTCAGAAAGAAATTCCTAATCTTTTAAAAGACAGTTTTACTGAAGCCTTTTGTTTTTTTCATTATCATTTCCAGAAATATTTCTATCCACTCATGAACTTTAGCATGTAATCAATTTTTTAAAATGTAAGAAAAATCAACCAACCCTTGACAGTCTATACAATATTCTGTGCCCAATATCTACATCACTGCCATGTCTTCAAGGAAAGGAAAGCAATGCATTTCTTGAGCTCTTCTCTTCCATGAAGATTGCTCATTACCACTGAACAGGTTGGGACTCTTTTTTTTTCTCACTTAGTTGTAACAGATAATGACTTACAGATTCTAACTACATTCTTCATCAGGTCATAAGTCTCCTCCATTTTCTCTGAATTTCTGATTTGTTCCAACAAAATACTATTGCCTTACATTTGCATGGCATAGTCAGTCTGTCTAGTCATTTCTCAACCTATAGGCATCCACTTTGCTTCTATACTTTGTTTCCACTTGTGTGTGTGTTTGCTTTTATTATCAAATAAAATGTTGCTGTTGATATGTGGATATTGTGATATAGATAGATAGATAGATAGATGATAGATAGATAGATAGATAAACAGAGATGATAAATAGAGATGAATATAGATAAGGTACATACGTAAGAGATGATAGATAAGGAAATAAAAATATATATATACATATATAAACAGAGATAGACAGGTAGCAAGATAAAGATGATAAGACTTATAATGTATGTATGTATATAAATAGAGAGATAGAGATGGTTATAGATAATGTATATATACATATATAAATAGATAGGGATGACAAACAGATGGCAATAGTGGGTATATGTAGAGAGAGATGATAAATGGATATAGATAATGTGTATATATGTATATATAAATAGAAAGGTAGAGATGATAGAGATGATATAGATAATGGAAAGACAGACAGACAGATGGAGATGATAGTGATGGATATAGATGACAGATAGATAGATCATTTATTAAAAGCTGACCATTTTTAGGTACCATGCTAAGTATTGGGGACACCAATACAAACAAGCCAGGCAGCTCCTGGCCTCAGGGAGGTTATATTCAAAAGGAAGATGCTAATTCATTGAGGAGTTCTGAAAGAGGATGATGTTGGAGGGGGGAGATGGTATGAAGAGATCTAGGAAGTAGGCAGAAGTCTAATTCTGGGCAGAATAAAGTGCAAACATACATATCAGAGTCCTGTGCTCCAGGGGTGTTGTTAAAAGTTCTGGGAGGGCTGAGGAAGATGAGAATGAAGGCCAGAGTAAAGACAGCATGTTGAACAGATGGCCAGGAAGAGTAGTGACTTTTCTCACATTTGTTTTGCAGAATGGTTGGACTAGTTCTCTCCTTCAATAGTGGATTTGGGGTGCTTGAGTATCCTGTATTACTTTGGGGGTCACGATTAAGAGTATTTACTGTCTTTGCATAGATCAGTTAATAAAGCCCCATGGGACAGTCAGTACATTAGACTACAGGGAGTTTACTACACTGCTGTTCTTAAGAGACAATGCAGCTTCTTAAAAGAGCAGTCAGTCAGTCAACAAGCATGTATTAAGCACTTACTATTTGCCGAGCGAAGGGTAATAATAGCTAGTATTTATATAGGGCACCTAGGTGGAGCAGTGGAACGATTGCTGGGCCTGAATTCAGAAAGACTCATCTTCATGAGTTTAAATCTGGCCTTAGATACTTACCAGCTGTGAGACTCTGGGCAAGTCACTTACCCTGTTTGCCTCAGTTCCTCATCTGTAAAACAAACTAGAGAAAGAAATGGCAAACCACTCCAGATACCGTATCTTTGCCAAGAAAACCCTAAATGAGGTCACGAATTGCTGGACACAGTTGAAACAACTGAACAACAACAACAAAAGCATTTACATAGCATTTTCAGGTTTATAAAGCACTTAATAAATTTAATCTCATTTGATTCTTACAAAAGCCTTCTGTGTAGGTGCTATGATTATCCCTAATTTACAGTTGAGGAAATTTAACAGAAGTGAAGTGACTTGCCTAGAGTAACACAGTGCTAAGTGTCTGTGACCACATTTGAACTCAGATCTTCCGGACTCCAGGCCCAGTACTCTATCCCCTGTGCTACTTGACTGCCTCTGGGAAGAATTTGAAGTCTTCCTCATGACTCCACCTACAATAATCTATCCACCCAATCACCTCACTACCTATTTCTCCACTCACCCCCAAATCCATTCAGTCATTCATTCAAAAATAAACTTTTCAAAAGTAGTCACAGTCAGAGAATCTAAATGAATACAGTTCGATTTCACAAGCCTTCATTATCTGCTTACCATCCTCAAGGTATGAGCTCAGAACTATAGACACAGAAACAGAAATGACACTCCTTGCCTCCATGAAACTTACATTTGATTGAGTGGATTCCATATGTTCATAGTTAGGCAAAGCCAGGGTAATTCGGGGAAAAAGAGGCCACTAGCAGCGGAGGGGATCAGAGAAAATGTGATGATCCTTGAAGGAAAATAGGTATCCTGAGAAGTGCCAATGAAGAATCATGGAGACTTTTGGCACAGCCTATATTACGGACATGAATGCATGGAGGTAGGAAATAGTATATTCGGACCTCCTCACGTCCCACAACCCAGTCCTCCTGACTCCAAGTCCAATGCCTTACCCACTAAACTATGCTGCCTGTGCTTAGTTCAGAGAATGGACTGGAGCCTCATTGAAGGCAAATAAGGACTGAAGAAGACTGATGTGAAACAAGTTTGGAAAGTTTTGAAAGGTACAATGGAGCCAGATTGAACAGAGACCTAGGTGCTGATGAGCTTCTATTTTACCCAAGAGGCAATAGGGAGCCATTGAAAGAGTTTGAGCAGAGGAGTAACATTACCAGGTCTGTTCTTTTTAAACATTGTTTCGGAAGGCGTGTGAAGGATGGATTGGATGGGGGAGAGAATTGTTTACTGGTGATTTGTAATATGGACTCTGACTTAAAGAGGCCCAAAGGTTATTGAAGATGTTTAAACATGTACACAAACACACACACACACAACTAGAAAATAAATTTGATTGTGAAATTAAAAAACACAAATGGCATATTATCATTCAGCCATTTTCAGTCACATCCAACTCCTTGTGACCCAATTTGGTGATTTCTTGGCAAAGATAGAGGAGTGGTTTGCCATTTCCTTCTCTAGTTCATTTTACAGAAGAGGAAACTGAGGTGAACAAGGTTCAGTGACTTGTCCAGGGTCACACAGCTAGTGTCTGAGGCCAGATTTCAATTCATGAAGATGAGTCTTCCTGACTCTAAGCCCAGAACTCTATCCACTGCACCACCTAGCTGCCCAAACTGCATATTATAATATGCAAGCTGATATTATAAGAAAAGGAATTCAGTTTCCCAGGTATGTTTAAATAGGGATGAATTCGACCTATTAAAAATTGTTATAGCATTAGGCCCGGGTTCAAATCTCCCCTCTGATGCTTTCCACTTATATTATCTTGGGTGAGCTAGGTCTCAGTTTAAATCTCTCTAGGTCTGTTTCCTCATCTGAAAAAGGGAGTGGAGGGAGACTAGATAAGCTGTAAGGCCCCTGTCAGCTCTGAATCTATAATCCTATGACCTTGGTTTGAACCCTAACTCTTCAAGTTATTTCTGTGATCTGGTAAGTCACATAACCCCTCTTGACTCTGGTTTCTTGACCTCTAAAATGAGGGAGCTGGCCTAGATCCTTAGATTCTCTGAGAGCCCTTCCAAATCTGAAATACTATGAGAGGCAAAGGAATGTAAAATCATGAATGAGGAGCTGAAACAGACCATGGTGGACATCTAATCTACTTCTCTTCGCCCATCCTTCATAGCTTAGGAACTTGAAGTATAGAGGGGCAAAAATGACCTACCTAACAACACCGGTGAGATTTGAACCCAGGTCTTCTGGCTTTAATCTGTGCTGTGAAACACAGTTGCAAACAACCAATTGTATGATCTTGGGCAAAACTTTCCCTTTCAGCTTCTTGGTGGCTTCCTATGTAAAATGAGAAGGGTTGGACCAGACACTCCAACATCTCTTCCGGCTCTCAATCCTGTGACTGTGAGAGGCTATTCATGCTAAAAATAACCAACACAATTAAAAGTTCTCTAGCTCTTTAAACATCTGAGTCACTCACAGCTCAAATAAATATTACATACAAAATAATGCTCCCATCTACCATAAAGAAGTCGTGTTCTCTTTAGGGCACTAGAAACACTGGCCCATCTATGGGGATAAAATGCTCTGTCTGCGTCGAGAGGCCTGAGACCTTAAAGTGTGTCCAGCCCCAGCTGATAGGGCCTCAATTATGGAAGTCTTTGGTTAGACATCTAAGACCTCATGCCGAGAAACCATATCCATCTCAATGGATCAACCTCAGAAGGAAAGTGAGCCAAGCTCACCCTGCTGAGATTTGTACCTGACTCTGCAGGGAGGCCAGGAGGTCTGGGAACAATCTTAAGGAACAAAAGCTGTCCTCTCTTTGGCCTAGCAGTCCAGAAATAAGTTGAAAAATATATTGTCTGGGAGACCGCAGCACGCCAGATGCCAAAGCTAAGTCTGAGACCTTTGGGGGATACATATGAAGGAAAATATGAAAACCCAGGGACCCAGGCCAGACCCCCCACTGCTGTTTAAGTACTAGGAATCACTCTTCATCTTCTGCTGCCATCCTATAATGAAGCCTCGCCACCATTGGGGTATGGAAGGGAAGCTGGGTTTGGGGGGTTAGGCCTGGAGAGTGGGTTCTAACAAGCTACAACTGGTCCCACAAACAGTCCTGGTAAGTACCAATTTGCCTTCAACAGAATCACCAAATGCAGGAATGTCAAGGGATCTCAGTGGCCCCCTAATACAATCCATACCCGACATGATTCCCCATTAGAACATTAGAACGTATGTGACAAGTGGTTTTGTAGCATCAATATTTAAAATATTAAAAGGACATTTATTTCATCTAGGACCATTGATTAGAGGTCATCTAATCAAATCCCCTTTATTGTGCAGATGAGGAAACTGAGGCCCAAGGTCACACAAGTAATAAGAAATATAGCAAAATAATAGTAATAAAAAAGTACAGCAAAGTTCCAAACCCAAGGATTCCGACTCTAAATCTAGGCTTCTGTCTAGTTTTCCAAAAGAGGATGGGACCACCATCATGTTGAAAACAGGCATTCTGGTTTCAGAAATGCCAATGCCTTCTTTTCCTTTTTTTTTAACCCTCCCATCTTTCTGTTTGTTATTAATATCTTACTAGGTAAGGGAGATCTCAGACAGAAATTCTAGATTAAAAACCTGCCTCCCATCCCTTAGAGTATTACACACTCTGTAAATAATACCCGAGCCAAACTCCAGGTAGAACTCAGATGCCTAAGAATTCAGAGGAATTATTACACCTGAAAAAAATGAGTAGTGGAGATTAATTCAACAAGTCCACTCCAATAACCCCCTAACACCTTGAGTGCTACCGGGATCCTGGCTTTCTCCTGCCTTCATGCCAGCGTACACAATGATGACAGAGAAGAGGTCCATGTTTCATCCCACTTAGGTCTCATAGGGACCTCCCTGGGCTGTGATGACTCTTGTTTTCATTCTATATTCTTAGTTGGCCATAGTTCCTGGAGCAAGGATGTCACTGGGCACATAAAAGGCCAACGGCTTAGGGCAGATCTCCTGGCGGATCTCATAGACTGGAGATCCCTCGGGCTTAGATGGGCCCAGCTTAGTGCCCAAGCTGGGAATGCTGTGAACCGGGCAGAGTGGCCTAGTAGGAGATGGGGGGCAATAAAGGCAGATGGGGAGAAATAAGGAGAAGGACTTGTAGAGAGTGAAATTTAGGGAATTCTACCTAGATAAAAGTTTTCAGTAGTAAATACATGTAAGTCATTGTGCAGCCTGGAGGAAATAACCCAGCTTTCTTCTTCATATATTAAAAACAAACAAACAAAAACCAGAAAAGTAAAATTGTTCTCGTGTCATAACCCATGACAATAAAGACATTAAAAAGACCTGCATTCCTCTCTTTCCTGACACTAATCCATTGCCAAAAGTGCAGATGGTTTCAAAAGATATCTTTCTCCTTTCTACCATGTCCCTTCCCATGTTCAAATCCTCATGTGATTATAAGTCACATTCTAATAACATCTTAAAAGTAACTTTCCTCACAGTAATCCTATTAGAGAGGCCAATGCAGATATAATTATTTCCATTTTACAGATGAAGAAACTAAAGCAGAGAGACTCAGTGACCTGCCCGTAATTCAAAAGGAGGTTCCAAGCTAGAATCGGAACTCAAGTCCTGGGCCTTAACTCCAATATTATTTCCTTTCACTAAAGAGAACTCTCAAAAATATCAATTCTTATTCATTTTCCATATGGTCTCCTCTAACTAAATATTGTCTGGGGTGCTAGGTATAGTGGGCAGAGAAGTGAATTAGGAAACAGAGAATCTGGGTTCAATCCCAGCTATACAGCTTCCTACCAGGGTGACCTTGGACAAATCATTTAACTGCTTTGGCCCTCAGTTTCCTCAGGTATAAAATGAGACTACTGGACTAGATAATATGCAGTATATGTAATACCCTAAAGCATCTGATTTCTTATGATACCATATCTTTTAATTTTTTCTTCCCTTGACAAATTGGAATGAAAGCTTAATAATAATCCCCAGATTATTATAATGAAAAGTAATCACTTGAGGATGGTTTAACTAAACAAAACTAGAAGAGAGATCTCATCAATGTTGTGGAGGAAAAAAATAGGTCTTTACTTTGTGTGGTAATACATAGACACACATACATATACATAATACATAATATTTGTATGGTAATACATACACATATATACATGCATACAAATAGGCAAGGAACTATTTTATACATACGTATATAAATATGCATGTGTACATATTCTATATACACATATATGTAAATAGGTAGGTGAGTGTGAAGTTCATGGGCCCAGGTTAAGAACCCATGTAAGTGGGTGAAAAGTAAATGAATCTCCAGAAATAATTTATGTCAAGAAACCATCAAGAAGCATTTCTTGAGTGCCAATGCCTACTATGTGCCCAGCTCTATGCCAGGTGCTGGAGATATGAAGATAAAAATGACAGCACAGTTCCTGACCTTGAGAAGTTTATGTCCTATTGAGAGGAAGAAGAACAATAATGAAATGAATACAAGGAAATCTGGGTGGAGGTAAACACCAGTAGCTGGAGGAATGGGACAGGTCAGTTGTGTGGCCTCTGCAGGAGATGGTACTTGAGCTGTGCCCTAGAATGAGTTTACCCAAACAGATGCTATTTAAAACATCTCCCTCCTTCCCACCTACTTGCTCCAGGTTCTGCTGACACAGAGACAGATCCAGAGTTAATGGTGCATAGGTAACTTCTAGATAGCTTCACGGATAGATGGATAACAGGCAAAAAAAAAAAAAAAGTTGGACTGAGGGCACAGTAACATTGAAATCAACAAGTATTCTTCTCTGGCAGAGTTGATAACAATGGGGGAGTGTAAAATAAAATTTTAAGAGCAAACCATCTTCTCTTGTCCATTCTCGTACTGGCTCTGTGTTCAAATATTGTCTTTGTCACTTAATAAGATTAGATATGTGATAGACATTTATCATACATAATTATATATGTATTATGTATGATCTAAATTTGTCCTATATAATTATATTACATATGACCTATATTTATAATATGTAATTATAAATCATTTATATGTTATATATACTGTAATATATATTTGTCATGTAAAATTACATATGACATGTGATAAATAGAATGAATTACATGTGATATGTAAATTATATATGATAAATACATATATCATAAATATCATTAAGGTTTGCAAAGCATTTTATAAATGTTATCTCATTTCATTCTCATAATAACCCTGGGAGGTAGGTGCTATTATTATTTCCATTTTTACAGATGAGGAAACTGAGGCAGATAGCATTTATGTGACTTGCCCAAGATCAAGCATCTAGTTAGTATCTAAGGCTGGATTAATAAGTCAGGTATTTCTGACCCAGAGGCCTATGCTCTACCTATTCAGCCACATAACTGCCTCTTAATGCCTTTGTGCTCTTGAATAAATTATTTAACCTCCTTGTGCCTCAGTTTCCTCATCTGAAAATTAGTTGGGCAATATTCTTTCTGAGATCCATTCAAACTATAGATCTGTGATCCTGTGATTTTCTTCACTTGTCCAAGGTCATCCAAGGAGCCAATATTGTCAGCATTTAGACCTTTGGGGGTATAGTGTCCAGGTAGGAATAAGGCAGAGATAGGCCTACTTTACTTTGTATCAATCATACCATGTCAGGAGTATTAGCTTCAGTTCTGGATGTTGTGATTTGGGAAGGATATCAGTGTGTCAGAAAGGATCTAGAAAAGGTCATTTAGGAAGGGATCATCAGATTTCTAGATCATCAGATCCTAGAAAGGGACTGTAGGGACCATCTGGCCCAACCCACCCAACTCCCTCATTTTACAGATGAACAAGGGAGGTGAAGTAACAGCTTAGAGAGGTAGAGAAGACCTTACAGCTCATCTAGTGTAACTTCCTTTTTAACAGAGGTCACAAGGTAATAAGTGGCAAAGTCAAAATTTGAACTCAGGTCTATTGCTTCCAGATCTCTCATTCTTGTGCCAGAATAACTTGCCCAAGATCAGACATCTAGCAGAGTGAGGTTTTGAGCCCAGATCTTCTGATTCCAAAGCAAATATCCTTCCTATTACTTCATGTAATTTCCTGGATATCTTCAAACCCTACCTTGGGTTACTCTCCTATCTTTTCTAGCTCCCTTTATATCTCTTCTTCAAGTAGATTGTCAGCTCCCTGAGGGAACATGGAGGATATTGTCTTGCTTCTGTAGTGCTTAGCAAAGTTCCAGTCATAGGTTAAATGCTTGATTAATGTTTTATCATTCATTCATTCATTCATTCATCCATCCATCCATCCATCCATCCATCCATCCATCCAGCCATCCTATTCTATCTGTTGCAATGAGGTCTGCAATCAACATGCTCCACAGGTTAACTGTCACTCAATTCTTTTTTTTTTCATTCATTCATCATTCATTCACACCATGTTCAATGCTGGACTCAAGACCTACAGCCACTAAGTTTTGTGACTCCACAAGTTAACTGTCACTTTGCTTAACATTCTGTGCGCATATTTCTCCTTATCAGGCACTTCTCAGAACCTACAAATCCCTCCTTTACTCTCTGATTCCTAAAAGTCCAATGCAAATCTGAATCTTAAGGACATTCTTCAAGTTGAGAAATCACTATTAAAGATTTTCCCACTGGCAGAATCATATTTTATAAGAAACAGCAACACAACAAATAGTATTATAATGCTTTAATCTATGGTTGTAAGCCTTCTGAAATCCCACTTCAGAACCTGCGAAGTTGTCTTTCACTATATAGAGTGCAACCTTCTTGAGTTCAGGGACTGGTTCCCACTTGTCTTTCTATCCTCAGTGTCTAGCACAGAACTTAGCATACAATAGTTGCTTAATAAATATTTGCTGAGTAATTAAGTACAATTTCTTATGTTTCACGGGGCAAGAGATATATGTGGAATCAACAAATTGATACTTCAGAGAATCAGTCCAAATAATTTTGTTGACACTTTGGTAGTAGAGGGAGTAAGTACATTGGACTTGAAGTCAAAAATATCTGAGTTCTAATCCCACCTCCGTCATTTATTTAGCTATGTAACTCTGGGCAATCACTTAACCTCTATCAGTCTCAGGTTCCCTGTTGGTAAAATGAAGATAATGATAGCATCTGTTCATAGGGTTGCTTAGAAGACCAAATGAGACAACATATATAAAATGCTTTGCAAATCTTAAAGTGCTCTATCAATGTTAGCTATTATTATCCTTACTGACCATGCTCTGATGTCTAGGACAACCCAGGCTTCCTTTGTATTGACAGACTAATAATAAGGGAGAAACATCAGTGTGACGTGGTATAAAGAAAACACTGAAATGAGGATCGAAGGACCTAGTGTACAGTGCTGGCTCTGCCACTTTATGTCCTATGATAGGGTGGGGAACCTGTGGCCTCAAGGCCACATGTGGCCTCCTAGGTCCATGGGCACAACCTTTTAACTGAGTCGAAGTTTTACAGAACAAATCTTTTTATTAAGGGGATTTGTTTTGTGAAGTTTGGATTCAGTCAAAAGACCAGACTTGAGGACCTAGATGGCCATTTGTAGCCTTGAGGCTGCAGGCTCCCCACCCCTGTCTTGTGACCTTTGGTATGTTGCTGAACCAATTTGAGTCTCTGTTCCTTCTTCTGAAAATGAAGAAGCTTGATCCTGAAGGTATCACCCAGAACTAAGATTCTATAAATCAAGATTATAGGATAATAGAGTCAGAGCTATAAGAGGAGCTTGGAAGCCATGTTGGCCTACCCCCTATCTGAGATGCAGAAGAAAGATTTGATTTGGCCAGTCTAAACAAGTCATTGCCATCTTTCTACTTTCTTCTTGGGCAGCTAGGTGGTGCAGCAGATAGAATGCCAGGCCTGAAGTCAGGAAATACTCATCTTCCTGAGTTCAAAGCTGGCCTCAGACACTTACTAGCCGTGTGACCCTGAGTCACTTAATCTTGTTTGCTTCCGTTTCCTCATCTGTAAAATGAGCTGGAGAAGGAAACAGCAAACCATTTCAGTATGTCTGCAAACAAAATTCCAAATGGGGTCACGAAGAGTCAGACAGGATTGACGATGACTGAACAACAATAAAACTTTCTTCTTAGGTGGCTGAGGTAGGATTTGGACCCTTCTTCCAACTCCAAACTCAATGCATTTGCATCTTTTTCATTTGGAAAATACAAGCACGATATACTTCCAAGGTTACTTGTTTTGTACACACACACACATACACACATATATTATTTGCAATATGTAAAATATTTATCTTATGTTCATTTTGTATATACACATGCATAGATATTTTCACATATATATATATACATATATATTATATATACATATATAATGTATATATAATACATGTATATGTGTGTGTGTATATATATATATATATATATATATATACATATTGTCTCATCCAATTGGATTGTAAGCTTCTTGATGGCAGGGATTGCTTGCTTCATCTTTGTTTTTGAATCCATAGCACCTAGTAGAGTACCTGCACATAGTAAATGATTTAATAAGTATTTATTGATTGGCTGATGATGATGGCAGACATTTACATTGTACTTTAAGGTTTATAAAGTGTTCAGCCTCTATTATTCCATCTTTACCTCTGTTTCTTGCAGAAAAGTGGATCCATTATGATCTCTGAAAGGCCAAAGGGGTAGTAGGTGAACCTACTAAACTTCAGGGTTCTTGAATGTTGTGAAAGAATCAATTTTTCTATAATGTCAGCAGTCCAAGAAAGTTTGGAAAAACATACTAAACTTTTATTTTGTATGGTGCCATGGATAGAACTCTGAATTTGGTATCAGAAAACCTTGGTTCAAATTCTTGGTCTACAACTTATGACACTTTGGGGGAAATCACCTAATCTCTCTGGACTTCAATTTCCTCTTCTGTCAAATAAGGGTGTTGGAAGAGAGGACCCCCTAGATTTCTTCCATGCACTAAATCTACAATTCAACCTTTTCAAACTGGATCCTGTCCATTTGGCATTGGGGTCATAAATATGGAGCTATTAGGGATCTTATTAGACATATTGTCTAAACTGATCATTTTACAGATGAGGATATTGAGGATATTGAGGATATTGAGGCCCAGAAAGATTACTTTACTTGTTCAAGGTTGTACATGTCATAAGTAGCTGAGGCAAGATTCAAAACCCAGTCTTCCAATTCCAGATCCAGTACTCTTTCCACTAAGCCACATGTGCCAAATGTGACATTTGCCAAATGTTAAGAGAAATCATTCCCTTGTTTCTGTTTGACTTATCGGTACCTGGGAAGGTGGGGAAGTAATGACTCTCCCAGCCATGACTCAAAAATGGGACAAAATAAACTCAAAGATACAAAGCAGAAGGTACAAATGAGAGAATGGGAAATACAGGTCTGCCAAAGAGAATTCAAAGTCTCAGCTGACACATGACATGAATACAAGTGTTTTACAGCTAAGCCACAAAAGTGTACTGAATTACTGGCCATATAAACTGGGGAAACACAATCCAAAGAGTGTCCTACCAATGAAGAAAGGCACAAAAACCTCATAAAAATAAAATTCATCATCCATTCCATGTACCAAGGACCAAACAAATACTTAATGTCCCATAGAAAAGTATACATAACCAGCTGTTTTATGAGACTTCAGACAGCAAGAAGTATGAAATTCAAAGGCAGTCTGAGTAAAAGTCTTCAAATGTCAATCCTCAGAGCTCCTTGAAATTCTCAAAAAGAATATTCAGAGAATTTCTGGTCAAACTCTAGGGAAGTCAAATGATGGGAAGACAAAGGAAGAGTAAAGACCTTCCCTATAGGCACCAAATCCAATAGTGTCTTTTCCTTTAAAAAAAAAAAACTCATCCAACAGAATTATAAATCTACAGCATGTAGGAACTAATAATGGGCATTTGAAGATATGGAAAGACAAATACCTACTCTTTGCCACTGAATTCAAGAAAGAATTAAAAATCATGTTAGAAAAATCATTAAAACATTCCAAAATCTCATAACCATATCTAGAACTAATATTAAGTTTTTATGATATGGTCTTTTTCATTTACTTTAAACATAATTAGCATACATGCTACCCAACCAGGAAGTGTAATTCTGGACTGCTGAACAGAAATTCAATCAACCAACTATGGTGGGGAGGGGAATGGTGAATTTCTACTTCTCAGGAAGTTTAAGGATTTAAGGATTGTATGGTACACTGTGAAAATCACTATTTCTGGAGTCAGAGGAACTGAGTTCAAATCCCATTTCCGAAACTCACTGCCTGTGTTATTTACAGTCAGTGACGCAGTCTCATTGACCTTAATTTCCTCTTGTGTAAAAGAAACGTATTGGTCTAATTAGCCTCTGAGTCCCTTATGCCTTTACATCTATGATCTTTTTGACAGTGATATAAACATAGATTTCACAGAACAAAGGGAGAAGATTGCAAAAGTTTCAAAAGCTAATTTTGGTGTTCTACAGTTATCTTTTCCATATCATGACTTTCCCCATCATGGTTTCAATATATCACAAGTCAACATAAGAAGTTAAATAGGAATTTTGGGGGAGTTTTGGGTAAACCACATTTGACACACAAAAGCCAACAGATGACACAGAACCTATGACCAAACATTTAACCCAAACTTTACAATAAGGTACTGTAAACACCCCATGAAAGAAAGCAAAATTCAGTGTTCTTCTCTGCTATGAAGGGAGGACTAAAAATTTTATGGGGATTTTCTAGATTGTGAAGACACCATGACTCTAACTCCTGTGATGTAGAAGGAATAACTGTATAGAGTTATACAGGATGCTAAACTTTGGTTTTTCTTAATCCTCTAATTAGTGACTGATCTTCTCTCCCCTCTCCTTTCCTTTTGTTTGATTGCCCAGAATCAAGAGTCCCAAAAATTTGCAAATGCAAAATTATATTAGATTCCTGGGATGAAATTCTCCTGAAACTGACATTTCCCCTTGAGAAATCAGTCCTGCCTTTTGGTATTTTTCTTTTCACTTTTTTTTTCCATCTGGACCATTGTACATATACAAAGAAACCCAAATAGTTATAGATCTGAAGTGGGATCAACGTGAATCAAGCCATTCACAGGGAGGAGGTGTGGATAATTCTGGACCATAACAACAACACCACTGATGTCACTGACAATAGTAGTAGTAGCAGCAGTAATAGCTAGCATTTGTACAATAAGGTTTAAATAGAAGTTAACATATGTTTTTTCATCTGTTCCTCACAATGACCCTGTGAGGTAAGTTCTATTTTTATTGTCATTTTACAAAGGAGGAAACTGAGTCACAGAGAGGTTAAGTTACTTACCCAGTCACAAAGCTAACAAGTATTGGAGGCAGGATTCAAACACAAATCTTCCTAACTCTAAGTTCAATACTCTCTCCATTATACCATCTGAGTTCTTGGAGGGGTCCTAAGGGGTCATCTAGTCCATCCATCTTGTTTTACATAACATCTTACAGATCACTTTAAGATGTCATCCTTCATTCTTAACTAACCCCTGTCTTGTTTCAGGCAAGAAGGCCATCTTCACTCCTATGCCCATAAAATGTCGCATCAGAGAGGGCCTAACAGTTCAAGAAGTCAGGAATTTACAATATATTTAAACAGCCTGAACTCGGTTTTCTACCTAGCAAATGACTTACTCACCTGGAAAGATCAGAGCTTTTCTTGCTGTCAAATGGAATCTGCATTTCAACCACCAAATTCTTCAGATCATCTCAGGGTGTCAAAATGGTCAAATGTAAAGTCATCTCTCATTTTCCAACTACCCTCTCATCATGTACCTAATTTGTGTCATATTGCTCATGGTGGGGTTGGCTGTTTATGAATGTTCCAACTTGGACATGAAGTTCAAAATGTCCATTTCCATTTTAATTATTAAATGTGGAAAGAAAAAGCGGGAGGGGCATTTTCTTTCTGTAATAGCCAGTCAATAGGCATTTGTTAAATGACTAGTATGGGCCTGCACTAGGGATATGAAGACGTAAAGAAAACAGTCCCTGCCTTCAAGAAGCTTCCGTCCTAACAAGAGAGACATCATGACCATAATTAATTATATACTAAAATTATGTGTGTATTTTATTTATCTATTTATTTATTTTAGGAGATGAAGACATTATGTATAAGTACTAGCTGGTAGGGATAAAGAAAAGTTTTCCAAGGAAGGCATCATGCGAACTGAGCTTCGAAGAAAACTTGAAATTCCAAGAGACAGAGTTGAGGAAGGAGGTGAAGAATATCAGAGACATCAGCCTTGGAGTGGATAGAACATTGATCTTAGGGTCTGGAAGACCTAGGCTTAAATTCTGCCTTTACATTAACTAGATGTGGGACCCTGGGAAAGTCACAAACTCTCTCTACCTTGGTTTCCTTGTATATATGATGAGGGGGTTGGATACCACGGTCTATGAGGTCCCTTCCATTTCTAAATCTTATGTGTCAATGCTTTCTCTACGTGAAATGAATAAATGATTTATGTGGTGCTATTGTAATAACAATGATGTTTATAATATTATTTCATGGACCCTGGGAGAAATCGTGTGAGATATGGACTATTATTATTATCCCCATTTTATTTATAAAGTGGTTAAGTGAGTTGCCCAAGGTCACACAGCTAACAAATGTTTTTAGGCAGGATGTGAATGCAGTTCTTCCTAACTCCACATCCAGAACTCACCCTAATGTACCAACCTAATTCTCTCACACACTTAGGCTATTTACATTTATATAAGCTGGCAATTCTAGTTGGAAGATAAACATATTACTTGTAGCTTCAGCTTTGTGTCTCTATAAAGAGTTGTTCTCTGTTCTTGAACAAAAAAAAATAAAAAAGGAAAGTAGCATAAAACTTTCTACAAATGTTTCTTTTCTAAGATTGAACTACAATTGATAAGCGAAGTAGAGTGTGAAGGAAGAATTTACCTCCTACTACTGAAAAGTTCATTCTTCAAGAGGAGTAATAACTCTCTCTCAAACTCTGTTCCCACCAGAATCATTATTTGATTTGGGAAGTTTATGGCTTTTCCCCAAAATACTTATTGTAGTGCTAAATTTTCAGGTGAAGCTCTGATCCCTAGATATTTTTAGTCAATACCTGAATAAGTGGTGGGTCCCTTGCATGCTGCTATTTAAAGAAAGTCATTAATTTGGAAACAGACTAACCTATTGATTTGGTGAAGGCTTGGAAAATGAATGACTAGGAAAGACTCTTAGCCCAGTGCTCACATGAGCTCCCCAGAGTTTCTCTGGTCTTGTTTGTTAATTATTGTCTTCGTGTCGATTTCTTTTCTAGTACAAGCAACAAAGACCCTTGTTTAAACGTTGTAGCTTTGGAACTATTGAAGGATGTTCCAACAACTATAATCAGTTAGCCATGAAATAAGGGGACACATAGGTTAATAAATATTGAGCTAGCCCTACCTACAAGGGTTAAGTGACTTGCCCGAGATGTCACAGCCAGTATGTGGTAGAGTCAGCATTTAAACCTATGCCTTCTAGCTCCAAATTTGGTGGTTTTTCTGAGATATCAAACTGCCTCCGTTAGCATGTGCAGAAAGGGAATATGCTTCGTGATCAGTGTTCTAGAATCCATATTGGTTATCACATTGATTAGAACACTAATGCCTGTGTAATGTTCTTCTCCTTCACATTCTTGTGTTTTCATGTTTTTATTTTCTTCCCTCAGCATCAGTTCATACAAGTCTTTCCAAACAATGAAAGCTTTTCTCCCACATTCCTTTTTTCCCACAGGACTATGTTAGTGATCTGGTGCAAGAAGTCCCTTGGAGCAGAATATGAAACTGAATTAGTATTCTTTTCCAGAAGATGATGCTGCATATGTAGTCAGATGTCTTGAGTTCGATGCTTGGCTTTGTTGAATACTCTCAGAGTGACCTTAGGCATGGCACAACATTGCCATGGACATCAATTTTCTTACATGTAAAATAAAGAGTTTAGAGTAAATGACTTATAAAGTAACTTATAATTCCATATTTATTATCCTAAGATATAGTTTAATCTTGCTAAACTTCAAGCAAACTTCTTCAAACCTTATTGCTACTTTGGGACTATAAAGAACCTGGTTCCAACTTAAGAAGTATGTATATACCTGGGGGCATCTAGGTGGCACACTAGATAGAGTGCCAGGCCTAGAGTCAGGAAGACTCACATTCCTGAGTTCAAATCTGTCCTTGGATACTTACTAGTCAAGTGACCCTGGGCAACTCACTTAACCCTGTTTGCCTCAGTTTTCTCATCTGTAAAATAAGTTGAAGAAGGAAATGGCAAACCACTCCAATATCTTTGCCAAGAAAATGCCAAAAGGGGTCATGCAGAGTCAGACACGACTGAAACAACCAAACAACAATAAATCTATGTGTATATGTGTGTATTTTTATATAAATTCATCTGTGTATGTGTATATATACATCTGTATATATACATATTTGTATATACACATATAATCATATATACATATACAGATGCAGGTAAGTGGTATAGTAGATATAGTACTGGATTTTGAAGACCCAAGTTCAAATCTTGCCCCAGATAATTATTAGCAGTGTATTCCTTGCAAAATCACTCAAATTTCCCGAGCCTTAGTTTCCTCATTTGTAATATGTGGATAATAATAGGAACTCACAGTGTTGTCATGAGGATGAATGAGAATTCATATTATATATATACGTAAATATGTATATTTACTTGTATAAATATGTGTATACACAGAAATACATCCAACAATTGTATAATACTTTATTGTTCTCAAAGTGAAATATATATGTGTGTACACAAAACTTATATATGTATATGCATATATATAATCTCATTTGATCCTCACCATAACCCATAAGATAGTTGCTACTATTATCCCCATTTCATAGATGAGGAAACTGAGTCTGAGTGAACTTATGTGACTTGCTCATGAATATGCAGTTAATAAGTAGGTGAAACAGTGTTTGACCTTGGATCTTCCTGATTCACAATCTAGTATTATATCCACTCTACTCCCTAGCTACCTAAAAGTGCTATATAAATATTGGTTATTATTACACAACTAGAAGTGACATATACTATAGATAAGAAACTATGCTAGGTCCTAAGAAATAGGGACAGGGGTGAAGAGAAGGAACAGAGATTTCTAATGTATGGTCCTTAGACCTTTCCTCTTCAGACAGGGCTGACTTTGCAGGACTTTATATGGAAAAGGACTTTATAAGCCTCCAGGTGCTCTAGAAATGGGTATCCTTGCTACAGCTGTTACTGTTGTTGCTACTGCTATTATTATGACTGATTTTGTTATCACTGTTGTTATTAGAGTGACAAAAGTAAAACACACAAAAGGATAATGAATAGTCTAACCATCTATGATTAAGTGGTAAATTCATGTCCAACGTTGCACAATTATTATAAAATTGAGAGAGAAACCACTGAGGACTGGATTGGCCAGGGAAAGCTTGATGAAAACTACAGCTCTCAGTTGGACCTTGATGGATAAACTGGATTTTGAGAGGAACGAAAAACTACATGGACCTTTTGAGTGCCTGGAGGGAATGAACAAAATGGTGTCAAGAGACAAGGAGTAATACATCAGTAGTAAATTGGGGTCATGTTGAGAAGTCAGAGAAGAACAGCTTAGAAAGTTTGTTTGGGGCCAGATCTTGAGGGTCTTGGATGCCAGACTAAAAACAATGGACTTCTTTTTAACCCCCGAAGGTAATTTTTGACAAATTTTGAACAAGAGAGTGATTTAAGGTAACAGATTTTTTGGTTTGTTTGTTTTTGGTTTTTGATATCAGTGTATAGGACAGATTAGGAGAGAAAGTCTGGAAGCAGGGAGATCAGTGCAGTATTGCAATCACTCAAGTCCAATGTAGTATGGATTTATGCCAGGGCATGGTGATATGAGTAGAAATGATATAACAGCCATGTATAGTGGCTAGAAGGGTAGAACCAGAAAACAGAATAAAATTCCACCTCAGATATTTACTATATAACCCTGGGCAAATAATTTTACCCTTCTAAGCCTCAGTTTGCTCATTTGTAAAACTGTGATGTTGTGAAGTATTATTGGGTAGTTGTGAGGATCAAATAAGATAATATAGGAAAAAATACTATACAAACCTTAAAATGCATTATAATGCCTGCTATTATTGTTATTATTTATGAAAACATGGATCATTTGAAGTTTAAATGCCATCAAATTAAGCTAATAAACAATAATAAATTTGCCCGTGACCCCACAAAGCTCATTTATAAGCTTCTGTATAACAAAGTTTTGATTGTTATTGATGTTGTAATCAGTGATTTCTTTGGGTCAGGGAGCTCCCATATAGAAAGTCTTTACCCTGTGGCAAATGTGCAACTCATCTATTAACTTAGAGTCTTAGAAAGTTACCTGAGGGAGGGGAGATACATGGGAAAGTGTATTTCCTTCCAAAGTATCACATAGGTAGTACACACCATAGGCAAGACTTGAAACTAGGTCTTTCTTACTAGTTAAAATTGACCTAAAGTCTGCCCAGTATATCATTTAAGCAATTTGCCAAGGGTCATGGATCAGAAACAAAACTTCAACCTTGATGTTCCTGAGTTGGAAGATAGCTAGTCATTTCTCTGCAGTATGCCATGCTGTGCCATTTCCCCTGTGAATACATGCATCTATCTGCATATCTATGTATCTATGTGTGTATATATAATACATATATATGTCTTGATATAAATATATGAGTAATTATCATTTTGTTGTCCCTAAAACTGTATCTAGATTATTATGTGTATCTGCTTATATATTGTATATATAATTGTAAGGTTAAAACTGCACAAAGATTTTTGGGACAACCTTAAACATATTAACATATGTAATAGTGCATCTACTAAAGCACGGAAGGATTGCAATCTGTGTCTATTAAAGAAGTGTCCAAATTTATGAAATCAATCTATCAATTACCAAGTGTTTATTTACTTGCCTACTCTCTCCACTGGTCTTTGAAATTTAGAAATATGAGAATTACATAGTAGTTATAATTGTATACAAACACCTAAAATTCAGGTATCTATCTATCTATTTACCTCTATTTACCTATCAGTATGATACATATAGCATTCACAATATATATGTTACATACACATGTGCACACAGATATAAAAATTTTTGTCACCAGTATACAAACAGGTCTGTGTTTACTCTGTGTGTGTGTGTGTGTGTGTGTGTGTGTAATTTAATGTTTTGTGAACTAGATATTTTGTTGGCATGGCCTCTTCATTAGAATCCCTCTTTACCTCGGTACACAGTCTACTACACACTCATATCCATAGGTATAAATGCATTCAATATGGAGAGGTAGACAGCTAGAGATATGAGACTCAGTGACTGGGTTCTCCCTACCTTCTCTGGCACAGTGGATAGAATGCCAGGCTTGGTGTCAGGAAGATAGGAGTTTAAATCTGGCCTTACTTACACTAGCTGTGTGACCCTGGGAAAGTCACTTAAAAAAAAAACAAACCTTTGTTTGCCTCAGTTTACTCATTTGTAAAATGGGGATAACAGCAGTGTCTTCCAGAATTGTTGAAAGGATCAAATGAAATAATAATTGTAAATTATTATTGTAGCACAGTGCCTAGCACATAGCAGGTGCTATGTAAGTATTGGTTGTTGTTGCTATAATTATTATTATTATTATTATTATCATTATCATTATTGTTACCTTGATATCTTACAATGAAAAGAACATTGCCTCTAACTTCTCTCCTCATGCATCAAAAATAAAAAGCCAGTAACTTGATCCATCTCATCCCCTCTACTGCCAGCAAACTCCTTCCCGTCTTATTTTCAATTAAAATATTTTCCATTATCTTTGTGGTCCTTGAGCATTATTTAAAGGGTTTCATTTTTAAGGCAACCATTAAATTCCTATGGGTAAATTATGTTCTTGGATATGAGCATATATTGTAATTCAAATGAGCCTAATAAAATAGAAAGACCCTGTTGATACTGTTAAGGATGATACATAGTAGTTGAATACTTACTGAAGATATTTTTTAATATGTTGTAAAACCTCAGAAGTGAAGGAGGTTTTGTGGTTTTTTTGTGCATCACTGAGGAGTATCAGTGATTCATGAGTTCTAGAATATCACACAATATAACTATGAGAAGGATACTGTAAAGGACCTACAGAATTGTATTAATATTTTAAATTCTATAATACAATGATAATTTATGAAAATTGTAAGTTCATTCCTAAACTCCTCCACCAAGGTTTTTTGGTGATGCTGAGGGCACTCTGTGTTCTCAAAGACTAGACCTATAGAATACAAGCAAACACATGTCCTACCAAGGTAGAAAGGCATAAAAACACATACCTGGCAATGAATCTGCCCTTCAAAGATTAGCCCAGCTGAGGTCAGAGAGTATCTTCACCAAGAGACTACCCATCAGGTTACCACTTTTAGCCACATAATTCATTAAAACCCTAAACTAAGGCATAGAAGGATTGCAATAGGTGCCTGCTGAAGCACTGTCAACACCAATGAAATCTTGGGTTTCTAAAATATTGAAGCATCAAAACTATAACACAGGTATGCCTCCCCACTGCTTAAACTGCTACCCTTTGTCACTGAATTCAAGAAAGAATGAAAATGTTAGAAAAAAAATCATGAAACTACTCTAAAATCTCATATCCACATCAAGTATTAATGTAAATGTTAAAATCTTATCATGTGTTCTTTTTCATTAATTTTAAACATAATTAGCATATGTGCTTTCCAACCAGGAAGGATCAAAATAATTCACAGAAGGGAAAAAACAAGCTAAGATTCTGTGTGTGGTGATAAACATAAAGCAAAGATGAGGAAAGAAATGTGGATTTGGAGTCAATGGACAAGAGCCACAGCCACTCAAATTCTGGCTCTGATATTGTTTGACCTTGTGTAAATCATGTAACTCCTCCGGGTCTCAGTTTCCTTCGATAAAATGCCGGGGAGGGGGTTGGCATCAGATTGGAAAGAATGACAAAGGAAGACAATGAGTTCTGAATTTCCCCAGGCTTCCTGGTAAGCACTTTAGAAACATGATCAGAAAGTCACTAAACTATGCATACTCTCTGACACATTGATACACCTACTAGACATGTGCCATGAAGATATCAAAGAAAGAGGAAAGGGAACTGTATGTACAAAAATATTTCTAGCAGCTCAGAGTAGCCTCAAACAAAGAAAGATATTCACTTATTGGGGAATGGATAAGCAAATTACGTCATGTAAATGTAAGAGATTATCACATCATAAGAGATGACAAAATGAACAGTTCCAAAGGAAATGAAGAAGATTTTTATGAACTGATGCAAAGTGAAGTAAGCAGAAACAGGATAACAATGTATACAATGAAAATAACATGATAAGGAAAAACTACCTTGAAAGATTTTAAAGTTTTCATCAATATAATGACAAGTCATGATTCCAGAGGACTAAAAATTAACCCTCCTCTTATTGACAGAGAGGGATAGGCTCAAAATGCAGAAAAACATGTATTGTTGGATATGGCAAATGTGGGAATTTGTTTTGATTATGAACATTCCTTATGAGTGTTTTCTTTGTCTTTTTCATTCTTCAATAGAGAAATGGGAGGGAAAGAAATTAAGTGCTTGTTGAAAACTATTAAATATATAGTTGACAGATGATAGATATGGGAGATGATGATGACGATTGATAGCCAGATGATGGATGGATGAATGGATGGAAATCAAAGGGGTTAGATCTGGCTCCCTAAATCAGTCAACTAGAATTTAAGAAGCACCAACTATGCACCAGGAACTGTACTAAATGCTAGAGATACGAAGAAAGATAAAAAATATTCCCTACTCTAAAGGAGCTCCCAATCTAAGAAGGAAGATGATATGCAAACATTTATGTAAATACAAGATATATATGGATAAATGAGATAATTTCAGAAGGAAAGCTCTAAGAATAAAGAGGAATGGGAAAGGTTTCTTGAAGAAAACCAAGGAAGCCAGGAAGCAGAGATGAGGCAGGGGAGAGCTTTAGGTATGGGGGATAACCAGTTCACTTTGGCATCTAAATTCCAATTACCTATGTATAAATCCTCCTGGGTATGATATGATAGAAACCATGCATGTAAGCCCAGTGGCTGGGAGAAATCAGGGTTAAAATAAATCAGACAATGGCAAAAAAAAATTGAAGCTGCTACTCTCCTCCCAAAAAGAAAGCCCAGTGTATCCACCATGGGTCTTGCACCTCAATATGATCTGACTTGGTGGGTTTTTCTGTTTTTGTTTTTGTTTTTTTAATCTTCACTCAGTGTGGGTGATTACAGCAAAGCAATGGGGGTCTGCACAGCAATTCTGGTGGCAAGTTTTAGAATCTCTCTGAGAGTCTGAGCTCTTTACTTTTTTTCTATTCTCCCAGTCAAGGGATTTTCTAACTCTCTAAAAAGTAACTTGAGGAAAAGGAAATAACATTTTCCAGAAGGAAATAAATATCAAAATGTGAATAATATACTATGACCAGGTGGGATTTATACCAGGGATGCAGGGCTAGTTCAATATTAGGAAAACTCTCAGCATAATTGATCATATCAACAACAAAACTAAAAGAAATCACATGATTATCTCAACAGATGCAGAAAAAGCTTTTGACAAAATACAACACCCATTCCTATTGAAAACACTAGAGAGCATAGGAATAAATAGAACCTTCCCGAAAATGATAAGTAGCAACTACCTAAAGCCTTCAGCAAGCATTATGTGTAATGAGAATAAGCTAGAAGCATTTCCAATAAGATCAGGAATGAAACAAGGATGTCCATTATCAACACTGTTGTTCAACATGGTACTAGAAACATTAGCTTTAGCAATAAGAGAATGAAAAAGAAATTGAAGGTATTAGAATAGGCAAAGAAGAAACAAAGCTATCACTCTATGCAGATGATATGATGATATACTTAGAGAATCCTAGAGAATCAAGTAAAAAACTACTTGAAATAATAAGTGATTTTTAGCAAAGTTGCATAAATAAACCCACATAAATCATCAGCATTTCTATACATTACCAACAAAGCCCAACAGCAAGAGATAGAAAGAGAAATTCCATTTAAAGTTACTGAAGATATTATAAAATATTTAGGAGTCTACCTGCCAAAACAAACCCAGAAACTATATGAACACAATTACAAAACACTTTTCACACAAATAAAGTCAGATCTAAATAATTAGAAAAACATCAGTTGCTCATGGGTAGGCCGAGCTATTATAATAAAAATAACAATTCTACCTAAGTTAATTTACATATTCAGTACCCTAAAAAATCAAACTACCAAAAAATATTTTATAGAGCTAGAAAAAATAATAACAAGATTCATCTGGAAGAACAAAAGGTCCAGAATATCAAGGGAACTAATGAAAAGAAATGTAGGGGAAGGTGGCCTAGCCATTCCAGATCTTAAATTGTATTACATAGCAACAATCATCAAAACTGCATGGTACTGACTAAGAAATAGAGTGGTGGATCAGTGGAATAGGTTAGGTACGTAAGACACAGTAGTCAATGACTATAGGAAACTAATATTTGATAAAACCCAAAGACCCCAGCTTCTGGGATAAAAACTCACTATTTCACAAAAACTGCTGGTAAAACTAGAAAAGAGTACGGCAGAAACTAGGCATAGATCAAAATCTTATACCATATACCACAATAAAGTCAAAATGGGTACACAATTTAGATATAAATGCTAATACTATAAGCAAACTGGGAGAGCAAGGAATAGTTTACCTGTCAGCTTTATGGAGAACAGAAGAATTCATGACCAAACAAGTGATAGAGAACATTATGAAATGGAAAATGGATAATTTTGATTACATTAAATTGAAAAGTTTCTGCACAAACAAAGTCAATTCAACCAAGATTAGGAGGGAAGCAGAAAACTGGGAAAGAATTTTTTACAACCAGTGTCTGTGATAAAGGCCTTATTTCTAAAATATACAGAGAACCAAGTCAAATTTATAACAATACATGTCATTCCCCAATTGAGAAATGGTCAAAGGATATGAACAGGCAGTTTTCAGAGGAAGAAATTAAAGCTATCTATCGATCGTCATATGGAAAAAAAATGCTCTAAATCACTATTGTGAATCAAAACAACTATAAGGTGCCACATCATACCTATCAGATTGACCAACATGACAAAACACAAAAACAATAAATGTTGGAGAAAATGTGGGAAAATTGGAACACTAATGCATTATTGGTGGAGTTGTGAACTGATCCAACCATTCTGGAGGCAATTTGGAATCTAAATGTGAAGGAGGGAGTAAGCAGAACAAGGAAATCTATATAAACAAAGAAGAACATAATGTAAATGAAAGGCCATTAAGTTACAACTGAAGGTTTTGTAGGTGTAAGTATCACTTAGGGCCTCAGAGAAGGATGAATAAATGAATGCATGAATGAATGCATGAATGAATGAATGAATGAATGAATTAAAAAAAAACACTAATTAAACATGTATTGTGTGCCAAGCTCTGTGCTAAGTTCTGGAAAAACAGAGTAAAGTTTGTCCATCTTCAGAAACTTACATCCTAACGCACATAGAGGAGAGATTGCCAGGAAGGGGGTCATTTTCTCCAGAAAATTATAGGGCTGGTGAGTGGGACCACAGGGAATTAGTCCGAGAGGCCCCTTTAGAAACAATGGCAGAGTTGCTTTGATTACGATTAGAAGGAGGAACATTTCTTCATCTATTAAATGGGGATAATCATAGCACCTACCTACCAGGTTGTTGTGAGCATCAAATGAGAATGATTGTAAAGCATGTAGCAAAGCGCTTAGCAAATAATCAGCACTATATAAATGGTCATTGTTTTTATTACTATTATTATTACCATGCATAGGTATAGCTAGGATAGGGATGGGAAAGCGAAGGTGTATCTGGGAATGACTGGGATACAAACAAAAAAGTACCAATGAAAACCTAGGAGGAAAAATGTTTGAACCTTTCTGGCATTTCTGGATGAAACAAAAAGGTGGTGAGCTCCATTGTGAAGGAAACCAACTATTTCTCAGCTTAAGAAAATAATTGAAAGAATCGGGGTTCTTGAGTCGGGGGCCTTTGGCTCCAATCCTGCCTTTGAGACCTACAGTGTGTGAGGCCTTGGGCAAGTCACTGAAGTTCCTCCAGTTTCCTCAACTGTGTAAAGAAGGGGTGTGGCTAGAAGGTGTCTAAAGTCCCTTCTAGCCTGAGATCTCTGACTCTATATTAAAAACAATAACAAGAACTGTGGTGTTTTTGTGTGTTTATCTGTTTTCCTAGTTGTTTGCTGTTGTTCAGTCATATCTGACTCTTTGTGACCCCACTTGGGGTTTTCTTGGCAAAGATACTGGAGTGGTTTGTCATTTCCTTCTCCAGCTCATTTTACAGATGAGGAACCTGAGGCAAACGGGTTGAGTGACTTGCCCAGGGTCACAAAGCTGGTAAGTGTCTGGGTCCATGTTGGAACTCAGAAAGACCAAACTTTCTGACTCTGGGCCCAGGGCTCTATCCACTACACCACCCAACTTCCTCATTTTCCCAAGCAGGCCTTTTAAAAGAAAAGCAGTATGGTAAAGTAGATAAAAAGGACTACTAGCCTTTGGTAAAGGAAATAAATTTAAAAAAAAAACAAGCATTTATTAAGCATCTACTATGTGCCAGGATCTGTGCTAAGTGCTTTACAAATATTATCTCACTTGACCCTCACAACAACCCTACTAGGTAGGTGCTGTTATTATCCCTATTTTACAGTTGAGAAAACTGAGGTTATCAGAGGTGACATAGTAAATGTCAGAGGCTATATTTGAACTCAGCTCTTCTTGACTCCAAGTCTAACACTTATGTATGTATCACCTAGAAGGAGTTAAGAAGACAATGGTTTGAGCCCTGACTCTGACATAAACTAATTGTTTGACTTTGGGGATCTCTGTCCCATCTCAGTTGCCCAAAGAGACAATATAAAGCAAGCAACATAGTGTAGGGGGAAAGAGTGATACATCTGGAGTCTGATGATTTAGGTTTAAATTCTGTCTGCTACTTACTACCTATGATGACCTTGATCAACCAACTTAACCCTTCTGGGCTTCAATTTCCATGCCTCTTCAGTCTCCACATCTGTAAAATGTGGGGGTTGGATTAGGTAATCTCTAAGATCCTACAGTCTCTTTCCAGCTCCAAATCAATTATCTTATGACCTCAAATTTATACAAGAGTAGATGAGTGACACTGATAAAGAGTTTCTTACCTGGAGTAAAAAAAAAAAAACAACAACAAAAATCAATTCAAAGAACCATCCTTCCTTCCCATTCCCCAAGATGGATAAAATGCTAAGATCATTACTTAACGCTTATTTGTTGTCAATGATTCTTCTTATTTCATAGAGAATGTTTTAAAATATGGAAAGTCATTAAGAACATCAATAATAAATCTTGTGAGTTGTCCATAAGTTCCAGAGTTGTAATTATATGAAGTTTAAATAATAATAATAGCAATAACTTTAAAATGAAATATGTCTGCAATGGAGTTAATAGGAAAGAGGATGGAAAAAACAGATTCTCTCAAGCTGGAATTGTATATGAAGCACTTTCTCTTTATCGAGGCTTATTTTTCTCCCTCAATTTCTTCCATGTCTCTGAGGATTATTCTCTATATTTTGTATTCTTTGGGTTGTTTTTGATAAGAGAACTGTAATACTGTACAGTATCAGAAGGAAAAGTATTCTGATATTGAATGGTATCTAATATTTTGCCTTTTTTTTAACTGCCCAATAACCTGTTATTCATTCCTGGAGAATCACAACACCTGTTTTTCTCCCCTCTTCTACGATCTTGCCATATGTGAACAGCGTGAAAGCGGTCCTCATTAATTAAAGACAAGGTTGAAATTTGAGAACTGTTACCAAACCTAGAACATTTGAGAATCTCAGGTCATTTCAAATGAAATGATTTTTCATGAAATTAATTTGAGAGGAGCTCCTGTCTTTTTCCGACTTTGAAGATTTGTCATCCTCCTAAGATAGCTCCATGTTTGCCTTCAGATTATTAAAAAGAAGCACTAAGTCATAGCTTATCTAGAAGAGTGTACATCTGTACCTTCCTTCCATTTCCATTTTGAAGGTTTTATTGATGTCTTTTGTTTTTACATGCCACTCATGTGCAAATATAACCCTATTCTTCTTCTTCCTCTTTCCAATGAGCTTTCTCTAGCAAGAAAGTTAAAAAAAAAAAAAAAACCTAGCTGGCAAAAACCATCCAACTGTGGACCTGGAGTTAGGAGGACCTGAGATCAAATCTGTCCTAAGAAACTTATTAGTTGGGTGACCCTGGATGAGTCACTTTTCCCCTGTTTTACCTCAGTTTTCTCATCTATAAAATGAAGATAATAATAGCACCTACCTCCCATCGTTGTCATGAGGATCAAAATTTAAAGTGCTTAGCACAGTGCCCAGCAGAAAGTAAGCACTATTTAAATGTTGGTTATTATATTATCAATACTATAATATTTATTATTATCAGCACCATATGCAACATTCTAATACCATAGTCCCCCATCTTTTCAACAAAAGAAGAGGGATGCATTTCCTCATCTTTTTTTCTGGTGCCAGAAACTCAAATGAAAAAGAGAGCTCTGTGCATTCCCCAACAATAAGAAGAAATTCTAGAGTGGTTAAAAAGAGGAATAACACTTGTAAAAGAACATTATAATGGAAATGATGGTAGAAAACAGAGCTCTCAAAACAGATACAACTAAGAAAAAGAATAGAGAAGACAATTTAGATCACATAATGGAAAATCTCTCTAAATGAGAAGAGGCTTTATAAAAGAGAAAAAAAAATTTGGAAATTACATACATAGAAATTCTTGACTTTTGAAAGAACAAATGAATCCCATGTAAGCCAAAGCCCTGACTTGGAAGATGGAACATACAGAAATAACTTAAAAATACTAGGCCTCTCAGAAAAGGAAAAATACTGTTTTTAAAACGTAAATAACATTCCATCAAAATAATAACAGAAAATAGCCCAGAATCTCTGAATTCTCATGACAAAGTTCTGATTAGCAGAACCTGTAGATTGCAAAAGGTCTCACGATTGAGGCTACAATAGCTAACATTTATATAGCACCTACTATGTGCCAGCATTTTAGAATTGCCAGCTAAAATGTTTTATAGTGGCTCTCTTTGTGGTGGCAAGAACTAGAAATTGCAAGGATGTCCATCAGTTGGAGAATGACTGAACACGTTGTGATATATGATTGTGGTGGAATACTACTGTTCTATAAAAAATGATTATCTCAATGATTTTAGAAAAACATAGAAAGATTTGCACAAAATAAGGAAGAGTGAAATGAGCAGAACCAAGAGAACATCATATACAGTAACAGCAATATTGTTTTAAGAATGACTTTGAGCAAATGAATTATCTTGTCTATTATAAATATCCAAATTAACTATGAGTCATATGAAGAAAAATGCTCTGCACCCAGAGAAAGAACTGGTAAATACAAGTATAGAATAATTTTACATACATACACATATATGTATATATGTGTGTGTGTGTACACATATATACATACACACACATATATGCCTATTTCTGGAGCAGGGGTGGGAGGGAAGTAAAAGAAAAGGAAAAAAAAGAAATGTACAGGATAACTTCATTATATATTTAAAAGGAATAGCAAGTTGTGCATAGTAGACATAGTTCTGTGTACTATCATCTTTTTTATTATACTATGTTATGGCAATGCTTGTTTTATTCCAGAACTTACAAATAAAATTAAAAAAAAAAAGAATTGCCAGGTAAACACTTTAAATTCTTATCTCATTTGATCCTCACAACAACCCTGAGAGGTAGATACTATTATTATCTCCATTTTACAGATTGGGAAACTGAGCCAAACAGAGATTAAGTGACTTGCTTAGGATCACACAGCAAGTAAATGTTTGAGGCTACATTTGGACTCAAGTCTTCCTGACTTTAGGCCTACCCCTTTATCCATTGAGCAACTTAGCAGCCTCTTTTGTAAAATGGTATTTCTAGGGGTGGGATACAGCCAAAGAAGGCTACGATAAAAATTAAACTTACCCAGAACTAAACCAAACTGAACCAAAATAAATCAAAGTAGTGAAAGTAAGGAGGGCAGGGTTAAATCTATACATGTTTTGACATGGAAATTCACTGGGTAGTAAATGATTCCAAATAAACAGAATTTGCAATCCTTTACAAAAAGAATTGCACTGAGTAGTAAGCTAGGAAAAGAGAGGATTAATGAATTGAATATATAATTAAAACAGAGCATCAGGAAATTAACAAACCCACAAATGTAAGAAGAAATCTTGAAAATCAGAGGAGAAATAAATAAGATGGAATGAACTCTGTGGATCCTGTAGTGTCTAACCCCCTGGTCTCCAAGGTGGCAAGCAGAAAAGCCTACATTCAGATGAAAGTTTCCTAGCTTCATATCCAGGACTCTTGTCACTGGACCGTGCTGTCTGCCTTATGGAATTGAAATATGTTGTTACTATCATTGTATCAGTGTGCAAAAGACGGGACAGTGGGGACCAGGCATTTGTACAGGTAAGTGATTTGTTTTTTCCTGATTGAAGGACCAGATGCAACATATTATCATTGAACATTCTATGTCAGTTTTAAATGTGGTCTCCCCAGGATAGACCCAGGAATGTATATTTGGGCCTATGTTGCTTAATAATCTTATCAATGACATATAAAAAAAAAAACAGAAGCTCTATTTATCAACTTCCAGGTGATATGTACCTAAAAGAGTAATTGACCCACGGGTACATAAGCGTCAAGATTCAAAAAGATCTTGACAAGCCAGGGTATTAGGCCGAACCTAAAGTGAAACCAAATATGGGGAAATCTATGGTCTTAAATTTGGGTTAAAAAAAAATCTTCAGAAGTCCAAGATTACAATGGTATGGCTGAAAATAACTGCTTTTTTTAATGTTAATGTGTGTTTTTCTTTTTTAATTAATTAATTTAATTATTTTTAATTTATGGAATAAAACAAGCATTTTCATAACAGGATAATTTTTAAAAGATTATTACATATGTAACTGCAAATCTATTATGTATAACTTGCTATTCCTTTTAAATATATAATAAAGTTATTATGCAAATTTCTTTCTTCCCTTCCCCCCATCCTAGAGATGACTACCATTAAACACAAATTTGCATATACAAATAAAATAATTCTATACATACTTCTTTTTATCAGCTCTTTCTCTGGATGCAGAAAGTGTCTTCCTTCATCTTTCTTTGTAATTAATTTAGGTATTTGTAACAGTCAAAATGACTTAATTGCTCAGTCATTCTTAAACCAATATTTCTATTAGTGTTTACAACATTCTCTTGGTTCTACTCATTTCAGTCTTTATTATTTCATGCAAGTCTATCCATGTTTTTCTAAGATCATCAGGCTCATCATTTCTTATAGCACAGTAGCATTCCGCCACAATCATACACCACAACATTTTTATCGATTAGAAAAAAAAAAACCAAAAACAAAACAAAAAACTGAAAAAGAGCTTACAAAAGACATGAGCATTTTATTGGAAGCAAGCCCAACATAGGACAAGAGTATAATAAGGCTAGAGGGAAAGTTAATGCAATATTAGACTATTTTCGATGAGGCTTATGATCAAATTTAGGAGTCAGCATCAGATAACATGCAGAGTGGTATGTTCTGTTTCTGGTTCCATATTTTAGGAAGGACATTGATAACCTGTAGGCTACACAGAGGAGAGTAACCAAGAGAATGAAGGTCCTCAAGATCATTGTAGATGAGACCTGGTTAAGGAACTGGGCATGTTGGAATGGAGAGGTAAAGCATTTTGACGGCTGCCATGTATAAGAAGGATGGACTTGTTCTATGCAGTCCTCTGGGGGATAACAAGTCACCTTAAGACTAGTGGTGTGTGTGTGTGTGTGTGTGTGTGTGTGTGTGTGGAGAGAGAGACACAGAGAGAGACAGACAGACAGACAGACAGAGACACAGAGAGAGAGGACAAAGAGACAGACAGAGACAGAGAAACAGACAGACAGAGACAGAGACAGAGAGACAGAGAGAGAGTATGTGTGTGTTTGGAGGGGAGGTGTTTCCAAATCATTAGTTACATCTAAAAATGCAAAGAGTTGCTTTGGGAAAGAGTGGTTTTCACCTCCTGGGTGGATGTTTAAGAAAAGCTGTTCTTGTTGAGACACTAAAGCAAAGACACTGATCTAAGTTGAACCAGATGCCTTCCTTCTGAGGTATCTTCCATCTCTGAAGTTGGGTAGTTCAGTTACATTCCCTTACTGATGAGCAATTCCTGTAATTATTACTAACACCTGGGCTGTGTCACCTACCTTCTCATCAATGCATTCATTCATAGCAGAGAGCTGGGGCAAAGCAGGATGAATTTCAGGCTTCATTCATCTTCCCCCAAATTTTGCAGTATATTTGCTAGTCAATACTAACAAAGTGAATTTCAACTTTCCAACATCTCTCATAACAGTGGCAAAACAAGGGCATTTAGTGGGTGCAATGGCAAATTCATTGTTTTCTACAAGGGGGCACTCCTGTCTTTCAGTTCACATTACATTTGCAGTTACATAGAAAACTGTCTCCCAAACTGTCTTATTGCAGCTTCCTAATAGGGCTAAAAGATGTCTGTTAATCTATTGCCTCTTTCCCCTAGCAAATAAAAAGATTCCCTGTTTCTGGTCATAACCACCTCTCTAGTACGGATTGCCCAAGTTTTCTAAGCTATTGTTAGAATTTAATGAGAGAAAGAAAGTGGAACGTAATGGGAAAAAAATGATAGTTGCAGATAATTTTCTCCCCAAAATAAGAGCTCATGTTTCTCAGTATTCTGTGCATAGAAGGGACATGAAATACACACATGCCCATTCTTCACAACATCTAAGTATTTTCATCTTTTTTAACCACAAAGGAGTAATTTTAAAGTCTCCAATCAGCATAAGGCTCCACCTAATATCATAGAAAATGTAGTACTGTTTCAGTTTTTGGGTGGTGGCTTTTTAAAAAATTATCCCTCTAGATTCAACTCAGAAATGAAGATGCCCTTCAAAGAATCTTCAGATTTCAGCTCTCAGCCAGTCCAAGGAGACCCTGCTTACTTTGGATAAGCTCTTTCTATGAAGACTGACTCTGATATGGAATCAAGTTGTGGACGGGACCCTGCATTCTCAAAGCCTTTATCAAAGGAAGATGATCTCTCACCAGTCTTCCCAACCAGGAAAGGGCTTTGGCTACAAACCCAGTGGGGCAGCTAGGTGGCACAGTGGATATAACACATGTCTGGAGTCAAGAACATCTGAGTTGAAATCCAGCCTCAGACATTTGACCCTGGGCAAGTCATTTAACCCTGTTTGCCTCAGTTTCTTCATCTGTAAAATGAGCTAGAGAAGAAAATGGCAAACCACTCCAGTGTCTCTGCCAAGAAAACTCCAAATGGAGTCACAAAGAATCAGACACTACTGAAATGACACAACAGAGTCTGTGACCACTAGTATATCTGCTGACTAAGTACCAGGCCCAGCTAGAAGGCTGAGTAGATAAGGCACTGGACATAGTTGGTAAGACCTGAGTCGGCATACTGTCACTGATACATCCTAATTATCTGGTGGTGGACAAGTCAATGAACCTCTCTGTGCCTCAGTTTCCTTATCCAAGAAATGGATATCATAGTAGCATCTATCTACCTCACAAGTTGGTAGCAAAGTATATATATATGAAATATGCATACTATATATTCATACATGTATGTATATTTAATATAAGGCATATATATCTCGAGTTTCACATGGTTTTTTGATAAATGTACAATGCAAAATACTATGTTCACCAAACTGGAGATATGAAGGCTAAAAAAAAGAATAGAAGCTTTTGAGGTGCTCATGTGTGCCTACAGTAATATATTTTAACAGTATTAAAACATTATTCTATTAATATATCATATATGTATATATACATATATACTTATAATGTGTTTAAAGTGCTTTACAAACTCTAAAGTGTTCTGTACATTCTAGTTGCTTATTATCACCCATTTAACTGAATTCCAAGACCTTCTATGCTTGATTGGCCTCAGAGGGATGAACTTTTTCAGTTATGTTATCTATCAAAGACAACCTACTAATTTGTAAAGAGGTTGTGCTTTTTGTGTGTGAAGGGAACTTACGAGTCCTTGGAATATTAAATGCAGGTAGAGACGAGCTCTTCAAGAGCTTCTAATCTCCCCCTTTTTTTTACTTTTACATCCCCAGCATCCAATGTACTTGCATGCACATAGTAGGTGCTCAGCTATGGTCTGGTGAATATAGCTCTTAGCATTGTAAGCTTCTTATGATACCATACGGAACTGGTAATGTAACTATTATTTTTCAAATTTTCCAGAAGAAATTGAGACTCAGAGGGGTGGAACATGTTGTTCATGATTGCATATTTTCGAAGTGCCAGCTTTTGGACTTCTAACAGTTCCCCTGATTCTGAATTCAATCTTTTCTACACACTGACCCAGCCTCTTCGATGTCTCTTTAAGTAGGAACTGAGATTTAGAGATGTTAAGTGATTTAGCCAAGGTCACACAGATAATTCTTGAGGTCTTTTTTTTCTATGGCACTACACTGTCTCTAGGTAGATGTGATTAAGTTCAAAAAGAAACAGAATTCAGCAGGTGAAAAAACTCAGGATGAAGCCCAGAGTCCTTTAGTACTGGAAAAGCTACGCTGGGTAATGCATTTCTCTTTTGCTATGTATTAGTTGATTTGATCTTCTTCCTTTGTTCTTACTTGAAAAGCAAGCAAGATTTTCTTTAAAAGCAAAGGAGAGCCCAGAATGTTGAGTAAGTTTGTTATAGACCATGTACATAAGTGATCTTTTAATGAGAACAAGAAGGAAACCTAAGATGTGCATCATTAATGAAATGAACTCAAGATTCTTTTGTTGAAATGTGAATAGGAAAGGTTTAGAATAAAAGACAGCTGTGGACTATTTACCACTGTAATAATATCCACACATGTTTTACTTTCTCTTTGCAGTTCCTTAAGCAAATAGCACCAAAAAAGAGAGCTATTTAGTTTTTTTTAATGGTAAAAGCTTTAGAGATCATCTCATTATTTTTTACCTTTTTTAGTCATTTAATTTTGGCCTTTGAAGAAAGTCAAGACCTTTTCCCTCCCCTCCCAAGAGGGTAATGACACAAAGAAAGGCAGGATGCCTTCTAACTTACTCATAGAAACACTTTGGGAGGGTAGCAAAGGAAAGAAAGTGTGTTGCTAGTGATTTTAGAACAGATGAGTAAATCTTCTTCCATGACTATAATAGAATGAGATGTGCATTAAGAGGTGAAAAGCATGAGGAATTCTGAGAAGCATGGGAAAAACTGTATGAACTGATAAAGAGTGAAAATTGCAGAACCAGGAGAAAAAAAATATACAATGATTACATTAAAGGGAAGGAAAAGAAAAGAATAGAAAAAGGAACTAAATTATGAGAAATTATAATAACCAGTTTTGGTCCTCAGGGAGAAGATAAGGAAACATACATTCCTCCTCTTCATAGAGAGGTGTGGGACTATGGGTTCAGAATGCTGTATACATTCAGACATGGCCACAAACCATTTAGTTTATTCTACTCTTTTTTTTCTTTGATATAAGGCAGTTTTAAGGTTTAAAAATTTATCATTGGTGTGGGGAGATGGAAATAATCACCTAATAAAATCAAAAAGTACCAATAAAACATTTCTTAAAAGGCATTTACAGAGTTCTATTTAAAATTGACATTTTTAAAGTAGATATCCATCATTTGGGTAATGTCTAAACAAATTATGGTCCACAGGTGTAACATATTACCATGTTGTAATAAATAGAAAATATGATGAATACAGAGAAGCAATAAAAGACTTGCAGGAAATGATATAAAGAGAGCCAAGAAAAGAATACACAGCACACAATGACTGCAATGATGGGAAAGAAAAGAACAATAAATACAGAACTATCTAAAATGAATGTTGCAAAATTACAAAGACTAATTTTGGCTCCAAAGAAGGGGTATATGAAGACAACTCCACCACTTTTATGTAGGGGTGGGAGGGCCACAGATGTTGAACAGTACATACATTTTCAAATTTTTAAATCTATCTATCTCTATCTCCCTATCTATTTATTTTTGCTTAATCCCCCCCACCTTCTTCCTTTTTAATTTCATTTTTCTTTTAACAAAATTCTTTGTAAAAATGGATGGATCTCATGGAAGGGGTGGGGGAAAAATACAAGGAAAGAAGATTTAAGTAATGTAAAGACTAAATATATCAATAAAAACCCTATTTTAAAAAAAGGTGGGGGGCATGCTTGGTTATCAATTCCTCACATGAAGACAGGAACAGCATACTTAAACTATTATCAGAGGATTTCCCCTGATTCCAACAATGAAACAAGTTAACCTCCTTTCTAAGTGTGTTTCTTCATTATGAAAATTGAGACCTGGGAAAGACCTTAGCTTAAAAAAGATGGTCCACTCCATCTGGGGCCATCTCCAGTCATCTTGATCTATATCTTCCCATTGGACCCAGATGGCTCCAGAGGAAAAAGTAAGGTTGGTGACTTTGCATAATCCTGCCTCACTTAAATCCAATGTTGTTTCCATTAGATTATGCTTCATATCCAAATAGTATACATTAAACTAGTTTCACTTTTACCTGGAATTTGCACAGTATCAGTCTTTTGAAATCACTGGGCCTGGGGGAGTACTGAAGAAGTCAAACACCTGTTAAATCAAATTTGAAAGTCCTGTTTACCATGTGTAGTCAGCTGTTTAAGCATGCTAGTAAGCAAGACCACCAAGGAACATAGTTCTGCAGCTGTGCAGGAGTGCAGAGAACACTGTCAGAGTCAGAGGAACTGTGTTCCAATTCTTTCTGCATGCTATTAGGTAAGTCATTTAAAATCTCTGTGCCTCAGTTTCCTCAACTGTAAAATAAAGAGATCATATTAGAAGGCTTCTAAGGTACCCTGAAGCTCTAAAACTATGTTTTTATGAGTTCTGGATTTGGAATCAGAAGATCTGAATTCAAATCTCAGATACAGAGATGTTTCAGACCCTTTCATCACAGAGCTTACATTCATCACTCACTGCCTCTGGGATAGAGACACTGATCACAGAGATCCTGATAGCTAAGGACCAAATGTAAATCAGGACAGAAAGGCAGCAAAATCCAATGCATTGTCGATTCAGTGATCATTAGTAACCCAACATTTTAAGCTATCAGGCACAGCAATAACTTTCTTAGCTTCTCCTCCAGAATTTCTCCAGTCTGTACTCCACAAGGCCTACTGATTCTTGGCCACCATTTTTCTCAGCATCTCTCAATGGCATAAATTAGCCCAACAGGACAAGACAGATAGCATCATAACCCATTTACGATGGGGTCATTGCTTAACTTACTTAACTTCTTCCTTCCTAGTCTTTTTCCTTGGGAATTTGCCTCATTATGTAAAGTAAATGTATAAAAACAGGATTATTAGTGTCATTTAGGCACAACAGGTATTAGCTCATACCTAAAGTAATGCGGTGAACCAAAGTGGGTAAGGCAAAGTTCGAGGTCAGCAAGGAACTTGTTTGTTTTTTTTTTTCTGCCTCTCAGTTAACAAGATTTAAGGTAATTGCTAAAACAACCTCTTCAAACAATCTGCCTTCTAGGAGCTATTTTCCCCCACTTTATAGAAGAGGCTCTCTCCCTGCATCTCACTTCAATAGTCCTCAACTCCATTTCTGAAATTGGCTTTAAAAGGTACTCTCACTACACAGTAAGAAAGCAATTATGAACACCCCATAACAACAGGACTCAGGATGATGAATGAATTTCTTATGCTTCTGTGTTGGCTAATCTTCCACTAAAGCCACTTCTCACTACCTCCACTTGGTGTGAATGTCACCCTGGGTTCTTGAAAGCGAGCTCAGTGGAATGCAAGGAGTCAGACATCCAAGGAACCTGGCAGTGGATGGCTTGTCTGCCACCAGGGCACCAGCCTAGCACCATTCAGTGGAGCTCACCAATGGATTGTCCACACGGTGGTTTGATTCCATTCCATTCAACAAGCATTTATTACATATCCACTAAATTCAAGGTATTGTGCTAAAATTGAGGGAGACAAAAGTAAAAACAAAACAGTTTCTGCCCTCAAGGAGCTGACATTCTTTGGAGAGTGGGATAATATGAGATAGTCTGTCAAGTTGTAGAGGGATTACAGTCTTCATCAGTGGAAAGGTTATCATCACTGATCAAACCACACATGTTTGAGTAAGCAGGACCAGTAGCTCTCAACATGTATGATACCTCATTGTCCACCTAAATTCAAGAAAATAGGTCTGGGGAAGAGTGCCTATATAGCAAGAGACAGAAAAGAAAAACACTGACAAAAGAAAACTAAGCAACAGTTGTGGAAACACACAGGCCTGGCTTTATTCCTCACTGTCCAGAGTACTCTCCTCCTCCCTCCGTCCTCACTTCACCTTCCCACCCAGAGTTGCCTCTACCCTGAATCCACTCTCTTAATATATGAGTTCCTAGGCCTCATCATCATTTCATAAGGTGTCCGGGCCAAGTGTAACTTCACTTCCCCCTCTAGACTTCACCTCCTCACCAGCATCCATACTCCCACTGCTCCCCACTTTCCCAGCTTCTCTTTATGGACTCTTTAGTTCCATTAGAATCTAAGTTTCTTGAGGGTAGGAACTGTCTTTTTTGCTTATAGCCATATACCTAGCACATTGCTTACTATCTAACACAAAGTGTGCTCTCTCTCTCTCTCTCTCTCTCTCTCTCTCTCTCTCTCTCTCTCTCTCTCTCTCTGTGTCTGCCTGCCTGCCTGTCTGTCTGTCTGTCTCTCCATCTCTCTCTTCCCCTCATCTCTGTGTCTGTCTCTCTCACTGAGTTCAACTTTTTACATGGCATAAGAATTTCATGGCAATTAGATAGTGACATGGCTATTACTTATTAAGAAGTACCAATTCAGGATTAGGATTTTTTTTAGCATATTATGAGAATCAATTACCTACAAGTCCAAAATAGTGACCAGTATATGGGGTCTCCCTCAATTCATCACAGAGGATCGCTATGTTATTTACAAGAATCAATGCAGTTCCTGGATCTAATAAACAGATGGTACATTCCACAGCAGGCACAAGGAACAAGGGTATTAAAATGTCACCAGCAGTTTCGGGATGGCTGGAGGTTTGGCAGGTAGCTTCTTGGGTGCCCAGCTATTCCAAGCACCATTTCACTGTGCCTCGTGTACAAATGGCCCTTGCCTTTCATAGATGTCCCTGCCATCCCAGTATTTACTATACATAAGACAATCCTCACCATTAAACTGTCTCTAATTCCTTTCCCCTGTGGTTATATAAATTATTTGTTTACCCAGAGAGTACATGAAATTTTATAGGCAGAATCTAAGATTGCATCTATCCAACTCCACTGGCAAATAAATTTTCTGCAAATATTCCAACTTATATAACATCCTTGTATAACCACACCCCAAACCATGTCTATTGCTTAATCATAAACAATCCAAAATGACAATAATGATGATGATGATGATGATGATGAAGATAACAACAACAGAAACTAAAGCAACAACAATGTCCCACTCATAGACCTGAGAAGAAAACAATCCTGTCTCCAGGGCTTTCCCTGTTCCAACATGCCAAGCTCTCTTGACCCTTAACTCAATGAATTCCTGGAATTATATGAGCCCTCATTCTCAAACTATAAAATCTAGAAAGGAAAGGCCTGTGACAAGCCAACTGGTGCTCTGTTTAGAAAGTAAACTTGAAGGATGATACAAAAAGGCTTAACAGCAATCACATACACACACACACAAATACGCATATTTGTATGTTACATAACGGCTATCTAAACACTATGGAGCATATTGAACTACCATCAGCAGACTTTCTAAAGAGTTGGATGCTATGTGTGTGTGTGCGTGTGTGTGTGTGTGTGTGCGTGTGTGTATATATTTTTGTTGTTACTCAGTTGTTTCAGTTATGCCTGACCCCATTCGGGGTTTCTTGGCAAAGATACTGGAGTGGTTTGCAATTTCCTTCTCTTTTACAGAGGAGGAAACTGAGGCAAACAGGATTAAGTGACTTGCTTAGGATCACACAGCTAGTATGTGAAAACAGATTTGAACTCAGGAAAATGAATCTCCTTGACTTCACGCCCAGCACTCTATCCACTGTGCCACCTTGCTGCATATATGTATACATATGCATGCATGAATGTATATACAAACCTGTGTTTGTGTGTATGTATGAAGTGCACATGTGTGTACATACATACATGTAGTATAGGGTGTGCATGCATATCTTTCTTGTCTGTTTATACATATATATATATATATGTAGGCATGTGTGTGTGTACGTGTGTACACACATATAAGGGCAGCTAGGTGGTGCGGTGGAAAGAGCCCCAGGCCTGGAGTCAGAAAGATCTGAGTTCCAATCAGGTCTCAGATACTTACTAGCTGTGTGACTCTGGGCAAGTCACTTAACTCTGTTTGCCTTAGTTTCTTCATCTGTAAAATGAGCTGCATGGGGTATATGCCTCCACTTGTCTACATACCAGGAAGATGGACACAGCATTCTTATCTACAATTTGTATACTCTTCTGCATCCACCATAAGTCTTGGTCACAGTCAAAGCTGAACAAAAGTCTGTCATAGATATGAGCAGTGCCTTTCATTAGGGTATGCACCCAGAGAATTTTATCCATTTTAAGACTCACAATTACTGCCTACTCGATCATAAAGGATATTGTTTAAATCTATCAGTTTAATGTATTTTAATTAAAAGATAAACTTTACTTAAAATAAAAACCTTAAAAAGGAGTCACAAAATTATACTTTTCAAAAAGATATTAAGGTGTGTCTAGGCATGATGGCATACTCTACGTACATGCCAATGGAAATGAATGAATGAAATTTCTAAAAAAAACCTCATTTGGAAAAATCAATTCACCAAAATGTTGCTAGAATGTGCATTGCTAGAGCATGGCTTCCATCCAGACTTCAAGGACAGGTAGGGTAGACAATGACAAAATCATAATATGAGCATAATTCTTCTACCCCCATGGCTTCAGTGCCTTACTAGGACTGATCGACATGAGAGGCTGCACACCCTAATGAAAGGCACTGAGCATATCTATGACAAACTTTTGTTCGGCTTTGATTGTGGCCAGAGACTTTTGGTGGATATAGGGGAGTATACAACAGGAAGATAAGAAACTTAGGTAGTCCTGTATGTCCTCCTACATTTATTCATTTCTTTTCATCAGGAAGAAGAGTGGCATATTTTAGGGAGCTGTGATGTTGTATGAGAAAGAGTATTGGAACTTGGGTACAAGTCAACTGAGTGACTTTAGGTACGATGCTTAAGCCCCAAGGCCTTTACTTAATAAAGAAAAAGGAGTGGTGAAGAAACTAGTTATGGTTATTTCTAGCTCTAAAAATCATTGAATTAACAATTCAGATGTTGGTCAAATGTACACGTAAATCACTGTGTTAGGAGTTGCAAATGAAAACAAAACAAACAAACAAACAAAAAAAAAAACAGAAATGAAATACTCCCTGCCCTCAAGAAGCCTACATTCTACTAAATAGGCATGCAGAGTTTGAAAGGCATGTCAGAGTTCTTCTGCTCCAAGCCACATTGAAATTATGAATCTCAATTCCAATAGTGCTGAAAAATAATTGAGAACAAGATCACAGTGCCATCAATGCCAACCCCTTCTTTTTACATTGCCATATCACACCATGGTATCTGATACACCTGTGAGGACTTCAGTGTAAGCATTATGATCATCTCCATTTTATAAATGAGAAATCTGAGATTCAAAGAGTTTTTTAAGTGGTCAGAGCTATGGCCTTTGGGAGCTACTCAAGTTCAGGTCTGACTCTGAGTCTATGTTTGTAAACTGAGCATTCAAACATCTCTGAGATCAATAAGTGCAAACTCAGAACATATGATGGAGACATAAAGAAGAAATATGTTTCATGCCTACTGAACAGAGGGGCGTATTCATAATGGAGATATCTAACCTTGTGGTCCAAAGATATATATCCAGGCACCATCATCATGTAGCCAAAAATCAAAGAATGAGCCCAGTATCATACATTTCCTGGCTGGTGTCACTATGTACCACAAATGTGATGTTTCATTAATGTGTTTTATGTTGTTGAGTATTCTCATTTCCTTTAAATAAATTTTAGTTAATCACACACTCTATGCATATAATTTTCATAATTACAACTAATTATGTACTTGGTATAAATACATGTAACCAAATAATTGCCATGGATAATTATATGATAGGAAATGATGTTTAAAAAAATTAAGAAGCACATTAATTGAAGGCATTTCCCTTTGTTTACTCATCTACAACCCATGTTACTGAACGTTCTCATACACATGTGGTTTGGTAACGACAGAGAGAAATTTTCCCTTTTGACCCCATATCATTAGATACGATCAGAATTCTGACAAATCAACTTCATGCCCTTGAATGCGGCCTGCATAGTAGCAGCTCCCAAGACATTGAGTATACGACTGGATGGGGACAGTGATTGTGACTACTGCAAATATTTTAAAATATTTTCCACTTTACCCAAGAGAATGAAATATAGCAGGTTCTACATCCCCAATAAAAGATTCTTCTGAATGATACATTATGTCTTGGGCACAGATTTTCTGAGTTCTCGCCTACCCCTAAACACTTTTTTATAAAGAGCCAGTTTTTACCATGAGGCAAAATGGAGATAGAACTTCTACGCAAAGAACTTCTTTTATCAACAAACTATAAATTATAGATTGAGAATTGTAAGAGCCTTTAGATGTCATCCAGCCCAAAGCCTTCATTTTATATATGAGGAAACAAAAGTGCCAGAAACAGTTAATAAATGGTTGAACCAAGATTCAAATCAAGGTCATCCAACATCAGATTCAGGGCTTACCTCACTACACCACCCCTTTTTTCAGGAAGTGACAACATTTACTAGCTATATAAACTTAAGCAATTTATTTCCCCCAGATCCTCAGTTTCCTCCCCTGTAAAATGGGTGAGGGTGGGGGAGGGGTAGATTATCTCTAAAGTCTTTTCTAACTCTAAATAGGTTAATTTAATCACTGTTCAACAAGTAATTAACCAAAAAATACTTATATGCACACTCCCATGTTATATACATGTATATATACATTTACGTGTATGTACATATACACAGGTGTGCATACATGCATGTGTGTGTATAGACATAGATGTGTATATGTCTTCTGGTCACTTTGAAATTTCAGTTTAGAATGTGAGAGTCAGGATAACTTCTGAAGTATCCAGATAAACAAACGTAATAATCAATAATTGGGGAGAATCATCTGCTGATACTTATAATAACTACAATGGGAAAGTCATAGAACCTTAATCTCTATGAAGATGGACTAAAATGTATGTGTGTATTTCTATTGAATATGTGCATATATTCAATATATATTGAATGTTTCTATGGATGATAGATAGACAGATAGACAGACAGACAGACAGATAGATAGATAGATAGACAGATAGATTCAATACATATGTAGACCTTGCCTTCATGGATATTAAGGTCTAGTCAATTTCTGTGACTTTCTCATTGTTATTATAAGAATCAGCAGATGGCTCTTCTCAATTATTGATTATTATGTCTATATATCCAGACACTTCAAAGATTATTGAGACTCCCATATGTTCTAGACTGAAATCTCAGTGACGACAGGACTCAAAGGATCCTGCCTATAAAGCTGGGGGAGCAAATCCCTTTGTCCCCTTTGCTATATGACATTCATTTTTTTTAAGTCATAAAAGAATAACATACCAGAGCTCATAGCCACAGTGGAGCGGGGACCCTCAACACAGTTCTAGGGCTGAGTGCTTGTGGTTGCTCACAAAATAGGTCACATGGTAAGAGAGCAGTGATCACACCTTTGGTTACATCATGCCATCTTGGAAAAACTGAAAATTTACAGACCCCTCCCCAGAACTAGCTCTGAAAATAGTGGCACAAAAAACCTGAAGCTTGAGATCGCTCCACCCTGGCAGCACAGTTCAGCTTTAACATAAACTTAAAGTTAATAAATAGGTGGGAAAATAAGTGAACAACAACAACAAAAACCACCACCACCTGACCATAGAAAGTTGGTGACAGGGAAGGTCAAAACACAAACTCAGAAGAAGACAACATCAAAACAGCTACATCCAAAGCCTCAAAGAAAAATGTGAATTGGTCTTAGATTCAACAAGAATTCCAAGAAGAGCTCAAAAAGGATTTAAGATGTCAGCCAAGAGAGGAAGAGGAAAAACTGGGAGAAGAAATGAGAATCATGCAAGAAAATCAGGGAAAAAATGAGTCAAAAGCTTGTTAAGGGAGGCATGAAAAAATACTAAAGAAAATAACACATTAAAAAAAAAGAATAGGCCAAATTTCAAACTTATGATCCAGTGAATATCTTGGGCAATGAATTAATAAATATTTATTAAGTACTATGTGCCAAGCACCATGCTAAACACTAAGTATAAACAAACACAAAAGTTCAACTTTTTGGTTGTTTTTCTCAACCTAGGCATTTGTAGGCTTACCTGCGGTGTTTCCCTCAATATATACTAAATGTCTTTTGTGTATAAATGCTCTTGATGGAATCTTCTTCCCCTCTCCAAAAAATAAATAAATAAACTGCTCTTGTCCTGCTATTTCCAGGACTTGAAGTATGTGTTTTCCAGTTTTTCATCTGCAAAATGAAAGGTCAGACTAGAGGACCTCAGTGGTCCTTTCCAGCTATAAACTTATTATCCTACCATTCAATATCAGGTTTTTGAATTTTTGGTCAGGAGAGAACTCTGCTCTCAGCAAAGTTTTTCTCTTCTGCTTCCCCACTGACCTGTGCACTTGTGTATGAGCTAGTTTGTTTTGCAGCAGGAAAGGAAGATCAAAGATTGATGCAAATTGGCCTCAGGCTCACCTTTGTCTAGGGGTGTGCTTGAGATGTAGGGTTCTAAGGGATCACTCATATGAACCTCAATAGGGAGTAACCTGGGGAAAAGTAGAACTTGTCAGAGTCCTCACCTTTATTTGACACTAGCCAGAAGAAGGGCAATGGAAAGAGCTCCCAGTGGGAATGACACTCAGTCTTCTCTCTTTGGGTTGCTCTGAACTTTTGAATTATTTTAATTCACATGTCTATACATTCTCTTCTAGATATTCTTGACTTACTTCATTTGTATACGAGCAGTTATGGAACAGAGCTGGAAGGGACCTAAGAGGTCATTTTGTCTAGCCCCCTCATTTTACAATGTGGATACTGAGCCCCACAGAAATTGCCAACTGCCCAAAGTCACATAGTTAGTGGTAGAGCTAAGGAAAAAATGCTATCATTCTGACCCTTACGCAGTGCTGTTTCTGCTTCATTGGGCATTTATTTAAGACCTCAGCTAAGTCAGAATTTCTCTCAAAAAGCATTGCCAAAATCTACTATTTCCTTGGTAACCTCACCCACCATAGGGTCACTCAATAATATTTACTGAATTACAGCCTGACAGCCTCATGTCTTCCTGCAGTTTAAACATATGGTGGTGCATAGGTAAGATTTAATTTCGCTTTAGAGAGCAAAAAAAAAATTGCCAAATATTTATGTACATCTTTCATTGAATGACAACCGCTAGTATTAGCTAGATTCAATTTAAAAGTGGATTACAGATAAATACCTTAGGTATATTAATTCTGTAGCACTCTCACGCCAGCACTCTTTAATGCTGACAATGTTTTGCTAACATTCATTTATATTAAAATTATGCCAAACCAAGTACCATCAAAGAGAGAAAGAAAAAGCACATTTGAGCTGAATGCCAACCCCTCCCTAGAGCTGGAGAAAAGGCCATCAAGAGAACAGGAGAACAGAACTGCTTTCTGCCCCTTTTTTATCTTTAAACTTAAACTGTTTGACCAGAATCATGTATGTATATTGTTAAATCCACGTTTTCCAGTTCAGTATAGGCTGTAAGTCATACAATAACATTTTAAAATTATATTCCTATTGATGAATTCATACCAAAAATCAATAAATGGTCAGTCCATCAATCAAAGTGTTTTCTATGTGCTAGGCACAGTGCTAAGTGCTGGAGATACAAAAAAAAAAAAAAAAGGCAAAATCAGGCCCTGTGGAGACAATATATAAACAGCTATGTACATTTGAGATATAAACAGAATAAATGGGAAGTAGTCTGAGAGAGATCACTAGTTGCTGAAGAGATAGAGAAATGCATCCTGTAGAAGTTGGTATTTGAGCAGAGTCTTAAAGCAAGTCAGAGGTGCTAAGTAATAGAGGTGAGGAGGGAGAACATTCCAGGCATGAAACTATTAGGAGCCCTCCATTTGTTGATTCCTTGGGATTTCCAAATGGCTTAATATGACCTCTCAAAAGGAGGGCCTGGGCAAATATTTCAAACTGGAATATTACAAAGATAAAAAAAAACCATGGGGCAGTTGTGGGGGGCGGGAGAGCAGGGAATCACTCCTTCATGATCTCAAATATCTCTTCTAGTTTTAGATTTCTGCAATTGAAGATTCTACATGCTGGGGGGATATGTAGTCCATATGATGATGGGTTGAAAGAACAGAGCATCAAAAAGCAAGTCAGTGACATTATTGCTTTTCTTTCTCCAAGGTATGGGTCACTTTCATTTCATACACAAAAAGCCAGTGGGGTCAGGGGAGATGAAGAGGGAAGAGAGAATGGCAATCCTATGGAATGAGTCAAAACCTAGCTTTGGTGTTGGTTGGGGCAGCCAACAGATATCGATGAAAACATGAATTAAATACTGCAAACATGCAACATGCACTTCTGCTCCTTTGAAGTGATTTTTTTTTTTGGTGTGGAAATTTTTATTTACATTTCAAAAGATTCTTTCCAATTCTCATTCCTTCCACATTCCCTATCCTCTCTTCCACAGACCCAACCTCCTTCTGTTGGAGATCAGGCCAAGTGATTACCATAAAAAAATCAAGTTAGGAGGGGGAATGGCTTAGAATCAAACTTACTGCTGTCTCAAAATCTTACTTGTAGGTTATTTCCTATTTAGAGTATAAGTTAAAGGATTGGGCCAGTCTTCCACATTGGGAGCTTTTCATAATGGCTGAGATCGTCATCATTGTTATAATCAATTGTGAAGATTTTTACAGTGTATACTGTATATACCATGTCAGCACGTTAGATTCTGGGCATACAAAGAAATACAAGACAAAACTTAATTTGAAAAAGTTGACTATCTAGGAAGGCAGGGTGTACACGAGCAGATAAATAAAAAAAAAGAACACAGCAAATGTGAGGAAGTAATGTGGACAGTAGATGAGTGAGAAAGACCCTAATTCATGGCAGAGAAGGATATGCTCACCGAAGGCTGAGGAAGGCAAAGGATACTTTGTGAAAGAGGGTGAAATTTGAAGGGACCTTGAAGGAAAGTCTTTGAAAGAGGGACTGGAATAAATGGAGAATATGGAGGAGAGAGTTGCACAGACTCCCAGAGCCATCATTATATATACTTCCATTATTTCATAATGGGACAGCTACATTAAAAAAATGTTTTTTCCATTCCATTGAGATAAGAATTTCATATTTTTTCTTATAAAATTGACTATGTAGAGTGTCACTTAAATGACATGGAAGTTTACATGGTGGCTCTGAAGAAGCAACAATGCATTAAAATTAGAGAATTACTCTGGAATGGTGACTTAGACTGAAGGATTTTGTTACATGCATGATTGTGGGTGGGGGTTGGTCATGCAGCAAGAACAAGGAATAATCAATAGAAAGCTAAGACATTCTATTGGCATATGCCTGATATCAAGAGAACTAAAATGAAGACCCAATCACATTGGGTAAACCTTCTTTGGATCTTTAAATAGATGAGTCCCCCAAGATGGACAAGCAAGCCTAGGTTACAATGGATATCCTTGAAGGGAATGTCCATATCAGATAAATCACAGGTCATCACAATATCAAGGCAGGCCAAGTGATATGCCTTACTCCTCTTACATTTAATAGTCCCTTGTATATCTCAAGACAGAAAATAATGATATCCCTCTCTCTTAGTCTTCTGTTCCCCAGGAGAAACATCATAGATATTTTTTCTCATTCAACTCATATTTTCTTTATTCCAACATTCTTGCCCTAGTTCAGGCCCTCCCTATCCAACCATCTATTACCTCTTAGACTTTTTTTGATAGCTTTCTTTTTTTTTTCTTTTTTTGCTTAGGCAATGGGGTTAAGTGACTTGCCCAGGGTCACTCAGCTAGTAAGTGTTATGTGTCTGAGGCCAGATTTGAACTCAGGTCCTCCTGAATCCAGGGCTGGTGTTCTATCCACTGCGCCACCTAGCTGCCCCTTTTTGATAGCTTTCTAACTGGTCCCTCAATCCCCATTCTTCTCTTTCTCCAATCTACCCTCCAGTCATTTGCCAAACTCAAACACTCTCCCTTGAAAAATCTTCGACACTTTCTTATCTTCACCATGATAAAATATAAAATCGTTAGACTAGTATTTAAAGCCCTCTACATTCTATTTCTTCCAGCCTTATTTCATATTATTGCCCTGCATGTGACCTCTTTTCTAGGCAAACTGGCCTGCTGGCTATTCCCTAGGCCCAACTTTGCAACTTCTGCTATGAGACCATGTCTTCTCTTAATTTAGTGGTGTCTCCTCCCTAACCCCTCTGGTATCAGCATAGAAACATTTGGCTTTGTGCACTGAATTATACAATATGCAAATTATGAAATTAACAATAAAATATTGTCTGATGCTTCCCATTATTATGTGATTCCTTGTATCCTATTTGCAAAACCCAGAGCAAGCAGTTCGAAGTATCAGAAAATGTTTTATTGTAGCCAGGATCAACAAACCCTATATTATTGTAATGTTGGATTTACAGCAATCCCTGGGAATATCTGATGGCATGCATTATACCACCCAATCTAATGCTATTCAATTTCCCTGGTCCTGTGGGTAAAACAAATAAAGACCCCACTGCCAGCACACTCCCATAATCTCTAACTTTGCTTTTATTAAGTATTCCGTCAAGTCAAGTATCACATGAGCAAGAGCTATGAACCAATTTGTACTCCCTGGCAGAAAACTCTCTTTCACGATGTAGAGAAAACCATGCTAACTAGAGAGTTCATGCCCCAAAAGCCTCCTCAGAGGATTCCCTCTTTGGTGCCCTTCACAGAATCACAGTATTTAAGAGCCACATGGGACATTCAAGGACATTTCATCCATCCCATACATGAATGTAAATCCCTTCTACAATATATTTGACAAATGGCCAGCCAGCTTCTGCATGAAGACCACCAAAGATAGAGAGGCCATTGCTTCTTGAGACAGTCTATTCCATTTGGGGGTAACCCTGATAGTTTGGCAGCTTTATTTTAACATGGATACTCACATGAATGTTTTCCTTACTTAGAAGTCATGTGATATAATAGAGAGAAAGTCAGCATTTCACAGTGAAAAGAGCTAGGTTTGGCATCAGAGGACTTAGGTTCAAATTCCAATTCTGCCAATGACTACTGGTAGAATTTTGGGTAACTTAAATAACCTCTCTGAGCCCCAGCTTCCTTGAAATGAGGGTATTAGATTCAATCACCTCCTAGATCCCTTTCTAACTCTAAAACTATGACCCTAAGTGTGGTGCACTGGGAGGAAAAATGTTCTGAAATCCTTTTTCTGATACTAGCTTTGTATCCATGGGAGAATGATGACCTATGCTAAGTCTCAATTTCTGTATCCATAATATGGGGATAAGAGTACTTGTGGCACTTCCTGCTGTAAAATTCAAATAAGATAATGGATACAAAGCATTCAGCAAGTTTCAAAGTACTTTATGTTTTAATGACCATAACTGTAATTATCATCATCATCATCATCATCATCATCATCATCATCATCATCAATGACAATAAATCTGCCTGTTTTCTCCATACAGATTCTCTCTATGGTGAATCCTATATGACTTTCAGACTCAAACTAAAGGTCATTAATCTTTGATTCTGTTCTTCTCCACCTCTAACGTGACCTGATACATCAGCAAACACCAATGGGAAGGTCTAACTAATCAAATATAGACTTAATTATGGGAAAATTAATCAAAAAATGTACAAAGCAATCACCTGAGATGGACTTTTACTGGGGTTATTGTGAGCTGGGCTTCAGAAACTGTCTTTTTCATTGACATGGCCCAAGGGTCTTTGCAAACTAGTGGGGTAATGGGGAGTCCTGGGGCCAAAGTGGAAAGTGCACAATAAAACTGTGGTCTTTTATTGCAGAATAGGTGAAAGCTTTAGCAATTGACTGGACCTGTGCTGGTATTTACAGGAAAAATTCCTACGTTTTTGTTTCTTATATAGATTTGCTGGGGCTCAAGAACGGCACTCCCTCTCATTCTTGCACTCAAAATTTTGTGAGTGAGGCATAATAGAAAATATGATGTATCTAGAGTGACAGGATCTGGGTTCAATAGCCATCTTTATTATTTATACCTGAGTGACTTTAGGAAATTCAACTTCCCCCCAATTAAATATCAAATTAGAAATTCTGAAAACCAAAGGAGAGATTAATAAAATTTAAATTAAGAAAACTATTGAACCAATAAATAAAATTGAGATGGTTTTATGAAAAAAAAAACAATAACATAGATAAACCTTTGGTTAATTTAATAAAAAGAATGAAAGAAGAAAACCAAATTACCAATATCAAAAATGAAAAGGGTGAATTCACCACCAATAAAGAGGAAATTAAAACAGTAATTAGGAGCTATTTTGTCCAACTGTATGCCAACAAATTTGATAATCTTAGTGAAATTGGTAAATATTTACAAAAATATAAATTGCCCAGATTAACAAAAGAGGAAAAATATTAACTAAATAACCCCATTTCAGAAAAAGAAATTGAACAAGGCATTAATGAACTCCCTAAGAAAAAAATCTCCAGGGCCAGATGGATTTATATGTGAATTCTATCAAACATTTAAAGAACAATTAATTCTAATACTATATAAACTATTTGGGAAAATAGGTGAAGAAGGAATCCTACCAAATTTTTTTTATGATACAAATATGGTGCTGATACCTAAACCAAAGAGTCAAAACAGAGAAAGAAAATTATAGACTAGTTTCTCTAAAAAATATAGATGCAAAAAATTTAAATTAAATATTAGCAGAGCGACTATGGCAACTTATCACAAGAATAATACTCTATGACCATGTAGGATTTATACCAGGAATACAGGGCTGGTTCAATATTAGGAAAACTATCAGCATAATTATCTGCTTCAATAACAAAACTAACAGACATCATGATTATAGGTGAACAGGTGAATAAAATAGGTGAATAAAAAGTTTTTGACAAAATATAACACTCATTCTTATTAAAAACAGTAGAGAGCAAAGGAATAAATGGAGTCATCCTTAAAATGATAAGTAACATCTATCTAAAACTATCAGCAAGCATTATATGTAATGGAGATAGGCTAGAAGCATTTCCAATAAGAACCCTGGGTGAAACAAGGATGTCCATTATCACCACTGTTATTCAATATTGTGCTAGAAACATTAGCTTTAGCAACAAAAGAAGAAAAAGAAATCAAAGGAATTAGAATAGGCAAAGAAGAAACAAAGCTATCTCTCTTTGCAGATGATATGATGGTATACTTAGAAAATCCTATAGAATCAAGTAAAAAACCACTTGAAATAAGAAACAAATTTAGCAAAGTTGCAGGATATAAAATAAACTCACATAAATCATTGGCATTTCTACATATTACTAACAAAGCCCAACAGCAAGAGATAGAAAGAGAAATTCCATTTAAAGTTACTGTAGACATTACAAAATATATGGGAGTTTACCTGCCAAGACAAACCCAGGTACTATATGAACACAATTACAAAATACTTTTCATATATGTATATAGATAGATAGATAGATAGATAGATAGATAGATAGAGATAGAGATAGAAATATCTATAGATATATATAGATATAATTTATCTATTTTTTTAATTTTCAACATTCACTTCCATAAGATTTTGAGTTTTAAATTTTCTTCCTCTCCCTCTCTTCTCCCTCCCCAAGAAAGCATGCAATCTGATATAGGCTCAACTTATACATTCATATTAAACATATTTTCACATTAGTCATGATGTCAAGAAGAATTAGAATGAATTGGAGGAACCCTAAGAAGGAAGAAACAAAATAAAACAACAGAAGAAAAGGAGAGCAAATATCTGCATTCCGACTCCTAAGTTCTTTCTCTGGATGTGGACAGCATTCCCCATAAAGTCAGATCTAAATAATTGGAAAAATATCAGTTGCTCATAGGTAGGCCAACCTAATATAATAAAAATGACAATTGTACCTAAATTTATTTATTTATTCAGTACCCTACCAAATCAAACTACCAAAAATCATTTTATAGAGCTAGAAAAAATAGTAACAAAATTCATCTAGAAGAACAAAAGGTCCAGAATATCAAGGGAATTAATGAAAAGAAATGCATGGAAAGGTGGCATAGCTATACCAGATCTTAAATTGTATTACAAAGCAGCAATCATCAAAACTACTTGGTACTAACTAAGAAATAGAGTGGTAGATCAGTGGAATAGGTTAGACACACAAGACACAGTAGTGAATGACTATAGTAATCTACTGTTTGATAAACCTGAAGATTCCAGCTTCTTGGATAAGAACTCAATATTCAACAAAAACTGCTGGAAAAACTGGAAAATAGTATGACAGAAATTAGGCATAAACCAACATCTTACACCCTATACCAATATAAAGTCAAAATGGGGACACGATTTAGATATAAAGACTAATACTATAAACAAAATAGGAGAGCAAGGAAAAGTTTACCTGTCAGATTTATGGAGAATAGAAGAATTTATGAACAAACAAGAGATAGAGAACATTATGACATGCAAAATGGATAATTTTGATAACATTAAATTGAAAGGTTTTTGCCCAAACAAAGCAAAGGCAACCAAGATTAGAAGGGAAGCAGAAAGCTGGGAAAGAATTTTTACAACCAATGTCTGTGATAAAGGCATCATTTCTCAAATATCTAGAGAACTGAATCACATTTATAAGAATACAAATCATTCTCCAATTGAGAAATTGTCAAAGGATATGAACAGGCAGTTCTCAGATGAAGAAATTAAAGCTATCTATAGTCATACAGAAAAAATGCTCTAAATCACTATTGATTAGAGAAATGCAAATCAGAACAACTCTAAGGTACCACATCATACCTATCAGATTGGCTAACATGACAAACCACGAAAATGATAAATGTTGGAGAAGATGTGGGAAAATTGGAACACTAATGCATTGTTGGTGGAGTTGTGAATTGATCCAACCATTGTGGAGAGCAATTTGGAACCTATGCCCAAAGGGCTATAAAAATGTGCATACTCTGTGACCAAGCAATACCACTACCAGGTCTGTATCCCAAAGAGATCATACAAATGGGAAAAGGACCCACATGTACAAAAATAATTATAGCAGCTCTTTCTGTGGTGGCAAAGAACTAGAAATTGAGGGGATGCCTAGTAATTAGGGAATGGGTGAACAAATTGTGGTATATGAATGTAATGGCATATATTGTGCTATAAGAAATGATGAGTAGGCAGACTTCAGAAAAACCTGAAAAGACTTAAATGAACTGATGCTGAGTGAAATGAGCAGAACCAGAGCGTTGTACACAGTAACAGCCACATTGTGTGATGAACAACTCTGATAGATTTAGCTCTTCTCAGCAATGCAAGGATCTAAGACATCTCCAAAAGACCCATGATGGAAAATGCTATCCATATCCAGAAAAAGAACTATAGAGTCTGAATGAAGATCAAAGCATACTATTTGCTCTCTTTCTTTTTGTTTGTTTTGTTTCTTCTTTCTCATGGTTCCTCCCTTTGGTTCTAATTCTTCTTTACAACATGACTAAGGTGAAAATATGTTTAATATGAATATATAAATAGAGCCCATATCAGATTGCACACTCTGTTGGGGAGGAAGGGAGAGAGGGAGAGGAAGAACATTTACAACTCAAAATTTTATGGAAATGAATGTTGAATACTAAAAATAAATAAACTAAATTTAAAAAAAAGAAAAGAAATTCGACTTCCCTCTCTAGGCCTCAGCTTCTTCAGACACTAAAGGAGGGGGAAGGAATTGGTCATCTTTAGGATCTTTTCAGTTCCAAATCTGATGTCATAATAGTTTGAGCATGAAGAATCCCAAAATACACAACAAATCTCAAATCATAAAGGATTTTGATTTTTTGGGGAGGGAAAAAAAACTGTATCTCTGTGATAAAATAAGTCTATTCCCTACCTCTCTTTCCAGTCTTATTTCCCATTACTCCTTCCATGTACTTTATATTCCAACCAAACTAGATGGCTAGTTTCCTACTACCATGCATTTATAATAGTTGTCCCCCATGCCAAGAGTGCACTCACTACTCAGACCCAACTTTGAGTCTCATCTCCGTACATCTCCTCCTTGATGTTTGCCCTGACATTTCCAGTTTGCTTTGTTGTTCAGTTGTGTCCAACTCTTCATGGCCCCATTTGGGGTTTTCTTGGCAGATATACTGAAGAGGTTTGCCATTTCTTCTCCAACTCATTTTATAGATGAAGAAACTGAGGCAAACAGGGTTAGGTGACTTGCCCAGGGTCACACAACTAGTAAATGTCTGAGACCAGATGAGTCTTCCTGATTCCAGGCCTAGCACTCTACCTACTACGTTTCCAGTTTGCTAGTGCTCTCTTATTCCTCTAATTACCTTTAATTACCCTCACCTGTGTTTGAATAGCTTCTCGCCTTCATAGCATAGAAGCAATTTAGAGTAGGAACCTTTAATTTTTGCTTAAAAAATTTGCATTCCAAGTGTCTGTTCTGTTTGATGGAGCCTGACAGTTAGGACTTGTCACATAGCTTAACTAGTGGAACTCATAGATGTAATATATAATTAATAATTGCTGCCAAATTACTGGGAAACACTTGGCCTTTCCCTGAGATCGTGATAAAAGGAAGACACTCTAATACTCTCTTCCCAGTTGTATACAATGTGAAATAGGCCCATCATAAGATGGGTTAACTTGGTACACTTTGTCTTTCTATCTGGGCACCTAGCTCAGTGCCTCATACACAGTAGGATCTTAAGAAATGTTTGTTGATTGATTACAATTAAAAAAGGGTAAAGTAGAGTTACCCAAAGACATCTAGTATTTCTTTTTCCTCTTTCTGTTTCATTATTCCTTATCTTTAGGAGAATCTGTATAACTGGACCTCTCAACCTGAAGAAGGAAGATAGGAGGAAAGGACTTCTCTCTTTCCTCTCCATTGTTCAAATGTGCAGAAAATTAGATAAATGTAACATTAAATTTAGGTTAAATTAATTTAAATTTAATTTAATTTTAATTAGAGTTAAGATTAAGTTAAATATTAGTTAAATTTCACTCCTGAACAATTTTTCACTGACACCCTTTGAAAGGAGTTGTCACTAGTAAATCAAAGGGCAACTCATATAATGTCAAGAGCCACAGCAATTTTCTCCAAAAAATTAACCGGGGTTGGGGAAGTTGGGATTCTAAAAAGCTCATTCATTCAGCCCTTTGGGTAATGGGGAGCTATGATATGATAGAGTATCTGTATGCTGGTTCTGGAATCAGTCGCCCAAATAATATGTATTAATAGTATTAAGTACTTATTATGTGTCAGACACTGTGCTAAGCACCAGGGTAACAAAGAAAGGTTAAAGTAAAGTTCCTACCCTCAAAGAGCATGCATTCTACTATGGAAGACAACATGGAAATAACTTGGTATTTATAAGATGCATACAGAGGAAAAGAGAAGGTAATCTGAGAGAGGAAGGCATCAACCACTAAGAAAACTAGGAGAAGAATCTTTTAGAGGAAAGATGTGAGCTGAGACTGGAAGGAAGCCAGGGAAACTAAGGAGCAGAGGGGAGGAGGCAAAGTATTCCATGCATGGGGTTTGAAGCCTAGCTCTGCTACTTACTAATGGAATAATTAGTCGGTCAACAAGCATTTATAAAGCATACTATGTGCCAAAGGGGCCACTAGGTGGTGCAGTGGATAGAGCACTGGGCTTGGATTCAGAGAGACATCTTCCTGCATTCAAATCTAACCACAGACACTTGCTAGCTATGTGACCCTGGGCAAGTCATTTAACCCTGGTTACCTCCTAGAGAAGGAAATGGCAATCTACTCAAGTATCTTTTTTTCTTTCTTTTTTCTTTCTTTTTTCTTTCTTTATTAATTTATTTTGATTTATCAACAATCACTTCCATATGCTTTTGAGTTCCAAATTTTTCTCCCCCTTCCTCTCCATCACCCTCCCCAAGATGGCACACAATCTGATATAGGCTATACATATACATTCCTATTAAACATATTTTCACATTAGTGATATTGTAAGTAAAAATTAAAACCAATAGGAGGAACCACCAGAAAGAGGAAACAAAACTCCACAGAAGAGGAAAAAAATAGCAAATAGTATGCTTTAATCTGCATTTAAATTCCATAGTTCTTTCTTTGGATGTGGATAGCATTTTCCATCATGAGGCCTTTGGAGATATCTTATATCCTTGTATTGCTGGGAAGGGTTATGTTTATCAATATTAGTCATCCCACAACGTGACTCTTATTGTGTACAATATTCTTTTGGTTCTTCTCACTTCATTCAACATCAGACTATACAAGTCTTTCCAGGCTTTTCTGAGGTTAGCCTGTTCATCATTTCTTATAGCACAATAGTATTCCATTACATTCATACACCTCAATTTGCTCAGCCATTCCCCAATTGATGGGCATCCTCTCAATTTCCAATTTTTTGCCACCAAAAAGAGAGCTGTTATAAATATTTTTGTACATGTGGGTCCTTTTCCCATTTGTATGATCTCTTTGGGATACAGCCCTAGAAGTGTTATTGCTGGGTCAAAGGGTATGCACATTTTACAGCCCTTTGGGTATAGTTCCAAATTGCTCTCCAAAATGGTTGGATCATTTCACAACTTCACCAACAATGCATTAGTGCTCCAGTTTTCCCACATCTTCTCCAACATTTATCATTTTCTTGTTTTGTCATCTTGGTCAATCTGATAGGCGTCATGTGGTACCTCAGAGATGTTTTGATTTGCATTTCTCTAATCAATAGTGATTTAGAGCATTTTTTCATATGACTATAGATGGCTTTAATTTCTTCATCTGAGAACTGCCTGTTCATATCCTTTGACCATTTATCAATTGAGGAATGACTTGTATTCTTATAAATTTGACTTAATTCTCTGTATATTTTAGAAATGAGGTCTTTATCAGAGAGACTGGTTGTAAAAATTCTTTCCCAATTTTCTACCTTCCTTCTAATCTTAGTTGCATTGGCTTTGTTTGTGCAAAAACTTTTCTATTTAATGTAATCAAAGTTATCCATTTTGCTTTTCATAATGTTCTCTATCTCCTGTTTGGTCATGAGTTCTTCTGTTCTCCATAAATCTAATAGGTAAACTATTCCTAAAAAAGAAAAAATACAACCTCAAATGAGGCTGTGTAGAATCAGACAAAACTGAAATGACTAAGCAGCGGTAACAGTGCTATGTGCCAATCAATTTGCTAAGGACTAGAGCTACAAAGAAAGCGAGAAGAGGCCCTGACCTTCAGAAGCTCCCAATCTAATGAGGGAAGATAATATGCAAAAACTAGGTACAAACAGAGACATAGATGGGGGACAGCCAGTAAACATGCTTGGATTTAGGAGCTGAGGGTCATGTCCAGGAAGCAGCCAGGAGACTAGTGTCACTGGGTCACCCACTACCTGATGGACGAGTGGGTGGCTATAAGGTGTAAGAAAACTGGATGGAGAGGAAGGAGTCAGATTATGGAGGGATTCAATGGTTACAAGGCAATCTTGGGTAAGTCACGTAAGTTCTCATTATAAAATAAGGACATTGGATCATATCATCCATAAAGGCCCTTCTAACTCCATCTGAGGCCCAATTTAACAACTTTGCCTTTAAGTGCTAAAAGACCAGTCAAGGTGGAACTGGGAATAGGATAGGACATATAAGGCAAGAATTCAATTTTAATGAGACCTCAACTCATCTTTATCTGTTCCAAGTGGTCATCTATTTGAAGCAGCTGGGTAGTGCAGTAGATAGAGCACTGGGCCTGGAACCAGGAAGACCTGAGTTCAAATGTGACCTCAGACACTCAATAGCTGAGCACTTAAAAAAAAAAAACCAAGAAACTCTGTTTACCTCAGTTTCCTCATTTGTAATATGACAATAACAGCACCAACTTTGCAGGTGCTGTGAGGAACAAATGAGATGATATTTGTAAAGTGCTTAGCATAGTGCCAGGCACATAGTAGGTGCTATATAAATGCTTATTCCTTTCCCTATTCTCATGAGAAGGTCAGAGATAGAATCCTAACACTGGAAATGGCCTTGGAGTCATCTCCCTTTTCATACAACTCCCTTATTTCATAGTTGAAGAAACTGAGGTCAGTAGAAGTAAAATGACTTTAACAAGGTCATTCAAGTAGTTACGTGGCTGAGTAGCAATGCAAATTCAGGCACTCAAATCCATGTCCAGCACTCTGTTCTACTCAAGGGTTTTAGATAAACTAGACCATAGCCCTTTCACAATAAAACTCTGACTTCAGTTTAAATGAATGATAAACCCTAAAGAGAATAAAACTAAGACTTTGTTTGAAATAGTCATCGAAAGAGCAAGTAAAGAAGGCTTCCTTCATGGTACTTTAATTAGATTGGATGAAGCTAAAATACTGTTTCTTCTTCTGAGGTTTGGGGAAGATGGAAACCAGAGAAAATATATTTCTGGTTAAAGAATCCTTATCTCTAGGTCCTGCACCATTCAAGAGGAGTCTTATTTTTCTTCTTGACCAGCAATCAGTCTGACCTCCTGACAATCCCATTATATCTCCCCTCAGGTTCCCTCTACCAAAAACAACAAGCAAAAACAATTAATTACTTTCGTGGATGTAATCTGAGGGCCAGGGCTTAAGTCATAAATCCCAACCAAATGATGATAGTTGCACATCCATAGTACTTCATTTCTCTCATAGATTAAGCATTCCTGCCTCCAAACTCAGATTCCTGAAACCTACAGAAATACCCATTCAAATTCATGCTGGATTGTCAGAGAAGGTGGGTTCTATAAGTGAAAAGACTGGCCTAATAAACATATTAACTCATTAAAAATATTAATGATACAAATCCAGCCTCAGACCAAACACTTGACACGTACTAGCTGTGTGACCTTGGGCAAGTCACTTAACCCAATTGCCTCACCAAAAAAATAAAAGAAAATAAAATAAATATTAATGATAAATTGTTTCATTTAAGATGATGAAATACACGCCACAGGGTGAATAATCTGAAACCTCAAGGATGCTAAGGAAAATGGTAGATGCATCAACTGACTTGGCTGGTAGCTATAGAAAGCTGGAGTAGAGGAGAGTGATAAGGCAGAGGGATTAAGGGAAAGAAGGGACATTTGGGAAACTGATAAGGATAATTGATGAAAAAAAGGCTTCCAATGTTATGGTCAGTCTGGCATTTGTACACATAAATGAGTGGAATATTCTGTCTCCTACATAAAAGACTTTCCCATCATTTCAACTGTGTTTTAGAGTGTGGATTGATTAATCCAACCTACTCAGTGCAATAGCTCAGTGGTGCAGTGGATTGAGTGCCAGGCCTGGAGTCAGGAAGACCAATCTTCATGAGTTCAAATCTTATGGGCAAGTCACTTAACCCTGTCTGCCTTAATTTCCTTATCTGTGAAATGAGCAAACTACTCCAGTATCTTTGCCAAGAACACCCCCAAAGGGGTCACGGAGAGTCAGACATGACTGAAAAATGACTAAACAACGACAAAATCTTAATGCGAGCAAGCAGGCTCCTTTCATCAGGGAAGCATCATCCCTTTACTTCTTGGTACCTGTCTTTTCCATAATAGGAAATCTTGTCAGTTTGCATAATATATATGGGTGGGGTCGGGGGTAGGGTAGGGATAGAAGCCAGAAAAGCCAGGAGCTTTGCTTTCCATGAGTGCAAGATACACAGAAGAAAATTACTCTAATGAGTAATTGTACTTATAAAATGAGCAGTCTCAATAAACTAATCTCTAATGGCTGAAAAAAAAAATGCCACTGGAGTTACTGAGCTGTAAAGGCCAAACTTGCGAAATTAAGTGAACCATTAAGAGACTCCCACTGTCTTGGCATATATCGGTTGGACAACGATGAACCATATATGGCAGACAGGGAAACTCATTCACATTTGGCACTCAACAAGAAGTCTGACTTACTTCCAAATGCTTAACATTTAGAAGAACTTAATTTCCTTTGACTATTTGTTTCTTACATTTTGTTTTTGCTGTTCAAAGATAAATTCATAGCAAGCAATACCACATGGGAAACATTGGCTTTGGAGTCAAAGGACCTGGGTCCTCCATACTCATTCCTAGTAACTCACTGGCTGTGTGATTTAGGGTATTCCCTAGGTCTTCTCCTCCTCTTCCCTCCCCATTTCCCCTATCTAGGACTCAGATTTCTCATTGGTAAAATCGGGGTGCAACTCTATTCATTTTAGCTCTTAATCCCCCAATCCCAAAGCATATACTAGTGCTGAATTCATGCTGAAGATTTCTTCAGCATTGCCCAAATATGGCATTATATTGATTTTTCAGTCTTTGGTGGAAGCTTGATACTCTAGCATATCACTGGCGTTCAAATTTTTATTGAACAAGTACCTCAAATTAAATCATTTTTGTGGTTTGATGTAAATATGAAACACTTCTTTCTTTAAAAAACCTGCTGTGCTGAAATACACTACAACAAACATTTGGTTTCAATGCAGGAGTTATTGAATGCCTACTGAACCACTGAGATGACCCCAAATCAACTTTTTTCATGGTTTTATTTTTCCCTTTAGGAAGTAAGAGTTACGTATTTTCAAAAACAAATCCATGTATATGTCAAAAGACTCAAGTAGGATTGGCATCTCACAGCCCACTAGGTTTAAATAGGTTTTTAAAAATTGCACAGATTTTTTTTCCACTCCTAATCTCTATTTTTGGTTCTCACTCAAATATGAAATAACTCAAATAACTTGACCTTTTCCTCAGAGGAAAGAGGAGTCAAGAAATGGTACCATGATTTTTATCAGTACCATTCTTTTACATATACATGCATATATAAGCATCTAGGGATGCATGGATAGAAACCTATTACCTCTGTCCTGGATTTGGACTCAAAAGAAACACCCATAGTCTTAGTATTTTCTCTCTGGAATAATTCTGCTGTTTAGAACACCAAGTTTATTTTCCCTCCTTATCTTTATATTTTACTCAATACTTCATGGATCTAACAATTTCATTTCTGTATAGCCCCTCTAAAAACCAACCTGCTCTATAACTGACTTGATGGTCTTCAAGAGTCACTATGATCAAAACAGTTCTTCACCCTTTACTCAACTTGGTGATGTACCCCTAAGAACATGGGTAGACAATTCCTTGACCACAGATGTGCAGTCTGTACTCTAAGGTGAAGATGGCATGGTGTGGCCTCAGTTTACTCACAAGGAAAATGAAAAGTTTGTACTAGATAGACTCTGTGGTCCTTCCAGACCTCTATCTGTGAATCTTTTCAGCTGAATAGTCCCTGCCCATACTTGCACTTGTAAGTGTCTGAGGTCAGATTTGAACTCAGGTCTTCCTGACTCTAGCTCCAGCACTCTATTACCTGAGCTCAAATCCAGCCTCAGATACTTACTGTGTAACCCTAGGCAAATCACGTAACTCTGTGTGCCTCAGTTTCCTCATCTGTAAAATGAGCTGGAGAAGGAAATGGCAAACCACTCAAGTATCTCTGCCAAGAAAAGGGGGTCACAAAGAGTCAGACATGACTGAAACACGTGAACAACACCCACATCATAGGTAGCAAGTAAAGGAGCTAAGATTTGAACCTAGGTATGTTGACTTTAAATCTACTTCTCCCACTTCATCACACTACCTATAAAACTCTGAGTATGGATAGGGACTATTTCTGTTTTTTCACTGATCTGAGGAGCTGGAGCTCCTGGTAAAGAATTCTTTTTCTAACAATGCAGTTCTGTACTTTCTCTGAAATGTGTCATCTCAGATGTCCACAGTACTATGAAACTGAGTCATTTGCACAGGGTCACACAACCAGTATCCATCAGCAGCAGGATTTGAGTGCAGGTATTTCTGAATCCAAGGTCAGATTTCTATCCACTATCCCATGGCATTTCTCATAAATCAAGGGAATCAGTAAATGAATAGTCATGGAACTTATCATAAAAAAATAAAAAATTACTCAATAGAACTTGATAACCCTTCACTAACACCATACCCTCAGGTATAGTACTAAAAAATATTACTAGGATTATAGGTTCTAAGGTGAGAAGGAACCTTAGACACCATCTGACCTATCTCTTTTGCTTTTTTAGGTAAGGCAATTGAGATCCAAAGAAGGAAGATAGCTGTGGCATAATGGAAACAGCACAAAATTTAGAGTCAAAATACCTTGGTTTGAACCCTCCTTCTTACTGTGTAACTACAGGCCATAGGATTATAGGGTCATAAATTCAGAGCTGAAAAGGACACTGAAAGTCATCTAATCTAAACCTTTCATTCTAAATGGGAATAAACTGAGCCCTAGAGAAGTAAACTGATTTTCTAAGATTGTACAGGCAGTTACTGTCAGTACAGATTTGAACACAGGTCTTGGGAATTCAAATCTAACACTCTTATCTCTATACCAGCGTGTCTCTGGGTCTCTTAACTCTTATCTTTATACCTGTATGCCTCTGGGTGTCAGTTTCCTCATCTGTAAAATGAGGTTGGCTAAATGATCTCCAACACAGCTTGGAGCAGTAAATCCTACGAAGGCCTGATTTTACACAGAGGCGTTGTTCCATAAGTCACTGGTCCAAAGTCACAGCAGCTGGAAAGGGGCAGAAAACAGAACTCTGCTCCAGATAAGTCTTATGTCCACTATCCTATGCTGCATTGACCCTTTCACCCTACCACCTCTCTGACTTGACATTTCATCTTTAAACTTAATGGCTTCCTGGCCAAAGGCTCTCTGCAGACAGCACTTTTTTTTAAATAATAAAATGCTGCATATCAGAAAATTATATATATATATATATATACACATACATATACATTTACATATACATGTACGTATATACACATATGTATGCATTTACATATACATGTACATATATGTGTGTGTGTACATATATATATACACACATATATGACAATCTGTTAATCCTCTCTCTTCCAGGGGAGGAAGGAAAATATATTTTGATCTACAAAAGTTGAGCAATTCTCATTAGTGCCCAATTTCATTGCCTGAAGCACAACAATGTGACTTGTGCAATTACTGGGGAAAAAAGTAACAAAAAGAAGCAATCAGACATCAGCTCAGAGCATCTTTCAGAGATACCCCCTAGATGGGGGGGAGCCTTTAAAGGAATAAGAATGGGGAAAAACCACCCAGGGTCTTGATGTAGTAGAGTAGTGATTCTCAAACTTTTTAGTCTCATGACCCATTTACATTCTTAAAAATTGTTGAGAACCCCTCAAAGATTTTTCCCCTGTGAGTTATATATGGATATTTACTGAATTAGAAATTAGAACCACTTAGAATTATTATGAAAATACATTTGACCTTGCAGTCAGGCCCCCTAAAAGAGTCTCAGGGACCCCCCAGTGGTCTCCAGACCACACTTTGAGAACCACTGTGCTAGAGATACCCTCAAGTGTTTTGCCTAATATGCTTTCAAATGTATGACACATGGCTATTTGGCTACTATATTTAAACCCCATGGATAGTGTTGGACCTAATATCAGAACATAGATTAAAAGCCAGAAGTAATTTTAAAGGTCTTTTACAAACAAGGAAACTGAGGCACAAAGAAGCATCCTAGAATCATATATTTGGAGCTAAAGGGGATGTTAGTGGTCATCTATCTAATTTTCATTTTACAGATAAGGAAATTGAGGCCCAGAGAAATTAAGTGTCTGAGTCATGCTCAAGATAAATACTGACCCTGTCCTCAGAGCCTTGGGAGAGTACCATTAGGAAGCTGGATATTGTATTAAATGCTTGCCTCCTTTGCTGAAGACATACTGCAGTATTTTCCTCACCACTCAGTCTCCTGGGACTGGTTTAGCTATGCGCAGGGTGATTCTGAAAAGCTTCTCTCGGGAAATATGTTTGCATCCGAAATAAAAAAGAGAAGTGCTAAGGCAGAAATGAACCATCTGTACAGTATACAGTGAATTCATTCACTGTAATGAACACAGCTTAGCCGCTCTAGGGCTAAGCCCCCAAAGAGAAGAAAAAGGCTTACAGAAAATCTAAGTCTGAAACACCCTTACTTTTAGACTTAATTTTCAAAGGCTAAAGACTCCTCGGGAATATTAGCTCACTCTTTGTCATCTACATTGTACCCCATTCCACTATAGAATTTTTGCTCTTTTACCTGTGATTGTAATCCAGACCTATATGAGAATGGAGTTTTCTGCATTCTTGATAACCCTTCACTAACACCATACCCTCAGGTATAGTACTAACAGGCCCTTGGGCTATTGCCCTCCAGCTTCCCTTTCTCAACTGAAATTCCTTGAAAAAAAATCTCTGTTAACTGCCTCAATTTTCTCTTCTCTCACTCACTCCTCAACCCTGTATAACCCAGCTCCTGACCTCAACACCTGACTGACACTAACCTGGGTGCCAAAACTTTGTGATCACTCTGGAATTTGAAAAAAATCACTTTCTTCAGGCAAATGAGTTTCCTCATTTACAAAATGCCAGGGTTAGACAGTAGATGATTTTTAAAGTCTCCTCTAATTCTAAGTCGTATGCCCCAAGATTGGCTTTTCCTTTGTCAAGAATGCATAACTTGTCATAGGAGGGACAACATGGCACTGTGGATAAAGGGATAACTTCAGAGGCAGGAAGACCTGGGTTCAGATCCTTCCTCTCACACATGTTAGCTGTGTGATCACTAGTAATCCCCCCCTCTCAGTTTCCCATGCAATTATCTTTGTCACTCACGTGAAGCCAAACTGTATGGGTGGAAGGAGTTTCCACACCAGGAATCCCCTACACCAATGAAATCAGAGGTCCTGAAGCACCACTAAAATTTGTAATACCATGTGGACATATTCAGAGGACTCAGAGGACTTCGGAACTTGGTAGCTAAGTGTTATTTAAATGGGTGACATTTAGCTTTGTCATTTTCTATACTTGTGTGATCTCAGTTGAGGAGTTTACCCTTTTTGAGATTCATTTTCCTCATCTGTAAAGTGAAGGCATTTGGATTAGGTAGCCAATAAGGTCCCTTCCAGCTCTGCTTCCTGGATCCTATGAAAATGCTGACAGCTACTCGTACCAGTTATTTAGGTTTTAACAATAACTCTCATTTAGAGGGTACTTTAAGGTTTGCGAAGGTAACTTTGCCTTAAGGAAATCCTTAATATGAAATGTTGCAAGTAATAATACAAGCTGTAGAGCCCAGGAGTCAACCCTGCCCCAATGACAAGCAGGGAGCATGTCCTGGGCAGGTCCCACTTACAGTCGAGATAAATCAGAAACACAAAAGTAACAGTAGAGTGAGGAGAAATACCGGGAATAAAAGTGCAGAAGGACACAGTGGCATGGATTGTAGGCACTTAACCAGCAACTGGCTTGAATACCTCTGAGTATCAGCACTGGAAGGATCCGTCTGCCCCAAGCAGAGGATATTAGTCTCTCCCTAAAACTTTTCAGTTATGAAAGCCATGCTGAGTTTTTTCTTTTCCCCCAGTAAAATAATTAGAATTATTTTTAATGGCCAACTTCTCTCTATTAGTCCCATAACAATTCTAAATCCCACTCAAGCTTAAAATCATTTCATCCTCTCTATGCAAATATACTAACAGATGCATGATGGTGTTCAGGATGGTATGTTGCCTTGGAGTAAGGAGAGACCTGGGTTCAAATAGTTCCTCTGACAGCTTTCTAGCTTTGTGATTGTGAAGACACTCTATGCCTCTGAGCCTAAGTTTTTTCATCTGTAAAATGGGATAATGATGCCTGTAGCACTTCCCCTACAGCATTATTTTAAACACTACGTGGCATATTCTACAACCCAATGAAAAGGGTGTCCTTACCATTCTGTACACAAGAAACTCCATCTCCTAAATCAATATATTTTCACTGACTGAATGAATTGTAATCCAGACCTATATGAGAATGGAGTTTTCTGCATTCTTGATAACCCTTCACTAACACCATACCCTCAGGTATAGTACTAACAGGCCCTTAGGCTATTGCCCTCCAGCCTCCCTTTCTCAACTGAAATTCCTTGAAAAAAAAATCTGTGTGAACTGCCTCAATTTCCTCTTCTCTCACTCACTCCTCAACCCTGTATAACCCAGCTCCTGACCTCAACACCTGACTGACACTAGTCAGGTGTCATGCCTAGAATACTCTCAATCCTTGCCACTACTTCTTGGAATCCCTTTCTTGCATCAAAGCTCATTTTAGCCATGAAGTCTTTCCTGGGCACTTAAGATATTAGTGCTTCTTGAACTCCAGTTATCTTGTATTGACTTAATATTTATTTTTACCTACTTAGATACGGGGTATATTGGGCATTCTGGGAGGATTGTCACCTCTGGAGTGAGGGCTGCCGAGTGAGCCCTTTCCAGGGCTGCTCAGTCGACATTGGTGTTTACCTTTCATCCAGCTCTCACCTATGACTCCAAAAAGCTGTAGCATGCTCAGCAGCTGCACCCCAGTAAATTGTCTCAGCAGACGGGCTAAACCAGGCTGAGGGTAACTGACACGCCTCAAACTCATTGGTGAGTTAGGGGGATGTGTCTACTCCAAACATGTGGAGACTTCCCTCAGAGGAATGGGCAGAGAAGAACAATTTGTCCCAAGGTGGCTAAAGCTGGCCCTGTGGAGCACTAAAAGCATGGTTAGACATTGAAGACACCAAGATTATCCAATGCCTCCTGGGCAACCACCAGTCATCTTGACTTTTGTCCTACCACAGGACTTCAATGACTCAGGAAGAGAGAATAAGGCTGATGACTTTGTACAACTCAGACTCACTTAAATCCAATTCATGCATAAGTCAAGACTTCATCTTTGATGCCATTGGTCCTCTTTGAAAACAAAGGACAAACAAGACCTTAGATATGTGCATGTTTTTTCCCTGGAAAAAATCCTTAGAGGTAGAAACTGTTGCCTTTTTATCCCCATTGACTAGCATAATGACTGTCACATACTAAATACATAATAAATGTTTTGTTGGGCAGTCAACTGATTTTTGATGATTACATTCTGCTTGTCAGAGTTTTACTTTGGAAACCACCATTTCTGGCTTCAAAAAAACCCAGAATCCTTCTATATTTTAATGGTAGAATAGAAGCTCTTTGAGGTTGGTGCTATCTATATTTCTGTCTTTATATTCCCAGTGCCTAGCACACAACAGGAAATTTAAAAGGTTTACTGTATGGAATCAAGAAATCATCAGCGTTTCCCTTTGGCATTGGACTTAGAGAATTCTGGAATGGAACATCTGAACCTGGAGTCAAAGAAGACAGTGACTGAAACATGTGCTCCATCTCATTCCTTTTCTCTATGTCATCTACCAGCCCCTACAGCCATGGCTACTGGCAGAGGCATTCTGCCCAATCTGTGATTACATGAAGAATGCATAGGCATTCTGTCCAATATGTGAAGTTTCACTCTGAGTTCCTCCCCACCATTAAACTCACATACAATGGTCCAATCTTTTAGAATAATTTTGAGTTCCTGTTCCTGCTCACAACATCCTCAAATCCTACTTTTGGAACATACATATATACATATATGAATATATATGTATATATACACATATGTGAATATATATATATACATATATGAATATATATAAAGAAGAGATTCAAATATCTAAGAGCTATTGCAAGCTTCATGGTGCCTAGAAATGCTTGGAAATTCCATTTCTGTCCCAGTCCTGAGCTAGCATTCTCAGCAAATTCAGTTCCTACTCAGCAACTCCTTTTGAATGTGCATCCAAATAAGACTTAGCATAAACAAAATGGGCTTTCTTTTTATTACTTTCCTTTTCTACTTATTCCAATAATATATAGAGTCAATATATAATTGTTTCTTCACTAGATACAGAGAGATGATATATAGATCGACAGACAGACAGACAGATATAATAGGCAGGTGAAAGAAATAGATGGTAAATATAGATAATAGGGCAATAAAGAGATGATAAATTAGATAGATGATAAATGGATAGACAGACATAATAGACAGAGAGTAGATATAGATAGCTATTGATATCGATAGATAATAGAAACAGATTATAAACAGATGATAAAGATAGATATTGATAAACAAAAAGATGAGAGAGAGAGAAAAAAACATGCATTAAATAAGTTCTAGAAACTGTGCTGAGCATTAGGGGGAAAAATAAAAACAAGCATGGTGATCTCTGCCCTTATCCTCAAGGAGTTTACATTCTAATGGGGTGGGGGGGATGACACCTAACATGGACCTGAAAAAAGGTGTGTGTGAGAGACACTCACATTACAGCAAGGCATGGAAATGGTTAGGAAACATTGTGGAGGCCTGGATCAAGACCAAAAGAGGTCTGTCAGAGCTCTGGATGGTTTCAGGTACAAAGCCCAAGATATTTGTAAGACAGAGGTAGACTTGATGGGCTAACGGGTGATGTTGTAGTGTGAATATGTCTGGGAAATGCTATGAAGGTCTGGAATTGAACAAGATCAATAATCCCTTTAAGCTATATGGTTTGACTAGATTGCACATTTTCTCAATTCCTTCATGATTCTTTAAATCCTAATATTCCACCAACCATGAATAATGCTAAGAATAATACATATTTCTAAAGTCACTCAATGTTTACAAGGTGTATGCCTTGCAACAACCCTGTGAAGTAGTAAAGCCTGCAACTATTATCATTGCAATTTTTTGGATGAAGAAACAAGTTCTGAAAAGAGAAGTGACTTATTCAAGGAAACATCTAAGAAGCTCCAGATATTGGTTTCAAATCCATGCCCTCTGTTTACACAGCAAGGACTCTGGCCACAACATCCCCAAGGCATCTACTACCACATCACAGATTTAGAGCTGGGAAGATCATTAAGGCCATTTAGTCCACTCTATCTTTTAACAGATGAGGAGATTGAGGCCCAAAGAGGTGACCTCACTTGTCCAAAAGCCATCACCTTAGGGAGAATTTGAGTTCACATCTTCCTAACACCAAGGACAGCACTCTGTCATACTGTCTCCTAAGGTCATACAACTAGTATATGACTTGGGTATGGTCATATAGGAAGTAAGTGGCAGGGCCAGGATTTGAACCCAAGTACTCAGATTCTAAATCCATTGCTCTTTCCACTGCCCCTTTAAGACCTCCAGAGTAAAAGTTTATTCCTATATTGTATAGGGATATAGTATACATATATATACAGACACTTAAACTATATGCATATGCATATATATGTATACATACATAATATAGCAATTTTAGGTTCTCAAAGTATACATTAGCTCATACAATTCTCGCAAAATTCTGCGAAATAAGTAATGCAAGTATGCCTGGGAGAAACTGAATCTCAAAAAGGTGTAGTGAATAGCTCGCTATTGTCATAAAACTAGCAAATGTCAGAAGAACAATTTGGACCTGGGCCTCTTGCCACTAGATCTGGCACTTTTGCTGTCCTATAGCCTGACTAGTCAAACTGTCTTAGTCTTGAACTAGAATCAGAGTGTGAGGTTGCTTTTCTACATTCTCTGACATAAGGGAGTGTCCCAGGATTTCCTGAACTACTTTGAGCAGAAGGGACACTAGCAATCACTTTGACACCAGCAGAATGTATGAATTTTTTTGCTTTTACCAGAGATTTTGATCCAAAGGCAGGGACTCATCTTGTCATCTGGAGGATATACGTCTTCTTATTGCAACTGTCAAGAAGCAGAGTGTGGCGCATTCCTACCCTTGGACTAAAATACCATATTAAAGAGGAGGAAAGAAGGAAAGGAGGAAGAAAGGGAAGGAGGGAGGGAGGGAAGATGGGAGGGAGAAAGGAAGGAAGGAAGGCATGAAGGAATGAAGGAAGGAAGGAGGGAAGGAAGGATGGAGGGAGGGAGGAAAGGAAGAAAAGAGGGGGAGAAAAAGGAAGGAACAAAGGAACAAAAAGAGGGTTGGAAGGAGGGAGAGAGAGAAAGGGAGAGAGGGAGGAAGAAAGGAAAAAAGAAAGAAGAAAGAGAGGGAGAGAAGAGGGGAGGGAAGGAGGGAGAAAGGAAGGAAAAAAAGAAGGGAGTGAAGAAGGAAGGAAGGAATGAGGGGAGGAAGGAAGGAAGGAGGAAAGGAAGGAAGGATAAATAGTGTTTGCCTAAATTCTGAGGAAAGGTATTTCATAAACCTTAAAGCATTATATTACTATTAGGTATATTGCTATTATTTTGCAAGGTTTTTTGGAAGACTCTCAATGCTCTTGTCCAAAATCTAGCATTTGCAAAAAACCTACCCAAACAAGGAATGCCACCAGTAGCCATGCAATAGGCTGAATCAATCTTGCCCCCATGGGAATCACACCTTTGATCATGTACTGATTCATGCTATGCTCTAACCAGATGAACCCCAGTCAAGGCACCATGGCCAGACATCACTAATTGCCAGGCCTAGCCTGGCCTTCAAAGCAACCTGGTTTCAAGCCAGAGCCTTGATTCTAATGACTCCACAATGGCATGACAAATGACCTTCTGAGAGTGGTGGACAAGGGCCAAATGCTCATGCTGATGCCATGCTACATTAGGCCACTGGCATTTGCCACCTAGGACCCCCATTGGTTTCAACACAGGGGCCGGATATGAGAATGCCCTCTATGTATCATGTACCATGTTGAGGGATGTAGTAAACAAACTACTTATGGGTTTTTTTGTAATTTGTTGAGGGGTGGAGACTTGATGACATTAATCCTGATTAGCTAGACACCAAAATGCTTTCCTCCCCTGGTTCAAGGAAATTATTTGTTTTAATTCCAAATTAAATTAAACTCCAGTTAGAGCAGAAAGGGAGTGGCCCCCATTGCTTTAATTGCAAGCACTTGATCTGATGCAGCGATGGCGGGAGCTGGACTTGAATTCTTGCCATCAAAGCCATTAGTCAGTTCAGATCCAAGGCATGAACACTTGACTGCCAACACTCATTCCCATCTGTTAAGAGCCCGTTTGCCAATCCATAATGTCATGTGCCAATGGCATTGGGCAGAGGTGGTGTTTACAGAGGATTTACATACTTCCTTAAGAGTCATATTATGTCATCTCTCCTGTTGGAAATATTTTCCCATCTGAGAGTAGCAATATGAGTCCCTGCTATGCAATGCCTTCTTGGATGGTTATAGAAGTAGAATGTGATGGCCATAGATGAGGGAAAGGTCTAGGGATTTGTTCCAGAGGGGATCAAGGGATTCCAGGCAAAAGGAACCAAGAGATGAGTACAAAGTACGATTAGATATAAGAAATCATAGAGATGAGAAAAGGCAATGATATTGGGATGAGAATGATTTAAATGATTATCATTTATGGAACTTTGAATTTATTTTATTTTTCATTTTTATTAATGTTTTTTGGGGGTTTTTTTGCCTTTTTTAAAATTTGGAATTTAATAAATACTCTCATCTGAAAGAAAGAATATTTTCATATACAAAGTAGAACATAAAAATATTATATATGAAACTACAAATGTTGGAGATATTCTAGCTTACTTAAAAATAGTACATAATGAATTCAATATGTTACTTAGAAAGTTTTCTTACTTGTTGGTATTCCTCTTGGAACTTCCTTTTCCTCCCTTCTATAATTTCTAAATTTTTGTAATGTTTCAAAAAGATACTTCAAGGGCCCTCATTTAATTCTTTTCTTCATTTTCCCCAAAACTATCAGACTTCCTTCTTCCATAAACCCCCCCTTAAAATGGAGGAAACACAATTTCAAAATAAATATAATAGTCAAGCAAAACAAATCCACATTGTTTACCATGTTCAAAATCAATGTCTTATTTTATATCTTAAACCAATACCTCTGTCTCAAGAAGTACTGATCAGAGTTGTTAGGTATTATCAAGTTTGTTTGTTTTTTTTCCACAATGCTGTTATTACATATAAATTATTCTCCCTAATCTGCTCAATTTACTCTATATCAAGTCATACAAAACTCCCATGTTTCTCTAACACTGTCTCTTTTATCATTTCTTAGGGTGCAATAATATTTCGTTACATTCACGTAATTTTTCATCACTTCCTCATTAGGGAGGAAATACTTTTGTTTCCTCTTCTTTGCTATAACAAAAACTTCTGTTATAAATCACTTTTGACTCATGGACCTTTTCCTCCATTCTTTGATCTCTTTGGGGTACAGCCCTACTAGTGTTATCACTGACTCAAAGCCTATGCACAGTTAGTTCCAAATCATGTTCTACAATGGCTGGACCAACCCATAGCTCCATCAACAGCAAACTAGTGTCTCTGCCTCAATGGAGTCTCTCCAAAAATTGCTATTTTCTGTTTTGCTAACTAGGTGTAAAGGTGAACTTCAGAGTTGTTTTAATTTGCATTTCTCTAGTTAATGATTTGAAGTATTTCATCACATGCCAGTTGATCATAAGCACTTTTTTGATCAAGATCTTCCCATTCATATGCTCTGTTTAGTTATCTATTGTGGAAAAGCTCTTAGATATTTGAATATCTTCCTTATATATCTTGGAATCTGTTCCTTATTTATCCAAGTTTGGTTACAGAAACTTGCTGAAAAGATCTTTTCCCCAGTTAACTATTCCCCTTCTAATTTTAACTATATTGATTTTCTTCATAAAAAACCTTTTAATTTTTATGTAGTCAAAATTGTTCATTTCATCTTTTGTGATCCTCTCCATCATTCTTTGGTCATGAGTTCTCCCCTTATCTATGTTTATCAAAGTTATTTTCTTCCTTGCTCCTCAAATTTGACTATGATTTGATCTTTTAGATATGTCATATATCCATTCAGAATTTTTTACACTTTATGATGTGAGTTCTTCACCTATGCCTAGCATCTGCCAGGCTGCTTTTCAGTTTTCCCAACAGTTTTTGTAGAACTATCAGTTCTTGTGAGAAGACATTTTGGTCTTTGTGATAATGGAATACCAATGCTGCTATGCACATTTGCTTCTGTACGTTGTATAGCTGATCTACTTCACTGATCAACTTTTTCATATTGTTAGCTAGTAGCAAAAGATTTAATGATCACTTCTTTGTAGCATAGTTTCAGATCTGATACTGCCTGTCTCCTTCCTTCCCACTTTTTCCACCTTGAGAAGATGTGAATTTTATCATTTTTCTCACTTCCTAAAGTGATCCTTTGGTAGTTTCATTTGTAAGAGACTGAATAAGTTAGTTAATTTAGGTAGTATTGTTATTCTTGTCATATTAGCATGGCTCATCCATGAATAGTTATTAGCTCTCCACTTGTTTAAATTCATCAATATTTCTACAAAGAAAGTCTGATAGTTGCATTCATACAGTTCCTATGTGTGCATTGGTAGGTGGGCTCTTAAATATTTTATACATTCTATAGTAACTTTGAACAGAATTTCTATCTCTTCCTTATGGGATCCCCTTAACTTTTTAAATATATTCTTCATACCTCCGCTGCCAGGAATCCAAGCTTCAAACTTTTTTTCTGATGCATACTACCTGTATGACCTTGGACAAATCACTTCACCTCTGGACTTCAGTTTCCTCATCTGTAAAATGGAGGGGTTGGACTGGAGACCTCTAAAGAACTTTCTAGCACTTGTTCTATGATCCTTGCAATAAAAGGCCGAAAAGAACAAGAAACTACAGGGAAACTAACCAACACATCAATTACATCTGGCTGTGTCTGCCATATTCTGTACTCACTATTTCCTTACCTTGGCTAAGAAGGCTGAGAGGTGAAGTATCTCATCTCTTTTCTTCGCATAACCTGGGTCATTTTTACTATAATGCATTTAGCTTGGGGGTTTTATTGTTGCTATCTTAATTTATGTTGTTGTAATTGTGCATACTGTTTTCCTGATTCTGCTTACTTCATTCTGCATGCATTTATTTTCCCATGCTTCTCTGAATTCTTTTTCATCTTATTTTTATGTTTTGGTAATATTCTATTACATTCATGTACAACAAAGTATTTCTGTAGCCATTCACAATAAATGTTTACGTTTACTTTGGTCTAATTTATTTTCAGTTCGCTTGCATTCAATTCAACCAGCCTTTTTAATTAATTGTCTACTCTAGTAAAGTACTGTTCTAGACTTTGGGGGTACGAAGTCAAAAATGAAACAATCCTTACTCATAGGAGGGTTATATTCTACAAGAGGCAGAAGCAGCAACCCATAGAAATGCACAACTGGCCATCTCCTGCCATCGAGTCAACTACTCAGGTCTATACACTCAAGGGATGTTTAGTAGGTGCCTAGCTTTATGGTGTGATATTGGAGGTATGGTGATATCACGGTCTAGGGAAAAGGATAGAGCACTGTATTCAGAGCCAAATTATCATGGCTTTTATCCTGGATCTATTACTGGCTTGGGTTTTATGTTACTGTTACTTGGCTTTATGAAAGTGACCTCCCTGGGCCTTATTTTCTTTCTTTTCTTTTTTTTTTAAGAGTTGAGTGGAATTTATGAACTCTAATTCCTCATCTAATTCTGAATGAAAGGATTTTATCTATGCCCAACTTTATGCGGTAGCCTACCAATGAGCCTGGAGTTCCCACCATCAGGGTCCCACCTGTGGCTAAAGGTTACTAAACTTAAAGTGGCATGAGGGCAGGGTCCAGTGTCTTAACTAAGTATTGAATATTCTGCAGCTTTCACCAATGGAGTCTCCACAAATGGTTGTTAAGTGAATAAATTAAATATTTATTACAAAGTGTTTATCATGAATAAACAAAAACATTTGTTAAATGAATAGATGATTCTATACACTATATCCAAGAAGCCCCTCATCCAAGAACAGTGTGTCTGGGAATAATCACCCAATAAAGAACAGGGATTGGAACATTGTTTGATTTTGTTACTATCTACAAAATCCTCAAAATTGATCAAATCAATTTAATGTTTTGGAATTTTACTGAAATGGTAGTTTTGTTTTTGTTTTTTACCAGCTATCCACAATGAAGTGAGTTCCTCATAATGCCAAGTAAATGGTTCTAATAAATTAAAATAATTAAAAATACTTTAAAAAAAAAAAACATGCGTACAATCTGGTATAGAAGTGAAGCCACTTGACCGAGGTTACCCAGGTAGTAAACAGTAAGAGATGGGATTTGAACCTGGTAAATTCCTGAAACAGGAGACTGGGTAAAGAAAGAGAAAACAGGAGAAACATCTCACAAAACCTTTACCTCCTTTATAATGTTACTCAAAGCAAATTGCCCCTTAGAGCAAGAGAATAGCAAATACTACGTTGAAGGTACATTCCTTCCCCCAAGTTGTTTCAGGGATTAGAGGATGCCCAAGTGCTTGAAAGCCTTAGCTTACCACCCAGAGTCAGTCATTTACCCCCTGGCAAGATCTAACCAACTGTACACAGAAAAAAGAGGATCAAAAGACTACACTCTGAGCATTTTCTCTGGCTCCCACAAATACACAAGGTGACAAAGTCCAAAAGCTTTGCAGCCGACCTTATGTTACTGGTAATAGCATGGAGTTAGAATGAGTCACTTTTCTTTGGGTCTGGCACGCTCACATTTCCTAATAGCTGGTTTTCACTCACTATGCCTGATTCATTAACATATGTCATTAAGACAGAAGCATGGAATTATGATATGATTCTTAATTAGGGCCTTGATCACTTAGGGCCAACGATTTTGTACAGCTTATAAAATTCCTTTCCTTGCAGCAAACTAAAAGCAGGATGGGAAAGGGGGGAGCAGTGCTCTTTAGCAGAAAATGGCTTTTTACTTAGGTTCAGCTGTTTAATCTGTTTTCAGAGCGATAAGCAGAATTGTACTTTCTCCTAGGAGGAAAACAGTTCAAACCAAGTTGTCAATTCAAGTCATTGGTTCAAATCATTGATCCATTAAACTCAAACATTTATTAAACACCTACTACATACAAAGTGCTGTGATAGGTATTCAGGATACAAAGATATGAAATAAAAGTGATACTTTTAAGAAACTTAACATTCTGCTGTTGAGAAGGGAATAGGAAGAGGGGAATAGAAACTCTCCATCCAAGGGTGAAAGAGCTTCTTTGCGAGGTGAGATTACTATGAATATATACATATTCTTATAGGTAGAAGGACTGTGTAATAAAATGAGGCTCAGGGATACTGATTACTGACAAAGTAAGCACACCCTCATTAGTTCATTCATTTATTCAACAAGTATTTTAAGCACCTAGTATGTGACAAAGATATAAAGACAAAAACTAAAAGAATTCCCTTTTCTGGAATAATCCTGTAGCTAGCCTCAGCCTGGATGGCCTTGCAGTGGAGTAAATCCCAATTTAAGGCCTTCTAATTGGTGTTGTGGATAGAGTACTAGGCCTGGAATCAGGAAGACCTGAGTTCAAATTTAGCCCCAAACACTTACTAGCGGTGAGACCCTTAGGCAAGTCACTTAATCATGTTTGTCTCAGTTTCCTCATCTGTAAAATAAGCTGGAAAAGGAAATGGCAAATCACTCCAATATATTTACAAAGAAGACCCCAAAAGGGGGTCATGAAGAATTGAACACAACTGAAAATGACTGAATATAATAAAATCCATATTTATCACAAACCAGTTATTCCCCTTCTCCTTTCCTTTTTTTTTCTACTAGGAAGATGCCAAGATCCAGGCTGTGATCAATCCTATTTCTAGTGCTCTGGCCCTTTTCTTTTCTATGGGATCTGTTAGAAGAGATGTTCAGGAAATCATAGGATACACTGATTTTTTGTTCTCACCAGTAAATCACCTCCCTAGGTAAATGGTTCATATAATAAAACTATCACCTCGGTTGCAACTCAAGACACAAAGAAAGATTGATTTTAGACCTCTTGATGCACTCAGGAGTGTATGGGTTCCTTTTTTTAAATCACCACAAAGAAAGAGGAAGGGGAAATAAACTTCTGCTGAATAAAGGATAATAAAAGAAAATAATTTGGGGGACTTCTTTGAAGTGCAATACTATCATTACAGTAGTCATTGTATAGAGCAGACACTTTGGAGTTTTCATGAGAAAAAAATGCACAGAAGGCTGACAATCCAACCTGTGTTTGTTCAACTAGATAATGGGACTTCTACCTTTCAAAAAATATCAAAAGGTCAACTTAAGGGATGCTGGTGAGAAACAGAAGGGAACTGGATGATTCTTGTCCATATCCTCCATCCCCCAGTAGGTCAACTCCTCATCATCCTACATTTCCAGGAACAAGAGGAGGGGAAGCTGGAGATTGAAACAAGGGAGAGATAGGAAATGGGGGAGGGAATAGGAGATGAGGCAAAGAAGAATGTTATCTAGTTCCACAGAGAGAGCTGATGAATTCTGAATGCAAATTGAAGCATATATTTTTCACTTAGTTTATTTTTCTTGCCTTTTTTGGCAACATGGTTAAGATACACATGTTTTATGTGACTTCATATGTATAAAATAATGTACAATATTGTCTCCTATCTCAAGGATAGGGAGGGGCTAAAGGGAGGGAAGGAGATAATTTGGAACTCAAAATTTTTAAGAAATGAATGTTAAAAATAAATTTGCTAATTTGCTTGGTGTAAGGTGAAACCTCCTAGTCTTAAAATTTGCATTTCTCTTATGAGTAGTGATTTGGAGCTTATGTCATATTTTAATATTCAATTATTTTGAGAAATATTGATTCATACTCTTTGCCCCCCCCCAGTTAGATAACGATTCTTGGTCTGAAATATTTGCATTAATTCTGCATCTATCAAGAATAAGAGACTCTTCTCAGATATAATGTTTTTGCCAATCAATAGTTTTTTTCCCAATATCCTAGCAGAATTGATAATTTAATTTAAAACCTTTTATTTCATGTAATTAACATTGTACATTTATTTCTTGTCATCTCCTCTATCCTTTACATGGTTAAGAATTTCCTCTTAGTCAAAACTGTGAGATGTACCTCTTTCTTTTTTATTTTTTACTTCTTCATTAAAATGATGTTACCTTTTGTATTTAGATGACATATATCTTTAGAACTTATTATGGTACATAGTCCAAGACATTAGTCTAAAACTTTTTTTTTCTTGCCAAACAGCTTTCCAGATTTTTTGGAAGTTCTTGTCACCAGGGACTCCTATCCCAAATACTTTCTTGTCATGCAGTTATCCATAGCTGGGCTCCTCAGTTTGTTTATCATTCTTGCTTAGTTAGTCTATTATGCTGACCTAATTTTCAATTTTTTCATTGTTGGTTTATTTGGGAGCTAGTCTTATACTCAGGCTTTCTCTCTTAAACTTTTTATCATTGATTATTTTCCTTATAATGGGCAGCTAGGTGATTTAGTGGATAGAGTGAAATCCTTGAAGTCAGAAGGATCTGAGTTTAAATCTGGCCTCAGACACTTACTAGCTGTGTGACCCTGTGTAAGTCACTTAATTCTGTTTGCCTCAGTTTCCTCATCTTAAAATGAGCTAGAGAAAGAAATGACAAATCACTCCAATATCTTTGCCATTAAAAAATCCAACTGGGGTCACAGAAAGTTGGACACAACTGAAATAACTCAACGACAATGACATTTTCCTTATATTCCCAATACAATATCTCTGTCTTGTCTCCTCACTTCTGACTCTTTCCCTTTCATTGTATAGCATGTCTCTTTTCTCCTATGTAGAACTCCATACTTAGACATTCTCAGTTTCTTTGAATTTGGGGCTTCAACCATGTTTTTTCCCAACTAGAATAAATCCTGTGGAGAAAGGTATAGTCCCAGTTAGGTATTTAGTTCCCTTTTCTTCAGACATGTGAACCCCTTCTCTTCTGTCCAGCTGTACATTTCCACATCCTGCACAAATTCCCACCACATATGCTTATTGCATTCCATTACTCTCATATTACAGGACATAACCAAAGTCTTCTGTCTCTTTTGGGGTGTGAATGTTAGAGGGTAAAAGGTCAGATTGTGTTACTGCCACTGGTCAACTACGTCAAGTCTCCCACAGACAGATCCTGAAACACATGTTGTTAGGTTCCTTGCATTGGCTATACCTGTCCTATTGGATGGGCATGGGCTGTGATACCTTCTTATCCCGTGGATCCAGGTTTGGGTAATATAAATTTCATGCAGCTTTCCTTCTTTTCAGATTTTCAGGCTCTAATCTTCCATTTGGCTAATCTTATGATCCCTCTAGATACACTTACAGAAGCCATGTAAATCTGTCCTTATCCTAGGAACTACAGCAAAAGCATACCCTGGCTAAAACATTCACCATGTTCTTTTAATACCTGCCTCTGTAGCAGGAGGGAATACAAATTGTTGATAATCAGTTAAAAAAATGTCCAGTCTCATTAATGATCAAGGACCTCAGTACCATCATCAGAAAAATCCACTGGATGAACTAGATGCTATAAATCTATGATTCTATCATCCCAAGATCCAATGTAATGCCAATTAAAGCAATTTTGAGCTCTCCTTCACATCCATAAAATTGACAAAAAATAATTAAAACAACGCAATTCAATGCTGGCGAAGCCATAGAGCTATAGGTGTAATCATTGACTGCTGGCAGAATTGTAAACTTGTGCAATCTTTTTGGAGGATAATCTGGCAGAACACCATAAAATGTATAAAAAATAATCATAACCATTGATCCAAGAATTTCATTCTTGCGATGAAAGTGCAATAGAGAATAACAAGAGAAAAAAGGTACTGGTTCAAAGATTTGTATAGAAGCATTCTAGGTCATTTCAAAAAATTGAAACCAACCTAAATGTACAACAGGAAATAGGTTAAATAAACTAGAATGCATCGATGTAAAACAGGGATTCCTAATCTTTTTTTTTTTTTTTCTGTCATGGACCTAAATGGCAGTTTGATGAAGCCTATGGATCATTCTGTGAATAATGATTTTAATGACTACAGTAAAATACATACAATTATAAAAGAAACCAAATACCGTGGAAATAAAGTTAACTTTTTTTTTAAGTTCATGCCTTCCAAGTTAACAAGCCTGGATATAAGGGAATGCTATAATGCCACTAATATCAATAAAATCTAAAGCAACCTTGGTGCAAAAATGCAAGATGACAAAACTCCCAGAAACCCAGGACAGCACCTACATTATTTATTAAAGGAAATAGTAATGAGAATTAATAGACAGAATCACAATGGTGAATCAGAAGATGAAACTGGTGAAGTAATAAGATATTTTCTACACTGACATTTAGTAATATACATGAGAATATTTCATAAATAAGTTTAACTGGTTTTAATGATGTTCAATATTGGGGTTTTTTTGTTTGTTTGTTTTGTTTTGTTTTGAGAGGCAATTGGGGTTAAGTGACTTGCCCAGGGTCACACAGCTAGTGAGTATCATGAGTCTAAGGCTGGCCAGTGTTCTATCTACTGTGCCATCTAGCTGCCCCAATATTGTTTTTAATAAGATGTTTAATTACAAAAAAGTCACATAACTCGTGTTAAATTGCTGACGGCAAGTCAAGCTGCTTAACTCAGGTGTGTTGAGTATTCCCATCTCAGTATTCTCTTTCATTGGCTAAGCATTCCAAGAGCCAAGCGTCTCATTTTTCATCATCAGAAGAATTCAATTCTACTTGGTGCTGACATCTTCCTCCACTAATATCTTCCTCTAAAGACTCCTAATGACATTGGTACGACCCTGGGTTCTTGACAGACTAGATCAGCAGATTGTAAGCTGTGGGAAGTCCTGCCCACCCTGCTAGAAAGGCTTTGAAGATGATGAGAAAGTCAAATAAAGCTTCAACTACTTCAATGCCTTTCGAAATGGCTGATATCCAAGGTTCTATACCCTTTCCGCTTACATGTTTTAGGAGCATGATTTTGCTTCTTAGAATTTAGTAACTGTCAAGTGTCATTCTTCCTCACAGTGAGAAATGTAAATGAATCAATACTGTTTGCCATAGAATAAATATGTACATATATACCTTTATACAGAATTACATTAATAAGGACTTGCTCCCCTTATTAGCATCATTACTTATGTGAAGTGTTTATTTTTCTCTCCTTTATGGAATGTATTTGAGAGTATTTCACATGTAGAATTTCAAGGTGGTGTGTGAGGGGTGGGAGCACCTCTCTGAGGCTTTTGATCAAATAACCCAGTCTTTTGCCAGACACATGACATATAATTGACACGTATCTTAGAAGTGTTAATTGCCATTTTTTTGCTTTCATCCTTTAAACAAGTTAAGAAGATCTCCCCATCTTTTCCCAATAATAACTTCACAAATAAACTGTCCACATGGGCCTAGCCAGGCCCATAAAACCTAGCATGATAAATAGGAATCACCATTCTCTCTTTGTTAGTCAACCTTGAGTAAATCACAGAACATTTTATCTTCCTCCACTCATCCCCCTCAACTAACTATTGACCTTAATGATCCCAAGGCACATATGTGGAAGCAGAAGTAGTCAATTTGTTCCACAATCATCAGCCTGGAATTCACAAAAGGTTGGAGCCTCTCTAACACATGCCAGAGAGGAGACTTTTCGTATATTAAAATAAAGGAAAATTGAGAAATCATCTTGAAAGCTGCTCCATCACCATCTTGGTCTTGGCAGCTGCTATACCATTGTCCCTATTTGAACATGCATTTGAAGGCCCAAGATATCTGTCTCATAAAAACTATGACATTTTCTGGGTCCTTTTCAGAATTTAAAAATGGCATTTATTAAGTCAATACAGTACTGGACTGGGCACCATACAAAGGAACTCTTCACTCATGCATAGATTCCCGTCCTAAAATATATTTGGGAAGTAAATTTGTTATGGTTTTCTGAACAATCAGTTCAGTTCAAGAAAAATTAAGCACCTGTGCTATTCAGAGCTGATTACTTGGCATTGCAGGCAACATAAATATAAATATTATATTCTCCCTCCTCTTACAGAGCTTATGCTCTTGATCCGTCTATAAAGAATAAGCTATAATAAATCTGTTTTATATACCTAAGTCTTATGCATAAGATTCCTTTTCCCCGCCCTACTGTAGACTCAGTGCTACCACTCATTTGGAAAGGAATATACCACCAACTGAAGGAATAAAAATGGAGAGGAGAAACTGAGCATGCTTCCTGATTTTCAAACTTCTTGATCTCAGGGATGAAAATCCCAATTGCTGGAAAGACCATAATTCAGGGAATGGCCATATGTCTGTTATCCAAGGACAAACTTTCTGTTATATGCCAGCTTTAAATTTCAGAAATGAGTGAATATAAAAAAAAAAACACATTTATTAAGTGTTTACTATTCCAAAGCACTGTGCTTAAATTGTAAGGATGTAAATAGTTACAGTTTTTATAAAACCAACCTTTGCTCTCAAGAAGGTTACATTCTAATAGTGGGATATGACACATATAGAAAATGAAACATAGCCCCATGCTCCTTATATCTAACTACAAACCCCTGGTTAAGAATACATATAGAGAGCATACAATGGTACATGTGTTAATCAACTTCATAGGGCAGCCCATATCTCAACTATCCATTATAGATGCTTAGAGGCAAACATGAACATGTAGGGGTTCAAGGAAAATCAGCTATGCCTTCCCAAAAGGATAAGAACCTTTGCTGTAAAGAATTATATATTTAGGGGGCAGCTAGGTGGAGCAGTGGATAGAGCACTGGCCCTGAAGTCAGGAGGACCTGAGTTCAAATCTGGCCTCAGACCAAACACTTGACACTTACTAGCTGTGTGACTCTGGGCAAGTCACTTAAGCCCAATTTCCAAATATGTATGTGTATATATATATATATATATATATATATATATATATATTTAGAATATAAAAGGACCCCAAAAATCATTCAGTCCAACACTTTCATTTTCAGATTAAAAAACAACAACAACAGTTTGGAGAGATGAAGTGATTGAGCCAAGATGATGCTGGTAGGGTGGCCATTTCATTACCTATGAAATGAGAATCAAATGAGTTGGGCTCACTAATCTCTATAATCCTTTCCCATTGTAAATATATGATCCCATTACTCTAATCCAATTGCAATTGTCAATAGACCACATTGCCTCCTGTATATATGTTTGATATTCATTCATCCATCTGCAATTATAGCAAACACTTATTTATTAAGCCTCTACCAAGTATAAGACTAATTGCTAGCAACATTTACAATGCTAGTTACTGGCTATACTTACAATGCTAGTTGCTGGCCATACTTACAATGCTAGTTACTAGCTATACTTACAATACTTATATGCTAATCATAACTCTAATTCAATGTGACAGTTGATCATAAATAAATAATACAACAACAACACAAACTATTGGGGAGAAAAAAAAGGCACTTCTTTTTTCTTTTCCCGTCTTTTCATGTGGTTGATAAGTAGGCATTTTGGTTTACAGAGAGCAGAAGGAAAGGTATGAAGTACAAAGTCAGCTAGCAAGGCAAACTCATATAAGACATGATCATTTCAGATTCACTGATATTTTAATTAGAGAAAGTGTCATAATGTGATGTGTTCACTTTCAAGCACCATCATTTCTTCTCTGTATCTGGTTTCTCCATAAACCAAAGAAATAAAAGGCTATGATTTAAAAACAACAACAAAAATGAATCATGTACTGCTGACTCCCCCCGCCAAGAAAACCAATACGGTTTAATTTTCATTAAATATATTGTAAATCACAAGGAGTTAGACTTTTGGAAAACATTCAAGAATGCTTTTATTTGTAAAGTCCTAGATGAGATTAATAAAGGATTTATATTGTATTTGGACATTTGAATGGTTGTTCATTATTTTGAGATGAGAAAGAAATTGGAATGGAGCTCAACAGTGGACTTTCTTCTCACTTACACTTAAAAAAAAAGTATTCTCAGTATTTTTGAGCTGGAAAATGAGACATCAAGAAATAAGTTTCAATATTCAGCATGTTAATCATTAATGATTTATTCATTTACAATTATTGATTAATTACTTGCTATATTCAAGATACTATACTAGACATCGAGGATGCAAGGGAAAAAATGAAAACATCTCCACTTTCAAGGAATATTCAATATGATGATGAAGATGATGACTGACATTTATGTAGTGCTTTAAAATTTAGATACATTATCTCATTTGAGCCTTCTAGTAACCCTTTGAAATAGATATAACAATTATTATTGTCACCATTTTACAAATAAGGAAACTGATACTTAAGGAGGTTGTCATTTGCTTGTTGTCAAAAGCTAATTAATGCCTATAGCACAATTAGAACCCAGGCATCCCGAATCCATGTCTAGCATATATTCTATTGTGCCTCAGTTGTGTTTCTAATTAGTTGACCAAAGTTGTACATACGAAGATGATGCCATGTTTTTCTTTTTTCTAATGATATTGCAACTTGAAACTCATGTATCCAAGATTAAAAGCTAGTGAAAAAGCAGCATCATTTGTTCTTGTGAAGAAGATCAAATATTTTCTAGGGGAAACTGTTTTCCAGAATGAGTGAGGGGCCCAGAAACATGGTGACCAAGATTTGCTATGTAACCACTTTGAATGTCACATTCAAACTAGTCACAATTTCAACAAGCATGATTAGATGGCTCTCAACTGGGCTTTTGTTTCTTTTTTCTCAACTGTCATGTTCTGTTCCCTTTTTGAGGTGTTACTATATGTAGTAATAGATGAATTTTCTCATTTATGCATTTTATAAATGATCTCACTTTGCAGTGCAAAGGCAGGAAGGTTATACATTACTGAAGCATGAAGGCATCACTAGTATTTTCTCTTTTGCTGATAAGCTCTTGAAAAGGCTCTACAGAAAGATCTTAAAAGAAATTTGCAATATTTCAAAATACAAAAGATATTCTGCTGGATACTAAGCTAGACATTTGGACCTACTTAACTCTATTTCCCATTCTTGTGCTAAAGCCAATCAAAGGTCTAAAGATCACAGGTTTTTAAAACTAGGTCAGAGTTTTGCCTAGGGTGTGGCTAGGAGGATTTTGCCCCAGGACCTGAATTTTAGAAGGCTACTTTTATATTTACTTCATTAATTAAAAACAATGAAATTTAGTACCTATTTAACAAAAATAACAAAATAGAAAGCTACTCCATGACAGACTGGGTTATATTCCTTCCTTGCCCAATTTCTCTCAGTTGAGGAAATAATTAATGATAATTTGCCTAGGGTTAAAAAAAAAATCTCTAAATAAATGGTCTTCAACAAAAGAAGGCATTTCTGACACTACTTGAGAGTATCTACTCTTTGAGATAACCACAATCTACACAATGCCAGGCATATAATTGCTTAATATATGTTTCTTGACTTGACTTACTAGATATTTTTCTGTAAGAAATTGAAGACCATCAAGAAATGAGTTTGATAATAAAACTCAAGGTATTTGGTAGAATTGGAAGGAATAAAGAATATTAAAAAAGAAAACTCCCAAACTTTCAAAATAGAATGATAGGAAGCACATCAAAATATAAATTAATAAGAAAAAAGACATTTGAGGGACATATGTGAAGAGAGCACGTGTATTCAGGGCACATAGATGGACAGGGAAAGTCGAGCCTCTAATGCCAGAGGACCATCATTGTCTTTTGATATGTCATTGTACTGCTTTTTTTTTTTTTGAGTCTGCTCCCTACTGAGGGCGGTATCTAAAGGGCACATTGCTCTGCTGGTCTCATGGAATCTTCTATGGGGCTTGGTAGCCTCTGTTAGTCATTGCTCCATGAGTCTCATGAGAGGTAGGTGAGGCTCCATGGAGGATGTGCTCTGAGTCTTTCCCGGGATTTGCTTCATTCCACTAGCTTCTGAAAGGATCTCTTCCATATAGTCTGTGAGCCATCTCTAGCCATCATGTAGACTGGCTAATATCTTTACTTTATAAAGACCAACAATTTTTTTTTGGTCACATCCACAGACCCAGGCAATGAAAGGCAGGCAGAGTATCGCCATGTTGAAATAATCATTTTTGATCCCTATGTCTGGTTAAAGTCAAAGCCTTGAACTTACCCTACATGAAAGCAGGAGAGGAAGGGAATAAGAGAAGGCAGGGAGAGAATGTAGAAGGAAGGGCAGATTGCAGGAGAGGGTAGTCAGAAACAAAACACTTTTGAGGAGGGACAGGGTGAAAGGAGAGAGGGGTGGAGGAAATAAAATGGAGGGAAATACAGTTAGCAATAGTAACTGTGGAAAAAAATTGAAGCAAGTTTCTCTGATAAAGAGAAATATTTCTCAGACATATAGAGAACTGAGTCAATTTTGTAAAAAAAAAAAAAAGAGCCATTCCCCAACTGATAAATGATCAAAAGATATGATCAGTTTTCAGATGAAGTAACCAAAGCTATCTGTAGACATATGAAAAAATACTCTAACTCAACATTGATTAAAGAAATGCAAATTAAAATAATTCTTAGGTACTACTTCATACCTATTAGATTGGCTAATAGGACAGAAAAGGTAAATGACAAATGTTAGAGGGGATGCAGGAAAAATGAGACTTTAATGCATTGTTGGTGAAGTTGTGAACTGATTCAACCATTCTGTAGAGCAATTTGGAACTATGCCCAAAGGGCTATACAACCATACATACCCTTTGACCTAGCAATGTCACTACTAGGTCTGTATCCCCCCCAAAAAATATAAAAAAAACAAAAAGGAAAAGGGCCTATATGTACAACATATTTATAGCAGCTCTTTTCTAGGGGTAAAGAATTAAAAATTGAGGGGATGTCCATCAATTGGGAAATGGCTTGAACTAATTGTGCTATGTGATTGTGATGGAATATAAGGAATGACGTATGGGATGCTCTCAGAAAAACCTGGAAAGACTTACATGAGCTGATTAAAAGCGAAATGTACTGTGTATAAAGTAATAGCAATATTGTAAGAAGATCATCAGTGAATCACCTAGCTATGCTTAATAATACAACAATCCAAGACAACTCCAAAGGACTTATGAGGAAATATGCTATCCATCCCCAGAGAAAGAACTGATGGTATCTGAATACAGATTGAAGTTCACTTTAAAAAAAAAAATCTTTATTTTTCTTGAGTTTTTTTGTTTGTTTTTTTTCACAACATTACTATTATGGAAAGGCTTTGCATGACTACACATGTATAAGCTATATCAAATTGCTTCCCTTCTCAATGAGTGGGAGTGGGGAGGAAGGGAGGGAGAGAATTTGGAACTGAAAGTTTTAAAAACAAATGTTAAAAATTGTTTTTACGTGTAACTGGGGAAAAATAAAATACTAAATAAAAGTTAAAAAAATAAATAAAGTCAAAGCCCTGGCTTACAGACACTTATGTAATTTAAGGTTAGATATTACCAAGTTCCTCTCTGACTTATCATACATACTGCAAATGAATTTCAGTCAGAACAAAAGATAAGTTTCAGAGACAAGGTGATTGTTCACCACATATTTTGGATATGTAACTAGTTTTAATATGCATATTATCAGCAAAATACTGCTCAAAAATAAGGAAAAGAAAGCTGACTTAGTGCTGTATTTTTACACAAAACCCCTTAATGTCTCCCTTCAATTATAGTCATATTTTCTTACAGTTCAAGCAGCATATTCCATTGCATTCATAATCTACTTTTGTTTGGCCATTTCCTGATCAGTGGGCTTTGATTACCTTTGCAGACTTCTAGAAACAAACTTTTTCAGATTTGTTACCATCAAAAGGACTTCTAAGATTATTTTAGAAGATATATATCCTCTGGTGTATGTATGTGTGTGTGTGTGTGTGTGTGTGCGTGCATGCGTGTGTGCGTGTGTGTGTGCGCGTGTTTCCATTTAGCTTGATGGGGTATATGCCTAGAATTGGGATCTGTGAGTCCCAAGGTATGAACAATTTTCCTTGGATAATTCCCAATTGTTTTCCTAAACTTTTGACCAAATCATGGTTACATGAACAATGTACATTAATATTAATAACAACAATAGCTGTAATAAAAATGATGATAAGAATAATAATTTGTATTCATATAATACATTTGTCTGCTCATTTCATCCTCAAAACAAGCCCATAAGGTAGGTGATATTTTTACTTCCATTTTACCAACAAGGAAATGCATAACTAAGTAAGAGTCTGAGGCAGAATTTCAACCTGGATCATCCTGATTTCAAGTCTAGCACTCTCACCACTATGGAACCTAGTTCTCTCATTTAATGTGCTTATCTACTTGCATTAATGTGCTTAAAATTAATGTACTCAAAAGCCCCTCCAAAATAATAACTCTTTTATTTTACAGAGGAAAAAAATTAAGGCCCCAGAGAGATTAGGTGATTTGTTCCATGTCATATAAGTTGTAAATAGTAGAGAATCCCTTCAGATCTTTGACTCTTTACCCTGAACCACATGACTATATAGTATTAAAGAAAAATAGGGGGTTTGACCAATGAATTGGAAGTTCCCTCTAATATTTTTCTTCCCATATGAGAGTTTAGTATAAGTCTGATTCATCATCAGTTCTTCTTGTTGTTCAATTATTTTCAGTTGTATCCAACTATTCATGACGCCATTTTGGGGTTTTCTTGGCAAAGATAGTGGAGTAGTTTGCTATTTCCTTCTCCAGCTCATTTTACAGATGAGGAACTGAGGCAATCAGGGTTAAGTGACTTGCTCAGGGTCACACAGCTTAGATCTTCCTGGCTTCAAGCCCACTGCTCTATCCACTGCATTATCTAGTTATGTCTAATAATAAACTCCTATGGGAAATAGATCGTTGTGCCATAGGAATTACAAATTTAGATAATTTCCATTCCCTGTCCTTGTAAAACTTACAGTCTAGTAGGAGGATAAAACATCAACTCAGATAACACAGTGTTATGTGAGAGCCAAGAAAGAAAATTAATAATGAAAAAGAGAATAAGGGAAAGTTATAGAGAGGGAGTAGCATCTGAGGTTCGATTTTAAGGATTCAGCAGGTGAAAAGGAAGAAAGACTCTTCGGGACTATAAAATGGGCCAAACTAAAAGGCATGAAGGTAGGAATATGCAAGGCATGTCTGAGAAGCAAAAATTAGGCTTTGGTGTGTGACATGATCATCTGTGTACCTGTGGTATACCCCTATAACACTGGCATCTCCTTGTGGGCAGGGAACTTTTCATTTTTGCCTTTGTATCCCCAGGGTGTACCCTGATCAGACCACATCCAGTCGACGTTTGGGCATGGGAGGTCTTTGATGAATTGAAGAAAATTCATAGAAGGGAAATGAGGATGGTGAAGGGATTAAAGTCCATGCCATGTGGTGATCCTGTGAAAGAAATGGGCTATTTAACCAGTGTGGCTGTGAGGTCTATCTGTAAGTACTGGAAAGGCCATCACACGGAAAATGGATTAGACTTGCTGTTTCTCCCCAAATGGGCAGAACTAGGAGCAATGAGAGGAAATGGCAAAGAATTAAATTTAGGCTGCACTTCAATTTGTCAATTTGAACTAGAGCTATGTACAAGTGGCACAGACTCCTTGAAGGGAAGTCAGTTGCATCCTCATTGCAGATCATGAAGCAGAAATGTGAGGCCCACTTGCTGATCCGGGGTGGATGGGATTCCTTTTGGAATGTGTATAGCTGCTGAAGTCATTTTCATCTCAAGGAATTTGTTTGTGTGTCAACACTACAGGGGCACATTCTGGCTACAGCAGCTTCAACTTTTTGTTTACAAATAGAACCAATTATTCATGGACTGAAAAGGAAAAGCTGGTTCCTCCTGAAGTAGATCTATTCAAAATCTGGCCTTAAATGCCACTCTATTTACTGTAATCTTCTGAGCTAACAAAGATTAGAAAGAAAAAAAAAGTCAAAGCCCCTGGTGAATATTCAAAGTGAAGGAAGAAACTCACCATGAATGTGTCAAGAGGCCACTGGGCATCCATCCTCATATGTAATGGTAGCCTCTGAGAAACCAACAAAGGCAGGAAATGAATAGAAGAAACTAATTTGTGCACACAGAGAGAGAACAAGAGAGGAGAATAAGTCCGGGAGAACATATGTGAGTGTAACCATGGTGATTCACCATTCAGAAGTGATTTTAGGTGCCAACTTCATTCTTGGCTTCTAGATACAGGTCTGAGAAGGCCAAAGAGTTAGATATGAGGTCCTTCGTCTGGTATCTATACAATGGTGTTTCCCAAATGGCAATGTTAGTAGGGAGAAAATGACAAAATGCAACCATCCAAGGTGTTGCATTTCTTAAGACACGATTCAAACCTAACAAGCTACCATAGAAAGAATGCGGGATTTGGGGTGGGAGCAGGGTTTAGATCCAGCTTCGTTATTTTTTATCTATATGGGAGGATGTCTCGGGGCCTGGGTTTCCTCATCTGTAAAGTGAAAATGAATGGACTCAATATTTTCCAAGTCCTCTTCTATTTCTAATGATCTATGATTATCTCTAAAGTCCCCTCCAGCTCTGAATCCTATGGAAGACTTGGCTGAAAATACTGAGGATGTTTACACAAGAGATGAGAAGACTTAGGCAAGACAGAACTGTCTTGTGTGTGAACCCAGCAGGCAAAACTCCAGTAGTAGGATTTTCAGAAAGGTAGATCTTGGTTCCGTGTCAACTGTTCAAAAATCAGATGGGCTTGCTCAGGAAGTTCTGTTTCCTCTTTATTGCTAGTGTTCACATGAAGGCTATTTGGCCACTATCAATCAATAAGTATTTATTAAGTACCTCCTATGTACCAGGCACTGCATTCTAGATACAAGAAGGGACAACCTCTAGTCTCAAATAACTTACTAGTCAGGAATATTGGAGGAAAGGACACAAGATGAGGTATTTATAAGAACAGAAGACCTATGGAATCCCTTCTAATTCTGCGATTCTATAGTTCTCTGACCTATTTGTCCTAAAATCTATGTTCTAATGTTGGCTCCATCAATAGCTAAGCAAGTCTCCTCTGGGCCTCAATTTCCTTGCCCATGAAAGGAATGGTGAGGATTTTAGGAATACCTGGTTCTTTTCAACACCAAAATTCTGTGATTTGAAGACAGAGGCATCACGATACTCTACCTTTATGAAAGTCATAAAGGAATCCATTCATGCCAGTCAGGATACCTCACCTTTGAGAATAGGTGATCCCTACACTATTGGAACTTTAATGATAAAATGAGGTTTTCTGCAGAGGAACAAGAGGAAATTCATTCGCCTCAAAGGAATCTTTGCATTAACATTAATTACTTGTATTCTATTTTTTTTTCAGAAATCTTCTCTCACAAAGCTCTTAAGCCGTTTGAAATCATATTAAACTCATTGAGTCCTTTAGATGTATCCACAGAATACGACCAAAGTGCAAGAATTAGTAACTAATGATTTCCTGAATACAAGATGACTTGAACAGAATTATTTTTGTTTCTCTAGACAATAAAGCCCAAGAGATGAGCTCAACAGGAAAATCCCTGAGACCAAATGTCATAATCCGTAAATTCCAAGGTATTCTCTGTGTTCTTTGTCATGAATTGTTTGCAGAGAGAAAACAGAAAGTCAACATGGGCTGCTGCCATTCAGAAGTCTGCTCTCAAAAACCATGAGTGCATAAGAAAAATTGTTCTGATGCCACTGCATTCTCCCTTTGCAGTAACCAAATTCAATTCAATTCACCTCAAATAAGCCCCTGTAGTGTACAAATCACTGCAGTGAAAAGATGCTTCTACCATCAATAGCATGCAGTGTACTAATGGTGATCAGACACGGATGCAGATTCAATAAACACTCATAGATCAATTGACTGATTTCATTGCATTCAACAAACATTTATTATTCCTACTATATGTTGATGATAGGAAGACAAATGGGACATAGTCCCTGTCTCAAAGGAACTCACATGATACAAATATAAGGTACATGTTGATCAAGTTAAAAGTGAAATTTAGATCTACTCTTTAGGAATATCATCCTGGCAGTTATGTAGAGGAATGAATGGAATGGAGAAAGATTTGGGGAAGAAAGACCAAGTAGGAGGCTATTGCTGTAGTACAGATAGGAGGTTATGGTGCCCTGAACTAAGGTGGGAGGCTGTGTGAATGGGGAGGAGGGAATAGATGTGAGAGATGATATAAAAATAGAAATGACAAGAATCTCACAGGAATAGAGGGAACAGATTAGATGCAATCTGATCTAATGTAGTGAGCAGCCACTATCATTAAATCAACTCCACATGAGAAGTTAAGCACATTTCTGTAAAAATATTATCAAAAATTATGGAAAATTTCCATATGATATCATTATGAAGGCACTGATTAGCAGTAAATACAAAAATAAAAAGGGAAATGGCTACTGTGGGAAGACTGTGGTCCCCATTTCCCCCTCTATTCTCTGAGTTTTCAAAATACTTAATAATTTCTTGGGTTTGATTTTTAGAAAAGTTTTATATATGTAGGGTGACCAAAATGGCCTTTTTATATTTGGTGCAACACAAAGGGAGAATATCTAATGCTTGGGTTTTCCTGGCCAAAGCCCCCATATTTTTTTATATCAATATGCTTCCAATAATGGTCTAATTGGGCAAGTCATAGAAAACTACAATCCTGGGAGATTGTAGGGAGATGAAAAATTGCAGATCATCCCAAGAATATGGTGGGTAAGACACATGATAGTATAAACAAGCTGCAAATATTTCCCAGGATAAAACATATGAAAAACACGCCCAGCAAAATAGAACCAGAGATGTATGACCAAAAAAAAATGGAGGTGGGCCAGTTGTAAGAACCAAGAATAGCAGACAACTCATGTACAATAATGGCATACACGTGAGAAAAAGACACCCAGTGGAAGTGCCCCAGTATGTTGGGATGACTCCCTGTACAGGATTTACAAGAAAATATGGACAATAGTTATATGTGATGAGAAGGCACAGATGGGCTGACGTCAACACAATTGGAGCCACATTGATAAACTATGGATGTATTTAAGTATCTAGTTCATACGTTAGTGCTATATGTGAACATTTTACCCTGGTGACCTCAAATATTATTTTTAGGACAATTCCATGTCCCTTGCTTTAATCTGAAATGGGCCATATATACCATGTGTATCATATGTGGAATGTGTGTTATTTACCCAATGACATTATATATTTGATGGCTTGCGACCTTAGATCCTTTTGTAAGAAGCCAAGGTACAAACCACAGATAGATGATGAGTTCATGAAAATAAAGTCAACCATACTTAACATTCTGGTGCCACACTGACCAATTCTCTTCCAGTAGCCTGTCAACTTTTTGAGGGGAGGAGCCATTTCAATTTGGATTCATTTTGCATCTCCAGTACCTGGAAGACTGCCTAGCACAAAGCAGGTTTTTAATAAATGTTTGTTGAATGAATGCCTCAGTTCAGGTCAATTAGTCAATACTTAAGTCATTGCCCAATAATCTGCTTAACTAATAGCTTCTCTGTAACCTAGCTCTAATCTGAAAATGTAAGCAAAACCTACCACAAACTATATCCATCAGTCAGACATGGCAGGTTCTTTCTCTTGAGGGAGGAAATCTGTCCACTGGAAATCTGAGATATTCTTTCTGATTCCCTCCTTTTGGCTATGGTACTACAGAAAGTAACATCCTTTCCCCACTTTCCATCCTGATTTGAGCAAATGATTGTGTCCAGTGCAAGAATAAATAACTTTTTAATGCAGTAAGACTCCAGCCAGGCCAGGCCAGGTAACCCACTTCCAAATCGTTCCCTCCTTGTCATAGGGAGACAGAGGAGAAAGCGAGTGTGGGTCATGACACCAATAGAATGAGAGGCACGTTGAACAAGAATATAGGAGGGGCAGCTAGGTGGAACGGTGGATAGAGCACCATCCCTGGAGTCAGGAGGAGCAGAGCTGAAATCTAGCCTTGGGCACTTACTAGCCGTGTGATCCTAGGCAAGTCACTTAACTCCATTGCCTCCAAACAAACAAAAAGAAAAATTATATAGGTGAGTGTGAAAGTCAAGCCTAACCCTCTCTGACAAGCTTGCCCCTAACATAATACAGCAGCCCAGGAACTTGAAAGCTCTCCCCCAGTGCCATAGATCTTTATCAGTTTATAACACTGTGGTGCCCCGCCTAAACAGAATGGAGAATCAAGCTCATTATTTCAGAAACAGAAGTGTTAGGGGCACTAACCTACTTGTGTAGCTGAATCAAGATTTCAATTACATGTCCTCACCTACTGGTTTGAGGAAACTAATACCTGATGGTCTCAAATCTTTATAGGAAAGCAAACCGGGCTCATACTCCCAGTTAACTAACACTATCATGGGACACTTTAAAATGACAATGAAGATCATATTTTTATTTGGACCATGTCCATCCTCATGTGTCACACAGAACTCGGCTGGTAACACTTTTAGGTACTTAACATGAATTCTTTTCAGGCTTAATTTGTTTCTCTATGTGTCTTGACTTAGACTGTGGGTACCAAGAAGGCAAGACCAAGTGTCGAATTTAATCTTTGTCCTTACCCCAGAGCCCAACATTGCATTTTTTTTGCACAGAAGGCACTTTGCTGGAAATATTGGTTGATTTCTTTGATTCTCTGCTGATTTACGACATTGTCCTCCAATTCTCAAAGCATGAATGCCAACAAAGACCCTCTTTTCTTCTCTCTCACCAGCTATTATTGGTTCAAATATCATCACTATAGACATGACTCCCAGCTTTCTAGATCTACTGCTGCTTCTCCTTCCTGAGCTAGAGGCCCTTATTGAGTCACTGGATATCTCCATTTGTATATTCCATAAATATCACATATTCAATATATTTAAATGGAATTAATCATAACCTCCATGACCCCAAACCCACCCTTCATCCAAATTGTTCCATTTTTGTTGTTGGCACCAATACCTTTTCAGTTCCCCATGGAGTCATCACCATGCAGTCATCCCTGACTTGGCCCTCCCTCAACTCTCACATCTGAACAGTGGGCAAGTCTTCTGACTTCTACTAACACATGTTCATTTACAAATTCTCTCCACTCACCACCCTATTTGAGTCTTGTTTCACTATTCACCCAGACTTTTGCAAACATCTCTGATTGTTCACCCTTTCTTTCCATTCCATTCTTCACATATCTGCCAAGTGGATATTATTAAAGAACACAATTGATGACCAAGAATTATTACTTCAAATTTAGGAAACGGCAAGTTTTTCTAATGATCCCCAACTGACTGTCATCCTCATGCTTTTTCATATATATTTGCTTTAATTTGAATATACATTGATTTCCCCAAGTAGAATGTAAGCTCTTTGAGGACAAGGCCTGTTTCTTTTTTGTTTTTTGCTTCTCCAGTGTCCAATATAGCGCTGTGCACAGAGTTGATACTTAATAAATATTTCATGAATTGAACTGCAAAGAATTAATGCATGTCTATTGAATTGCCTTCAAATGGGCTTGCTCCCCTTTGAGTGAAAAAAAAATTTTTTATAAAAAATTAGTTCAACATTTACTTTAAATTCAAAGCACAACATATGCAGAGTAAACACATCAAATATTAAAGTAGAAAATTGGTTCTATAGCTTTTGCCAATTACTCTAAAATTCTTTGGTTCCACTGTGAGAAATCACAATACTTGAGAAATACTTCAGGACACAAAATAATCCAAATGGCACTTTATAACTGCGGTGTGATTTCAGGGTCATATGTTTCTTTATGGGAATTGTTTTAAAAGAACAGCTAAGAAGCTAATCTCTCTCAATTCCAAGGATGGCAATGGACTTTTAACTGGTATTGGTTAACTGATTTTTGAAGCAGTTTTTTTTTTCCTTCTTGTTGTAGGGTAGAGCAGAAAGATCATCCCCAAGCCTCCATCTAAAGAAAGCACCCAGGACAGCTATCTTTTCATTTCCCACCAGGCTACATTCCTTTGGACTTCTCCATCCTGAGCCTGTCTTTTCCAGTTTTCCTTTATGTGTCATCTTCCCCATTAGATTTTAAGTTTGGCAGGGACTGTTTTTCTTTTTCATTTTTGCATCCTTAGCACAATAATTGGCAAACACGCGGTGCTTAATGAATGTTTATTGATTGACTGACAGTAGATAGAAGAACATCAAGTACCATCACAATGCAATTTTGGGAATAGACAATAATCTACACAGGAAAATCTAAATGGATGATAATACCTCATACTTGGTCTATGATAGAGACAGTTGATTGTAAAGCTCATTGAGTTAGTCTATTAGTATATGGATATGAGATAACCACCTCAAATGGCCAATGAGATGACCAAGAATTATTACTTTGCATTTAGGAAGCAAGTGTTTCCGATGATCACAAACTGCTTCACAGAACACCACTAAAAGTCTTGTTAATGCATTCTCCTGGAAATTCTGTTTACATGTAAATTTTGGAATATCATCTCCAAAAAAAATCAATGTAGTGGGAGATCCAAAGTCAGAGAAGAAACACATGCTCGGCATGAGTAGCTTACGGGAAGGTGGCTCAGTGGATAGAGTGCTCTGCCTGGAGTCAGAAAGACTTCAAACATAACATCAGACATTTATCAGCTGCATCACCCTGGGCAGATTACTTAAGCTCTGTTTGGTTCAGTTTCCTCATCTCCAAAATGGGGATAATAATAGCATCTCCCTTGCATGGTTGTTGTGAGGATCAAATAAGATAATAATTGTAAAGTGTTTAGTACACTGCCTGATACATAGTAAAAGCTATATAAATGTTAATTATTTTTATTTTATTTCCAATGATGCACCAGAAAAAGGGAGGAGTGCTCCAAGGAATAGTATTAGAAATAATACAGTAAAAATTAATGGAAGACGGAGAAATTGGAGTTTCCTCACTGTGAATTGCATGTGTGGTATCAGAAGTCTGGGTCAGAAACTAAAACAAGCACATGCCTGATGACTTTTGTTGATGAGCTGATCTATTCATCTTTGTTCATGTAGTCACCTGCATCTATAGTACTTTCTCATGCCTATTTACTCTAGATTGGTTCAGTAGTGAGTAGAACCATATTGGACCAAAGTAAAGGCACGTTCACTTAGTATCCCTCACTGTCTGAGGCCCCTGAATACACTATGGAATGTGGCTTTCAGAAACAAAGGCTCCATTTGTTCTCATCATCTCAGTGAATTAACATAATAAGTAAAGAGAGAAGACCCAGAAGAAAAAGAGACGGAGCCAGATGGAGGAGTGAAAGCAGTGACTTGCTTGACTTGTCCCCCAAACCCCTCCAAATACTTGTAAAAATATGACTTTAAACAAATTCTAAAGCAGCAGAATCCACAAAAAGACAGAGTGAAACAAATCTCCAGCCTAAGACAACCTGGATGGTTGATCAGAAAAGTGTATCGCGCCGGTGGGGGGAGAGGAGCGCAGTGCGGTGTGGGTGTGCAGGCCGCAGCGACCCTGGACCCGAACGGGGGCAGCTGTGGAGGTTTCCAGAGTTCTCAACCCATGAACACCAAAGACAACTTGGAAGGTCAGTGGGAAAAGTCTGCGACTGCGGTGAGAGAAGGAGCTAGGTGTCAGCCACAAGTCCCGAGCACGGCCTCTGGGGCAGCTGCTGCTTCCTGAGCTTCTGGCCCACAGACTGAGGGGGAATTGAGTGGCTGATCAGAGGGAGATTACAAAGATCTCTTTGCCAGTGCTGAGGCAGGAATCTCTTGCTCTGCCCATGCTTGGATCTGTGTTACAGTTCTGAGCGGGGGTCCTGGGGCGAAGAGGAGTGCTGGCGCAGTTGAGCTTGTTGTGGCGGTGGAGAGGAAACACCTTGCCCCTTATCATACCACCCTAGAAGAACTGAAAATTTACAGGTCCCTAGAAGTATCTCTGAAAACAACTGTACAAATCCCTGAAGCTTGGGACAGTACATTCTCCACTTGGGAAGAAGACTCTTACCTTAACAAAGAGTTTAAAACTCAAGTAATTGGCCGGGATCATGAGTAAGCAGTGCAAAAAGCGTCAGACTATATTATCTTACTTTGGTGACAAAGAAGATCAAAACATACAACCAGAAGAAGACAACAAAGTCAAAGCTCCCACATCCAAAGCCTCCAAGAAAAATATGAATCAGTACCAGGCCTTGGAAGAGCTCAGAAGGGATTTTGAGAAGCAAGTAAGAGAAGTAGAGGAAAAACTGGGAAGAGAAATGAGAATGATGCGAGAAAATCATGAAAAACAAGTCAACAGCTTGCTAAAGGAGACCCCAAAAAATATTGAAGAAAATTACACCTTAAAAAATAGCCTAACCCAAATGGCAAAAGAGGTCCAAAAAGCCAATGAGGAGAAGAATGCCCTAAAAAGCAAAATTGGCCAAATGGAAAAGGAAGTCCAAAAGATTACTGAAGAAAATACTTCCTTAAAAATTAGAATGGAGCAATTGGAAACTAGTGACAATTTGAGAAATCAAGGCACTGTAACACTAATCCAAAGGAATGAAAAATTAGAAAAAAATGTGAAATATCTCCTTGGAAAAAAAAACTGACCTGGAAAATAGATCCAGGAGAGAGAATTTTAAAATTATTGGACTACCTGAAAGCCATGATCAAAAAAAGAGCCTAGACATCACTTTTCAAGAAATTATCCAGGAAAACTGCCCTGGTATTTTAGAACCAGACAGCAAAATAGAAATGGAAAGAATCTACCAATCACCTCCTGAAAGAGATCCCCAAAGGAAAACTGCTAGCAATATTGTAGCCAAATTCCAGAATTCCCAGGTCAAGGAGAAATTATTGCAGGCAGCCAGAAAGAAACAAGTCAAGTGTTATGAAAACACAATCAGGATAACACAAGATTTAGCAGTTTCTACATTAAGGGACCAGAGGGAATGGAGTATGATATTCTAGAGGGCAAAGGAGATAGGTCTACAACCAAGAATCACCTGCCCAGCAAAACTGAGTATAATCCTTCAGGGTAAAAAATGGTAATTCAATGAAATAGGGGACTTTCAAGCATTCTTGATGAAAAGACCAGAGCTGAATAGAAAATTTGACTTTCAAATACAAGACTCAAGTGGAACATGAGGAGGTAAACAGGAAAGAGAAATCATAAGAGGATTATTAAGGTTGAACTGTTTACATTCTTGCAGGGAAAGATGATATTTGTAACGCATGAGTTCTTTGTCAGTATTAGGGTAATGGGAGGGAAAATATTATATGTATGTGTATATATATATATATATAGAGAGAGAGAGAGAGAGAGAGAGAGACAGATGAATAGATAGATAGAGGGCACAGAAGATGAAAGGGTCATATCTGGAGAATAAAATTAAGGGGTGAGAGAGGATTATACTAGGAGAAGGAGAAAGGGAGAAGTAGAACAGGGTAAATTATATCACAAAAAACAGAAAAGAAAAGGCTCTTACAGTGGAGGGGAAATGGGGGAAGGTGAGAGGGAGTGAGTGAATCTTATTCTCATAGGATTTGACTTAAGGAGGGAATAACATACACACTCAATTGGGTATGGAAATCTGATTTACCCCATAGGAAAATAGGGGGGAAAGGGGACAAGAGAGTAAGGGGATAACAGAGAGGAGGGCAGATTGGGAAAGGGGGTAATCAGAAGCAAATACTTCTGAGGAGGGACACGGTCAAAAGAAAGAATAGAATAAATGGGAGACGGCAGGATAGGAATTGGGAAATAGAGTTAGTTTTTCACAGCATGTCTACTATGGAAGTGTTTAGCATAACTGCATATGTAAAATCTACATTGAGTTGCTTGCCTTTTCAATGAGGGTGGGTGGGGAGGGAAGAAGGGAGAAAATTTGGAACCCAAAGTTTTAAAAACACATGTTTTAAAAAACTGTTTTCACATGCAACTGGGAAATAAGAAATACAGGAAATGGGGTACAAAAATCTATCCTGCCCTATAGGAAAATAGAAGGGGAAGGGGTTAAGAGAAGGGGGGGAGAGATGGAAGGGAAAGCAGACTAGGGGAAGGGGTATTCAGAATGCATGCTATCTTGGGGTGGGGGGAGGGGCAAGATGGGGTGAAAATTTGGAACTCAAAATCTTGTGGAAGTAAATGTTGAAAACTAAAAATAAATTAAAAAAAGAAAAAAGAGAGAGAGAAGAACCAGTCTTCTGTGATATTTGGACAATTACACCTTTTGGAAAGGAGAAGGAGAGGACCTGGGCAATGCTTAGATCCTAGAACAGGCCTCAGGGAGGAAAGAGGAAGGATTCTTGGACTATGCTGAGTTCCAGTGCCAAAAAGGACTTGGAGCTAAAAAGCAGTAAGTTGTAAGAGTCTGGATATGGAAGACCAAGCCTGGGGTTTGCCCTCCATCACTACTAGACTGATGAAAGTTCTGTGCTATGCTTCTTTCTTTTGTGCCCACTATACTATATGACTTTGTGATTTCATGGGTCCAAGTTTCATCTCCATGCATTTTTTTTTCTAGATGTATTTATCTAGCCCTAACCTCTCACCTGAGCTCCAATCTCCTATCACCCTTGTGCCTAGAATATGCTCCTTCTGGAACTCCACATCCTGACTACTTCTCTAGCTTCTTTCTTTCTTTCCTTTTTCTCATAAGGAACTGAAAAACATATCGTATTTTGAAAAAACCTATTTTCCATGATTATTTGCTTTTATTTTTAACATGTGTTTTTAAAACTTTGGGTTACAAATTTTTCTCCCTTCCTCCCTTCCCACCCACCCTCATTGAAAAGGTAAGCATATTGATACAGGTTATAGATGTGTAGTCATGCAAAACACTTCCACAGTAGTCCTGTTGTGAAAAACTAAGTATATTTCTCTTCATCCTATCCTACCCCCCATTTATTCTATTTTCTCTTTTGACCCTGTCCCTCCTCAGAAGTGTTTGCTTTTGATTATCCCCTCTCCCAATCTGCTCTCCCTTCTATCAACCCCCTGTTCTCTTGTCCCTTTTCCCCCTTATTTTCCTGTAGGGTAAGATAGATTGTATGATATTCCCTCCTTAAGCCAAATCCTATGAGAACAAGATTCACTCATTCCCTCTTGCCTTCCTCCATTTCCTCTCTACTGCAAAAGCCTTTTCTTGTCTGTTTCATGTGAGATATTTTAGCTCATTCTACTTCTCCCTTTCTCCTTCTCCCAGTATAATCCTCTCTCACCCCTTAATTTTATTTTCCAGATGTCACCCCTTCATCTTCAACTCACCCTGTGCCTTCTATCTATGTGTGTGTATATATATATATATATATATAATACATATATTTTTCCCTCCCATTACACTAATACTGACAAAGAACTCATGCGTTACAAATATCATCTTTCCCTGCAAGAATGTAAACAGTTCAACCTTAATAATCCTCTTATGATTTCTCTTTCCTGTTTACCTCCTCATGTTCCACTTGAGTCTTGTATTTGAAAGTCAAATTTTCTATTCAGCTCTGGTCTTTTCATCAAGAATGCTTGAAAGTCCCCTATTTCATTGAATTACCATTTTTTACCCTGAAGGATTATGCTCAGTTTTGCTGGGTAGATGATTCTTGGTTGTAGACCTATCTCCTTTGCCCTCTAGAATATCATACTCCATTCCCTCTGGTCCCTTAATGTAGAAACTGCTAAATCTTGTGTTATCCTGATTGTGTTTCCATAACACTTGACTTGTTTCTTTCTGGCTGCCTGCAATAATTTCTCCTTGACCTGGGAATTCTGGAATTTGGCTACAATATTGCTAGCAGTTTTCCTTTGGGGATCTCTTTCAGGAGGTGATTGGTAGATTCTTTCCATTTCTATTTTGCTGTCTGGTTCTAAAATACCAGGGCAGTTTTCCTGGATAATTTCTTGAAAGATGATGTCTAGGCTCTTTTTTTGATCATGGCTTTCAGGTAGTCCAATAATTTTAAAATTCTCTCTCCTGGATCTATTTTCCAGGTCAGTTTTTTTTTCCAAGGAGATATTTCACATTTTTTTCTAATTTTTCATTCCTTTGGATTAGTGTTACAGTGCCTTGATTTCTCAAATTGTCACTAGTTTCCAATTGCTCCATTCTAATTTTTAAGGAAGTATTTTCTTCAGTAATCTTTTGGACTTCCTTTTCCATTTGGCCAATTTTGCTTTTTAGGGCATTCTTCTCCTCATTGGCTTTTTGGACCTCTTTTGCCATTTGGGTTAGGCTATTTTTTAAGGTGTAATTTTCTTCAATATTTTTTGGGGTCTTCTTTAGCATCACTCTTAGCTTTTCCTCTACTTCTCTTACTTGCTTCTCAAAATCCTTTTTGAGCTCTTCCATGGCCTGAGATTGATTCATATTTTTCTTGGAGGCTTTGGATGTAGGAGCTTTGGCTTCGTTATCTTCTTCTGGTTGTATGTTTTGATCTTCTTTGTCACCAAAGTAAGATAATATAGTCTGACTCATTTTGCACTGCTTGTTCCAATTACTTGAGTTATAAACTCTTTGTTAAGGTAGGGATCTGTTTCCAATGTGGAGAATGTACCGTCCCAAGCTTCAGGGGTTTTGTGCAGCTGTTTTCAGAGATACTTCTAGGGACCTGTAAATTTTCAGTTCTTCCAAGGTGCTGTGATCAAAGGTGAGGTGTTTACTCCTTTCCTGGCCTGTGCTCTGCTCTATGAGTGACCACAAGCACTCTTTTCTGTCTTGGAACTGTGAGGAGGATTTCCTCTCCACAGCCGCTATAAGCTCCACCTCCTCACCCCAGGACCGCCAACCACAACTGTGACCCAGATCCAAGCACGGGCAATGCAAGAGAATCCTGCACCAGCGTAGAGATCCCTGAAATCCCCCTCTGATCAGCCACTGGATTCCCCCTCAGTCTGTGGACCAGAAGCTCAGGAGGTAGCCACCGCTCCGGGCCGAGTTCGGGGACTGGGGTTGGAACCCCACTGCACTTATCTCTCACCACCGCAGAAACAGACTTTTCCCACTGACCTTCTAAGTTGTCTTTGGAGTTCATGGGTTGAGAAGTCTGGAAACCACCATAGCTGCCTGAGATTCAATCCTCTGAGGCCTGCTCCAGGATTGCTGTGGACTGCACACCCATGCCAAACTGTGTTCCTCTCCCATCCCGGCACGATATACCTTTCTGATCAAACATCCAGGTTATCTTGGGCTGGAAATTTGTTTCACTGTCTTTTTGTGGGTTCTGCTGCTTTAGAATTTGTTTAGAGCCATTTTTTATAGGCATTTGCAGGGGTTTGGGGGACAGGTCAAGCAAGTCACTGCTTTTACTCCGCCATCTTGGCTCTGCCCTCCTATTTCCTCTGGCTTTTTTCAAGACTCAAATCAAATCCCAAAGACAAGATGTCTTTCCCACCCACCATCTGTGGCCTCTACTAGAGCCTTCCTCTGACATCATCTTCCTTTTAGTCAATATATTTTTTGTGCATGTGATCTCCCTCATTGGAATGTGTGCTTCTTAAGAAAAATGAGAATACCTTTGCCTTTCTTTGGTTTGTTTTGTTTTTGCAAAGAAATTGGGGTCAAGTGACTTGCTCAGGGTCACACAACTAGTAAGTGTTAAGTGTCTGGCCTGAGACCGAATTTGAACTCAGGTCCTCCTGACTCCAGGGCCAATGCTCTATCCATTGTACCCCCTAACTGCCCCCTTTTGCCTCTCTTTGTAACCCTGGCACCTAGCACAGTGCCTGGGACATAGTAGGGCAGTTGGGTGGAGGCATAATGCGCGAGGCCTGAAATCAGGAAGATTCGCCTTCCTGAGCTCAAATCCAGCCTCAGACACTTACTAGCTATGTGACCCTGGGCAAGTCACTTGATCCTATTTGCCTCAGTTTCCTCATCTATAAAATGAGCTGAAGAAAAAAGCAAACCACTCCAGTATTTTTGCGAAGAAAGACAAAATGAGACACGACTAAAAACAACTGAACAGCTAGCACATAGTAAGCAGTTAATAAATGCTTACTATTGACTAGACCTAAACATGAACCCCATTATGTTACCAAACCATGTAACCTCAGAGCTAGGGTTCAGGGAGTTAATTTTTTTCTTATTTTAACACTACATGTGCTGTAACTTACAAAGCTCTTTAACATCTCTATGGCCTCCTTAATTGTAGTATTCTCAGCCTCCTCAAATTATCTTATATTTACATATAGCATCCCTCAGCAGAATATAAATACATTGTGGGCAAGAATTATTTTTCACTGTTGATTTTGTATCTCTAGCACTTAGCAAGGTGGTTTGTACATAATGAATTGAATTCAATCTGAGTTTCTTTCTGGCTTTAAATTCTAAGATCTTAGATAGTTCCTGAACAATTTATATGTTAGCATTCCTTGAGATCATGAGATTTAGAGCTGGAAGAGATCCTAGAAATCATCTAGTTCAACTCTATTACTTGAGAAATGAGGAAACTGAGCCACAGAATGGACATAACTTAACAATCTGAATATGCAAATAACCTAAGATTTCATCAGCTCTCCCAGTGTAGCAATTTTCTACTACCAAGGCAGAACACAAACCATGTATGCTGGGTAAATCTTGGGCAATTGCTTGAATCACAAAGAAGTTAGATGACCTTTTTCCAGGGTTACACAGCTGGTAAATATCAGAGGTAGAATTTGAACCCTACTTTTCCTGATTTTGAGCCAAGAGCTATCCATGACACCATGTTCTATCTATAATTTAACCATATTACAAATAAAATGAATCTTCAAAAAAAGATGTATATCAAATTGAATTTACACCTTCTTCAATTTACTCTAGAGAAGTTCCAGTTGGAAATGGGTTCTGCGGAAGACCTCTTCCCAATGCTTCCTATAAATGATCTTTGGTAATATGAATCATCTAATTTTCCATGACTCTGACAATGTCATTCAACAAGAATGTATTAAATACCTACTATGCATAGGACATTCTGCTAGATTAAAGGGATATAAAAACAAAATAAAAAATGGTCCTTGCCTTGTAGGATTTTGTATTCTACCATAGGATCCAAAGGCAATGACCCAGTCACCACCCCTAAGTGAACCCTGTCCCCAGGATCTGCTTTGTCATTGTTCAGTCATTTCAGTCACATCCAACTCTCTGTGACCCCATTTGGGATTTTCTTGGCAAAAATACTGGAGTGGTTTGCCATTTCCTTCTCCAGATCATTTTACAGATGAGAAACTGGGGCAAACAGGTAAGTGACTTGCCCAGGCTCACACAGCCAATAAGTATCTGAGACTGGATTTGAACTCATGAAGATGAGTTTTCCTGATGTTAGGCCCAGCACACTATCCACCACACTACCTAGCTGCCCTTCGTGACCAGCCTGCTCCAATTCAGAGAATCCAGCTGCCCTAGCCTGAAGTCCCCAGGGAAAAACCCTTAATTTTTATTTTTAATATTCTCTGTTTCAAGAAAAATGCCAAGTTCTCTCCTGAGCCTTATTGACAATGCACTCCTTCCATTCACCAACTCGAATAATGTTCTAGGCTTTTGCTGCTGATTTTTGTATGTTGTTACTATAAAATCTAAATATTAACCTACTACCCGTATATTTTATTAAGGATATTGAATTTCTCTGTGGTATGACGGTGAAGTAATGATGCTCCTGAAAATAACTCTGATAGTTATAAAGTGCCTTAATGTGGTCAAGAGGCGATATGACTTCTTAGAGAGCCAGGCTTGAAACACCGGAGCTGGATTTAAGTTCCTCCTCTGACATTCACTATGTGTCCCTGGATAAACCATATAACCTCTCATTGCTCTAGGCAGCTTTCCAAGACTTGACATTGCAGAGCAGGTACAGACCTATGCTGGCAGAGGAATTTCATCAACTGGATGCTCCCTATGTCAATGACATCACAAGGCCAGTTCTCTGATAATATCTCTTTAAAGTGGTATTACACCATGAGGGGCAGTGGAAAGAGCACCAATAATACTGGGAGACAAAGAACTGGGGTTTGAAACCTGATCCTACTAATCATTTGTGTGGCCTTGGACAATTTCCCTCCACTGGGGGTCAAGGAAGAGGTCACTCTAGAAAAAAAAGTGAAGGTCCCTTCTTGCTCTTTAATTATGATCCTTCATGGTCAAGAAGAAAGTGTTGTTTGTTTGTTTGTTTGTTTGTTTAAATTGATGGAAGGCAGTTCCTAGTCTGGGAGGTCTGTTGCCCAACAATGTGTACATAATAAAATCTGGAATTTGGAACAAAAGTTTGCAGAAAACATCAATGCTTCTGCATGGCTCCATCTAAGAACCTGTATTCCCTGCTTTCTTTCTATCTTTCATTTGCATGGGAAACTCAAACAAACAAACAAAAATCATTGAGTTAAAATCATCAGGTAACCACAGACACCATCCTTATATATCTATAGAAAAGGCAGAGTTTGTGTTTGCTTCGGCTGCACATGTACTAAAATTGGAATGATACAGAGATTAGCATGGCCCCTGAGCAAGGATGACATACAAATTCATGAAGCCTTCCATATTTTTAAAAACTCATAGGATTTTATTTTGAGTTGTCTGATGGATCATAATCCATCAATAATCAATAATCCACCATCTTGAGAAATGCCACAAGTTACTCCGAGAATGTGATACTAGTGGGAAGTCAGCATCGGGAAAAGCTGAGAGGACAATTTTAGCCTCAGTTTAAGATGTGATCCTCCTGTCTCAGTTTCCCCATTATATTGCTTTGAAAGGGAATGTTACCCACTTGGCTATTCCTGAGTCTGGGTCTGAGGTGGATTTAATAATTGCATGGTTGGAAAACTGAATTATTTTAATCCAAACAGAGCTAAGGATGTGTCATCCTCTAAAAGTTGGGCCCTAAATCTAGTCCCTGCTTCATATCTGGGCCCTGCTGTCTTTTCTGTCAGATCTGTGTCTTCCAGACTATAGGGCATTCACCTACAGTTGGTAGCAAACAGCGAGTACCAGCCAATGTCCCCCTGATGGGGTTGGGATCTAGACCCCAGAAAGGAAAAACTCTGGCCAAATCTCTGGCATTTGCCTGAGGCTATAATCCCATCAACTGGTCTTTCATTGTGGCTGCACCCAATCTTCCAATTCTGTTACCTTTAACCTAGCCTGACCTTCCTTTGTTTTACCTCCCCATGTATGGCCCCTGGCCATTTCCCACCCTTAATCCTAGCTAGGCTCCATCCTCCCTTGGCCACAAGGTCCAGGTCCCAGGAGTTCTGCTCACCCCAGTTTAGTTTACTAGGTCCCTCCCACAGTCTTTCTGTATATAAAGTCCACCTTGTCTCCATTACGATGCTCAGATTCTTAAAATCTAGCCAATAGCATACTAATGTTCAGACTCCTTAAGAGTCTGCCCAATATAATGATGTTCTAATAAACTTTGTCTTTGGCTGGAAAAAAAAAAAAGACAGAGTTTAAAGTGATTCTGAAGGGGAATGAAAGTGGGGGAGGGAGAAATCAGAAATTAAGTTGCAGCAACAATGATTTCCTGACCCAAAGTCACATAGGACAGTGAGGTCAAACCCAAATAGCCCCAGATTCTCGATGCTGTAGATTGACTTAAAAACAGAGCATGAATTAACATTATCTATGTTGGATTTTTCTTTATTTTGTCAAACATTTTCCAATTACATTTTAATCCCATTAGGTTATGCTGGGAATGTCATGGGCTACTTGGGGTCAGTGGTCCTTGAGTTTGACATCACTGATAAAGAAAATTGGGACTGAGGGATTGTTCATAGGAGGCAGGAGCAAGTGTGACTCAAAGAAAGAAGACAATGGTATATAATGGTATCAGAACCAGAAGCCCTAGATTCAAATCCTGCTTCTAATGCTTAACATTGGTGTGACTACGGCCTGTTATTTAACCTCCCAGGTTCTCAGTGTCTTCATCAATAAATGGGTGTTTGAATAAATGGCCTGGGAGATGTCTTCTAGCTATAAATCTAAAATCTCATAATGCCACAACAGAGTCGATACATTTGTGTCTTATAATTGTACATTTACATGAGGCTAGTTTTAGGTGAATAAGATGTTCTGAGTTGCAAAAGAGCTTAGACTCTGGAGACCTCTTAGGGACAAAAGACTGACCATAAGCAAGTCTCTGGGAATTGATGGATTTCCCTTTTTACAGGGTGGACAAATAGCTGAGAAGTGTTTTATTATTTTTTCCTTGAGTCTTATACTATGTATGTGAAGGGTCTGCTCCCTGAAAGACCTGAATCCTCTAGGCTGCAAGCTAAAAGAGACTTTGTAGAATCTGTTCATCCTTTTATGAGGAAGATGATACCTCAGCAGAGAACTCTATCTAAAGTCCCAAGTTAGGAGCAGACAACCTGCCCCACAACCATCTTCGGAGCAAAGTCAAGCATCGCCACAAAACATCAAAGCACCACAATGGCAGACAATATTGATCACTGTAGGCTAGCGGGAAGCCAATCTAATAGAAGCAGCATAATGACATCACCAGAAGTCATCAATGGCCCTGCCTCATATTTCCATAAATCATTACATATGTATCTTCAGTGGTATCTTCTATTTCATTAAATATCTGTTTTTCCCAAGATGTGCCTCCATAGAGAGCAAGCCTGTAATAACTGCAATGTTCTTAGAGTATGTGTCTCCAGCTCCAAATGTCTTGTCTCCTGAGTGTTCTGAGGCTAGATGTGTTTCCACAAAGAATAAACCTGTAATAGGTGGACTATATGGTTGTGCTGACTTTTCCCCTTCCTTTTAATGCTTCTTTTGAGTCACATTTTCCATTCAGCTCTTGTCTCTTCATCAGGAAGACCCCTCCATAGTATGTCCTGGCCACATGTGCTCCCAATATGATCGGTCCTCCACATAGATTTCCCTAGTATGTCTGATCTTCCCACTGATTGTGTGTGTACTTGTGGGAAAGCATGACCCACATTTATGGGCAGGGGGAGGAATGCTCAAGTGCTGTTTTTCCTACTATGTCAACTATTTAAATGTCTTTGCTTTGAACTAATTGTGTCCTTTGGTTAACTAAAAAAAATAATAATATTGATGGGAGCTCAGGAGCAATGGTATTTTGAATTGATGCAGACTCATAGAGTGTCTTTGACCTGGGGTGTATTGTCTAGGGGCTCCATAAAATGCCATCCAATGGAGGAAAAGAAAGAATTAGATTCAGAGTGAATCCAAATTATGTTCAAATCCCAAAGACTCTCAACAAAGATCAGTACTTCTCTAAACCCTATTTTCTAAGTTTATAATTTGACTGTTCAATTCACTCTGGACAGAAACTTGGCATTAAGGGGTCATTCTGGGTATGAATTTGTTTACCCAATTAAAACCAAATCTGTTCAGTGGTTTGAAGCTCTCCAAGCACAAATTAAAAGAAATGCAAATACTTCCGGATACCTGATCCTTCCCTTGTGGTCACACAACTTATAAGAAGATTCAATGCTATGAGAGGATCTGTGAGCCAGGTAGGTGTGAAAGAAGTAACAAAGTACAGAATGGAGTATAATTTTGCTTCTACTGAAGGAAAATTGGAACTAATCAACTTGCTTGGAAAGGAAAGATTTTATGTTTTATAAAGAATTTCAAGAATAGTTTCCTGTTTTAGAAGGTAAGTTGTGCTCTTTAGGTACCAGGATTGTGTCTGCGTATGTATTATGAATGTAGCCATGATTTTCCCAGTATGATTACTCCGTACACTGAAGCAGATTGCAACTCCACTTCTTCTTACAGAGCCTTCCTGAATTGCTGAACCCAAAACAAACCTAGCTGTGTAGCCATTGTCCTCATTTATTCATGTAAGATTTTCACTTGTAAAAACCCTTACACAAACCTCCCAGTCTGCCTTCCTGTTGTCATCTCCAAATTGTCTTCTACATAAGAATTGGAAGTACCTTTCTCAAACATGATTTTCATCTTGTTATTTCCAGGGACCAGATGCCATAGTGATTCCTCAACAGTAAACTCATGATGTGTGTGTGTGTGTGTGTGTGTGTGTGTGTGTGTGTGATCTTCACCTTTGTTGTCATTATTTGAGCCCAATGGTAGAGCCGTCTGAGCCCATATTGGTCTGATCAGCCACAGTTGGAAGTTCTATACCTTGACCCAGACATAGTGATGTCTCTTGGGCCTCTGAGGATGAAGGACAAAAACCAACCAGCCAACCAATTATTCACTCCTTTAAGCACACCCCTTCTTCTGTTCTGGTGCCCTTCCCCTGTTCCTGGTCACCTACAGGTCCTCATTTTTAGCTAATGGTCATAAATTGTCCCTAAACTGTTGGCTCCTAAAGTGTTCAGGTACTCCTCCTCACTTCCAACTCAACCCTACCATACCACAGGGTATTTAGTTAGTAGGGGGCTGTGAAAGACTGAAAAAAATAAGAAGCAAAAGATCTCCCATGGTAGGATTTTAGACACTTCCTAGTCATTAGGGGAGATATTTAGGGGATGGAAGTTTCATCCATTCTCAGGGCCCTCTGAATACTCAGAACAACTTAAACTCTCTAGTGCAATATCCATTCCTCTTCTTCAGTCCCTAAAGGAACTTAGAGCATAGCTGAGGAGATAAGGCAAATATGCACAGAGAGTTCTGTAGCAAGGAATTTGAACTGGACTTGAGTTAAGATAGCCTTCTGGCTAAACTTCACACTCAACTCATATGGTTCCACATTTGGAGCCTTTATATGCTCTTTTCTCACTCATTAATTTGAGCATGAAAGAGCACAACAGCCCACCGACTCTTTCCTCTCCTTTAAGCACACCTTCTCTTCTGTTATGGAGCCTTTCCCTTATTCCTAGTCACTTAAACGTCCTCAAATTTTTCCACTCATGAAGCCTCATGAATTTCAATCATCTTCATCAAAGATTTGACCTAAACCTCCAGGAAGCCCTCTGTGGTTGATTTCACACATACATTAATAACTATACACATAATGAGATCTGCTCTTTAGGACCCAATACAATTGGGACTAATCTTCCACTAAACCAATCCTTCCTATAGAATGCATACACTCCCAAAGGTGTGTCATCATTAATCCATATACTTTTAGCTAACTGTACAGAATTGCAGAATCTCAGAGTTGGAATAAACTTTAGAGTCCATACTTCTGATCCCTACCTGACATAGCTGGAAAGAAATTGTCCAGTCTCTGCTTGAAGATCCCACTGGGATGGAACCCACCACCTCCCAAAGAACTCCAGTTCAGTTGGATAGAGCTGCAATTATTAGCGACTTCTTACTTATGTCATGCTACATTAATCTCTTTTGTCTCCCACCCATTATCTCTTCTTCCCCTCCCCTCCCCGCCCGCCCCCATAGTCAAATCAGATGAGCCTTGGATGTTAAGGTAGAGAGTTTCCATCCTATCCTCTGGGTCATGTCTCTTCCCAATTCTACATTACAAACCTTCAGATACTTGAAGAGTATAGCTATCATATTCCCTCCAAATCAATCTTTTCTCCAGGCTAAACATTCCTGGTTCATTCAACACAATTAATGGTCTCCATGAAAAAGGGGAGGGTCTGAGATAGCTTCATCTTAGGAGAACATTAATCTGTCATGATCAGTCATTCCTTCATATATGTATATAGATACATGAACATATATCGGTAACTTTATACATTTACACATATATTTGAAGCAGGAGACACTCACAACTTGAAAGAATCTGAAAAGATGGCATTTAAGTTAAGCTTTGAAGGAAGCCAGGAATTCCAAGGAGCAGAGGGGAGGAGGAAGGGCATATCAGTCATGGGGGCGGGGGAGGGGCAACCAGTGCCAAGTCAGTGAGGCAGGAGATGGAGGCTGAGCATGGCAAGCAGCAAGTCAGTCAAGTTCATGTGCACTGAGGCATGGAAACATGCTAATCATAGGAGCACAGAGCTATGAGGTTCATGGATTGAAGAGTGAAGTTGGACGCAGGTTTTGGAAGGCTCTCCATCAAAAAATTTTTAAAAAGTCAACACTTTGCTTGCCAATATTGTGCCAGCTTGTGATTAATGCCAAAATAGTAAACAATTACATAGAACTTACTGTATGACAGGGACTGTGCTAAGTACTTTACAATTATTATTTCATTTGATCCTGGCAACAACCCTTGGAGGTAAGTGCTATTATTATTATTCCCATTTTACAGATGTGGAAACTAAAGCAAGGAGGGATTAAGTGACTTGTGCAGGGTCACACAGCTAGTAAGTATCTGAGGCCATATATGACCTGAGGTCTTTCTGACTCCAGGCCTAGCACTCTATCCACTATGCCTCCTAGCTGCTCTATATAGGAGGTACACATGCACACACACACACACACACACACACACACACACACACACACACACATTACGTAAAGGTTTGCCAAGCAACTTTGTAATTTGATCTTCATGCCAGCCCTGTGAGAAAGATTCCATTATTATCCCCATTTTACAGAGGAGGATGCTGAAACTGAAAGTGGTTCGTTGACTTACTTCCCCCAAGTTGACACATCTAGTAAGTATCTAAAGTGGGGATCAGAGCCTGGTCTTTGTGATGAAAAGTCCAGCACTGTAGCCTCTATACCACACTGCCCCTAAGAAGCAGTTGTAGGGATAGAGAACCCAGGGGTCCTTTTTCATGGAGTATTCTCTTATTTTGCCAACACAGTTGATGTATAACAATCTATCTCAAGAAAGAAAATAAAAAGTAAAGACAACATAGTTATGTTCAACAGTGCTTCCTTAAGAATGTGAAGCTAGAACCAAGCTCTAAATCCAGGAAGGCAGCCTAATGGTCTCCAAGAAACTATGGTGGTATTGTTGTTCATCCTTCATTCTCAGAATCCCAGCGGCATTACGGGGTGATCTCTTGACTTGGGAATGAATTGGATTTAAGTAAGGCAGAGCTACACAAAGTCTTCACCCTCACTGTCTCTTCCAGAGTCAGTGAAGTCCAATGGCAGGACAAAAATCAAGATGACTGGTGATGACCCGGGATGCAGTGGACGCCCTTTACATCTCTGATGTTTGACCAAACGCCCTGCTACCAAAGCATCTGCTTTAGCCTCCTCCATGGTCATTGGAATAGATTCACCCATTCTGCTGGAGGAAGTCTTCTTATGCTTGGGGTAGACACTCCCATAAATCACCAATGGGTTTGAGAGCCCTTGGTAGCCTGGTTTAGCCTGTCTGCCAAGATGGTTTTACTGAGGTGTGGCCATGCTAGAGCTTCTTGGAGCCACAAGTGAGAGTTGGGTGAGAGGTGGACACCAAAGGTGGATGAGCTAAACCCTCACACCAGAGGTGCTAGTCCTCCCTGAACACTCTATACACCCCCAAAAAACCATGGTACCAGAAGGTAGAACCTCTCAGTCCCCACCATAGATCTCTTCTTAGTGATTAAACCTTGAGCAAGTCACATCTGTGAGCCTCAGAGAGAAGAGAGTTGTCTCCACTCTGTGCAGATAACTCCCAGATTCACATACCTAGCCTTCATTTCTCCTACAAGATCCAATCTCCCATCTACAACAGTCTGCCAGACATCTCCAACAGGATGTCCCACATACTTCTCACGCTCAACATATGTAGTCAATCAGCAGACATTTATTAAGTACCTGGTATATTCCAGGCAGTGTGCTCAGTGATGGAGACACAAAGACTAAAATGAAAATTCCTGCCCTCCAGGTTCTTAGATTCTATTGGATCTCATACAGATGTTATTTTCTTCTTTCTTAAGCCCACCTATCCTCCTAACTTCCTTATTTACCGTGAGAGCACTACTATTGTTCCTGTCACCAACATTTACAGCTTTGGAGCTATCTTTTGATTATGACTCTTGTTGAACCTTCATATCCAATGACTTGCTAAGTCTTGCCGTTTCCACCTCCATCACATACCTCACATCTGTTCTCTTCTCTGCACTCACCCAACCAACCTAGTTCATGTCATCATTATCTCTTACATTGACTAATGTAATGGACTCATAACTGGTCTTATTTCCAATCTCTCTTCTTTCCAACCCAGACTCCACACTTCGGCCAAACTGTGATTTCTAAAACCAAACGCTGATTCAGTCCCCTTCGTTATATGTGAGAAGCTTCAAGAGAGCCCTATTGCCTTTAGGATAAAATACAGTCTCTTGTTTTTGGCCTTTAAAATCCTTCACCATCTGGCTCCAAACATCTTTCCAGGTTGATTATACATTCTTCTCCCAACTCCCTCACACTGTGTTTTAGCCAAGCTGGCATACATGCAGTTCCTGGTACACGGTATCTCATTTCCCATTTCGATGACTGTACAGGCTGTCTTCCACACCTAGAATGCACTCCCTCCTCACCTCTGCCTCTGAGAATCCTTAACTCCTTCAAGGCTGCTCTTAAGCACAGCCTCCTAAAACTGGCAATTCCTGATTCTCCTACTTAATAATGCAGCTTCTTCCGGAAATGTCTTTGTGTGTGTTTACTTATCTCCATCCTTTCTCCCTACCCCTCTGCAGAGCATAAGCTTCTTGAAAGCAGGGACTATCTCTTTAAAAAAAATTGTATCCCCAACACTTTACACACTACCTGCCACAGTAGATAGGGATGGGCTAGAGATGAGGATTACATGTATGATTTCACAGACATAGATCTTTCTCAGTTGAGGAAGCTCCCTTTACTAATGCAAATTGGGACCTTCTCTGGGATTTAGGTGCTTAAGGTATACCTGTTCAATTGTTGAATCTAGAGGATGATGATAGAATTAACTTATCTATCAAAAAGCCTGATTGGAGATATTGAATTCCCACCTAGTTCTAAAATATATGATGATTTAAGGTCACATATACTTTGGTTCTTATTTAAAAATGGTAATAGATCACACTATTAATCATATTCCATATAATACATTAATGAAAATCATTTATTAAGAACCTACTATATAAATACCACTACAATATTTTTATCCCAAAGAGGTCAAAGAAAAAGAAAAAGGATATAAACATACAACAATATTTATAGCAGCTCTTTTTGTGGTGGTAAAAAAAATTAAAATTGAGAGGATGCCTATCAAATAGGAATGGCTTGAAGAAACTGTGGTATATGGTTGTGATAGAATACTATTATACTGTAAGAAGTGATAAGGAAAATGGTTTCAGAAAAACCTGGGAAGATCTATATGAACTGATGCACAATGAAATGAACATAACTAGGAGATCATTGTATACAGTAACAGCAATCTTACATCCATGATCAACCATGAAAGACCTACCTACTCTGATCAATACAATGATCCAAGACAATTCCAAAGGATGCATGATGAAAAATTATATCCACCTCCAAAGAGAATTGATGAACTCTGAGTACAAATGGAAATACATTTTTTACTTCATTTTTTTCCTTTTTTTGCAACATGTATAAAATGGAAATATACTTTGCATGACTTCACATGCATAATTGATATCATATTGCTTGTCTCCTTGATGGATAGGGAGGGCCTAAAAGGGTGGAGAAAGTTTGGAACTTAAAATTTTTAAACAAGAATGTTAAAAATAAATAAATGTATATATGTGCAAGACTCTACGTTGGGTTCTGGGAATATAGAGACCAAAAACAAAATGAACAAACAAAAAAAGATTTAAAAAATGAGTCCCTGTCCTTTTGGAGATTACATTCTACTGAATTATCAAAGCTTCCAAAGAAGAACAACAATATGTTCATTATTCATTGCCTTAAAATTCACAACCAATCAATCAACGAGTACCTACTAAGAGCAAGGCACCATGATAGGTCCCAAAGATGCAAAGACAAACAGGATTTTTCCCATGACCTCAAGGATCTTACATACTATCAAGGCAAACAGTGTGCACACATCTAAGAAGATATAAAATATATGCAAAATAACTTCAAGACAACTGGACAATTGGTACATTCCCGATAACAAAATTGCTTGCAATCAAGTATTTTTTCTTTGACAGTCTGTAGGCTTTAAGAACTAGGAATTCCAGAGGTCAACCTGATAGCCAGTGGTACCTTGCTTACTTTATAAATTTCTACATTAACTTGAAAAACAATGACATGATTCATTAGCTTTATAGCAAATTTAGAAAAAAAATGTGGATAACACATTTTGGATATGGCATAGAGTAATAGAAAGATCCCTAAACTAAAAACATATTTGTGCAAGAAGTCAAAATCTACAGGAACTACATGATCGTGAACTGTGTGAGACCCCTTTAAACACCCTGCCTCTTCTAAAATTCCCTATATTCAAAGAGGGCAACACCAGCCTTCCGGTCCACCAGGTTCAGAAAATTTGGCATCATTTTTGACTCCTCCCATTCTCGCAACCACTGTATCTAATCATTTTCTAGGTCTTGTCAAGTCTTCTTCCATGATGCCTCTCAGATCCATCCCCTCCTCCTACTTATGTGAACATCATCTTTTTCAGGCCCTCATCACTGCTCTTCTGATTTATTTTAACTGCCTCTTCAAAGGACTCTCAGCTTCTAGTCTGTCCCTTCTCCAATCTATCAGCCTCCTAATTGCCAAAATAATCTTCCTAGAGAACAAATCTAACCATGTCATTTGAATGTTCAAGAAACTTCCATGGTCCCCTATTACCATTTCAATAAAATACAAAACCCTCAGCTTGTCATTTAAAACCTTAGATAATCTAGTTCTACTTTATCTTCTTAAGCTTTCTGCATATCATCACTCTTCACACACTTTGTTAGAGGCAGCTAGATGCCAGAGTGGCTAGAGCTCTGAACCTAGAGTCAGGAAGACCAGAGTTCAAATCAAATCTCAGGATTTATCACATGTGGGAATCTGAAAAAGTCACTTAAAGCCTGTTTGCTTCAATTTCCTCATCTGGAAAATGAGCATAACAGCAGCTGTTGCCTCATATTATTGTGAAGATAGAGATAATATGTGTAAAAGGGGCTTTGCAAACTTTAAAGTGCTATATAAATATTAGTTGTTATTCCAGAGAAACTGGCCAACATTCTTTACACACACACACACACACACTAGTTCAGATATCTGTATGTATTCCCCTTCAAACTAGGATGTCCAGCACTTAGTATAGTGCCTGGTACATAATAGGCACTTAACAAATGTTGATTATTGATACAGGCATAAACTTATCCACTTATATGCTATATCCATAGGTATGTTGGCAGATGTTTAACAACAGGTTCTCTAGGGGGAAAATGTTTACATGACATACTTTTAAGCTTAATTTGAATTAATATTTTCTCTATCACTTTCTTAAATCTATACAATCTACAAAACAATAAATCAAGTTATGATTTGTAGCATTTGTTGATTTCTGAGTAAATGCTCCTACTGAAAATTTAACAATCAGCTCTTTGAGGTGATATGAGCTGGTTTTAGCACATCTCTGGTTAGATCATTTAGAATGTAGAATGTAAGCTTTCTGTGCACAGGAGTTGTTTTTCACTTTTTCTCTCCACTGCCAAACATAGAACCCGGTAATCAATCTGTCACTCAACACGCATACCTTTTGCACTTAGTATAAGCCAAGAATTGTACTAAATGTTAGGGATTCAAAGAAAAGAAAGGGAAGAGGGAGAATAGTCCCTGCCATCTAAAAGCTTACACTTCAATAATGAAGCCCATGAAGAACAGATGATGATCTCAGGGTGATTTCAGAAGAAAGCTACCAAAAGCTGACATATAGGAGGCGCTCAATGAAAGCTTTTCAGGCGGGCTTGGCTAGTGGAAGACATTTGCAAACTGGACAGAGTAACTATATGGGAATAATTGAAGGGTTTTCAGGTGGAAGAGATTAAGATCCTGGGATCTCACTAAATCATACTGAATATGATGAGAGACTCTCAGACCCAGAAAGGACCTCAGAAGGCATTTAGTGTCACCTGAACCTGGCCAGGACTCCCTTCAATGATATCCCTGACAAGTGATTAGCCAGCTTTGCCTTAAAGAAGGCTTCCCATTTGTATGGAACTCAATTATCGATTTAGTCCAATGGCCTTACTCTTACCGCTCCTGGGACGCTCCCCACTGCTATTGCTATGAGAGCCTTATTTAGTGTAATCTCTCTTCAGGGCACTTACCGGGACCTGCACGAACTGAATGAACTGGTGCAGTTTCCTAAAGCACCTCACTTAGTGCCACAGAGTCCCCTAAATCCCAGAAAAATGGGGCTCATTAAGTGACCTTGTGTGGACCCCATGAGTAGCTCTAAGACACTGGTGGAGCAGACAGGACTCTGTTTTTGGACTCTTGTTTTTATGATTGTTTGAAGATCTTACAGGTAGCACGGCAACATTAACAGAAGCCAGCTTTGCCATCTGGAAGACCTGGGTTCGCATCCTGCCTCTGATACATCGTGGCTCCGGCACTCTGGCTAACCTCTCAGTGCCCCATGGAGCTCTCTAAGACTGAAGAGTGCAGAGGCAGTGCCAGCCTTCAGGCAAAGATAAAGTTTCCTCAAGCTCATAGGGGTTTTCTAGACTAGTAGAATCACAGGTGAAATCCCTATGCCTCAAGGGACATAGGCTCCTAGACTTAAAGTTAACTGTCTAACCCAATCCCCTCATTTTATAAGTGAGGAAACTGAGGCCCAGTAGGATGAGTGGCATAGTGACAGGTAGGATTTAAAATCCAATCCTCTAACTCCAAATCATGTGCTCCTTCAATTGTAACATCACTCTGAGGACCAAGATTGCTCCCTGGCTCTGCTCCTTACTTACTGTAAGACCTTAGGTAAATTACTTTCCCTTGGGGTAGCTAGGTGGCACAGTGGATAGAGGCATCTTGAATTCAGGAGGACCTGAGTTCAAATCCAACCTCAGACACGTAACACTTACTAGCTGTGTGACCCCGGGCAAGTCACTTAACCCCATTGCCTGGCCAAAAAAAAAAAAAGTTACTTTCCCTCCCTGAGATTCAGTTTCTTTATCTGGAAAACCCCATTTTGTACTTTAAGGGAAGAAGTTGAGTGAAGGATGGCTAGTTAGACTAGATCAGGAGTTCTTAACCTGAGACCTGTGAAATGGTTTACTTCTTTAAAAGAAATATTTGATAACTTTATGTTTATTTACTTGGTTTCTTCTGTAATCTTATGTATTTTGTTTTATACATTTAAAAACACGATGCTGAAAAGGGGTCCGTAGACTTCCCCAGACTGAGAAGGGGAATCGAAGATGCAAACCAAAAAAAGTTAAGAATCTCTTAAGTAGATAATCCCTAAAGTTCCTCCCAGACCTAAATCTGGGCTCTTAAAATTCTCCTTAATCACTTGACAGATCCGATGTAGCCCCTGAAAACCTGGACCTGGAAATAATCAGGAAAATAAAAGGTGACCACTTTTTGGTTAAGTTGGCCACCCCCATCCCTGGCCCCTCTTGAGCCACCCAGAGTCTTCTCTCATTTCCCAGCAGAGTCTGCTTATTTGCAAGATAAAAGAGGCCCCTGTTTCCGCACATGCCCATAATAGACTTCACCACTGGAGGCAGCTTTACATAAGACTGGATTCTCAGGTTCCAGAGCAACAGTCAGTCAGTCGGGGGAGCTTTCAGCATGCTAGGCTGCAGAAGGGAGCTGAGCTCCTGCACGGTGGCGGACGCGCAGCGGCAGCAGCCAGAGGGGATGCTACTGCTTTCTGTGCTCCCGGAAAGCAGCAGCTCCGCAGCCCAACCCAGAGCTGCCTAAGAGAAGTAACTGCTGGGCTATGGAATACAGATGTGGTCGCTCAGCTAGGAGAAGCTGGTCCAGAGAAAGACAGCATGTTCTGCTCTAAGGAGAAACTGTAGCAGCCAGTTGTGGTTAGGGGGAGGTTTGGGTGGGTGTTTTGTTTTGTTTGTTTGTTTTCTTCCATTCTATCCCCCTCCTCCCTAAAGTGTAAAAATGCAAAAACGTAACATTCATGAAGATCCCATTACCTAGGAGGAATCTCGACTTCGGCAGCAGATGCCCACTTGGCATTTACTTGTTCTTGGAGGGTTTTGCCTGGCAGGCAAAGAATAATGTGCCCGAATTGGTCCATCTCCCGAGGGGTCCAATTTTTCTTCCTGGGTGTCAGCGAGCCCTGACTCACGACAGTGCAGCTGACAGGGGCTGTCATGCTAGAGGTACCCTAAGCCAAAGCAAAGGACCTGAGGAAGACCTGTGAACAACACAAAGGATGGGTATGTTTTGTCGTTTTTCTTCTTTTAAAACAAATGTGAAAATATATGTATGTAGATACATTTATGTAGCCTGTACATAAATTCTGGCTTAATTGTCAGAGACTGTCTTGCCTTGTATGACTAGAGTCAGTCGCCTGCCAGAGAAATGCCTTGCTTAACTCTTTTTAAATCATCTCAAAAGATGGTTTTCTTTAAATGGCAGAAAGGATATTAGCTGGTAAATCGAGTGATCTGATTTTGAATTTAAAAAAATCCTTAAGTGTTTTTTTTTTTTTCCTTTGCTTGATTGAAAAAAAAAATACGTGAATTCTTTTTTTGGGGGGATAACTTTTCTAAGTTGTTTTTATTTCCAGGTTTCAATGTAATTAGGCTACTGAGCGGATCAGCTGTAGCCCTGGTAATAGCCCCCACTGTGTTACTGACAATGCTCTCTTCTGCTGAACGAGGATGCCCTAAGGGCTGTAGGTGTGAAGGCAAAATGGTATATTGTGAATCTCAGAAATTACAGGAGATACCCTCAAGTATATCTGCTGGCTGTTTAGGTCTATCCCTTCGCTATAACAGCCTTCAGAAACTTAAATATAACCAGTTCAAAGGTCTCAACCAGCTCACCTGGCTGTACCTAGACCACAACCATATCAGCAATATAGACGAGAATGCTTTTAATGGCATACGCAGACTGAAAGAGTTGATTCTGAGTTCCAATCGCATCTCCTATTTTCTTAACAATACCTTCAGACCTGTGACCAATTTACGGAACTTGGACCTGTCCTATAACCAGCTGCAGTCTCTGGGATCAGAACAATTCCGGGGCTTGCGGAAGCTGCTGAGTTTACATTTGCGGTCCAACTCCCTCAGAACCATCCCTGTGAGGATATTCCAAGACTGTCGCAACCTGGAGCTCTTGGACCTGGGTTACAACAGGATCCGGAGCCTGGCCCGGAATGTCTTTGCAGGCATGATCCGCCTGAAAGAACTGCACCTAGAGCATAATCAGTTTTCCAAGCTCAACTTGGCACTGTTCCCTAGGCTGGTCAGCCTGCAGAACCTGTACTTACAATGGAATAAAATCAGTGTCATAGGGCAAACTATGTCCTGGACCTGGAGCTCCTTGCAAAGGCTGGATCTGTCAGGGAATGAAATCGAAGCCTTCAGCGGACCCAGCGTTTTCCAGTGTGTCCCCAATTTGCAACGTCTCAACCTGGATTCCAATAAGTTGACGTTTATTGGGCAAGAGATTTTAGATTCTTGGATATCCCTCAATGACATTAGCCTGGCCGGGAACATATGGGAATGCAGCAGGAATATTTGCTCCCTGGTCAACTGGCTGAAAAGTTTCAAAGGGTTGAGGGAAAATACCATCATCTGTGCCAGCCCCAAAGAGCTCCAAGGGGTGAATGTGATTGATGCTGTGAAAAATTATAGCATCTGTGGCAAAAGTACCACAGAGAGGTTCGAGCTGGCCAGGGCTCTGCCCAAACCCACCTTCAAACCCAAGTTGCCCAGGCCCAAGCATGAGAGCAAGCCCCCTGTCCCCCCCACAGTGGGGGCCACCGAGCCAGGCCCAGACACCGACCCAGAGGACACGGAACACATCTCTTTCCACAAGATCATCGCCGGCAGCGTGGCCCTGTTCCTGTCGGTCCTAGTGATCCTGCTGGTAATCTATGTGTCCTGGAAGCGGTACCCCGCCAGCATGAAACAGTTGCAGCAGCGTTCGCTCATGCGGAGGCACAGGAAAAAGAAAAGGCAGTCCCTCAAACAGATGACCCCCAGCACCCAGGAATTCTATGTTGATTACAAGCCCACCAACACAGAGACCAGTGAGATGCTGCTGAATGGGACAGGACCCTGCACGTACAGCAAGTCGGGCTCCAGGGAGTGTGAGGTATGAATCCCTTGTCCTGAGAGAGCTGGCCAATAGTGGGGCTGTCTCGAACTACGGTGACTACGAAGGGAAACGTGTGGGGGTCGGTGAGAGGGTGTATGTGTCTTGTTGGTTGCTCTCTCCCCCCTAACCTCCCCCCTCCCCAGTTCCATGTCAATTTCGATACTCTTTTTTCCTCCTTTTTTTCCCCCCCTACAAAGTCAACTCATTGCAATTTAAACACCACCATCTATGTGGAGTCTGAGCCCCCAGCTTTAGGAGAATCCCTATTGTACAAGAACCTTCATTGATTTCGTTAAAGTCTCCCTTGTTTTAAGATAAAACTTCTTTCATCGGTAATCCCCGACATCTGCAGTCATGCTGCTCCCTTCAGGCCAGACCCTGCATACAGTTGAGGGTGGGAGGAGCTGCTTTGCAATTCACTGAACACATCGAGGGGACTAAGAAGGGATCCTGGTTTCCAAGGGCTCAATTCACTTGGGAAAAATAACTTTGCAGAAATAACAGCCTCATAAACAGAGCTGGGTTAAAAATATCAAAACAATTGCAAGAACTAATCAAAAGATGGTGCTAGATTGAAGCAGCATCCTAATCCCTTTCAGGAGTTGAACTGAATGGGAAGTGGGGGGAGGAAAGGGTTCAAAATGCAAGTAGGGAATTGCAAAATGGAGTGTGATGATGAGTGCAAATGCAAAGTTTCAGAGTGGTTGCTTCCCCATTGAAACCCATGCATGTGAATTCGTCCTGATTTTTTCCCCACCCTTGGTTTCTTTGGACATCGAAATGGCACTGCAGAAAAACTGTCAAAAGGCAGATATGAAAAGATAGAATCCCCTTCCTGGTGCCATGGAAAGATTTCAGAAAGTAAGGTTGAGGAAGGGAAAGAGAGCTTGTAAAGACTTGTGCTATGTGTTTGGGGAGGGGGGAAGGTTGTTGTGTGGTGTTTCTTTTTTTTTTCTTTTTCTTCTTTCCTTTCCGATTTTTTCATAGACGTCATAGTAAGGGAAAGCAGCAAAGCTTAGAAGCTTAGTGTGAATTCTCTGTTTGGGGCTTCTTCAGGCTGTCCTGTTTCTGAGCTATGCACACCACTCCTCTGATGGTTAACTGAGGCTTCATTCAGAGGCTGGAGAGGAATCTTTCCAAGACCCACATCCTACGAGCCACAGGCTTTGTAGGGAGTGAGGGGGGAACCCATTTGGGGAAAATCCTTAAAAAATGAACAAAATGATTCTTTAAAAAGGGAGAGAGAGAGAAAGAAAGAAAGAAAGAATTTAAAAAAAGAAAAACTTCACCATAGCTTCCATTTGTTTCTGTATTGCAGACATTAGGGAGACTTAGGGATATCCTTGGGTAATGTGAAATCTTCCATCAACACGGCTCTAGCCAAATGTTGATGGCACCTTGCCAGCTGCATGCCCATGCTTTCTTATGCCACTGGCAAAAGTTTATTGACTGCAGCACCCAATATCCCAGCCTCTGTATTTAAACAATTTCTATCACCATGCAGACGAGCTATTCCTTTAAATCTGGGGGGTGGGTGGCTGTGGAGGTTGGTGGGGGGGGTGAGGGGTAGGTCATTTTTCTCTTCCATCCCCCAAACCGAACAGTTCTTTTACAGAAGCTTTATTCAGGGATGGCAACAGCTTGGCTGTTGGATTTAAATTGGTTTGCTGAGCCACACGTCCACGCATCTTCAACCATGTCACTGTGTCTCTAAAACAGGACCACTGCAGCAAAGACAGTAAACCAAATGGGTGCTGGGGTGTTTTTTTCCCTCTTATTAAAAAAAAAAAGCTGTTTCCCTGGAATTTTAATATTTTGCTTTTCTATGTTTAAGAGGAAAGGAAGGCAATGCTCTATGAAATACAAATTTCAGTGAAAGTAGACCTTGGAAATCATAGATTATTTTAGCAAAAAAAAAAAAATTAAAACCATTTTCCAGTCCTTTTTCTACATAAAACTTTGTTTTGGTTTAGTGGCCAACACAGATGCCCAAGTCAGAGGGGATGTCTCATTACTGCAATGTGTTCAACTGTGTCATACTGCTATTATTCATTGGTTTGTGTTAAAGCATCAGAAATTCCTAGTTGAGAAATCACGCAGGTTGCTTATCCACTGTGCTGAAAGAAAAGAAAAAAACTGGATAGTGGAAGCTTCTGGGATGTGGGTAACTAAGTTGCAATTTTGCAGTTTTTCATGAAATGTCAGTAAAACTGGACCCATCTCAGGCAGAAAAGCTTTTGAGTCAATTTGGCTTGTGTGTGTACTAATGGTGATTGTATTAATTAAAGGTGTTTTTCCAAGTGAAAAAAAAAAGGACATCTCTAGTCTGTGATTTCACCTGTGCCTCTCATGTGATGGACAACTAACTCCCTTAGGCAAAGCATAGATGATGACACCATCGTCATATTTGACTGGCTTTTATTGTTTTTTGCTCTTTTCTCCCTTCAATCTTACCAGTGCTCCATACATATCATATGTATCTTTAGAACATTCACATTATGCTAAATAGTGTTCTCCCAAATAAAAGGTGGAATTGGTGTCCAAAAGGAATGGAAAAGGAAATGAATGACTAATATTTAGAAGGCTAGCATTGAATTGCTCCTATTTTATGCTCAATGTTGACCATAAATGAAATATCAGACAGGAACCAAGCTAAAAGCCCTAGACAAGAAAATCCATGTTGATTCAGGGATAATTATGGTCTTTAATCTAGTTGTGTTGTTGCCAAGAACATTAACAACCATATTGCCTATACAATAAGAGAACAGAAGCAAGCAGATCTCCCAAATATTTTCTCGTAGAGAGAGCAGGCACTTGGTATACTAGGGCCATGCTTTGAGAAAATGGAGAATTCCTGTAGCGTTTGGGAGCTGAGCAGACTGCATGCCTGTGCTACTGTTTCTTTTTTTTTCCACTTGGAGAGGAAACAACTCTAGTGGGAATAATAAAACAATCATCATCCACAACTATGAATGTAAGATCTGGGTTTGAATCCTCCCACAGTCACTAACCAGCTATGTGGCCCTGAGCAGAGGATTTTCCCTCTCTGACGCCTATAGTTTCCTCATCTATAAAATGTGCATGGAAATATCATCTATCAAACAAGAAAACTGCAAAGATCAAATGAGTCAATGTAGGTAAACTGTTTCACAAATCTTAAAGAGGTTATGTATATATGAAAGTGAATATGAAATATGAAGCTATTATTATATTTTAAATGTGGATCGGATGATTATGATGATATAATCTTGTTTTTATATATTACTGTACTTTGTGAATCACTTTACCTATATTGTCTCATTTGATTCTTAGGATAATTTTGTGAGGTATATACTTTTATTATGCCCTTTTTATAGGGGAGGAAATGGAGGCTCATAGAAGGAAAGCTGCCGAGAGTCATACAGCTAGTTATTATATGTAGGAAGATTTGAATCCAGATCTCAGGATCACAAGATCATAGATTTAGAGTTCAAATAGACTCCAGTGATCATCTAGTTAAATTACGCCATTTTACAGAAGAGGCAATTGAGGCTTAAAGAGTTTAAGTGACTTGCTGAAAGTTACAACACAGGTAACTAGTGTCAGAGCTAAGACAGGAAACCGAAATTCTGTCATTCTCAAACCCAAGGAACTATCGACTCCATCACAATCTGCTAAATGCCAGCAGGTCTTCATCTTATCTCAGAAGAGAGAGGACACTTCCTCTCCTCACCTCATGACTTTGCCAAAGTCCACTGATGGTAGGGGATAGATTTTCTCATCACAAAGTTAAGGATTACTATTGTTGTTATTTTTGTTATTTAATCCCTTGAACTCTCTGGTGGCAGCCATCAGTACCTCACCCTTGTGAATTTCTTGTAGCCTGGATAGCGTGACAGTAAGATCGTCTAGTGTCTGGACATATTTCATGGGGAGAGAGCAATGTGGCATCCATGACATCACCCAAAGGTAATAGCAGTTACACAATCTCCTCCACTGATCTCTGGAGGAAGAGTCAGGCCTGCAACTCCTAGCTAGACCTTCCATTGCTCTCGGTCCAGGCTCCTGAGTCATGGGGTTGATCTGCTGTCCAGAAACACACCTTGCCTTTCTTCCCATGTCTGTTTCTCAGTTTGGCATTAGGTAGCACATCCCTAATGCTACGGTCTTCTAACTAACATACACACATTCCAAAAAGTCTGCCTTTTGAAAATGAGTTTTATGTTTTCCCAAGATGTTGACGATGGATCTTTGCAGTGTTTAAAATATTTCCCCCCCCAAAATGTTCTTTTTAGTGAGTCTACTCCCCAAGCAGAATTGCCCAGCTGGACTTCTGTGGAATAACACTGCCACCTAGTGGTTAATTCTATCAATCACGGCTATTTATCCTCCAATTTAGGCATTTTTGCTTATTATCCTGCCTCCTGCATAGTCGTGTGTTTATTTATATTGTACGTTGTTCCAAAGATGTATCATCTTTGAATCCCATTTGGCTGCCTTTCACCGGGGTGAATAATTGTAATGGAATCTTCTTTTCAAGGTCCCTTCTGCACAGTGGCTTGTATACTCTAATCAAATGCAGTGATGGGAAAAGGGGGCATTCAGAGAAGAACAAGACTAGGTACCAAAAACTCAAAATCGGCACTGAGAATTCAGTGTAGGAAATCATTCTGGATAATGAAGGCCCAAGAGAAACCTCTTAAATTATTTAGACACATAAATGTAGGCCAAAGATTCTGACACTTTTCCACTGAACTTTTCAATGTCTCCGTTCGGAAGGATTCTGAAAGATGGCCTACATTAAGTCTGCAAGAAGTATGTTCCTGTCTTAACAGGGAAGGCTGGTAATGTGCTATTCAGAGATTAGTTAGAGAGTAGGTCTACAGGGCCGAGGAGGGGCTGCACACACCAATGGCCTGATGCTCTGCATGCACATATGGTCGTATTGGGGAGCCTGGCACTTTTCCCCCTTGTATCTACCTCTCTGTTCATTCAATCAGGCCTTCCAGCAATGAAATGCTCTGGCCTGATGATTCACAGATGATGACACCTTGCTTTCTTCCCAAGGAATGCTAATGCACACAGCTGGCTTCTTAGATGAAGTAGGGGATTTCCGTGGATTAGCGAGAAAACCATCCCCTCCTCCAAATTCTGCTTTGCCCTCTCCCAACCTGGCATTTACAGGAAGGAGAACGTGAAAGAGTTTATTTAGAGCAGGAATTCTTAACCTTTTTGTAGCCTGGACCTCTTTGGCAGTTTAGTGAAAACAATGGATTCCTTCTCAGAATAATGTTTTCAAATGAGGAAAATCAAATACCTAAGATTACAAAGTAAACCAAAGATTACTAAATATCTATGTGTATGTACGTGTGTGCATGTGTATGGATACGTACATATATGCATATATAATATATATTTCCCCATCCAACTTCACTGACCTCTCTTCTACCTCCATATATACATGTATATATGTATGCATGTATGTATGTATGTATGCACGCATGTATGTGTTTGGCCAAATTAAATTCAGACCATGAGACCAATGGCCAGAAACGTCCAATATAATCTCTCCTACTGTTCTTCTTTCACCGTATTTGCGACATCATCCTTCCACGAGCCTGAAGAGTTGATATAATGTAGGTGGAACAAAGCACTGGCCTTGGAGTCAGGAAAAGCTGGGCTCAAAGCCATCCTCTGACACTTACTAGGTCATTTAATCATGGGCAAATCACACCACTTCTCTGTCTCTCAGTTTTTTCATCTGTAAAATGGAGCAAATTATACCTGCAGTAGCTATCTCATATATTATAGGGCTAAAATGAGATACTCTATGTTAAGCACCTTGTAAATGTTGAAGTGCTATATAGATGGTAGTTCTGATTTTTGCTACTGTTTTATCATTACTATTATTACCATCTTTATATTTAAAGGAGTTTAGATAGAGCCAAAGACAAGGCATTAACCTACAATTTTTCTGTCATCATCATCATCATCATCACTATTACCATTATCAGTTAATAAACATTTTAAGTACCTACTATGTGCCAATCACTGCATTAAGCACATGTGATTACTGCTCCTGTTTTTACTACTAAAACTACTCATATCAATCTAGAGATTCCAGGCAGGTGCCTCTTTTCCAGTTTGATAAGAAGAACCAGACAAGGCCAGGAAGACAAAGTGAAAGACAGATAGCACTGATGAATTTAAGCAACACATTGAAGACCAAATAGCATTGGTTCTGGCCAGATGGTTTCTGAAAACCCCTTTGCAAAACTAAATACTTAGACCAACTTGATGCATATGAAGAAGTGATTGTTTCTCTGACCTCAGCAGGTCATGTGAGAACCATACTGGAAATCCACAGGAGGACAGAAATTCACATAAGTTTTCAGATATTAGGTCCCAAATTTGGCAGTGCACTGAGTGAATGAAAACGTTAGTATGAAAGCAATTATGTGTGTCTTTCAGTTCAGATCTGAAAATGATTTGATTTCAGTTCTTTTTGGGGGGAGGAGAAGTGAACACACTTGTTCCAAAGAATATAAGGTTTTTGAAGGTAAGGATTATTGTGTTTTATTTTTGATTTTGCAGTTCCCAGCACATAGTAAATACTTAATAAATGGATTTTTAGCCTTTTTTTTTTTTTTACTGTATCTGTGATTTCATCTTTACAGAGAATTCCAAATTAGGGGATTTCTACCAACGCAGATTGGCACTGTTTCTGTAATTTAAAGTCTTAGAGAATTGACTGGAGTACTAAGAGATTAAGTGACTAGCCAGGGTCACATAGCTAGTATATGTCAAGGGCAGGACTTAATCCAAGCTGGCTCTCTATCTACTACCCCATGCTACCTCTGAATTTTCCATGAATTGAATTGAATTGAAATCTCATTTAGTAATCATCTAGTCATGCTTGTGGGCATTTTAGTGGCATAATAGATAGTGTGCTGAGTTTGGAGTTAGGAAGGACTGAGTTCAAATCTGGTTTCAGACACTTACTAGCTGTGAGACCTGGGCAAGTCACTTAACCCTGTTTGCCTCAGTTTTCTCATCTGTAAAATTATTTAGAGAAGGAAATGGCAAACTACTCCAGCATCTTTGCCAAGAAAACCCCAAAAGGGGTCATGAAGAGTCAGACTCTACTGAAAACAACTAAACGACAAAATAAAACAAACAAACCAACAACTGGCATCAGGCCAGCGGTGCGAGCAGCCCCTCCACAGCCTGAAATTGGCTTATTTTTAAGCCAGTAGTAGTAGTAGCAGCAGCAGCAGCAACAACCTGCCTCAATAGTAACCCAACACTCTCTTCTGGGGTGGGTAGTCAAGCAAATCTACCTGTGTATACACTAAGTTCAAGTTATCAATTATTTTAATAGGTGAGACTTCAGAAGCTGGTAGTTTTTCCACTACTGTATAACATAAGACTTATAAGTTTCTCAGAGAAACTATTTGCCAAGAGCCTACTCTGTAGCAGGCATGGTCCTAGGCACAGGAGATGCAAAGGAGCTTATATTCCACAAAACTTATAATACACTTTTTGAAACAATAAGAACTACATAGAGCAGCCATAAAGAGGATGTCAGCAAAGACCGCCTTCTGAAGTATGACATACAGCCATGTAAATATCCCATATCCTTTCCACTGTCTCTCTTGTGATGATCATTCCTTATATTCAGTAATTATGAATAAGAAATTCTATTGAATGCTGACATGTTGCAGGGGTTAAAGGCAGTAAGATAATGGAGTTTTCTATTAAACTGACCCTGGCTTATGTCCCAACTGTCAATCACTTGACTTGTGATTCAATGAAAAAAGTACCTGAAATCTGGATTTAGTATAGAAATTTTTTTCTCCCTACACCAGTTTAAGGAGCTGATCTCTGCTAGGAAAGTAGCAATGCTTAATGCCACTTGTCTTCTTTCATTTGTAGCCAGCATGAAGCCTCTGCAAATAGAAAACCTTCAACATAACTTCTTTTTCCATTTGCTTCTACCAAAGATTGGTCAACACAAATCCAGCCCTCTCCACTGGATATGGTTAATCTCTGGTTGAACAGTATCTGTTTCCTCCTTGTGTCCAAGTTGGTTTTAGATGAAAGATTTTTGCTTGTTTGTTTTATTGCTAATAGGCTGAGTAGACCTGAATTACTACAAGCACACAGATCATAGAATCATGCATTTAGACCTGGAAGGGGCCTTAGAAGTGATCTGCCCGGTCATAATCCTAATTAGTTAGGATATTCTCATCCCTTTATACTCTTCTTGTTTAATCACATAGCTATTTTATTCATATTACCTATTCTAAATCCATTGCCACCAATATTCCAACCCTAGTCCTCATACCTGCCTGCTCACTCCCTTATCCACATCCACCTCAATCCTAACCCTTAGCCCAATGCCTCACTGCAGATTTTTAGCATCTTCTATTGTGCCCCCTGGAATACATATTCCATAATTAACAATTTAAGCCTCTTCCTTCCTCACTCCTTCCATCTTCTTTTGCTCACTGATCTCCAGCTCCTTCTTGGTGACACTATTTCCCTTCATCACCCCCTTCCAGTACTGACTGTATTTATTACCCCATGACTCACTGGTTGAAGTGGGGAAGTCATAATACTCCTTGATTCCTGGACACTTCTAGGCTCTCATTCTATTACCATTACTCAGCAACTCTTCCTCTAGAAGTACATCAAATCCTAATTTATCATCCAATAAAGATTTTTGCAGCTATTATCTACCAAACACTAAGACATTCTCCTTCCTTTCTCAATGAGTTCAGTGCCTTTCTCCATCTCAATATGTGGTCCCATGCTTGAGAAATTCAATATGCATACTGATGCTTCCTCAAATACCATAACTTCCCATTCTCCCATTCTATTTAATTCCCATAACTCCACTTCACCCAAAATGCACACAAAGATTCTCATACTTTTGAACTTTCCATCACCGTAAGGAAAGTATATCACTACTGTAAGTATATCACTACTATGTTCATTCACTCTAAAATTTCTTTACCTAATCATGCTGTTTTAGCATTCCATCTTTCCCAATGTCTTACAACCCCTAACTCTGTTCTTTTTCCATACTGTGACCAATATCCCCTCCACTCATTAGTTCTTTCTGAAGCTGTTATCCCTACAGTAGGTAACCTTTCCCCACTACCCTACCTCAGCTTGCCCTCTTGGGTTATCCCCACACTTTGCCAAACCTGAACTTTGGAGTACTCCTACCATCTGTCTTCTTCACAGGCTGCTGAGCAAAGTTGGAGGAAATCACAACACCATGCAGATTTAACCAGCTACTAATGTGTTTTCTAATTTGAACTGGGCTCTTGGTGTGGCAAGCTTATCACTCTATTCCTCCCTATTTCATGAACTGTCTCCATCTTTACAGCAACTTTTCCAAACTTTCTGGTCTTGGTCTCTCTTCAAGCCTCCCACAATACCTGCTCCCACCTCTCTCTCTCTCTCTCTCTCTTTCTCTCTCTCTCTCTCTCTGTATCTCTCTCTCTCTCTGTCTCTCTGTCTCTCTGTCTCTCTCCCTCCCTCCCTCCCTCCCTTCCTCCCTCCCTCCCTCTTCTGATGACCTTCTAGTGTGAAAAGTTAGAACTTAGCCAACTAGAAGAGAGTGGTGGCTTGTAAAGGCAGCTATGTGGGGCAGTAGAAAGAGTGCTGGGTGGGCCTCCAGTCAGGAAGACTCAAGTTTAAATCTAGTCAGAGACCCTTATTGGCTGTGTAATCCTGCACAAATCACTTAATCTCTATTTGCCTTAGTTACCTTAATTGTCAAATAAGAATAATAGAACCTACTTCATGTGGTTGTTGTGGATGTGAAACGCGATATTTGTAAGGCACTTAGCACAGAGTGAGTACTATCTAAATGCTTATATGTTTCCCTTTGAGCATGAACAGCACATGGAACAATCTCTAGAAACACAGTTGCACAGGAGTGCCAATCTGCCCCATGCTTCCCTAGTTACCCTTTCTATAAAATTGACCTGAAACCCAACAACAGGCAAAGAAAGGATTCTTTTGTGATGTCAAACTCCTCAGGTTAGCTTGCTGCTATACTTTTTAGATACACATCTCTCATCCCTCAGACACTGCTGCGATGATCAAGATCATGTTGGTAGCAAATTAAACACCACAAATTCTAAATAATAATCTTACGGTATTTGTTTTTTCGTATTTCTAAACTTAAAAGATTTTTAGCTTTTCTTTCGCTTCCTATAAAGGCCAAGCTCATGGGCATTAGTGCTAGTGGCTACCTTGGAGGTCATCTAATACAATCCTGACTTTTTTTGACAAATAAGGAAACTGAGTCTGACAGGTGAAATTAATTGATATATTATCAAAAGAAGAATCAGGATTTTTCATATTAGTCATAGGATCTGACCTAAATCAGGAAAGTACTTAGAAACAATCTTGCCCCCTCTCCTTAGAGATGAGAAAGCTGAGGCACTTAGAGCTGAGCTTGCCTAGAGCCACAAAATTAATAAATGGCAGATTAGAATCTTAACCTAGGTCTCATGACCCCAAATCTGGTCATTTTCCTACTATTTCCCAACTGTTTGTCTTCTTTTCTCATATTCCTATTATTCTTCTATTGGCCCTGAGTAGTAGTAATTTTGGTTGTATATCTCAAATTTACCTTGGTCCCTTTATTCAAAATCTATCTAAAGTCCTATCCTTTCAGGTAGACTACATAATTAAATGGTAATAGACTAGGTCCCTCATCAACTTCATAACTGGAAGGAACCTTACAGATGATCTAATTTTACAAATGAGGAGTCAGAATCCCAGGGTGTTGATATAACTTGCTCAAAGACCCACACAGGTAATAAGTAAGTAAGAGAGTCAAGGTTAAAAGGAAATCCTCTGACTTCAAGGCCTAGAATCTTGGCAATAATCCCAAACTTCTGGCTAGAAACTCCAAGCATACTAGGCTCTGCCTCTCAGAATACCTTGTTTCCTTTAAAACTTTTTACAAGAACCACTGTTGACATGATGCTTCTCCTTATCATCCCAGCTTTTGGTGCTCCATAAGTCTTTGTTGAATTGAACTGAACCTATTTCAATTCAATCAATCAACAAGCATTTATTTGGTGATTTTAAAAAATTAACATGTTTGGATTTTAAATCATGTTTATTTCCAAATACATCCCTCTGCTCCTACTCTTGTGACAGAGCCATCCTTGTTGCAAAGCATAAAATTAAAGAGAAGAGGGGGAGGAAGTTCTAAAAAAAAAACTAACCCATACATCAGTTGATTCTGACAGTGTATGCAATGTTCACTGCAGTCACCCATGGTTCCCTATGTCTCAAATGAATGGAAGGAAGATGCATTTTTCATCTCTTCTTGGGGGCCAAAATCAGCCATTTTAATTAGAAAGCATTACATTTCCTTTTTAGTTTTTCTTTCCATTTATATTGTATTCATTTTGTATATTGTTTTCTAGGTTCTGCTACCTGTACTTATCACCAGTAATTGTCTCCCCATGTTTCTCTATTTTATTCATAATTGTTATTTCTTACAATGCAGTAATATTCCATTATACTCATGCACCACTTTGTTTAACTCTTTATTCAATGAGTTTGATGTTTCCAGTTCTTTCCTAGTGATGGATACAGATATAGATATACTGCTATACATACCTTCTGTCTTTGACATCCTCAAGGTAAAGACCTTGAAACTAATAATCACTTGATTGATGCTGATTGATATATTAATTTGTTGACTAATTGACCAAACAACTGTTCTCAAGTATTTGAAGAACTGTCACATGGAAAGATTATCCAAGTTCTGCTTGGCCTCCACAGGAGAAAACTAGAAGTAGTGTGTGGGAGCTGTAAACAATGTAGCTTTGCTAGATGGGCAAATTTCCTAGAAATTAAAGATGTACAAAAGCACAATCAGCAATCTGGGGGCTACAGTAGGTTCTACCTCTCTTGAGGTCTTCAAGCCAAGGCTGGCTGACCATTCGCTGGGTACTTGGTAGAATGGATCTTTGTTCAGGTAAAGGTGTGGGTAGAGGCTTCTGAGGTCCCTTCATAATCTGGGTTCTGTACCATCTGTGTGAGTATGTGTGACTCTATTCTTGTCACCCCCCCAAATCACCCTAAGCCAAACTCATCCCTCAAAGTTTTATGTGAATTCCACTAAAACAACCAAAGATGTATAGAGATATGCTCTCTCTTGTTTCCTTTGCTTGCCAGCTCCTGGTGGGTCAAGGAATCTGACTGTTGAAGGTCAGGTGCCTGGTATAGGCTGTATGGCTTTACTGTACCAATCCATCAATCCTGAAGCCATTAGTAGTCCCAATTCTGTCTCCCCTGTGATAAGCCCCCAGAAGCCATTGTCTCATGTATAAAACAGCATGGCAAATACTAAATTTAGCAAAGCCAATTTCTTTTAAAGCTTCATCACACTAATTACATCCAACCAGTGTGTAAAATACATTTTGTCAGTAAAGAGCAGAGGACTTCAATTAACCACAATCCCTTATTCAGCACTCCCAGGGCTTAAACTCATTATGAGGTGACAGAAGAAGACTGTTCCTAGACAGGGAGACTGGTAAGGAATCATTATGAAGTGGTATTCAAGGTTTACTCTTCCTGTCATCTATAGCTGAGAAAGTGCTTCTGGGTGTTTGCATACCCAGTTACACAAGCAGAAAGGAGATATGGTCTGCAGCTTAATTTCCTGAAAGCAAACTGGGCCCAATAAGGCAGCAGCATTGGACTGGGGGATCCAAAGACCTGAGTTTTCATATCGCATCCAGTATTGATTAGCTATAATCCATGATTATTGACTTAGGGGCAATCACTCAACCTCTGAGCATTTTTTTGTTCATCTTCCAAAAGAAGATTAGATTAGATGATCTTGAAAATTCCTTCCTGTTCTAAATACCAGGATGATAAAGATCCTACAGGAAGCAGATGGACCAGGTCATTTTTGAGTATAGACAGTAGGGATTCTAGAGCAATAACTCTAAGCTTTTCATTTTCAGTGAAGAGAACTCAATCAGATATTTTAGCCATGAGGCAGCCAATTTGCAATCAACACACGACAACATTAAATTCAATTTACAAATGGGAATGATGAAGAACTGGAACAGAGTGTTTACAAGTGAAAGGGCACAGATACAATCATTATAAAAAACACTCACATATCTATAGCACACATTTTAGAACAGCCCTGTGATTTCAGCAATATAGGGAGTCCCCAGTGAGGAGCATCCTTTACTAGTACAGATCATCACCTTCTCTCCATCTTATAATCAATCAAGGCATAGGAATCAATTTAAACAAGGCTAAGATCCCATCTGCAGACAAAATAATAGCTAGAGTCAGGGAATCTTCAGTCTACTCTGATGAGTTTGGCTTAGGGTGATTTGGGGGGGTGACAACCCTGAGTGATGCCACAAAAAAAGAAAATTAGATTGAGAGTTAGAGGAGCTGGGTTTGACTCCCATCTCCAAGATTCATTATCACATTTGGTTATCAGAAAGATCCTCTCTTGACAATGAATGATTGTAATAATGCTGCTCAAGATGGCTTCTGTGTTACTAGGTATCTGAGCACTAGGCTAAAGAAATAAATCTCTAGCTGCAGAGTGGCAAGCAATAGTTAGTAGATTTAAAAAAAAACACTTTTTTTCATCAACAAACCTTTCTGAGTTGCTGAAACTATATGACATCAGCAATTATTCACTATGTGTTTATGCTATGTGATTTAAGTGATCTGTATGACCTTCCGCAAGTCACTTAACCTCTCCAGACCTCAGTTTTCTCATTTGCAAAATATTAGAGAATTGGATTCACTATCTAAGTCAAGATTTTAAGCTTATTTTTTTCCAGTTCTCCATTCAGTGAAAATCATTTCCCTACTATCCCATTTCCAATGATAGAGATTCACAGCCTTCAGATTCACAGCAGTTCGTTCAACCTTTGGACAGCCTTAATCATTCAAACATTCATCTTTACTCTGGTTCAAAATCTCCCTCTCTAATAACTTCTACCCACAGCACTTGGGGGCACTTTGACCAGACCCTGGAGAACATGACTAGTCCTTCTTCCACATGACATTCCTTAAAACATTCAAAAATGTCTGCCATGCCACAACTAAGTTTTCTCTTTCCCAACTTAGGCATCTCTAACTCTTTTAACCATTCAAAATGTTCTCTGATTTCCTCTTCCACTCTCATCACTCCTCTCTGGATGTGCTCCCATTTGTCTACCATCCCTCTTAAAATGTGGTGACCATAGACACATTCAAGTCTGGCATAGTCCACTGCGATTTGTACACTTGGTCCTAACTACTCATATGGCAACTTCAGGATAGTAAAGGAAGGTTTTACATCCCTGAATCTGAATTGGATATATGTAATTCTACACTATTCGCTAATATACAATATTGTACATGTCTTTATGCTCTTTGCTTTGGGTTATTTTTATGGTCCACCGCACCAAAATGTGTATGACTATTTTGGATTTATACACAACTGCAAAAGAATTGAGCTGGCTATAAATTTAAGGGAATAAAGGAACAGAGCAAGTCTAAAAATTAAAATAGAAGTAAATTCTCCCACTATATTGGGTTCAAACCATTCTTCTTATGATTAAAAATATTAAGTAATGAGCCTTCTCTCCATCTCTTTCACAGTTGATTTATCCTTTAATTTATACTTATTATCCTTTGCTTCAACTTTTTAGTTCCCTTCCGAGGCTTCTCTTAGGATGTGTTTTTTTTTCCTTTTAGGGCCTTTAAGGATACCAAATTTGCCTCCTACTCCTTCATCAAGCAGTTTCATCCCTTTCTTTTCTATCAATTACTTCATGTATTTCTTATGTATATAACTGGAGAATGTCTCGAATGCCTTGGGTTTGCCTCTGCATCGCAACCTCCAGGCAGTGCCTATCCAGAGAAAATTTCTAAAGGAGGCCATTTGCCTTCAGTGACCTAGTCTCCTCGTTCTGTGTCTTTTCTCCCGCTCCTGAAATTCTTTCCCCCAATCTCGTCTCGCCTCCCCTCCCCATCAAGTACATGGCCAGTATTTTCATGGTTCTGCCCTGCTCCTCATTATTACATTTTGTTGCCAAGAAATAATCTAAATTCTCTCTTGATAAAGATTGACATGATGCTTCCCTGGGGCGCTTTCATGAGGGAGGGGTAGCAATAGATAGATAGACAGATAGATAGATAGATAGATAGATAGATAGATAGATAGATAGATAGATAGATAGATA
>NW_020954625.1:7598644-7668592 GCF_900497805.2 Vombatus ursinus | reverse complement strand
ATAGATAGATAGATAGATAGATAGATAGATAGATAGATAGATAGATAAAAAGATAAAGCACTTACTAAATGCTTACTCTGGGCTGGGAACCGTGTTAAGTACTAGGGGATAGAAACACAATGTTGTCACTATGCACAAGAAGCTAACATTCTAATAACTGTTCAGGCATTTTTCAGTCATGTCCAACTCTTTGTGACCCCATTAAGGGTTTTCTTGGCAAAGATTCTAGAGTGGTTTGCCATTTCCTTCTCATTTTACTGATGAGGAAACTGAGGCAAATGATGTTAAATGAAGTGCCCAGATTCACACAGCTGGTAAGTTTCTGAGGAATTCTAGTAGGGAAAGATAAAACATGAAAGGGAGCTAGAGATCATGCAGGACACCTCAGAGGCAAAGCCACCAGTGTGGAGGTAAAATTGATGAGAGAGCCAACAGGAAGGGAAGTGAGCAGCATGGTGATCCTCAAGTTATGGTGATCCCAGTGGGGGACTCACCAGTCAGGGAGAAGGTCTCAGTACAGTAATCCCTTGGTGGGCAAGGCAACTGGCGTAGAGGTAGAATAGAATGGAAAGTGACCAGAAAGTTAAGATAACCCATTAAGTATCTAAGCATGAAGCTAATGAAATGAAACAATAGAGTGGCAAATACCAGTCAATAGGCATGAAGAATTAATTACCTTTGGGAGTAAAAGAGCATTCTAGAATTCCTGAAACAATATCACAAAGGCAGTTATCTACTATGCCTATGAATAAAGCTATGCTTGCCTATAAAATATAGGCATGAGTATAATTCTCTATATTTAATCAACAACTATGAGACACACAATGTTAATGTTCTAAGGGACTTTATAGATCATTTAAACCAATATACTCATTTTTGTAGCTAAGGAAATGGAGGCCCAAAAAAGGAAGGTAAAAAGTTGTGATTTTCCATGAAGCCAGAGTCTTGGTGATTTTCATCCAAAGTTTACAAGATTACAATTAGAAATAGGGACTCGAATCTAAGATTGCTTTGGCATAGGGAACTTTTGGCCTAGAAGACCTCTGTCCCATGCAGGTTGGCTCCTCTGTAACTTAGAGGCTGAGAATTGCCTAGTCTAGTGGTGTCAAACTCAAATAGAAACAGGGACCACTAATGCATGCGTAATTATCCCTGAGGGTACTACATATTGACTTAATTTTAAAGTGTAATGTTATATATGTTTTATTATATGTTTATTTCTTTTGCTAAATATTTCCCCATTACATTTTAATCTGCTTCAGTCCACATTCACAAGTGTTCTGGGCCACATACATGTATTTAACACTTCTAGTGTAGGGCACTGGGAGGTTAAGTGATGTGTCACAGAGCCGATCTGTGTCAGAGGCAGGACCAGAACCCAGGTCTTTTTGTCTTTGAAGACATCGTTGTCCAATATACCTTAGAACCTCTTACAGGATTAGTCATCTTCTTTTATTTTCTTGGACCAGAATTTTGATTTCATCAATATAAGTAGTTTGGGCAGCTGGATGGTGCAGTGGAGAGAGTGCAAAGCCTGGAGTCAGGAAGACTTGAGTTCAAATCCAGCCTCAGATATTTACTTGCTATGTAACCCTGGGCAAATCACTTAACTCTTTTCGCCTCAGTTTCTTCATCTGTAAAATGAGCTAGAGAAGGAAATGGCAAACTGATCCAGTATCTTAGTCAAGAAAATCACAAATAGGGTCATAAAGAGTTGGGTGCGACTGAAACAACCAGACAAAAACAACAACAAATAGGTAATCCTCAGTGAAGAATTACTTCTAACAATGCAAATAGGTACCTGCTCTGATACTTAGTCTAAGAGACTTGTCTGCTGTACTTAGTAACTTTCTCAGAGTTGACTTTCTTAGTCAGAAAGACCAATACGTGACAAGACGTCCACCCAGGTCTTCCTGATTTGGAGACCAGCTCTCTATCCACTACACCAATTCTTTCCTCTATTTCTGCTTAACATCCTTCACTACTAGTTAGATACCATTCTAATTCTTTCACCTTTTATTCTAATGGTGACTTTACCCTAGACTAGGGAGATCAGCCATGGAGTACTGTGAGCCAGACTATAGCTATAGTATGGTATTCAGTTAGAATGTAAGGTCCTGGTGAGGGGTTTTCTATGTTATACCCCCACCACCTAACACAGTGCTAGCACTTAAGAAATCTTATTGATTGATTGAATGAATGAATGAATGAAATGAATGAATAAATGATGTAATTCTGAGTGCCCCATTTTAACTAAGAAATGGATATGTTCAGAGTAGAACAAACAAGAGGGTGAAAGGCCTTGAATCCGTGTCATATGAGGATCAAATAAAGGAACTGGGGGGAGGGGAGTTTAGCTTTGGAGAAGATTAGAGACAGAGGGTAGAAAAAGTCACCTTAAACCCTCTAAAGGGTTGCCATGTGGAAGGAGGACTAAATTTTGTCTGCTCAACTCAAAGCTTAGAAGTAAGAGAAGGAAGATACAAAGGGATCAAGCTAGGCTTGGGAGGAAGGACTTCCTAACAATTAGAACTACTCAATAATAGAATGTTCTGCTTGGGGGAGAGTGTGGACTCTTCCACCACTGAGGTCTCTCAGCAAAGGCCAAATGACTGCTTTCAGGTTACCTGTACAGGTGATTCTTGGTCAGGGCCAAATTAGACTAAAAGTCCTCAGAGGTTCTTTCCAATGTCAAAAGTGTGTAATTTAATGTTTCTATGAATCTGTATCCCTGAGGCATTTCAAGTTATAATATGCTGCCAGGTGGCTCTGAGGGTGCAATGTGCATCCAATAGTGGTCAGGGAGGTGGTCATGTAAGTGGCCTTGGTGGCCATGAGGCCATGATGAAGGCTGCCATATGTAATGGAGGATAGGCCAAATGGGAAACTAAAAGGGCCCTTCCAACAAAGTGGATTTTCAACAATTGATGGTTGGTTCAAGTCTTTCTAATTTCTCTAATCCCTACCATAACCCAAAATGAAGAAAAGAATGTTTACTCATGGGCAATGACTCCCAGCACCATAAAAGCCCTGAGATCAACACATTGTGGTCCTGTGTTGGATTTCCCTTGATCTTCTTTCTCTTCTTCGTCTTTCCTCTGGTCTTTTTCTGAACTCCCACCATTTCCACCCCCTCCAATACCACTCAAACCCTTTAGAGTATAAAACTTTCAGACAGTATTCAAAGGAAAATGTTAATGGTTTCTGAAACCTTAGCTAAGTAATAATTAAACTGATATAGCCAGATATAATTTATTTTTACTAATAGGGGAGTTCAGGAGGCTATTTACACTCATAACATTGTTTAGTCAATATATAAATGTGTATGTGTCTGTGTGTGTCTATATGTGTGTGTGTCTATATGTATATATATACATACACACATAATATAATAGTCATGTATAAGATATACATATATTAAATGTAAGTATATAACATGCATTGATTAAATATAAATAAAATATATGCATATATTAAATATAAATGTGATATGCATAGATTCAATATAAATATAATATCTACATATTGGTTTGAGTTTAGGAATGGAAATGATGAAGTCTCCTAATATATCTCAAAATAAATCATGCTTTGATTCTGTTTTCTGAGCCAGGATAGCTTTTTTTTTTAAATATGTATATTTGGCTATCTGCTGATCACATAAAAGGTTATTTTTCTCTTCCATTTTTGGATCCTTGCGTATGCTCATTTCCACTCATCATCTCTGCAAAGATGTGATCCATGGTATCTTTGCCATCAAAACAGCGGATCTGCTTTTGGAGCAGAATGTTGACTTTCATTTAATCATAGAATTACAGTGCTAGAAGAGACCTTGAAAATCATTTTTGACAAAGCAGAGACTATCCAGAGGAGGGTTAAGTAGGGTGATGAGATTATTCAACTTGGCCCCAGAGGGCAGAGCAAGGAACAGTGGGGGAGAGTTGCAGAGTAAGGCAGATTGAAACCAACTACAAAAACAGAAATAAAACCAAAAAAGTCAGCATGGCTCCAGGAGTTCCCTAGGAGGCATGAAGTAGGATGAAGCTGATGACCTGTTGTTGTCTTTTGATCTACAGGCACTGGCAGTCAGGAAATTCAAAGCCAATGGCTCTGACTACTCGAGAGCTATTATTTGGTATCTGTAGTGAATCTATGGCCTTAACCTCCAAGTACTTGTTTGTGTGCATGCCTCAGAAGCTCCTCTTAGCCTCTCTAGTCACCTTAGTTATGCCTGGAATTTAACATGCGAAGTCTATGATACTGGATAATAATATATAATATTGAGAACTCTAGAAAATAGCAATGTACAATGGAAAGAGTCTGGTCAGTATTTGACTTCTCATCCTAGCTTTACTAATTATTGCCTGTGTGACCCTGGGTAAGTCATTTACCTTTTCTGGAACTCATTACACAAAGGGACCAGGAGCCAAAATATTGCTAGAAGCACCCCCAAAACCATCTGGTTAGCCAACTTACAAGTTACTATAAAGGGGTAAGTCATCTAGCAGCACCTATTATTCATCTGACTTTCATCTCTGAGGGAGGAGGAGGGACAGTGGGACGGTGGGTTTTTTTGTTTTTTGTTTTTAGTGAGGCAATTGGGGTTAAGTGACTTGATCAGTCTCACAGCTAGTGAGTGTTATGTGTCTGAAGCATATTTGAACTCAGATCCTCCTGACTTCAGGTCCGGTGCTGTATCCACTGCGCCGCCTGGCTGCCCCGACAGTGTTATTTTTCACCTTTGGGTCATTAACAACAAACAAAACTGCAGAGAGACATAGAGACAGAGACAGAAATATAAGTTGGTATAGCTACAGAGATAAATGTGGTTATAAATCTTGGCATAAAGCTGGAGATATAGCTAGAAGTAGACTTTAGCTAGGTGTTTAGATAGACATAGAGAAAAAGATAGAGCTACAGATAAATATTGACAGAGACAGAGAGAGATTAGTGATATCACCAGAGAAAGCTAGATACAGATGATAGTGATAGGTAGTTAGATAGATAGATGGATAGATAGATAGATAGATAGATAGATAGATAGATAGATAGATAGATGGATAAAAAGATGGAAGGAAGGAAGGATGGATGGATGAATGGATGGATGGATGGATGGATGGATGGATGGATGGATGGATGGATGGATGGATGGATGGATATAGATGAGATGTATCATGGTGTAATAGGGAGCTGGTGTAGAAGCCATATAAACCTGGGTTCAAATCCTACCCCTGACACAAACTGTGTGCTGTGCCCCTGAGTAAGTAGCTTAAACTGCTAATTTACCTAATCTAGGTAACTCTCTAGAACTACAAATTGCAGAGAAGGTGCCAATCTGCATTGTTAGAAGGAGTATCCTTTCTCTAGATGGGGCGGGGCAGGAGAGAGAAAGAGACAGAGACTGGAAGACACATGGTGGGGGCAGCAGGGAGGGAGGGAGAGAGACAGGGAGAGAATGAGGGAGAGAGAAAGAGGGGGAAAGGGAGAGAGACTAAGTCAGAAAGAGAGAAAGAGAGAGATGGAGGATATCCCTCCAAACCTAATTTCATCAGTGGGGGAACTCCCATTGCGGAAATATCCCCTCACACCGATGCAGAACTGCAATTCATAGTCCTTTTATAAAGTTAAATTTTATTTTTAATTTGAACTTAACAAATATCAAATAGAATGGTTGTTTGCAAAAACACCACAGAGCAGAAAAAAGGGCTGCAAATGAAACTGTAGGTCTTTGCTATTCCCATCTATATTTTCTTTTTAAATATAAAGTAAGATCAGTCTGCAGATTTCAAAGCTTGCCTTCTGCTCTGTGCTTTTGAAGATATAATTTTAAGTAAGTGCCCCAAGCACAGAGAGGTTAGGTGATTAATCCACTGTCACATAGCCAATTCCCAGTAGATTTCAGGCTGAAAAGACCCAGGTCTTTCAGATGCCTAGACCATCCTTGTATCTCCTACACCAGGAGGCCACACGTGGCCAACTAGGTCCTCAAGTGAAGCCCTTTGACTGAATCCAAACTTCAATTTGTTCTCTGAAGTTTGGATTCAGCCCCACTTGAGGACCTAGAGGGGCACATGCGGCCTCGAGGCTGCAGATTCCCTACCCCTGCCCTATACTGTGCAACTTCACCATAAAACAGTAATGATCACAATACTAATTACAGTTGTACCAATTATTATTATAAGTACTGGGGGATGCTAACACATTATTTGAATGTTTATAAAATGCCTTCCTCCCAAAGGACCCATGAAGAAGGAAATATAAGTATTATTTTCTCCATTTTTTCATTGAAGGAAAGAAGATTTAAAAAGGTCAAAGTGACAGCAACAGACACAGCTACTGATCATTTCTAACATGAATCTATTTCATTTTGTGTTTCAATTAAGAACCATTTAATCTTTCCTTCCTGCCCTGTCCCTTTAAAAGAAAAAGAAAACTCCATGTAACCAACATGCAGGGGCAATCAGCCCATATATCCACTGGATCCCATTCTGGATCTCTACTCTATCCCCTCCTGTCAGGAGGGGTCAGGATTAGTCCTTCAGTTCTCTGGAATTACGGTTGGTCATTGAATCCATCGGAGTAATTGTGTTTTACAAACTCATTTGTCTTTACGTGTTACTGTATAAATGGTTCTCCTAATTGCAGAAATTGTTCTGCTATTGAATACTAAGGCCAGGACTTGAACCTAGATCTCTTTAGAGTCCAAGGTCAGGGCTCTTTTCATTATGCCATGAAATGTTTGTTGAATTGAATTAAATAAAGCTATGAAGCAGCATCCATCCAGGTGACTAGGCAATAATATTTCCAAAGCTCAGGTCTGCATGCCATGTCTAGAACCTCCAACCAAGCAAATATCACCATATTCCCTTTTACAAAATGTTCACCAGCACACTGTGCCCCAGCAATCAATGGGCAATTTATTCCCATGTTGTTGGCTCTGTTCATAGTGGCCTAGTGATTAGTGAAGAGAAGGTATTTGATCTCCTAAATCCAATTTGTATTTCAATTGTACTATCAGAGTACAGATGTCATCCCTGGTAATGCACTGAAATTGATTTACATTTTAAATGCTTCTAGACATTCACAATAAAGGCATGCATCCTGAACTCACCCTCATTTGGGGCGAGATGTTTGGAAAATGCAACCAATTCTTCGAGAGCCCCATGCAGGAGTTAATTAAACCTCTTCCACCTATTTTTAAAAGAAATAATAAAGAACAACCAAAGAACCGTAACAAAAAGAAAGGCGCATATACTCTGAGAGGGCATGACAAATAGTAGCCTGAGAAATAGTGGTCCTCTGTGTCTCCCTGGAGGCGGTGGACAAGGCACACAGCTACCCCACAGTATAGAGACAACATTTCTTCAGCTGATTTGCTTCATTAAAATGCACAGTTACAACAGACCCTCTTAGAGCCTGCAGCTGAATGAGCTGGGTCTCAGTTTTACTCCAGCATCATGGACGATGTTACAGAGAAAACATCCCTCTCAATCACTTTTTAACTCTGAAATCTCCCTCTGCCAGCATAAAAGGAATTACCCAAGCCCATTTCCACCCATATAGAATAAGGGATGAGACACTGATCAAGATGATTTGGAGCCAGAATGCCATGAAAATATCCTGTATCTCTTTCCAAGTAGTTATAAACAACATTCCTTAAGTCTATTTTAAGGAATGGTTCTTCCTCTTGGCCAAGGACAGCCAATTCTTTTATTATTGTCATACATGTGGCCCTTGAAATTGAGGACTAACTTGCCAGATAATGGAACTCACAAAAGATACGACAAGTTAAAGTCCAAACCACAGCTTTATCAAAGGAAATGTAGCATGCAGTATGATTCTTCAGGATGAATTTGAAGAACTCATGATGAGGCATGGGGAGAGTGGGGGAGGAGAGTGCCAACAGCTGCAGCCTTGACCATGCTATTGTGCCAGCCAAGAGATGGAGCAGCATGGATTGTGGTGTTTAGAAAGACAGAAAGTAAACCAAGATGTCTATGCAGGAAGTGTTTACAAATCTCACTTCTAATTAGGGAGAAACCTTAGGGGAGTCAGGCAAATAACCTCCCCTCACCCTCAGTCTAGGTCCCAAACTAGCATTCTTTACTTGATAAAATCCACAAAACAAACAAATCAAAGTGATTAGAATTGTTCTGCTCACAGAAAAAAAAAAGATTTTTACTTTATTTGAAGTAGGGGGTGGGTGGGATATTTGCAGTGAAGTAGGATGGTTTACATAGTAGAGTGGAAAGTAGAGAAACCGTTGTCAGTTTGCAGGCTTGGGGAAATGATAGATATTCTTAAAGATTGATGTCTCAAGCGGCAAATTAAACTGAAAGATTAATCAGTCTTCCAGGAAAGGGGTGACTGCTGCCTACCACTTTCAAGCTGTTGCCCAGTGTTCAGAGTAGCATCTTTTACATGGCCTTTTTTATAGCCCCAGAGCAGAAAATTTCCAATGTTAAATCTGCTTCTTTCCCCACTAATTCCACATCATGTCTATTTTGTGATCAATTTATTCTCAGCACAATTGCAATTCTATTCAGCGTCTCCCTTTGAAGCATCTGCCCAATGATTCTCTTCTATTGTCTTTCCCCTCTCCCTCCCTTATTCCCAATTCTTCTAAAACCTGGAATCTCTCAAATTCTTCCCAGTGTTCAGAAGATGGGGTGTTATTGTGTCAGGGAACTACGTGCTACCTGAATGCCTGAAGGAGTTAGCAGTTAACTTCCTAGTCAGGGAAGGATGAACAGACTTTGGTTCTGGGGAAAAGAGAGTATATGTATGTGTGAGAGGAAATATGACATATGATGTAATACATGTTATGATTTATGTGAAGTGGCATGATATGACATAATAGAACAAAGAGTAGTATAAAATGTTATGTTATATGTAACATAATGTGATATAATATAATATAATACAAAATGATGCAACAGAAGATCTAAGGTCATAGGCTATCTACAGCCTAAACGTGCTCTCTAGAAAGACAGACAGATAATACACTTGTGTGTATTTTTATATTTATATACATACATGTAGACATATGTTTATATAAACATATACATCTATCTATATGTATGTCTACAGCTGGGTGGCATAGTATATAGAGCACAGGGCCTAGAGTCAGGAAGACTCATCTTCCTAAGTTTAGATCTGGCCTCAGACACTTACTAGCTGTGTGACCCTGGGCAAGTCACTTAAACCTATTTGCCTCAGTTTTCACATCTGTAAAATGAGCTGGAAAAAGAAATGGCAAACCACTCTAGTATTTTTGCCAAGAAAACTCCAAATGGGGTCATAAAGAGTTGTATGTGACTGAGATGACCAAACAACAACAAATACATACACACACACATACACAAATTTAAATGTGTGTGTGTGTGTGTTGCATTCCAGCTTTCTATAGACTTAAAAGAATTGTTGATTCTGGGTTTTAGTTCACAGGACTAGGTTTTTATTTCATTCTTTCCTATGGTACTGTCCCTCACCCCTTCACCCAAGTGCCTGAGGCACAAATATTTCGGGTTATGACTCTTGAATGTTATAATGTTGAATTCCACACAGGGAGGGGGAAGTTACTACATTCTGATGCAACTCATTCCACTTTGGGATGATTCCTATTCTTAGGAAAGTTTTACTCATATTTGTGCAAATTTATGCCTCATTAGCTTTTATCTGAAGCTCAAAGGATAAAATTAGAATATATATTTTGCTAGAAATTATGTATATATACATATATATGCATATGTGTGCATATATATGTAGTATAGTATGTATAATATTATATATATATATATGTATAATACTTTCAAAAAGTCTATTTAAACCCAAGAAATGATTGTCAAAACTCTTGCAAAAAACTTGCAAACTTTCTAAAGGGTCAAATTAAGCCAAAGTCAGATCAACTGCAATAACTAGTCTTGATTCTGGAAAACAGATAATGAAAAACAAAATAAAATATCTTTCCTTTAGCTCAAAAGAGAGGTAGGGAACTACAGAAACAAAGTGTTGCATACTTGTGCTGTCAGACACAGTCATTCTCTTGGTGAATTTTATTGGACTTGGTTAAAAATAAAGGTTCAAAGTGTGTGTAAGTTGGGTGGAGGGGAAGGGGACAGTACAAAAGGAAAGAATTAAATAAGAACCTAGTTCTGTGAGCTAAAGCCAAGAACCAACAATTCTTTTTTTTAATTAATTAATTTATTTTGTTTTCAACAATCACTTCCATAAGCTTTTGAGTTTTAAATTCTCTCCCCCTCCCACCCCACCTTCCTCCCTAAGATGGCGTTCAATCTGATATAGGCTCTACATATATATGTGTGTGTGTGTGTGTGTGTGTGTGTTTGTGTGTGTGTGTGTTTGTGTATATGTATATGTATGTATATATATATATATATATTCCTATTAAACATATTTTCCACATTAGTCATGTTGTAAAGAAGAATTAGAACCAATAGCTGAAGGAAAAAAAAATAGCAAATAGTATGCTTCAATCTGCATTCAAACTCCATAGTTCTTTCTCTGGACGTGGATAGCATTTTCCATCATGAGACCTTTGGAGATGTCTTAGATCCTTGCATTGCTGAGAAGAGCTATGTCCATCAAAGTTAGTCATCCCATAACATGGCTGTTACTGTGTACAACATTCTCCTACTTCTGCTCACTTCACTCAGCATCAGTCCATACAAGTCTTTCCAGGTTTTTCTGAAGGCCACCTGCTCATCATTTCTTATAGCACAATAGTATTCCATTACATTCATACACCACAACTTCTTCAGCTGTTCCTCAATTTATGGGCATCCCCTCAATTTTTAATTCTTTGCCACCACAAAAAGAGCTGCTATAAATATTTCTGTACATGTGGGTCCTTTTCCCATTTGTATGATCTTTTTGGGATACAGCCCTAGAAGTGCTATTGCTGGGTCAAAGGGTGCACACATTTTTATAGCCCTTTGGGTATAGTTCCAAATTGCTCTCCAGAATGGTTGGATCATTTCACAACTTCACCAGCAATGCATTGATGTTCCAATTTTCACACATCTTCTCCAATATTTATCATTTTCCTGTTTTGTCGTGTTAGCCAATCTGATAGTTCAGAGTTGTTTTGATTTGCATTTCTCTAATCAACAGTGATTTAGAGCATTTTTTTCATATGAGTATAGATAGCTTTAATTTATTCATCTGAGAACTGCCTGTTCATATCCTTTGAACATTTATCAATTGGGGAATGACTTGTATTCTTATAAATTTTACTTAGTTCTCTGTATGTTGTAGAAATGAGGCCATTATTAGAGACACTGATTATAAAATTCTTTCCCAGTTTTCTGCTTCCCTCCTAGTCTTGGTTGCATTGGCTTTGTTTGAACAAAAACTTTTCAATTTATTGTAATCAAAATTATCTATTTTGCATTTCGTAATGTTATTTTTCTCTTATTTGTTCCTAACTTCCTCTGTTCTCCATAAATCTGACAGGTAAACTATTACTTGCTCTCCAAGTTTGCTAACAATCCTTAAAAGTCCATAAAAACCCAGAATTCAGTATTATTACTATCAAGAGTCATAACCAGAAATATATGTGCTTGAGACATATGATGGAATAAAGGTGTTCAGTTGGAAGAGGGTAAGGGACCAGGGCACTAGATTATATGGGGGAAGACAGAGACCCCAGGATTCTGACATGAAGCTTTTCCAATGAAAGGGATCAGCTAGGTCAACCTAGTACATGGAAGGACAAAAAGTATTGTTTAGACTCTCTGATTTTGGTACCATGTAGCAAAGCCCCACTTGCCCTGTTCTAGTTCCATATCCAACACTAAACTTGCTGTATGTTAACTGGGTTGTGTTTATAATATCCCTTTTCCACCTCCATTTTATCGGCCCAGGAGAAGGATTTAGTTCTTGCCTTTCAACATGGGGCAGATTTATATTTAGCTATTTTTAAACAATGAGAAAGGGCAAAGATGAAAACCTCTTTCTGGCATCTGCAGTGCAGAAGAGCTGAAAATTCACAGGTCTTAAATACAATTCTTCTAAATCCTTCCTGAGTGGGCTTATTAGCTAATTAGTTAGTTGATGATTGTGAACTGTTAAATCTTATTAGAATTTTTTTTTCACACAGGTTCGGTGAGAAGGAAATTACTAGCTAAAATTCAAAACGCACCATGCCAAAGCTTTTCATGTTACACCTTCACAAGGTGATCCCCATCACAGGTTTTGTTTTGTTCGCTTGTTTTGATTTTTTCCCACTTTTGAAAATAGCCTCAGCATAAGCTCATCTTTCAACTGCGCCACTGGCTTTCTCTAGTTCACAGTGAGTTCTTTGCCAAGTGATTCCTTTGGTGGTCATCAAAATATTTTAATAGCAACAGCAGCCAATGTGTTAAATGTGCTTGCTTATAGAGAACTGTGTTGCCTCTAGAAATCAGAGGCAAGGACTGTTTGGAAGATGAGAAAGAAAGGAGAAGGGGAAGGAGGAAAAGAGTTTTACCTGAGGAAGGCCTTGCTTTCTTTCTTTTTTGAAATATGAAATATTTGAAATATGAAAGCCTTTAGAATTTTGTCAAGTCCTTAAACTCAAGTCTAGTAGATGGAAAGCTCTTGAATAATTCATAATTTTGACATCTGCAAAGCTTTGGAAGGAATTTCTTTGTCTGTTACGTTGCTATCCCCCCACCTCTTACCACAACTCCTGTCTGAACATAAATACTCAGATTTCAGAGGTAGAAGGTGGCAGGGAGTCCTGAGGCCATCTAGTGTCATCTATACTGTGGCAGAACTCCCCTCTGTAGCATTCTTGAGGTCATCTAGTCAAGGGACTCCACCACCTTGCAAGGCAGACCATTCTACTTTTGCTCAGCTATGCTTATTAGGATTTTTTGGTTCAGCCTTCTTGGGACAACCCAACCAAATTTTTGTCTTCTTCTATGTGACAACTCTTCAAACACTTGAATTCATGGATCGTGTCTCCATTGCCTTTTCTTTTTCAAGATAACTACGAGCACCACCTCATCCCATCCCCACCTCCCATTCCTTCAAGTAGCACTTGTATGACTTTCTTCTCCAATTTGTTCACCTTCTTAGTCACCTTCCTTCAGACCAGTTCCAGCATGTCAGGGCCTTTCCTAAAATGTGGCACCCAGAAATCAACACAATATCCTAGATGTATTCTACCCTGGACAGAATTTAGAAGGACTGTTACCTCTTTCATTTTGGATGCTATGTCTTGATTTATTCAACTTAAGTACGGTGGTCTAGCAGAAAGAGGGCTGGCTTTAGAGTCCAAAAGAATCCAGGTCATAATCCTGCTTCTGAAACATTCCAGCTATGTGACAATGGGATGTAGTAAGTTCTTAATAAATGTTTGATAGATTAATTGAATTAACCTACAAGTCACTAAGACAACTCTCAAAGACTATAAGTTACAGATGAGTTGTTAATCAACATACCTAGAAGGAATTTATATACTGGAAGCTAACTGTACCAATGAAATAAAAGGTCCAGACAACAGGAAGGAATGAAAGAAGGAAAGAAGAAAGGAAGGGAGGAGGGAAAAAGCAAGTCTTTATTAAGGACCTATTATGTGTGAGGTACTGCACTAAGCACTTTACAAATATTATTTCATTATATCTTCACAACAACCCTGGGAGATAGATTCTATTATTATCTTCATTTTACAAGTAAAAAAAAAAAACTGAGGCAGACAAGGGTTAAGTGACCGTCAAGGGTCACACAGCTAGTGTCTGAGGTCATATTTGCACTTACTGTCCTTACTCCAAATCTAGCACTCTATCCTCTCCACCAACTAGCTGCCGACAACAACCAAAATTATAAACACTTTTTTCCCTGAGATATTACACTGCTGACTCATTCAGAGCCTGTAATCCACTAGAACCATGAGATCTTTTTTTTCCACAGAATCAGTGCTCTAGTTTCTAGGATTCCTGCATCTTCTATTTGGTAATTGACTTCTTGAGCCCAGCTGTAGGACTTTATTTTTATCAAGTTCACTGCATGGGAGTGGGGAGTCTGTCACCCCACATTGTATTCTGAAATCCATTGTCTAACATTTTAGCAGTGCCTCCCAGCCAAAAAACGTCCCAGATCATTTTAACAGGTAGCCTCAGATAGCTAGTATTTCTCATATGATCATATTTCTCATATGTTCATCAAAACAGGGAGGCTTCAAGATGAGTAATGAGAATTGTCAACCTCAAGAGTGAGAGCACGAATATTGTAATGGAAGGGAAAAAAAACAGGAATATAAAAACTTGATGCCTAGGAGGCAAGTAGGTGGCATAGCAGATAAAGAGCTGGGCTTAGAGTTGGGAACACCTTTGTCTAAATTCTGTCTTAGGCATAGAAGAGTTACATAACTCTAGTCAATTCATTTATCCTCTCTCAATCTTAGTTTACTCATCTGAGAAAAATGATAATAATATCTATCACCTTCTTCACAGAGTTTTAGATAGGATCAAATGAGATAATATATGCAAAGCACTTTGCAAGTCTGAAATGTTATATCAGAGTCAACTAGCATTACCACCAAGTTGAGTGTTATTTGCAGTCAGACACAGATTTTAATTCAATTAACCATTTGTTAAGTATTTGCTACATGCAAGTCACTGCTAGAAACTGGCAATACAAACTTTCTTTTTTTTTAATCTTTATGTTTTTGATTTGGTCATGGACAGGACCAAGTAGGCCAAAGGTAATTTCATCATTTTTTTTCCAGCCTTTTTCTTCTCTTTCATAGGTTTTCCAGCCCAACCTACCTTCCTTGAACATTTCCTTTCATTCTTTTTCTCTTCAACATTCCCCTTAATAAAAACCGCCTGTCAACTAGCTTTTCAGATAGAAGGAGGAAAAGGACACTCTCTAGGCTTCTCAAAGCAGGGGACACTGGCATTGAACTTTCAATAAAGCTAAGAATTAACAAGTGGAAGTGATGAGTGCATTGCAAGGATAAGGGAAATAGCAATGGTCAAAGTATGGAAAGAGGGGTTGTGATAATGGTCTTGGGGAAGATAAAAGACTGGAACTTAGAATGTATACAAGGGACTTAGGTGAAATAAATTTGGAAATAGAGGCTGAAGCAATATTCTGAAGGTACAAGGTTGAAGAGTTTGGATTTTATCCTAGAAGTAATGGTGAACCATTATGTATCATTGAGTGGGGAAAGGAAAGGGTCAGACCTGTTGTAGGAAAATCACTTTGGCAACTCTATGGAAAATGGATTGGAGAAAAAAGACACTGGACACAAGGGATCAATTAGAAGGCAACTGTCACAGTTCAGATGAGAGGTGACAGGGCATGAATGAGGGTAATGGTCACATGGGTAGAGAGAACAGGACATATGTAATAGAAGTTTTAGAAATAAAGTTGGCAAGATTGAGCAACTCATTGGATATTGATGGTAAGAAGGAAGAGTCAAGGATGACATTAAAATTGAGTTGTTTGATGACTAAAAGAAAGGTGGTATCTTTAATAGAAATGGGGAAATTTAGATGAGGAGTAGATTTACAGATGGGGTTGGGGAGATGCTGAATTATGCTTTGGGTACATTAAACTCTAGATGTCTAGTTGGCTCCCAATTGGAGGTATCCAATAAGCAGTCTTATCTCTGCTTCCTCATTTTCACAACTCCTTCAATGCTTATTTAGCTCAAATCCCACATTCTGCATATGGCCTCTCTCCACCTTTACTTGTACCTTCCCTCTAAGACTACCTCCAATTTACCTTATACAGATCTTGTGTTCACATAGTTACTTAAACATTGTCATCCCCATTAGAAAGTGAACTCTGTAAAAGTAAGAGCTGTAGGCTTTTTTTTTCTTTATCAGTATCTAGAGCATCACACACCTACTCAGTACTTAGTAAATGCTTGTTGATTGACTGATGGCTGGAAACTCAGGAGAAGGATTCAAATTGCATATATAAATTTTGGAGTCATCTCCATTGATGTGATAATTGAACCCATGAGGGCTTCAGTAAGGAAGAGTGTATAAAAGGACAAAAGAAGAGTGCCCTGGACAAATCTTTGAGGCAATCCTCCATTTTGTGAGAAGCAACAAAAAAAGGTAATTCAGTGATAGAACATAATAAGGGACAATCACTGAGGTAGGAAGAAAACCAGGAGAGAACAATCTTACAGAAGCCAAGAAAACAGAATATGTAGAAGGTAGGATGGTCAAGAATGGCATAAGCTTTAGAAAGGTCAAGAAGTGTGAAGCCTAAGAAAAGATCACCAGACTCAGCATAAAGATCAAAAAGTACTAGTATTGTTGCTGTTGTTGTTATTAATACCATTAGTAGTGGTAATAGTAGTATTTAATACTATCATGTGTAGAACCCAGGGCAAATAGTATGATACAAAATTTAGACCAGACCCATTCCCTGTCCTCATGGAGCTTCCAGTGCAGTCTTTGTTGTGCAATGGCCACTGCTGGTTTCATTGTAAAATCCTTCTTTTCTGGGTTTGCAATTAGAATTCTACCCAACACAATTTGATTAATGTATTATTTACTTGATGTTCATTGATCCACGGAGCTGAACCACAAGATAAAACATGGCTCATTTTCTTCCCAGCATCTGTAACTGTAAGACCAATGCCATAGCACCTTGGAGGTACCAGCCCCCGAAACAAACTACCCCTCTTATTGAAGGGATGGGATAACTAACAATTTGTCTCTTTGGTCACTATGTCATTGCCTGGACATTTACTGTTGAAATAACGTACAATAAATTTCTGAAACCCATTGACGAGCTATAAGTGAGACCCCAACGAGATCCACCACAAATCTCAGTGAAATATCCCTTCATAAGAAATCATGGTGGGCCAAGGAGGAAAGAGAAAGAAGAAAAGGCATGAAATTAACCAAATATGAGCTTGATTAATTTCAAACTCAAGGAACTAATTTTAAAGGTTAATGTATTAAAAGTCAAGTAATATTCATAAGCATTCTCAAAGCTATATAGAGAGAAACATTGGGATATAACAAAGGACACTAGACATGAGTTCAAATCCTGCTTCTAACACTTACTACCAATGTGATCAACAAATCACTTAACTGCCCTGTAAATGAGCATTAAGATCTACCACCCTCTTAGAGTCCTTGTGAAAAAAGGTCATTGTAAAACCTTAAGACAAATATGTATGAACTGTTGATATTATTCTAAGGGAAGCATTTGGTCTTATGTAAAGGCAACATGGAATGATGGATAGAGTAGGAAAGTCAGAGTCCAGCAGCCCTGATTTCAAATTGTGACTATGGCACTTACTAGTTGTGTGACTATGGGTAGGTCATTTAACTTTTTTGAGCCTCAATTTTCTTGTGTTAAATGTGAGTTATTATATCTGTGGCTTCTACTACTACACAGGATCATCACAAAATTCAAAAGAAAGACTATATTCAAAGCATTTTAATGTCTTAAAATACAATATACATTTGGTTGTTATTCTGTGAAGGTATGTATCAAAGGCTGAGCCAGACAATTTGAAAGTTTCCAGGCTATCTTGAGTCAGAGGAGATGGAGTTCATTGAGCATTGGGAAGGGAGCTGTTCAAAGGCATATTAAAAACATTCAGCCTTTCCCATTGCTTATCTTGCAGAGTCTCCATAGAACACAGCTGTGAAGGTTTGTTTTTGAAGCCACGTTTATGAAAGTCCCTTGGTCTCTCAAGTTTCAATCATAAAGATGGTATTTAACAAAGGATCCTCCATCCTACCTCTACCCTTACACTTCCCGCTGGTTTGTAATTGGGCAAGAGTATATTAATCTTGATGTAGCAGTTATAGAGATTCTTAATGGAGAGTACATGTTCTGATGCCTCTTTCTTTTGTTCCAATGATGTTGGATGAAATCAAGAAAGTGTTTATTACACAATAATCATTCTGCACAGCAAACTCAAACACCAGCACTGTGAGCGTCCTCTTGGAAAATCAACTTGAAGAAGAGAAAAACTCAATTGTTGTTTGTTTGTCTTTTAAGCTACTATTTAGCAATGGATAGAGAATTGGATATGATTAAAGTCTTTTTGTGCATGTTTCAAAAGTTTATACACTGTACAAATTAAAATCCAGTCTTTTAATGCTTGGCAAAGAAAAGACTGCATGATGCTATGTTCAGACAACTTTTCAGGGCATGTCAAAGTCATGCTTGAAGATAAGAGTCTCTCAAATCATATGTATTTTAACAATACATGAAAGAAGGCACAGATGTGGAAATTACAAGGCAGGAAGGGCAGCATTTACTAGGATGATTAAGTATGACAGAGAGAAAGTGATTTGCTCGGGAAGACCTCATGTTTCAATTCCAGGATTCCCGATTGGCAAATCCACTCCTTCCATATAAGCTGAAATATTTGTTACAATTAAGAGGTTGGTTTTCCATTGAAATTCTTTAGTGATGATTCAACATGGCTTAGAGATAGGGTCTTGAAGATGATTATAAGTTGAATATAAACTCTAGCAGATAGCCTTTTTATAGTTGCATGGTAATGGACTATGTCATCTGAAGACCAACTTATTTAAAATAATAACCACAATAATAACAGCAGGTGATTTTTTTTTTCTTTTATAATCTCTCTCACTACACCCATATTGAATATTATTAATTAAAAAGTAAAGCCCTCAGTGCATATGTGCATAGTCCCTTCAATAGAAATTTCCATAGTGGACATGTCCGAAAGTGTATGTCTCTTTAAATATATGAAATCCATCACCTGTCTAGCAGGAAGTGAGTGGCATTCTTTTAGACTCATCGTCCAAATGATGACTCATAGTCACCATTGCACTGATAGAGGTCAAGTCTTTCAAGTTGTTTTTCTCTTTATGTTGTTATTATTGTATGAGTTGTTCTTCTAGTGTGGCTCACACTTCTCATCACAGAGTTCATCCAAGTTTCCTCCAAAGTAGTTGTAACACAACAACATTTCATTTCATGCATCTGCCTCAATTTATCTAGCCAATTCTCCAATTTAGCTTAGCTAAATTTGAAGAGATTCATCACCCAGATGTTGATCACCAGAGAAGAACTACTCATGGTAACAACAGTTTATTGAATCATCTACTATGGGATTTTGAGGCTGTGATCTGCATCAAAACAGGAAAATTCACATAGATGAAATTATAGATTCCTTAAGCACCATCACCTGCTAGATCCCCTCCAAAATTACCTTGAATTTTTTATATATGCTTACATGTAGACCTGTACATATTCCAGCCACTGAAAGAAAGGAAGCTTCTTGAGGGCATGCAATGGTTTATTTTTGTATTTGTATGCTCAATGCCTAACACCATTTCCTGACATGTTGTTGTTCAACGTTCAGTAATTTCAATCATGTCTGACTCTTCATGACCCCGTTTGGGGTTTTCTTGGCAAAGATACTGGATTGGTTTGCTATTTCTTTCTCCAGATCATTTTACAGATGAGGAAACTGAGGCAAATAGAGTTAAAAGTGACTCACCCAAAATCACACAGCTAGCAAATGTCTGAGGCCACATTTGAATGCAGGTTTTCCTAACTCTTGGTCTGGCACTTTATCCACTACACTGCCTAGCTTCCCTGCCCTGCTCTTGGAAGGTCTTTAAGAAATGATTGATTGGAGAGTTTTCTGAGTTCAGACTTAGAGCCTTCCTAGATTGATAGGGCACACCAGAGCTATTGTTGTTTTTTTTTTCTTTAGTCATTGAAATCTCAGGGTTCATTCTCTACCATGAGGAAGCATCAGAAGATGAGACAGTAAAGGAACAGGTAGCATATATATGTAAATGATAAGAACTGGTCATAAGTACTATAGGATTTCAGTGAAGAAAGAGAACTAGGGGCTGGTGTCATGGAAAAAAAATCTTTGAAAAGGGCAAAATGAAAACTGCCTAATAATTCTAGTTATCCAAAAGGGCTCTAATGGGAATGGGGGTGGGGGGAGTTCTTCCTTACTGTCAGTCTTCAAGCAAGGGTTGGATGGGTTCCTTTTGAAGGGGATTCTGGTTCTGAAACCTAGAGTCTTAGAGAGTTATCTGGGCCATTGAGAGGTAAGTCCCACAGGCACTTTGGGCCAGATTCAGTTCTTTCTGATTTGAGGATGGCCTTCTATCTTCTCATCTCTGTCCACTACGCTGGTAGAGGGAGTTTCCTCACCAGGACTTCACTACATCAATGTAACTACAAGTCTGCCTCTTCTTCTCTACTTCCATGCTCCTCCCAAAAAAACTCTTCATGATAAACCCAAGAGGTAATGAAATTATCAACACCAAATTGATTGTACGTGTTGAGCACCTACTATGTGCTAGCCAGTGGAGATACAAATGCCAAAATGAACTATCCCTGCCCTCAGAGAGCTTATATATCCTATAGGTAGACAGCATTTATAACTTGTAAACATATAAATATATACAAATATATACTAATAAGTAGAATGCCATAGTGGATAGGATATTGAACCTAGTGTTAAGAAGACCTTGGTGTGAATCTTGCCTCAAACACATATTGCCCATTTGATGAAAAGCCTGCCATTTACCTCTCTAAACTTGTTCCTTTATCTTAAACATGCAAATACTGGCTGGATTGAATGATCTCTAAGAGATCTTCCAGCTCAAAATCTATAATCCTATGAAAATAGATGGTGTCCCCACAGTTTTAACTATTAAAGTTTAAAAATGCAGTAAGACTTTTGGGACATCCTGTATAAGGATAGGGACGAGACCTGTGATTTCATTGGTGAAGGGAATTTCATTGTGAGAAAACTCCCTCTACCAACTCCGATCAGAAATTTCTTTGCAACTTCTAGTCTGAGAGAGTTGCCTTGATGACTGAGAAGTTACAAGACTTGGCCAGGGTCATACAACCAGATTGTATCAGCAGTAGAACTTGAATCCAGGCCTTCCTCACATCTAGTACATCTCTCTACCCACTACACCACCCTGCTTCTCTTTCTATATGAAAATATAGACATAACAAGATGAAAATTTTAGGGGGAGTCACCAGCACCTAGGGGGAACTAGGAAAGTTTTTTATGTAGTGGTAGACTCTTGGGCTGAGAATTGAAGTGATAGAAGGGTTCTCCATATCTTGGCTCCAGGCATTTTCACTTTCTTTCTGTCAATACTGGAATGTTTTAGCTCCCCGTTCTGCTTATTAGCTCTGCTGGATTCCTTTAGTTGGGACTAAAGCCCCATCTTCTGTAGGAAGTGTTTCCAACCTCCCCACTCAATTCTAAGACCCTCTCCCTTTTCATTATTTCCTATTTATCCTGTATAGACCTTGTTTGTATGTATTTGTCACTTCTTCCATTAGATTAGGAGCTGCCTGAGGGAATGAACTGTCTTTTGTCTCTTTTTGTAACCATACAGCTTAGCACAGTAGCTTAACATAGCATATGGTAGGCACTTCATAAATGCTATTGATTGCTTTACTGATAAATGACAGAGAAGAAAAGCAAGAATGCAGTCATCACCACTCAGGTCTTATAGATAAAGAAATCAGAGAGGGGAAGCATTTTGTCAAAGTCTCAGCTAGCAAATGGCAAAATCATGGATTAGACCCAGGTCTTTTGCCTCCTATTCCAGTTTGCCTTCGATTATCCTACCTTGCCTTGGATTCCAGATGGGGCTGAGATTCTGAGCCTAGAGAAGCTGAAAAGGTATCAAGGAAACCTGGCTGAAATGGGTGATTTGAGTCCAAAATCTGTGACTTTTAGCTGCTAATCCTAATTTGTAAAGTCAGTCAATATTTTCTGCCTTGCTGAGGCCATTTCCTCCCTCAAACTTTCCATACTGTAAGATGGGAACCCAAATCACTGCAGACACTACTAGAAAGTGGAACGGCCATGTGCCTAACAGCTGCACAGTTTCCAAAGGGCAGCCCCTAAGATTAAAGTGAAAAAAAAAAAGAATTCCTATTATAATTGAAACTACATAGAGGACAGAGCTAGCCAGATTGAGATGATCTGAGTGAGCATGGTCCATGCAACTTCCAAAGAGACTTGGGGGCTTTCAATGGGAAGGAAATCATTTTCAGGTTGACCCGAGTGATTACTTTTTAGTAGACTATAATGATCTTGAATCTGAAAGAAAAGAAAGTACTTTGGGATGATAGAATATTGAAGCTGTGAACTAGCTGATATGGGTGATCTAGCCCAACTCCAGATTTGTTCCTGGTTTTTTTTGTTTGTTTGTTTTTGGAAGAAGCTAGGGTTTAAAGAAGGGAAGTTATATGACCACAGTTACAGAGCTAGGGAGAAGCAGAGCCAGCAGTGGCCAGGTGTGGGTGTGCCAGGTTTGATTCTACTCTCTCTTCCTGTCTCTGGCTTCACCACTCTCCAGAGGATCCTTCAGGCAAACCTGGTTTTATGTCAATTTCCATCTACCACATGGGTCCTTATGCAGTGTATTCTGGCAAAACAATTATCTCCCTGAATCCTGAGCTACTTTAGTGGAGAAAAGTATGGAATAGGGGAAAGAGTGCCCAGGAATCCCAGCTCTGCCACTCACTACCTTTGTATATGGGGTGTTCAAGCAAGACTAGCACCTCAGGTGTGAGGGCTTGCCAAGCCCTTTTCAGGGCTACTCAGGGACATCTTTGGTATCTACCTATCAATTAACTCTCACCTGTGACTCCAAGAAACTGTAGCATGCAGAGCAGCATACCCAAGGAAAACTATCTTAGCAGACAGGTTAAACCAGGTTGTGGGTAATTGACAGGCTTCAAACCCATTGGTGAGTTAGGGTGTGTCTGCCCCAAGCATGTAAAGACTTCCGCTAGTGGAATAGATGGAGAACAATTTGTTCTAACAGCCATGAAGGTGGCTGAAGCAGGCACTGTAGAGTGCTTAGAGCTTGGTCAGATGTCTAAGACACCAAGGTTATTCACTGCTTCCTGGGCCATCACCAGTCATCTTCACTTTTGTCTTGCTACTGGACTTTGATGACTCTGGAAGAGAGATTGAGGCCAAGGACTTTGTGCAACTTTATGCTAAATCCAATTCATATGAAAGTCAAGACCTCACCCCATGTTGTCATTGGTCCTCTTCAAAAATGAAGGACAAACAACAATGATGACGACCTTGAACAAGTCTCTTTACCACAATGGGCCTGAGTTTCCTCCTTTATAAAATGAAAGGGGCAGGGGTCAGACATGACGACCTTTAAGATCCTTTCCAGCTCTATGTGTATGATTATATGATCCTATGAAAGTGGCAATAGTATCTTCAAGCCTAGTGCCAGGACAGATGTATCTGTCCGACCCCTGGGTTGGCTACTCATGTTACCACTCCTTGTTTAATTCTGACCAAATCAATCAATTAACAATCCATCAACCAACAAGGATTTATTAAGCATCTACCATGTAGCAGGCAATGTGTTCTAGCACATGCTAGGGCTACAAGGAAAAAAAGAAAATAGCCCCTGACCTCAAGGAACTTACATTCTATCATAAAGACTGTGTGTGTGCTCATGCTCACACACACACACACTATATATATATGTATATATATATATTTCCTGTCATGCTGAGCCCATTTCCTCCCTCAAACTTTTGCTACTGGGACTAAAACCATTTTAGCTGAGTAGAAGAGCAGTTATCTAATAGCTGTATAGTTCCTGATGGTGCTAACATTAAAATGATGTGTATGTTGAACAGATGTATACATAAATATGTATATATAAGATATACGGGTATATAGTATATAAATATATACATGTACATACAATACATACACATGTATGCATTATGTATATGTATATACATGTGTGTATTACACGGTAAAGTCTGTGGTGGGTGAGAGCCCTTGAAAATGTAGCCTATAGAACAGTTTGAAGAAGCCAAGGGATCCTAAGAGGCAGAGATGATGAGGAAGCCCATTCCATACACAGGAGACTGTCAGTGCCAAGCCTCAGAGAGGAAATAGAGGGTCAGGCATTAAGCCTGTTTGGCCACAACACAAAGTGCAAAAGGTAGAATTATATAGAATAAGGAAGGAAAGGTAAGTTAGGGGCAGGTTGTGAAGGGTTTTGAAAGCTAAGCAAAGCTCACTTTCTTTTCCTTATACCTGCATTAAAAAAAGCATAGCATGCACACTGGAGGAGGTGGCAGCCCTGTTGTATTGTGCCCAGTAAGGCCATATCTAGAGTGTGGAGTCCTATTCTGAGAGTGACATTGTAGGAGACATACCAGTCATTCAGTGTTTTCAGAGGAGGGCTCATCCAGCTTATTGTTACTATTATTGTTAAAACCTGGTGCCAAGGACCGAATATAATATTTCACATGTGCTCTTCAGAAGGTTAGGGAAATGTAAAAACTATGAGATAAAAATGATCAAAGGTACTAGGGATGATTATAGAAGGGTTGGGGTGAGGGGAGCTGATCAGGACACTCCCTCATTCAGCTTGACAAGCTTATGTACCAAGAGTCCTTTAATTCTTGGCAAGCCTTTGGGGCATTTGCATGCATCTTTCCTGAGCACAGAGATGCCAATCAGCACCTTATTAAGAAGACAGCAACAATTCCTAATTAGGTCTCAGACACAAAGATTATCCTAAGACGAAATGGTTGTTATGGATTCATCCCTTAATGGCTTAAAATATTGATGGGTTTCAGTGATAGAGTTTGTTTCAGTAAGAACTGGTTGCCTAGGACTCTTGGGAGGATGGACCCTTATCAGAAAAGTGATTCCTCTGTGATTTTTATCCCCCTTTTAACTGCTCCCTTACATATTTCTTCTAGAGGACCAAGGAATGGGTGAGATGAGAGGTAGGATTTCCCCCCTTTACTCCACTGGAGAAGAAAAATGAAAGCTACTATGTTTGTGCTCATTCACCCTGAGTCCCTTTTATACTCTAGGCATTGTGATCCCAGAATCTAGCCTTCCATAGATGGAAAGATTTCTTAGGGCTTGGGGTTTGCCATAAGAACAGCTATAAGTTCAAGATTTCGGAGATCTAAAGATATAAAGAGATAAGAAAGGTTCTGGAACAGTGAACCCATCAAAAGAAGGATATGAGTCATGTGTCTTTGTGACTATTAGATAAGCAAGAGGACCATACCTAAAGCATAAGAGAGAAAGAGATTGGAGTCTCACCATCCCCTATTATAGTGAGTTATTTGGACAGTGCAGGTCAGTGGTATCAAACTCACATAGAAACCATACACAAGGTTCCCTGCAGGCTGCATATTGCCTTAGTTTTAAAATGTCATTTTATCAATGTTTTATTGCATTTTTATTTATGTTGCTAAATATTTTCTAATTGAATCTTAATCCGGTTGAGGCCACACTCAGGAGCGTTGTGAGTGCATTCAGCCCATGGACAATATGGTTGATATGTCTAATGAAGTTGGTAGAAAGATGTCCTTAGATCCACACAGACAAAGGTCCAAGAAGTCTGGCCTCAGATACATTGTGGTTGTGTGACTCTTAAACAAATCATAGGATCCTGGGCCCAGGTAAAACTCTTAAGACTACAGATTATCAATGGCTGATCTGAACCAGCATAATTCCCATACCCAAGAAGAAATGATGGGCTTGAGCCAAAATATAAATTGATTATTATCCACCTGGTTTACTCATGTGACCAACAAATCTGTCCATCAAAGTAGCAAGTTCTAGAAAGAGGTGTTTTGTTTTGTTTTGTTTTTGAATCAAATTCTGAGACCCAGCATAGTATAGTGAATAAAGTGTTGGCCTTGGAACCAGGAAAACCTGGTTCAACTGCTGCTTGGAAACATAAAGCCTGTGTGTCCCTGGGCAAGTCATTTAACCAGGCAGTGATCTTAGCAACTCTCTAGAACTAGAAGTTGCAGAGGAAGTTTCCACCTCCAGGAGGTCTCTATGCCAATTTTTCACAGGCTTAATCCTATCCCCCCTATCCCTAAAACCATCTCTATTAAGGAAGAAGTTGGTAATGTAGTATATATTTATTTTTCCCCAACTAAGCCAATGGGATCTTTGTGTCTAGAGGAGTGAACTAGGAGGGAAGAATCCTGGGAAGCATCACCATTTAGAATACTTCCGCTGAAGGGCTCTGGGTGGCAGCCAAAGAGCCAGGAGGAGTTAATGACCTTCTCTAATCTCTTTCCTTACTCACGGTCAGTGACTTTGGTCCTTGGCAGCATAAAAGCCCAATCAGTAACAATTGCAAGTTTGCAGAAGAAGCGATCAGCAAAGGCAGAATGAAAAGCCGTGCTCTGTTCAGTGTTCACTTATCCTTAGCATGAGCACATCCCTTCAGGTTACCCTGAGTGGTTGATAACCTACCTGGAGCTTCGACCCATCAACTCCGCATGTTGGCAATTGCCTGAATCTACCCAGCACCTTCCCTCAATTTCCCAAATCACTCATAAAGATGTTTAAAGAGGGGTTTGGTAGTCTTCTTCAAATGGGCTATTTGTAGCAGCACTGAGCCATTTCGGAAAACCTCCCTTGCCCCACACTCACTTACAAACATCTGCCAGGAGAAAATGGAAAAGGGATCAACAAGGAGGCTATTTTAGGATTTTCTGTCTTTTAATCAAAGACCCAGTGATTACATATAATACTTTATGTTTCTTGGGGCTTATTTTTTTTTGAAAGATAAATCATATAACCATCCTTTCCTAAAGTATTTTTCAACCCTTGGAAGAGGAATATTGTAACTTTACCGTGGGCAGCATGACTCATGGAACATTTCTTTTTTTAAAAAATAGACATAGAAAGATCGACATTTTAAATACTGACATTCTCTTCCTATGGAAGTTAAACTTCTTGAGAACGAGGGCGGCTAGTTTGTATCCCCGGCACCTAGCAACACCAGACAGAGAATGGGTGCTTAATAAAGGCTTGTTGATTAATATAAACTGCATATGTGTGTATATATAAATACATATATATGCACAAATATATATGCATATTTATGCATATATACATACACATGTATACACACATATACACACACATAATACTAGTGTCATATGTTGGAAAGAATCTTTGGAGACCTAGATTCAAATCCTACCATGACTCATTACTTATATAATCCTGAGCCAATAAGTTCTCATCTTATTGGCCTTGGGCAACTCTATAGAACTTATGTACTAAATCTTAGATCACAGTGGGTGGAGGGAAAGGGTCTCTATCCTGGGAGTGCCCCAAGTATTCATTACCTCACTTGCAAGAAGAGGCAGCCAAAACTTCATCATGTGCATTGGAAAAGGAAATAGGCTAAAATTATGATGAGAGCTCCTAGGTAGCTAACCCAAGCAAGGACTAGCAGTCATTCGCCAATCATTTATAAAGCGTATAAGCTCTTCCAGACAACATTTAGGTACTGGGGAGACCTGGAAAACATACAAAGACAAAGAATGAAACAGCCTCTATTTGGAGGGAGCTTACTTAATTCTAACATCCGTGACAGTAACCTTGACCTATCAAAGTAAATCCTTGAAAATGTAGAGAGATTCTATAGGGATGATTTATAGTAAAGCCTATGCTTCTGTCTCACAGGATTATGGTGACACTAGCTGTGTGACCTTGGGTAAATCACTTAAAATCAGTTTTCCTCAACTGTGAAATGGGGGTAACACTCTACTTCCTTCCCAGGATTATTAAGAGAATCAAATAAGTTAATATTTTTAAGTGCTTAGCACAATCCCTGGCACATCGTAAGCATTATGTATGTTATCTATCTGTCTGTCTATCATCAAATGGTTGTTAAAAAGCTCTAGAAAGTGTAAAGTAGCATATACAGAAGACTGCTATTGTCATGACCATCTTTTCCAAATCCCCATAAATTTACCACCTGATGAATGACAAGACAAAAAATGATTAAAACAAACACAAGTAAACTACCTCTTTCCAATGATTCTCCACAAATGTTGCCAAAATAATATTCCCAATACACAGGCATGACTGTACCACTCTCCTGCTCAAAGACCTTCAGGTGCTCCCTATTACCTCTAGGAAAAAATAAACTCCTCAGTTTGGCATATATGCTACTTCACAGCATATATGATGACTCTATCACTCCTTTCCAGCCCTATCCCATGGCTCCTCTTCCTATCAGCTACGTTCCAACCCAACTAGACTAGCAGCTGCTCTCTGAATTCCATATTCATTCTTCCCCCTCCGTATAACCCCATGGGCCTTTTGCACTCTCTCCTCTTCTCTAGGGGCCGTAGTAGACAGTGCACTGGACTCCAAGAAAGGAAGAACTAAGTTCACTTGTGGCCTCAGACTCTTACTTAGCTGTGTGGCCCTGGGCAAGTCACTTGACTGCTGTCTGCCTCAGTTTCCTTAACTGTAAAATGTGTCTAATAACTGCACCTCCTCCTCAGTGTTGTTATGAGGATCAAATGAAATAATATTTGTAAAGTGCCTTGAAAACTTCAAAAAGATATATACGTATGATTATCTTCTTCTTGTTATTAATTTCTACCTGTCAAAATCTTTATCTGAGAAATAGGAGCTAAGTAACAGAGTGGATCAAATTCTAGGCCTGGAGTCACAAAGACCTGAGTTCAAATCTGGCTTCAGATGCTTACTAGCTGTGTGACCCTGAGCAAGTCACTCACCCTTTCTGCTCCTCAGTGTCCCCACTGACAAAAGTATCAAACTAGATGCCCACTGAGGTTCTTATACCTTTAAATGCCTGATTAAGCTTTATTCCAGGTGGTGTTCCTTCCCCGAAGCTTTTAGTGAGCTCCCTCTATGCCCAGCTGTTAGGTCTCTGCCCCGACTCATTTGACTTTTTCTTTATTTACCTGCGTACGTGGTATACCCTCTCAACCATAGAAGATAAGTCTCTTGAGGGCAGGGGCTGGGCCATTTTAAAAATGGAATCTCCAGTATATTCTATGCATCTTCCAGAAAGGAGGTACTTAAGAAATGAATCTTTAATGGAAGAAATTCTTCAGATCTTGCAAATGGCCCTGTGTTTTCTGAGAGTTCAAGTGGAATATATTTTTTCCTAAAAGGCTGAATTCTAGCCCAAGTAATATAGTATTTATAAGACAAAGACATGGAGGTAGCATTCAGAATGCACAATGAGGAGCAGAGGGAAGGATTCTGGGAAATGCTGGGCTCTTTCAAGGACTTCAGCTTCCAAAAGCTACTGTCAGTACAAGCCACAGATAAAGGCTCTAGGGAAGGAACACCCACACAGGCCTGGCACTCAGTGCCCTAGGTGGGTACCATTAATTCTAATTTAGCAACCCAAGGTCACCACTGTGCCTTCCCTCTTAATGACATCATGCTCCATCCCACTGCTTCTGGCTGAGTGGTTTCTCAAATACTCCTTCTCAGAGGTCCATTTGAGTCCTACATCCTTGGTTCTAGGGCCCTTTGGTCCCTCTCAGCTTCCCTAACCATATCATTAGGCACCCACTAATGCTCTGCCCTCATTCCTTTATACATCCTTATTTTCCAAAGAGCCAAGATTTCACCAATAGGAAATCCCTGCACCAATGTGGATTAGAATACTCTTTGTGACAGAATAGATTTGCTAATGAGCAGCAGTGGCCAAAAAGATATTAGTTTTATGATTCGTGGGATCTTAAATATAGGCATGATTCCTTATGGATCCTACCTTTCATAGAAGAAGAGGCATAGAAGCCTGCAGCATAAAGAAAGAAAATATGCACTGTTGATTGGGAAAGGCTGGCTTCAAATCTGCCTGGAATGCTTCAGAGTTACAGGAGAACAGGCAAGACTTATCTAAACATTTTTGCTCATCTGCCTGGCCCGTAATAGGCACTGATTAATTGATTAAGCTGTAGAATGGAAATAACAATAGTTACTGTACCAGTCTCCCAGGGTTGCTGGGAGACTCAAGGAAAATAATATGTATTTTTATTTGTGTAGCAATCTCAGAACTCAAGCAGTAGGAGTATTTTTGTCCCCAATGTACATGAGACCCTGAGACACACCTGACCTGCTCATGATCATACAGCTAATGAATATCTGAAGCAGGATTCAAACCCAGGAACCCTGGCATGAAGTGGAGTTCTCAGGTGTGACAATGCCCCTGAGGTCATGGATGTCCAGAAAAAGAAGGCACACAATTTAGGTGCGTTCAGTTCTAGTGAGGATGAGGGTCCATATGTCACTGTTCTTTCTTATCCTATGGAGAGCTGTCCAAACCCTATTCCCTTGTGGACATCATGGCCCCTGTTTTACATAGTCATAGACTCTCTGAACTGGAAGGGAGTTTAAAGGTGATTGTCTCCAACATCTCTTTACTTTCCAGAAGAGTAAACTGTGTCCACGAAAGGTGGACTGACTTGTCCAAGATCATAATTTACTCTGACGAACCAGATTTGAATGTGAATAAAAGGAAGCCCTAGGTCAGGGGTGGGGAACCTGCAGCCTCGAGGCCACATGGGGCCCTCTAGGGCCTCAAGTGTGGCCCTTTGACTGAATCCAAACTTCACAGAACAAATCACCTTAATAAAAAGATTTGTTCTGTAAAACTTGCACTCAGTCAAAAGACCACATCCAAGAATCTAGAAGACCACATGTGGCCTTGAGGCCGCAGGTCCCCCACCCCTGCCCTAGGTATTTTATTGCCTCTGTATGTTATAATGGGCAGCTAGAAGGTGCAGTGGATAGAGTGCCAGGTCTGGAGTTAGGAAAACCTGAGTTCAAATTCAGCCTCAGATACTTACTAGCTGTATGACCTTGGGCAAGTCACTTAACCCTGTTTGCCTCCATTTCCTCATCTGTAAAATGAGCTGGAGAAGACTGTTCCAATATCTTTGCCAAGAAAACCCAAAATGAGGTCACAAAGAGTTGAAAGTGACTGGACAACAATAACGGTTGCCCTCCTCTATTATGTATATGTCTGAGCCCAATGACTAGACTGTAAAGTTCCTGAGGACAGGGGCCATGGCTTATACGCTTCTGCTCTCCCATTCCCCCAGGCCAGAGTACATACAGTGCCCTACACCTATTGGATACATAGGCAGCGTTTATTGATGAATTGATACTGGAAGCTAGCTGTGGAGGGGACAGAGCTGCTGTGAATCAGCCAGAAATCTGGAACCTGCTTCCTGCCATCTATCATCAACTTGCTTGTAAAGCTTTGGCTGAGCATCTCGGCATGCCAGCATCATCAGCAGGTCAAATAACCGTTACATTATTTAACTCCCTCACCAGGGAGTGATGAACCCTGTGGGGCTGCTGCTGAGGGCTCTCCGTTTTTTCCACAAGTGAAAAGATCTCAATAGAGGCATAATTTTGAGATATGTTCATATCTTTTATTTGCTGGGAAGATTCAACAGTGCATAGGCAGAAATCTGTCATGTTTGGGGGGGGGGATTAATCCTTATTTTTTTTACCTGTTTCTCTACAGCCATGCTGATGAGAATTCCAGGACTCAGGCTGTGTGTAAAATAGATGCATGTGGATTTTTCCAAAGTGGCCATTGAACTTGTCTTCAACAGAATTCAGCCATGACTAATCATCCTCAGAGAGGGGCTAGATAACTGACAGTGTGATGGACTCTGAGAAAAACTACTGTAGTGCTTATCATTCACTATGATTAATCCTTTAGAGAGGTTCAGCAAGGTCTTTGGAATGTCTGGGGTTAAAAAGTGTGGTAGAGAAAGTTCACCCAGGATCCTAGGAGTGTACCAACTATGCATCAGCCAAAAGAGGATAAACTCCAAAGTTGATCTAATACCTCAAGCATCAGGGGCTACACTTTCTGTTCTCAGTCATTCTAGTTGTTTCTGCCTAAGCACCCTTCCCCCATGGGGCAGCCAGGTAGCACAGTGGATAGAGTGCCAGCCCCGTAGTCAGGAGGGCCTGAGTTCAAATCCAACCTCAGACATTTAGTAGGTGTGTGGCCCTGGCCCTGCCTCAGTTTCCTCAACTGTAAAATGAGCTGGAGAAGGAAATGATAGACCATTCCAGTATCTCTGCCAAGAAAATCTCAAAGGAGTCACTGAGAGTCAAACAGGAGTGAAATGACTCAACACTAACAACATATACCCCCCACTTCCTCCAAAAGGAGGAAAGGGTCTAACATGACCAAACCGCACCACAGAAACAAGAACTCTTAGCCCCAAACACAACAGCAAGGCGAATACAGTCAACATTAGATAGTGACAAAGTTTGAATCAAGTATAATGGACAACGTTGATAACAAAGTTCAAGGGCAAATTCTTGCTATTCTATTAGCACTTAGTAAACTCTAAGAGTGGAAAGTGACATATAATAGATCCAAAGCATCGTCAGTTTCTAGCTGGAAAGGACAGACCTTGGGCATCTTCTAGCTACAACCCCCATTTTCCAGATGAGAAAAGCAACGTCTAGCTCTGAAGTGACTTGGAAAAGGGTATGAAGGCGTTTTGAGGAGCCAGGATTTGGATCTTGTTCCTCTGACTTTAAATCTTGCCCTTATTCTTTTCTTTTCAGGAAATGCACCTGGAAGGAGATTTTGTCAGAGTGTGATTCTTACATGTCTATTGTAGCATAATTAAGTAGATTAAAAATGAGAACAGATAAGGAAATACAGTAGCATCAGAAAGATTCCTAAATGTATAATGGAAAAAAAATCTTGTTTATGGTACTGTTATTACTTTCCACTCTAACATTACCTTTGTACATATTATTTATATGTCTATTGATATACATGTGGTCTCCCCCACTTGAATGTAAGTTCTTTGAGAGCCAGGATTGTTTTTGTGTCTTCTCTGTATGTCTTATGCTTAGCACAATGTTTGGCACATAGCAGGCTCTCAATAAATGCTTCTTGAATAGCCATCTAGTGGTTTAGTGGATAAAGCACCAGCTCTGGAGTCAGGATGACCCGAGTTCAAATCCATCCTCAAACACTTACTAGCTGTGTGACCCTGGGCCAAGTTACTTAACCCCAATTGCCTCTAAAAATAAGTAAATAAATAAAAATAAATGCTTGTTGGTTGATTAAAAAATATTCCTATTACAGGGACTGGAATGGAATCTGTGAATCAACAATAAGGAGAAAATAGGAAACATAGCTAAATTATTTCAAAATTATTTCAACAGATAGGGCCTCTGAATGTTTCTATTATCACCCCATAATTTCATAGGGGGTGAAATGGACCTTCAGGAAGGGAACCCATCCTGATTATTGATTGAATGGCAATGCCTAGTGTCAAAGTCATGACTTGCAACTCTTGGTCCAACATGCTTTCTATTCTAAAGCATTCCGTACAATTCCTTTCAATGTGTACGGTGAATGAATGTGTCTTAACAGCCTATGTATGGCCTGGTCACTGAGATCTTTTGGTTAATTTCACCCAAACCCTTGAATGAGTGATTCACTGATGAAATAAATGATGGTTTTCTTGAGCTAGGGAAAAGCCTCTTTTTATTAATAGGCTAATGGTTTCTGTCTTTTCTCTAGCCTTCAATAAGTCCTCCAAAGCTCCACCCTAAGCAGTCTTGGGTTTCCCTAAAAGAAGATATCCTAGGTAGATAACAAGTCCTTGCAATTCAGTCCCTTGCTGACAAGTTATTAACACTTGCTCTTCAGCTGGGGATACTTTTTTAAAGTAGAAAAATAATAATCATTTATTCCTACCTCTGGAGATCAGAGAAGATGAATAAGGACACGTAAGATACAATGAAAAAAAAACCTCTATTAAATTACTTTGCTTTAGGGACCATGGTTTAGGGAATAAACAGGTCCTTGTGGGGAAGCTTTGTCTCAGTGGAATGGGATGTAATGAACACAGTGTAAGAATGCCAATCAGAAGACTGGGGTTCAAGTGCAGTATTCAATATTAATTAGCCATTCTTAAGCCAATCATTTATCCCTTTTAGGCCATGGTTTCTTTTTTCTGTTTCATGAGAAGGTTGATCTCTAAGGCTCCTTCCAGATCCAACTTTCTGATTTTATGAGAAATATACCATTTTAAATACAAAATAAATGAAGAACCATTTTGTTTGACCTAAGTATGGTCATTCACCATGGTTTTATTGGTTAATAATCCATAAGTAATTTTTTTTCTCACCTGATACCTTGTAAGAAAAAATGATGTATGCCTGAAGGTTATTTAGAATAGCTTTGGAAAGCTATTAATAGAAAGTAAATTCCAATCTACCAATATAAAGGCCTTAAATGTGGGCACTTTGGTGCTGTCCTTGTAGGAAAAGATTGTTTTTGTGTTGTTTTTTTTTTAATAAACAAATAGCTTGTATTATTAGCCATCTCTTTGTCACAACCAGGCAGCTGGGTTCTGAATTTGCATATTTCTCAAGCAGAAGGAATTTAATAAGCAATGAACTGAATCCTACCATTTTAGTAAATACTCTAAGAAAACAAAAGCCAGGTAGACTCTTACTTGGCCATAACTAGAAAAGGACTCCCAGAGGCAGCAGAATTTTGCCAAGACTAGCTTCAAATCAGATTAGACAAAGGCATCCCCTCCATGTTATCCCCTCCTTAACTGTCCCTCCATGAATCTTAGGGGCTCTCTCTTTTTGGTGAGCTTCTGGGGATGATTGCAAAACTGAAGCTGTAAAGAGATATTTAGTGGGGAGGAACAGGGATCTCCTAACAATGAGAGTTATCCAAAAATAGAAGGGCTGCCCCTGCCCCCATTTAATGGAGGCCTTTAAGGGAAGACTGAATGACCACAAACATTCTGGCATCAGAATTCTATTTGGAGTAGTTTTACAATGAGTGGCTTTGGAAATGCCTTTCAACCCTAAAATCCTGTGAATCTTTATGATCAAACTGCTTCTCCTGCCAGGTGCTATAAATTCTGGGTGGCAGTGTCCTAGATACCATTATGGTGGCCACTTAATTATACTGGCTTCACCTGCCCACAAGTAAGAAAGTTGGGAAAATGGGAAAATGGGAGCTGAAATCCCCACACATCAACCTATTTCCACCTAATAGTGTGCTAAAGAGAAGACTTACTTTTCTCATCCCCTCCTCACTTCCTCTTCTTCTGTCTCTGTGTCTCCCTTTGATCTCTCTGTGTCTCTTTTGAATATGTATCTGTCCCTGTCTCTGTGTCTTTAGTCTCTCTTTGTCTATCTCTGTCTGTGTCTCTCTGTCTCCCTCTGTATCTATATCTGTGTCTGTGTGTCTGTCTTTCTGTCTTTCCCTCTCTTTCCCACTTTTCATGTGGAAGGGAAATACTGAGCACCAAACACTCACACTACAACTAGGATAACAACACAGGCTCTGTCTTGGGAGAAAAGATTGCCTTGGACTCCACTTTAAGGTTTTCTGCCTCTTATGAGATTTATAAGGTTGTTAGTAAAATAAAATTAATATTGGTTCAATCTGTCCAGCCAGGGAGTTTCAAAACCATAAAACCACAAAGGGAAGAACCCAGCTATTTAATGCCTTATGAGCTAAACATCTATTGCATACCTAATGCAACTTTTGGGCCACAGTAAAGACTTATCTGGAACACAATGGAATCTAAAGGAATCAAGCTTAATAAACATTCATCAAAATAATAAAAGATCAGGGTAAAGGGATCTGGAAGATTAACCTTGGTTAAAATAGTTAAACCATTTAAAATGGTTTAAATGGTTGGTAGAAAGAAAGTGACCCAGAAAGGTCCACTCACAGCTTGGGCTTATATAGGCAGGGATATTCAATGAGGCTTTAACTTGCCCCTCAGGCAAGCTACCGACCCCACCCCTTATCTTTATCACCTCATCTACCATCTACTCCTAGGTCTTTCTCTCATAATACTGGGAAATAAAAGCAATGCTTCTCTCTCTCTCTCTCTCTCTCTCTCTCTCTCTCTCTCTATATATATATATATATATATATATATAATCTCTATCTTTCTCTCTCTGTCCCTGTCCCTCTCCCCCTCAAAAAAAGTTGAAAGCTGTCATGAGCTAATTTTCAAATCCATCCAGCACAAAAACATGAACATTCCTTGGCCAGAAAAAAAGAGATGAACATACTCAAATCTCAAAATTCACAGTAAGTGCCTGGCACATAGTAGGTACTTAATACATTTTTGTTGGTTAAGAGCCAAAACCCTTCTCCATAGAGTTACCAGCACCAATCCCTGCCCCACTGAGAGATGCTACAGTAAAAAGCTGCACAAGGGAATGAAGCAGTAGAGTTAATGTGACAGTTTCAGATAAAAGGCACTATTCTAGCTATACAAAGGGAAACTCACTTTGAGATGTTTCATTTTAAGGGTTTTTTTGGGGGGGGAGGGGAAGAGCTCAGTTGATATCCTCCTTACGCTGCTTTGAACCCAGATGCTAGGAATGGTAGTTGGTAGATGTCTCTTCCCCTCCTACTACCCTCCTACAGTGCCCCCTCACTGAATTATATAGACATTATTGTGCAGACCCTGACAAGCATTGGTTTTCACAAGGTTCATGATGAAAAGAATCATAATTGGTATGTAATATCTACTGTTAACCTACCTACAGAAATTAATGGAAAATAATCACAGTGGAAGTTAGCTCAGAGGCCCAATGAAAGTGATCCATCTCAATAGCAAATTTTGATGCCCTTCCAGGGCACCAATTTTCCCCTCTAAACTTTTTTTTTCCCAAATTTCAACATCCCACTGATAAAAGTTGATTGTGAGTTAACTTGGAGCAAGCATCCTAAGGAGCATGAGACATTTCCATCTGCTTTATAGCTAAACCTTTCATATATGTTGTCAATCAGTAGAATGGGAACTCTTTGAGAGCAGGGACTGAATTACTTTACTCTTTGTGCATGGTAAGCACTTAACATATATGTATGTGTGTGTATATATATATATATTATTTAGGTTTATTAATTCATTCAACAAAGTTTTATTGAGTACCTCCTGTGAGTAAGATTCTGTGAGGGATACAAAGATAGTTGAATGACTTCCCACCCACATTTCAAGTGTTTGACCAAGGAACCAAGATGGTTCAAGTATTGTATAGGTCATAATGCCTACCCTCATTGAGTTTCCTTTCTAATAGGAGAGATGAGCCTTAGATAAATAACAGCCATATTTGAAATGGAAGGTCATCCAAAAGACAGTGGTAAGATGAATAGTCAATGGAAGCAGGATGCAGCAAAATTCAAATAAGGAATTATGCAGGAGAGGTATTAGAAGGATGCCTTCAAAGAAATATCTGACCAAAGAATATAAGGCAGCTGGGAGCATAGCTAATAGATAGAATGAGTTTTCCTTTCTATCTTAGAGTTATAAGATCATAGATTTTCTAGTTATATAGTTTCAAGAGTCTTTGTAGGTCAACTGTTACATATGAAAAGTTTGAGAGATAATTTCTAGGTAATTAATCATTTTATTAACTATGGCTAGTGAATAATTCACTAAAGGATGGTCATTTGGCTTTCTCCTGTAAACCAAAGACCTTTCCCAGAGGCCTCTTGATACTTATATACCCCTGGAGAAGTGGGTATTCCCAACGGGCAGGAATCAACTCAGATTGGTTAGTAATTAATGAGAGAATGAATATTATAATTAGAGGTGGGCATATTCTGGGTATCTGACTCCAATCATGTCACTCATGGACAAAGAGAGACTCTTCTCAAGCCACACCACTCCCACTTCAGGAAATCTATACAAAAGACATCTACCCTCTACCCAGTCAGTGAACAATGAACAATGGTGGGTTAAGAATTCTACGTAGATTAGATTCTCCTTGTAAGGTGTCCTCGGGTTCAAATTTCACCTTTACCACTTCCTGCCCCAGTAACCTTGGGCACATGATTTAATCTCTCTTGGTCTCATTTCGCCATTCTCTAAAATAATGAGGTTGAACCATATGACTTCTCAAGACCCTTTTGACTCTAAGCCTATGATCCTATAATAACTACATCAAAAATTTCAAGTGTATCCACTCATTTTGTTTTATTTTTTTTTGTGTGTCTACTCATTTTAGAACATTCTTTAACAATGTAGAAAAATTGTATCATGAATCACCAGCAAAGAGAGCAGAGCATTCTCGGCCCTGTGTTGTTTTTCAGGGGCTGTTTTTCAGATGCCATTTTGATTTATAAGCTTAACTAGAGATAGCTGGCTGACCAGATGCTGGACCAAATATACCAACTCAGTTATTTGTTTTATCCTAAACTCTAGAGTTCAGCACAAAGAGTTAAGAACCTGGCACACTATTCATTGCTTCTCTTAGCTGCCAACTCCCTTCAAAGCACAGCTGAGATACCAGTGTCTACATGGGACATTCCCACATTCCTCCAGTCATTAGTACTCTTTCGCTCTTCATATCACTTTGCATATACTTTCTCTTTCCTTTCATGCTGCTCCAGCCAAATAGATTGTAAGTGCCATGATGGCAGGGACTATTTGGATTCTGCCCTTGTTTCTAATCACATAATGATCAATGAACCAAATAACAAGCATTTATTAAGTACCCAATATGTGGCAGCATTTAAAAATATTTCCTGATTACTAGAAATATAAAGGGGAAAAAAATGAAACAAATCCTGTCCTCAAGAAGCTTATATTCTATCAAGGGAAATGAAATGTGCATCTATGTGTATGCATATGTGTATGTGTCTAGCACATAACAGGTGCTTAATAAATATTTGTTAAAATGAAATGAAATTTACCCAGGGGAAGAAAGATGAAGATAACCCCTGGGTATGTAATGTAGAATTTTCTTGCATCATATCCCAGAAACAAAATAAAAATGAACAAAAAAGGAAATATTTTATTGTTCAGTTGTTTTCACTCATGCCCAACTCTTCATGGCTCCATTTGGGGTTTTCTTGGTAGAGATACTGGAGTGGTTTGCAATTTCCTTCTCCAGCTCATTTTACAGATGAGGAATTAAGGCAAATAGGGTTAAGTGACTTGCCCACAGCTAGCAAGTGTCTCAGGCCAGATCTGAACTCAAGAAGAGAAGGCTTCCTGACTCCAGGCCTGGCGCTCAAACTGATCAAATATATCAGCAGTTTTTTGTTTGTTTGTTTTTTAATTTCATATCTTCAAACTCCGTTTCCTTTCTTAGATTTAGACAATTACTAAATGCAAAAATCTACTTGTTCTGACTGAGGGTATTAATATAGAAAAAGAAACAGATGTCTATATAGAAATGTTATCAGGACTGTAAATAGGCAGGAAAAAACCCCTTCATTATACTCCATATAACATCCTTCCGTTTTTTTCCTAATTTGAAATTCGGTGGCTTCACTTGGAATGTACTTGAAGAGCTCTATGACTCAATTTTAACAGATGATGATCCCAATGGATTGCACATAGTATAAAACATAAAACCTGGGCCCAGAAAATTCATAGGATCTTAGATCTAGAAGGGCCTTCAGAAGCCATATAGTCCAGTCCCTTCATCTTATAGGTAAAGAAGTTGAGACCAATGTAGGTTGAATGATTTGTCCATGATCCTATCTGAGTATGGGTATCTGAGGTACGATTTGAACTCAGGACCTTTGACTCCAGAATCAGTGCTTTTTCCACTGGGTTTTAGCAAAGTATAACCAATGTCTTGATATAGGACACCAGTGTAGCCAGAGTAGCTGATGCTGAAGACTCTCTTGGTAAAATATTAGACACAACATAAGTGATACAGTCGTGTGGGCAGAATTATATTTTAATTGATAGAGGGTACTCCCTATTCAAATCCACTCCCTCTCTGAATTCACATGGATAAGGTGCCAAGTGAGGGAATATTTATTTTCAAACTCAGAATGAGGATGAATAATTGGAACTGGGGTGTAAGGAGAATCTGAAGCCACGTCCCTTCAATAGAAGGCATCTTTCAGATCTAGGATTCTACTTGCAGTTGTTGGCATCTGAAAATAATGTTATATTTAATAGGATCCTTAAATATGATGGATGCCATAGGGTGATAAAAACTGGAAGGGCCCATAGATATCACCTAGTTCAACTCTCTCATTTTATAGTTGGAGAAAGTGAGACTCGGAACATTGAAATGATTATTCAGGTTATGGAAAGCAAAAGTGAGACTGAAACCCAGAGCCTCTCATTCCAATCCCAGTTCCCTCTACACTATTATGCCTCCATCTCTGCTCTTCTCTTGTCTAGACACCTACCCAGCCTTCAAGGTCTGTCACTTCCTCCCCCAACCCATTGAAATGAAACTTCTAGAAGTGACATGATCAGCAATATTGCAGAGGAGTTGTTTTTCACAAAGTGCAACAGGTCAAATCCTCCAAAAAAGGAATTATGCCCCAGGTACCAAGTAACTAAAGCTGAATCCAGAAGGAAGGAAGGGATGAAGGGATGAAATGATGAAGAAAGGGAGGGAGGAAGAGAGAGAGGGAGGGAGGAAGGAAGGAAGGGAAAGAGGAAGAAAGAAATGAGAAAGAAAAAACAAATAAAGGAACTGAGAAATATCCTTCATGGAAAAGGGTTAGAACTTAAATACTTGGAGATCCCATAAATGTTGTCCTTGCAAACACTCCAAACAAAAGAAATAAAAGGTAAATGAACACAATTATCAATAAAAGACCAAGAGTTAGCCAGGAAAGGGGAGGTGTTTTCCCCCTTTAGTGCTCTCTCTACCCAAACCTGTGAACTTTGCATATTTTCTTCCTGCCCCCCCACCCCACCACTGTACATAGGTCTGTGTTTAGGTGATGGGCTGTAGGGGCCTTCCCATGACAGTGATTCACACTGGATTTCCCTCATACCCATGGCCCCACAAGGGGCAACATCACCTATTCTGCTCAGCCACAAAAAGGCAATAGAGATCAACTAGAATCAACTTGGGGGGATGAAGGTGGGGCAGGAGAAAAGATGTGGATGGTGGGCAGTGAGGAGGCTCTGGCAGCAACAGCCAAAGGAGAAAGAGTTTCCTGCTGGTAGAAAGGAGACTGGAAATACAGCTGGGACCAGGCTTCTCCCTGCATGCCTCACCCCTGCAGTTGAATTTGCTCTGGGCAAATTTAACCCACCCCACCACCCCACCCGCACACTCCCACACCCTTACCCCATGCCCAATGTGAGAAATCTAACAACAGCCAGCCTGGTGAGCAGAGAAAGTTTTTGGGGAGAGGGTGGATCTGAGCCACAGTGAAAGAGTAAAATACAGCCACAAAACGCCCAAGGGAGAAAGCCCAAGTGAAAACCTAGTGTATTCACATACAGACCAACAGAGGCTCACCAAGAGAGAAGGCTGAATAAGGGCACAAAAAATGAACATACACTAAGAAGGAAAATCTCCCAAAGTTCCCTGATCCAAAGGAGAATTCTGCAGACTCCCTGACAATCACAAAACAATAGCATCAATTCCAGAATGGCTGAAAAGATATAAGAGAAATTAGAGAGATTAGAAATGAAATGTAATGAGGCCAGAAATGAGATCCATTAAGTAGAGATGAGATATGAAACAGCAGAGGAAAGAATTTAAGATTGCATAATTGATTTTTTTCTCCAAAGAAAGATCTGAGAGAACATGACAAATGTGGAATGTGAAAAAGCAGAAGCAGAAAAAAATTTGGTTGAAGACAAGCAAAAGACAACAGTATTAAAAAATTAAAACAATTTCAATGCAAGTCAAAACAATTAGCCTTGAAGACAAAGGGTACAAAAAGAATTTAAGAATTTTAAATCAAAATTAAAAAAAAAACACAAATGCCGTATTGCAGAAAATAATACAAGAGAACTGTTCAGATTTTATTCAAAATAATGATAGCAACCTCAATGTTCCATTAAAACCAAAAATGGCCTTGAGGAAAAAATGCTTGAAACTTTATGGAACATAGTGATAAACATTCACGATATAAGTAACAAACAACTGATACTATAAGCATTGAGGAGAGACTTTCAATTATGAAGAGAAACAAATTCAAATAACCCTGGATTACCCCCTCAGTCAATTAGTCAACAAGTATCTATCAAGGTCTCACTCTGTTCCAGGCACTATACTAAATGCTGGGGATAGCAAGAAAGGCAAAAGCACAATCCCTAAAGTCAAAAAGTTCACAGCAGAAGAATGGAATAGGACATCCCAAAGCATAGGAGCTCAAGCTACAACCCAAAGCTGAGCCTAATTACCATTGAAGAAATGTGGACCTTACATAAAAGAGAGGGAATTTAAGGAATTAAAACAAAGTTTATTTAGGCTCTCAAAAAGAATAAGGACAATGAGGATTACAGAAATGAAAGAGAGGGGCTGATACAGAAGTAGAAAGAAGGGTCTCACCTCCGAAGGGAAAAGCAAGGAATGGCGCTGAAGACCCTTCCCAGGGCGGGGTTCAAGATGTATGACTGCATGAAGGGACAGAAACATTCTAATGCTGGCCAGAGGGAACTTCCACATTAGTCACCACCTTCTCTGAGAAAAGACTGTAATGCCCAGGTCAACATTGTGCCCCAGAAAAGGTCATTCTTAAGGGCAGTCAGTACTCAAAATAACAGTGGATACAAAAAACCTAGCCTTCAAGATGGAGACTAACCAGAGGGAAGGCAGGGAGCAAAACTGAATGGCATGATCTGGGACTCAGAGTAAGCCTCATCACACACCATTGCTTCCATTGGACACTGCTTCCTTCAAAAATTGTTTCTAAATGAAGCACAGGATAAGATAGGGAAGATGGGGCCAGAGCTACAGAAGCAATAAGCTAGAAAGTAGAGGAAAGGGAGTCCAAATGCAATGCTTCTAAAGCCTTACCCTCCTGAGTGACCCAGAGAAAATAAAGGAGGAACAAAGAAGGTGAGAGTCAAAGCTGTGAATTGAAAGCTAGGGATGGAGTCCTGTATGTCAAGAACAGACAGAAAGCCAATTTAGCTGGATCGTTGGGTGCAGAATGGGGAGTAATGTCCAGTGAAGCTGCAATGAAGATGGGGTCAGTCTGTATAGGGGCTTAAAAACTCAACCAAGGCATTACTATTTTATCCTAGAGGAAATAAGGAGTCATTGGAGTTTGCCATGGAGGGCAGTAACATGGGTAGTCCTGGATGTAAAGAAAATTCCTCTAGCCTTCATGCACAAGATGGATTGTAGTTAAGTCGACAAACATTATTAAGCACTCACTATGAGTCAGGCTAAGTGCTGGGATAAAAATAAAAGCAAAAACTGTTCCTGCTCTAGAGGAACTGACAGTTTAATAATATAGAGAGAAACACAAGGAATGGACCGATTAGGAGGTATCGTATTGGGTACGATATAGCATCTCCTCTCTCAAGCACCTGGGAATCTCTGTCACTTTTTGTGTTCATTGTCGTGATTATCTCTTAAGTCTCTGCTCTAGATGCTCTTATCTTCTACCTCTACTCTCTCCCATGGCTATCTTATTCCTTCCAACTTCTTAACTTATTTAAATATGGAAGGCTCCCCAAAGCCATATGATCTCCCCAGGTCTGCTCTCTCCCCTCTACTCCAGTCTTTCATTTCCAATTGCCTGAGAGACAGCGCCATCTGGAAGTCCCATCTGCATCTCAAAGTTGTCGAGAGGAAAACTGAACTCATTATCTCCCCCTGCCATAAATGTCTCATCCCTCCCCAAACTCCCATTTCTGGTTATGGCATTTCCATCCTCCCAGTCACCTGGGCAGGACATATCAGAATTGTCTCTGGCCTATACTCCTCTTTTACTTCTCAGGTCAATCTGTCGTTAAGTCCTAGCCAATATCGCGATCGAATAGAAGATCCTTGGGGGCAGGGACCATTTCATTTTTGTACTTGTGGTCCCACAATCTACCTAGCACAGTATCTAATAGTAGATGCTTAATAAATGTTAGTTAGTTCATTGGTTACACCTACACAAGATGCGTTGTCTCTATTCTGTCTCTACTATTCACACTGATGTGTAATATCTTTATCATCTCTCACCTAGACAAGTCTAATAGACATCTAAGTGACCTCCTAGCTTCCAATCTCTACCTTCTCCAATTCCAGTTTCACAGTGCTATGGAATCAGTCTTCCTGATGGACTTTCTAAGCACTGATTATGCTACTGATCTGCTCAACCATCTTTCCTCTAGGAATCTGAATCCAATTGGCCTTCCCAGGTTTACTGTATCTAACTTCCTTTCACATGCAACACATTGCTGCACAAATGAATCATCCGAGCATCTCGTATAGGTTCTCTTGCTGCCCTTAATTATGCAATAACACAGTGTCTCTTTACCTCCCCTGTTCAAGTCCTTTTTTCATTCAATCACCAGGCCAGGGTTACTTCTTCCACGTGATCTCCCCTTCCCAGAAGATGATTTCACCCTCCTCAAATTTCTTAGAAGCAAAGGAGATATGCAGTCAGGGTACACTATCCTTGTTGTTATTCAGTCGTTTCACTCATGTTCAACTCTTCGTGACCCCATTTGGGGTTTTCTTGGCAAAAATACTGGAGCAGTTTGCCATTTCCTTCTCCAGCTTATTTTATAGATGAGGAAACTGAGGCAAACAGGGTTAAATGACTTGCCCAGTGTCACACAGCTAATAAGGGTCTGAGGCCAGATTTGAACTCAAGAAAATGAATCTTCCTGACTCCAGGCCCAGTGCTCTATCCACTGCACCACCTAGCTGTCCTTTTCTACCTCCAATCATACTTCATTGTGAATGCACATCCTGTATTTGAAAATAAGCTCCCTGAGTGAATGAGCTGTGCCACTCTTTATTTTTGTATAGCCAGAACAATGCCTTGAATATGAGGTCCTTAATGAGAAGAAGCTTGAAATAGTGGACGTTAGGCTTGGAAATGGCTTGGGTTCAAATCTCACCTCTCTCTCTCCCTAACTGTATGACTACAGCCCAGTCACAACCTCTCTGAATATCATTTTCCTAAAAAATGGGGATAATAGTAATACCTCAAAGGGTTATTGAGAAGTTCCACATATCCAAAGCATTTTCCAGTCCTATATAACTCATGCTTATTAATATTTATTGGGTTGAAAATGAAAGCTCATCTCCCCTACTGAGTAACACACATTATTTGATGCAAAGGAAAGAATTAATGTCAGCATATTTCTAGGGTGTTTTTTTTAATTCACTATTTCCAGTGTCACAGATAGTATCTTGTACATGCCATCTGGAATTGAGGCTTGGGGATAAATAGGGAGATCTAAAACATCTCTCTGTCTTCTGTGATTCGAAGAAGCGGGTGGTAAGAGGTGCTGAGTTCAGCAAACGCTTCTGCTTCTCAGAATGGGACAAAGATATCAAGGCACCAGGGAATCCCCAGAAAGATCAGGAGGAGTGAGGAAGGAAGGAAGGATTTTCCAATTGTCCTGGCTCTTTTTCTCTCACACATGGAAAGCACAGAAATTAATGCCATAAATTGTGGTCTTTTTGGGGCCACGAAACAATTTGTGGAAACATGTCCCTGCTGGGCAGTGTGCAGAACTTCTGAATTTCATTGCAGACATATGGAGGCTCTGGGGGGGAAGACAGGGACTTGCCACAGTTTCTGAGTTCCTGTTACTTGTCTAAAAAGATGACATTATCAGAGCAAATTTGAAACAATCATGACAAAAATAATATATAGTACTAAAATAATAGCAGGCATTTGTAGAGTAGTTTACACCAATTTGTCTTTGTCTTCAGTGCCCAGCACCTGTCTTGACACATAATAGGCACTTATGCAAGGATTGTTAATTGATTAAGTGATTATTTTATTGAACCCCTCCAAGAATACTGTGAGTTAAGTATTGGAGGCATCATTATACCTATTTGCCAGACAAGAAAATAGAGACTAAAAGAATCTATATTGACTTGCTTACACTCTTACAATTAGGAATCTTGAATCTCTTTAGAGGAGGGATTCAAATACAGGTCTCTCTTAACTCCAGGTCCAGGACTCTTAATCACATCATGCTTTCCCTTAGATTGTACCAGTGAAGGGATGTTTTAAAGCTTCTCCTGATGTTCTTGGAATAACCAATGGATGAATGAGTCCATTTATTTGTTTTTTGACAAGCAACTAAATTAATTATTAAAATTAGAAAATCTCTCTCCCCCTCTCCTCTGCCTCCTCTGTCTCTGGCTCTATCTCTGTTCTGTCTCTTTGTCTTTGGCGCTCTCTCTCTGTCTCTCTGTCTCTCTCTGTCTCTCTCTGTCTCTGTCTCTCTGTCTCTCTCTCTCTCTGTCTCTCTCTCTCTCTCTCCACTACCAGGGCATCAGGGCAAGCAAGTTCTCTCTTAAATAATTGATTTTCTGTTGTCAGAAATTCACTCCTTGGAGACACCTCTAAGGGGCCTCTTTGCCTGTCTGACTCTCTGAGTCAGTCTCAGCAAAGGACAAAGACCTCTTCTGTAAGAAACCCTTGCTGATGGAGGAGTTAGAGAGGGGCTTCCCCCACTCCCCTTTAGGAGAGGCCCAAGGGGAAATGCAGAGAGATGCCCTCCCAAGATCTGGGTCTTCCTTCATTCCTGGATCTCCTCCAAACTTCAGGTCAAACACTCCTTGAAGCTGTTTCCTTCCCTGACTGTGTCCAGAGCTGCCAAGCTGAGCAAACTGCCCTCCGTGTCCATTAGGGAAAACTCTAAAGGAGAAAGAAGAGGATCTACACAAGTGTGTTGTCCTTTGTTTAATATGTTAACACCTTGTTAACAGTTTCTTCTATGATTTTATCAAATAGGCCTGGGACCAAATCAGTGAGCTAGAGTTGTTACAACCAACTGCTGCCTGCCCCTGCCACCACCCCCTACACACACCATTGTCACCACCATCTATGGAACTGTAAAATTGTAATACTTCCTATTATTATGTATTTATTCTCATGCTATGATTCTTCCAGTTCTCTCACATGTGGGATCTTTTTATTATTTTTAAGAGAACAATAGGATGGGGAAGAAAATGTCAGCTTTTATGTTGTTGTAGTTCAAGGCTACTGCTGACTTCCCCTTGGCTATTCCCTCAAATCATTTGGCCCCGAGCCACCTGGTAAATTGTGCTACAAAGAAATAGCCCCAGGTAAAATAAGCAGACAGTCTCACGTAAGTTTTTCTGGAATCAAATGTGTGTAAGATTAAATGCTTTGAAATCCACTGGGGCTGAGCCATTTGCACCAAGGGATAGTAGCAGAAATTTTGGTCCAGAGCCATAACAAGAAATCTTGGCACCAGGTCAGAATCAGATGGGATAGGGGAGGAGGGAGGGAGTTATTGTGTGAGCTGAGGAAGTTGAAGAAGTAGGATCATTTTAAAAGGTATTTCAAGGAACCAGGGATCAAACTAAATAAGAGGACAGTGATCCAGGGACTGACCTTGTTGAAGAGGAAGGATAGTGTCCAAGAGGTCAGTAGATAACAGCAATGAGAGAAATCTGCTGAGTGGTATAGCCAAGGGAAGATCTGAAAGTAGCTGGGGAGAGTAAGGAGTATGACAGCCTCTCTTGGACATTGGGATCAGATGGTGTGAGGGAAGGAGAAGAGGGATAGATGTAAAGGATTATCAAAAGAGAGAAGGAATACCAGAGAATAAGGTGTAGGTCACAGGAGTGGGGAACCTGTGTCCTCGAGGCCACATGTGGTCCTCTAGGTCCTCAAGTTTGGATTCAGTCCAAGGGCCACACTTGAGGACCTAGAGGGCCACATGTGACCTCAAGGCCACAGGTGCCCCACCCCTGAAGGATAATGTAGGGGGTTAACAGCAGGCAGTGATCACAATGACAACTGAGAATAGAGGACCATAGAGCCTGGGGGTCCTAGGGCTGAACTGACTGTAAATGAGGACAGCATATAGCTGCTGGTATAGCCCTAAGCCACCTTCACCACTGACCTTGCACTAATCCCAGACATCCTGTGTATAAGGTGAATCCTCTGGGACCATGAGGTATGCCAGAGGCAATCTACTCCAAGGGAAAGCAGCTGGTATGGAGGCATGTAAGTCATACTAGCACCAGGAGCTGGTATGATGGTGGCAGCCCTGGAGGTGGTTGGAAGAACCAGTAGCCTTCTACTGGGGGAGATCAGTGCTTGGTCCTATAGGGGAGGCAGGTGATCAGCACCTGGACCCAAACCCCAGCTCTCTCATGCTAGGGCTGGTTCTGCTATAGTCCTTGGCTATTACCACTGGACACCTACCTTAGTCACTTACTAGTACAAAGTAAAAAAAAATGTATCTCCAAATTGGAAGATGATAATGGAATGGCTCATTCTTCATTCCTATGCTACTTACTGCCCAATGTAAAAGCATCTCAGTCAATCAAAGGGTTCAGTCCCCTCTGTCCATTTCTTCATTTTCCCTCAAGCTGACAGTTCCTTTTCTCTATTAAGCTGCCTCTTCCTCTCACTTCCTGATCTATATCTCTATTCTTAGCCCTACTGAATAGAATGGGGGTAAAAAAAAAAGAGAGAAGAAAAGAAATGTACAAGTCCTAGGAGGAAAGCTAAAATTGGATTCTCTTTCCTACTCTGACACTAGGAAGATAGACCTTGGCCTTTGTTTTCATTAATCACTCAAGAAGCATTTATTAAGCACCTACTATATATCAGGCACATTTTTAGATGCTAAAGCTATATAAGCAAAAATGATAAAGTCTCTGCCCTCAGGGAGCTTAAATTCCATCAAAAGAAACAATATGTAGTGCTGATCTCCAAGACCTCTTCTATCTACAAGTTATAGATTTTAAGCTCAGTGAGGGCATGCATCTTATCTAAAATCTGTACATTCTCAGTACCTAACACATTTCTCTGTACACTGTAAGTACTTAACAACTGTTTATTAAATGAATGAGTCACCCATGACTAAATATTTTTATTCACCTTTATATAACACCTTACTCAGCATTAATCACATTTGATCAAATTTACCAGGTCTGGAGAAAGGAAAGAGCAATGAACTTGGTAGCAAAACTCGTGTCTGAAAATGGTCTCTGATACTGTGAGATTATGAGTGATCTACTTCCCCCTTTCTGGGACTCAGTTTTTTCATCTGTAAAATGATAGATTTGGCCTTCATAATCTCTTAGCCCTTTCTGTTGAAGGATCCTCTAGAAAGTCAATCATGATGATAGCTGTGATAATGACATTAAGAGAATACAAAACAAGACTTTATATGGCAGACCAGAATGCACAGAGATCTCTATATGCAACCAACATATAGAATCACTGATTTTGGTGATTGATGCATTATGCTCCAAGATGCCAATGGATCTTCAATCTTACTGATGTAAGTATCGCTGCCCATGGAATGGGTCACAGCCCATCCATGTCATGCCCTCCCATCCTACGTTAGTCTCCTTCGGGTGAGAGGAGTAAGGAGGATTGATCTGAAGACTTAATCAATGGAGGAACCCCCCCACCCTCCCGCTGAGAAATCAGCCCCTCTAAGAAGGAAGATTGACCATTATTCTATAAATGATATTCTTTACAAATGTTCTCGGGGCAGTGAGAAATCCAATAACTAACTCAGGGCTAGACAGTCATTCTGTGTCAGGGTTGGGACTTGAAGCTAGCTTTCTACATAATATGCCATACTTCCTGTCACTCATATCAACGTCCTAAAATAAATCCACTATGGGAGGGGTGGAAGGGCAACTGAAAGATGGTCTCCTTAAAACAAAGCAACACTGACCAGTTCTGGAAAAAGATAATCAAGCATTTGATTTTTTATTAATTAAAGGGAATGATATTATGTATTTTGTGGGAAAGAGTACCTGTTTAAGGTAGTTTAAGGATTACTAAGTTTTAAAATAATTCTGAAGACATAAACTAAGGAAAGAGACCGAAGGATATTCTGTATAATGTCAGAAATACGTGTCGTTGACAAAAAAGAAAATCATTTCTCTAGTAATTTAAAGTTACCATAAATTTTAGGCAACAGCAACAAAGACACCATTTAAAAATATTCAGCATAACATGTGCCATCCTGCTTGTGTGGAAAACATCCCCTTTCCCCCAAAATGCGATTCTATTAAAATGAGTAGATAATAGAATCACAGATGGGAGAAAGTTATTGGACTCCAGAATACTAATGAAACCTATGATTCAAAGATACATTTCAAACATTTAAGAAGGGCAATTGATGGATCTATTTTTTTAATAGCTACATTTGCCTCCTGTGCACAAAGGAAGAGGATATGTTCAAGATTTCAATGTCCCAATCTGTGTATACAATTACTATTAAAACGCAGAGCTGTGGCCTGCTTCACCCAGGCTGAAAGACCCAGGGTGTACAGGGACCAGATGCCAAGATTAGATCACACAAAGTTTCTGACAATTATCTCTGGCTGTAGCATCGCTGTTTCGGGGTTTTAGGGGGGGATAGAGGAGCTTTTTGTTTTTGTTTTACCCAGAACCTTAACAAGGATGAAAATAAACAAGTTTTCACCAAAAGGTGTTTAAAACTATAGGGTTCTTGAAGGCCTCTTGGCAGCACAGAAACACCTGAGCTCAACACCTAGTTAAAAAGAATAGGTAGTCCAAATGGGAAGCTACCAGAGAGTAGCTGTACTCATCCTAACACGGTTACACCCCACTGAACTGCGCTCTGGTTTGCCCTTGGCCCAACCTCCTTTCTTGTGGTGCGGGCCTTCAGATCTCCTTACGTGTCTATTTTTCCATCTGAAGCGTCTTTAAATGCTGCATAAAAGCACCCATGCTGCTTCTCCTAGGAAAATATGACTAGTTATAGCTTTGATTTTAAGTCTTGTTACTGATGATCAAAATGGCAGCCAGGAAGTTGTAATCTTCCTTTCAAAACCAGGACAAAGCTTTAGATGAGTCTGTGGAAAAGACAGAGGTAGCTGGAAATAAGGTAGAAAATACAGGAGACGAGTGAATATATGAAGAAGAAATTGTCATATGTCTTACAAAATCTATTTATTGGAAAGGGCCTCCAAGGGCCTTCTTAGACATTCCTAATAAGCAATTTTTACATAAAGACCTAAATTGAGGGGAAACCTTCAAACGCTAAATAAGTCTTTGTACTCTCAGATACCTTTAGTTCTTAAGAAGACTGTTTGTTTTTCCTTCTGTCATGTCAAAATCTGCATCCATCTCTGCAATGTCCACTCATGGCTGCTCCTTCTTACATATACAACATGGATCATCATAGGTCACGTGTGTGTGATTACAAACTTAGTGGAAGCATGAAAATCCACAAGTGACTAGAAGTAAAGAGGAAAAAAGGCAAGAAATGACTGTAGTGGCTCAAACATGAACTCTTCCGTTCCTCAATGACAAATAGTGACTTGATTACATATGACTGGGAGGAAATAGTTTCCTATTGGAAGGTTATAAGATAAATGTGTAGGTTGAGTTATATCATTCTCTCACTTGATGAGCATTTATTAAGTGCCGTGGTGATATAGAAAGTGTCATCAGTGCTAGGGATGAAGAGACAAAAAGAGAGATTAAATTGTCTGCCCTCAATGAGCTTATATTCTGTGGATACACACACACACGTGTATATACATATATATGTATATGTATATATGTAAAATACATAAATATATAAACAAAGTATAAATTAAGTAAATAGCATGAATAGTTCCACTCTAAAAGGGTGTCATGACTGTTGTTGTTTAGAAAGGCTCCCATTGTAATCAGAAACAAACATGCCACACCAGAGTCAAGATTTGTCCTCCACTGGTAACAGTGAATCGAATGTTGGACTTGAAGCCTGGGAACCCCAGTTTGGTGCCTCTGATACATACGAGCTGTGTGACTCTAAATGAATTATTTGGCCTCTCTGAGACTCAGTTTCTTTGTCTATAAAACCAGGATGTTAATAATATCCCCTACCTCACAAAATTGGTAAAATAAAATTTATATAACGGGGCAGCTAGGTGGCACAGTGGATCATGCTGGGCCTGGAGTCAGGAAGACTCCCTGAGTTCAAATCTGACCTGAGACACTTACTAGCTGTGTGACCCTAAACAAGTTACTTAATCCTGTTTGCCTCAGTTTCCTCATCTGTAAAATGAGAAGCAAACGGCAAACCACTTCAGTGTCTCTGGGTTCCAAAGGTGGAGGGGGCGTCACAAAGAATTGGATGCAACTGAAAACAACTGAACAACAACATATTATTAAATGAGATAATGAAAGTTTTTTTCATACCTTAAAGTGCTATATAAATGTTGGCTAGTATTATTTTTATTGACATGTCACAGTTCTGGAGACCAAGTACCTGGCACTCTTCTACCAACATTTCATCAGGTCAGTATAACGCCACCATGCATTTCATCAGGTAACATTAATAGATATTGGCTGCTCTGAGTTTAGTTCCCTTCTAGTATGAACAGTTGTCTGAAATATCACAATATAATAGGTTGCAGATTCCTCAATCTGTGTGTCACTTTTTATACATGAGGATAGCAACATGGGACTACCTCATGGAGTGCTCCTGAGACATAATTATCATAAAGCGCTTTAGAAGCAGAAAGTGTTACAGATCAGCTAACTAGTCATAAATATAATGAGTTGGGGAAATATCAGGAGCTCTGAAGAAGCTGCAATCCATAATAAGTCACCAGACCACTCTGAGACTGCGGCATCTTTGGGCAAACAACCAAGAAGTGATTCTCACTTTTTGGTGAGCTTTAGAAGCCCTGAACCATGATAGCATCCAATGAGGTAAATAGGTAGAAGGCTGAGTCATCCAGGAAAGTTTGCAGCCTTTCAGCAGTAAGTGTGGCTCATGGGATTGCTTTATAGTTATTCTATCATGTTTTGCGAGTCTATCATTGGCTTTTACACCACCATCTCCTAGGGAACAGAGTCATGCCTATTTTTTCACAAAAGAAACGATTTCATCTTTCTTCCCAGCAATCCTCCTACAATGGGTTCCTTGATGCTAATGAATCTCTTAGCAACTGTGTAGTCCATATAAAACAATATTGGAATCCACAAAAGTCATTTGTAGTATAATATAGTCAAAAGCAATTTGACCCCCAGTGGACCTGGGTTTGAATTTCAGCTCTGGGCGGCCTTGATCAGGTCATGTCTTTCTACCTCACTGTCTCCATATGTGAAATGAAGGTATTAGACTAGGTAGTCCTGAAGAACTCTTCTACCTCCAAGTCCGTGATCCTCAGACCTCAAGTTCCACGAATGTTCTGGATTTTATTTTTTCAGAAGTCTTTGAGTCTCCATCCTCTTGATGGTGTCTGTATGACCTGACAAAAGTCACTCTCTGGGTCTCAGTTTCCTTATCTCTAAATTGGGCAGCTTAAACTCCATAGCCTCTACACACATTCAAAGTCCATGATCCAATGACCACCCGAAAACCTTCCAATATGGCGGCTATTGAGCATCAGGCTGACAACTTTGTGCAATTCTACCTCACTTAAATCCAATCCACCCACGAATCAAGACATCACCCTGTGGTGTCATTGGTCCTCTTTGAAAACAAAGAACAAATAACAACTTCTCTCATCTTGTACTGAGGATACCAAGAATGCGTGATTCGAAAATGTAATAACACAGCACATCATTTTAGAGGGGAAGGACCGTAGAGATCAGGATGGCCAACAAGAACGGATGTCTGCCCAAATTATGACATAATGGGAGACGGCTTAGTAGAGGGAAAAGAATATGAGATCTAGAATCAAAAGGCCTAGGTTAGAATCCTGGCTCTCCTACTTGCTACTTATGTGACCTTGGGCAAATCACATCATTTCTCTGAGCCACATCTATAAAATATGGTAACTGAACTGACTCTATGACTAATGTGCAGAAGAGTAAAGCTGGAGGAAAAGTCATCCAGGAGTTTTACTAAAGAGAAAGACGCTATCCACTGATACTTTTGCATCTCTTGTTCCTCTTCGGATCTTATGTGGAAGACAGTCAGTATCAGCCCCTTCGCTGGTTCTAGACAGAATGCACTCAAATGCCAGCTCACAGATGGGTAGCAGGATGCTCTCCTCCAGCTTGTCCCCTTGCTATCTTCCTCTGTGTCCTCTCTTCTCTTCCCTATTTTGGGAAGGTGAAGAGGGAAGAGACCTGGGTTCACAATCTTTTCTGTGCCAGAATTTCCCAATCTGGAGAATGGAAATTTAAAAAACAAAAAGTCTTACACTATCTGTTGGTTCTGTCGTCTAGGAAGTGTTTGTAAATCTTGAAGACTTGTGAGTTGCTATTTTTTTTTTATTATTCCCTTTCCCATCTCCTTGTACTTAATGAAATTTGTGCCCTTCCCCCATTAGTCTATAAACCCCATAAGATTAGGGAACCATTTGTCCTGACTAGGTGCTTTATTCATTGAATGAATAATTAGGAAAAATTCCTGAATGATTAGAGATATCCAAAAATGTAATGGGTTGCATCAGGGGCTAGCCAAGTTCCTCATCACTAGAGGTCATCAGACTGAAGCTTAGTGATTTCTTGTTAGGTGTGTGTTAATAAGGATTCTTTTTCAGGTATTTCTTGAAATAAATGGCTCTTAAGGCATCTTCTACTTCTGAAACTCTGGAATTCTGTGAATCTTCCTTCCATTTCACTGTATTCCACATACTGTCCAAAGCACGGGAGTACATGAGAGAGTTCAGGGAAGTATGACATTCTAAGTTTAATAAGCTTAGAGATCTTGGATGAGTCACTAACTTCTTGGTGTCTCAGTTTCCTCATCTGTAAAATGAAGTAGTTGAACTAGAAGGCCCCCAAGGTCCATCTCAGCTCTAAATCTATGATTTCAGAACCAAATCCACACTCTTCATATCCAAACCACTCACACTACTTTTTTATTGTGTCCCCTCCCCCTTTCTCTTTAGCATCTCTCTTCTTTCCTCTTCAAAAAAAAAAATAATCTAATCTATTTTAATGCATTTGATTCACTCTAGACATCTCACGGTCATATTAATTTCAAGAAATTGAAATTATATGTGCTTGTGTCCTTCTATAAACCATCCTTACTCTTGATCTTAGCCATCACCCAAATGATATACATGGCTAATACTCTTTCCAAATTCCTGAGCACTAAGCTGCTAAGTTTCTTACAAGGATTCTCTTGTACTGTACTTTCATGATTGGCCTTTTGCATTCACCTGTTACCTGTCTTGAAGCATCTATCACTGATTTAACGACATGTATTTGATTTTTGGGAGTTGGCCAGGCTCCGCTTGGAGCCATAGCAATTGATTTTAATTTTAATTTTTTGTCCATACCCTTCAAAGCGCTGCTTTCTCTATAGTTCTTTTGAGCATTGCAGGGATTTTCAGTGGGTCATGTGTAGCTTGAATGGACTTTTTTTTTAATCAGTAGAATTGATTTCATCAATCACTGTTTTTCTAACTCAACTTCTTCATCACAGGCTTAAGCCTATATATAAAACTTTACTTTTTTATTAATTTATTTTTAGTTTTCAACATTCACTTCCATAAGCTTTTGAGTTTTAAATTTTCTCCCCCTCCCTTCCCATCTCCCTCCCCAAGATGGTATGCAATCTGATATAGGCTCTACATATACATTCCTATTAAACATATTTTCACATTAGTCATGTTGTAAAGAAGAATTAGAACCAATAGGAGGAACCACAAGAAAGAAGAAACAAAACAGAAGAAAAAAAGAGCAAATAGTATGCTTTGATCTGCATTCAAACTACACAGTTCTTTCTCTGGATGTGGATAGCATTTTCCAGCATGAGACTTTTGGAGATGTCTTAGATCCTTGCATTACTGAGAATACATAAAACTTTTTTATGACTCATTGCTGGCCAACTACATGTCAATCCAACATATTGGAATATTGGTTGAAAATAGGTATTGGTTTTGATTTGGTATGGTCTTCAGAGGATCCAGAAAGAAGACGAAAAGGAAATTACAACTAGAAAGGGTCAATGAAAGCTCAAATTTTTATGTCAGGATTTGAGAACTAGAAAGGGCCTGACCTAAGAGGCTATTTGGTGTGACTCTTCCCCTTTTTACAGATGGGCCAATGGAGGCCATGAAAATTGGCATGACTGGCCTAATGTCATAGTTTACAAGCTGCGTCAGATTGGCCTACTCCCAATTCAGTATTTTCTCTACTATATTATGCTCAGTGTGTTGGGAGAGAGGCAGCATGGCCTTATGGGGGAAAAAATGAGCTTGGTGCTAGGAAAGAGCAGGATTCCAATTATACCTTCAACACTTAGCATCTATATGACCCTGAACAAGTCACTTGAACTTCCTGTGCTTGGGTTTTACCATCTGCAAAATGGAAATAGATTTATCTATAGTACCTTCCACATAAAGTTGTTATGAGAGTCTGATACAGAAAGTATATTCTAAAAGCTAAAGAGGTACATAAAGGTCAACTATTATTGAGTATCTTGAGTTAAAACAGGATCCAGACATACATTTCTATAATACATTAAGGTTCATAAAGAGTTTTCCTCTCAATAATGCTGCCCAGATGATTTCTATAGAATGCAGGTCTGACCAAGTTACCCCACTACTCAATAAATTCCAGGGGCTCCCTACTACTTCCAGAATCAAACATACAATATTCTATCTGGCTTTTAAAGTTCTCCATAACCTCAGCCCTTTCTATCTTTCTAGTCTTTTTACACTTTACTCACCCACCTCCACCCAGTCTAGGATCCAAGTCTATGAGACATGACATCTCCCCCATTTCTACACCTTTGCACTGGCTGTTCTCCATTCTTTGACACCTTCTGTCCTTCCTTCCACCTCCTAGATTGTGTTGTTTACTGAAAGAAGACCTCCCCACCACCACCGTTTGGACCTTCCCTCCATGATTACCTTCCATTTGAGAGAGACAGAGAGGGAGAAGGAGAGACAGAGAGAATGTACCTAGTTATTTGTATTTATCTCCCCCATTAGAATGTGAGCTCCCTGAGGGCAGGAACTATTTTTGCCTTTCTTTGCATCCCTAGTGCTTAGGAATGTGCCTGATACATAGTAAACTTAATAATTGCTTTTTGACTGATTGAGCTTGGTGAGAATAATTACATTTGCCTTTTGTTGTTATCTAAAAGTGTGACGTCATGGTCTTAGAGCCAGCAATGCATGTTAACAGCCATTCTCCAACTAAATGTCATGGAGAGTTTTCTGGGGGCATGGGGAGGTTAAGTGTCTTCTCCAGGATCACATCATCAGTTGGTGTGGGTGATGGGCCTTGTACCCAGGTCTTCATGACCCTGAGATCCACTCTCTATCCATTCTACCATAATAGATAAAATAATAATTCCTATTATTATTATAACAACAATAATAATTAAATAATAATTATAGTTGACATTTATACCACCTCTTAGGATTTGAAAGGTATTTTAAGCCCACCAAGAGAGAGTGGCAGCCACCATGGTAGATAGTTTGTTAGAGTTGGAGCTGTTCTATCCACCTCATGAGATTATTTTGAAGGTAAATGATATAATGTTTACGATGAACTTTGTGTACTTTTGAAGCATAGCATTAAAGTAAATCAGGCAGCTAAATTAGGCACAGTGGATAGAGTGCTGGGCCTGGAGTCAGGAAGACTCAGCTGAGTTCAAATCCAATCTCAGGCACTTACTAGCAGTATGACCCTGGGAAAGTTTTTTAACCCTGTATGCCTCAGTTTCCTCATCTGTAAAATGAGCTGAAAAAAGGAAATGGCAAACCACTCCAGTATCTTTGCCAAGAAAACCCCAAATGGGTCACAAAGAGTCAGATACAGCTGAAATGGCTGAACAACAACATAAAAGTCAATTATCATGATCATTCAATTAACTCAATAGGGTCCCTGTGAAGTTGGTGCTATTATTATCCCCATTTTTAAATATGAAGAAATTGAGCATAAGAGAAGCTAAGGCTTTTCTAGGTCACATATCTCGTCCAACCCATACAGTAAAGGATGCCCCACTATAATATACCTGAAAAGGTGGTCATCCAGTCTCTGCTTGAAGACCTATAAGGAAGAGAAACCCACTCCCTCACAAAGCACTTTTGGAGAATTTTAAGTATGAGGAAAGTTTTTTTTTTTTTTTTGACAAGTCAAATACCCCAATAAATCTGTTATCTTATGAATTTGGGAGTTCCCACAAGATGAAGATCGCAACCTGCCCATTTTGTGTGACTCTTATCCTTTATTTCCCAACAATTTACCCCAGAGTATACACCTAATATGCTGGAGACTTTTCTCACTTTCTCCTACCCTTGCCAGAGTATCAGTGCAATACTCTGGCTATCTCCCTATCATCCCTTGTTCCTGCCCAGTAACCTGCCTTTCTCTTTCTGTCACATGACCTCCTTTATTCCTGATCTCCCTGTGAATTCCTCTTTGGTTTTAAGTTGTTGCCTGCTCACATTCACCATCTATCCCCCCATTGCCCTCTGTGTGTTAGTCATCATTCGTTCTTCAAAAGTCGTGATGTTCTGGGTCTTTGCCATACAGCAACGGCAGCAAACTGTGCACATTGAAAAGCTAGACCTTCCTGTTGCTGACCTGAGGCCTACAGAGACCTCCTGGGAACTTTCTGTTACTGTTCCTGGTTCCATTCTCTGGGGCCAGAAGTCCCTCCCCCAACTCTAGTCCCTCTTCCACGTGCCAGCCCTTCAAATGCTCAGAGAGTATTAGGCTCAGCTTCAATACTCTCTTCTTTAGCCCACACACCCATAATTCCTTTATGTTATTCTCATGTTATGATATGGTAAGCTCCAGGAGGGCAAGCATTTTTTAGGTTTCATCCTTGTATATGCAGTGTCTGGAACTATGCCTGAAGCAGTGGATGCTTAAAAAATGCCCATCAACTTGAATTTCCCATGAAGCAGACAGCGAATTCATCTACTTTCAGGATGAGGATGGTAGGGGATTAGCAAGGGAGTTCAGACAAGAAAAGACTTGGAATCATCACCCTAGGCAAGCAGAAGGAGAAGCGTGATGCCCAAAAGAGGAGGCAGGGAGTTGGATTGAGTGCTAGGCATGGAGTCAGGAATCCTCAAGTTCAAATCCTGCCTCAGACACTTCCTAGTTATCTGGCTAAGTCTCTTAACCTCTCTATGCCTCCATTTCCTCATTTATAAAATGAGGTGGTTGGACTGGGAAGCTTTGCTTCCACTTGGGTATAGATCCTCCTGTGATTGTGTAGCTGAATAGTTGTTCATGTTGGTGTCAATAGACAGGTTGACTAGACGAAGAGGAAAGGATATATCTAGCTCGAACTTTGTTATCTCTCATAACCCAATTCAATAAGCATTTATAAAGCACCTACTGTGTGCCTGGATATGTATAGATGTAGAGATACAAAGATAAAATGAAAACAGTTCTTTCCCTTGAGGAAGTTTGACTTTCCTGGTATCTTTCAGAGCATATTGCCTTAAAATGTTTGTTGACTGAATATGTTACAGATATTCAATAAACAGGTGTTAATTGATCATATCTCCCAAGCATATATGAATTTGAACTGGCAATAAAGGTTTAACCACAAGAAATCAATCTCTAACTAGATTCAGACACTAAGGAGACAAAGGAGATTTTCTCCCCTGGGAGGAGGTAGGGAGCAGCCAATGTTCCCAGCACCCTAAAGAAATCACACTCTGTGGCCTCCTTCATAATCTTTGGCCCCATTATCCCAGTCTCAATGCCAATTGAGTCAGAGACATTAAAGTATTTGTTTTTTATAGACAGCCAGATGGATTCAGTCATTTAATAAAGGAAATAAACAATAGCTGATGATGATGGAAATGTTTTCCCACAGATGGTAGTTCCCTTGCTAAAGTTCTCCAGGGCCAGCTGTGATTTCTCTGGGGAGGGGGTTACCTTACCTTCCCCCTGCTCTCTGTGGCTTCAGTTGATGGCTATGAAATGAAAAACAGAGGGGAGCAGAGATTTAGTAGGAAGGGAGCAACATAAGTGTGCCTGCCACCTCTTACACCAGGCACCACACAGCCTTCTCATGTCAGCCAACCATATCTCAATTCTTTGGTTTATAGACTAAGTCAAATGTTACTGCAGAGATACCATGGCCCAACAGAGAACGTGGGAGACTTCGAATCAAATGATATGGCTTTGAGTCCCATCTTGCATACTTACTAGCTCTGTGATCTTCACTCCTCAGAGCTTCTGTTTCTGCCTCCAATAAATGGAGATTATGATGATAACTCTTGTGGTACCCGACCTCACACAGATGTTTTGAAAACAGCACCTAAAGAACCTTAAATTGAAGTACAAATATGCAAATGTCGCCAATATATCAATTTGACATCTCCTGGTCTCCAAGTCAAACTGATTGGAAGTGTTTATGTGACTCTATGATAAGCATGTGATGGGTATGAGTAGGCTGCAACACATTCTCAATGAGGAATTTTTTAAGAGGAATGGTGCAGAGGAGAGGTGATCAGCCGAGAGATGTGTGATTGGAAAAGAAGGTGGGTGGGTCATGTAACAAAAGCAAGTGATGAAAGGGCCATAAGAAGATCATACATTGAGACCTAGAAAGGGACCTCAAAGACCATCTAGCAGTCCCATCCTTTCACTATACAGATGAGAAAAGCGAGGCCAAGGGAGATCATGGGATTAAAAGACCATAGTTACACAGCCAGACGAGACTTTAGACTTTTAGAGGCCATATAGTCCAATTCCCCATTTTGCAGATAAGGAAATGTTGGACTTGCTCAGGGATGCCTAAGAATCAGAAACAGAATTCAAACACAGCTCCTCGGCCTCCAAAATCAGTGCTCTTTTTCTGTTGTACCACTCAGGTAGACAACCTATATCTTCTATGAGTATCCACTCACCATCAAAAGACCGAGATCCTTAGCCTGGAATCCATGGACTACCAGGGGGTCAGCAGATAGATTTCAAGGGGTCCATGAACTTGGAAGGGGAAAAAAAACTTACCTCTTTTATTTCCATACAATTGATTTCCTTTATAATATCCTAGGCATTTTGGTTTGTAAATTTAAAAACATCATTCTGAGAATGGCTCCTTAGGTTTCACTAGAATATCTAAGGGGACACAGCCAGGGTTAAGAAGCCCTGACCTAGAGTAAGGTCCTCAGTACATTCGGCAGAATCCTATGAAGGATTTAGGGGAAGACATAGGCAAGAGCTACATGTGATAGGAAGGCCAGGACAGACTGGGACCTACATGCTTGTCGAGACTTGTTTGTCCTTTGTTTTCAAAGAAGACCAATGACATCAGGAAAGTGATATCTTGGCTTGCAAGTGAATTGGATTTGAGTGAGGCAGAGCCACGCAAAGTCATCAGCCTCACTCTCTCCTCCAGGGTCATCAGAGTCCAGTGGCAAGACATAGATCAGGATGACTGGTAATGGTCCTGAATTCAGTGAGAGACGTTGACCTTTTTAAGCTAAGTCTTTCCCAGTTCTCAGTTTATCTGAGGCAACGCCCATTCAGTTATTAAAGGCTAGGTAAAAAATGGAGGCAAAAGATGGCCTAGCCCACCTTCACAAAAGAATCAATCTGGGAGGGGAAGACCCTTAGAGTTTCAATAATATCAATGTGCATTGATATATTGAAGTATAGAACACTCAACTGTTCTGGATCACTTAAGCCAAAATAGCAAAAAACAAAGATGAAAAATGTTGGGTTTTTCCTGAGTAAAACCAATCCATGTGATCTTTGAGACTGCAGTTGTTTTTGTTTTTTTCCAGAGCTCCTTTTTCCCTCTGTTTATTGTCTGTAATTGGAATGAATCACAGCTCAGGTCTCTAACAGGGAGGAGTTTATTGGCTATTTGATTTTAAAAATCGAATGAGTTATTCTTTTGATACACTGTAAGAATCAAAACCCTCTTCCACTGTAAGTTAATGGATGCTTGCTAGTTATCTTGTCTGGGTAATAGCTTTTGCAGCAAAAGTTGTGGGAACAAGATGAATACACTTCCTGGGAGCACAGGAGATAGAAAGACCTGCCATTTTGAAACCTGCAAAAGTGAGGCTCTGAAATGTTTCTGAAACATAAAGATATTTTACAATGGTAGGTAGACGACATCACCCAACATGGGATGATATCCAAGATTATCTATACCTGCACCAGGTGGCATTTCTGAAAATAATGATCTGGAGAATTTTTTTAAAAAGGCTCAAGCCTGCTGAACCAGATCATTGCAACATAAACATTATTTCTTTAGTGATGGTGGGCATGGGCATGATGGTGGTAATACTCAAAGTAGGGAATGGTGGTGTCCCAGGCCCATGACTTAGAACTCAAGTTTGGGGAATAGACTACTCCCTATTTCTGAGTCTAAAGGAAAAGGCAAGAGCATTGGTGAATGTTGGGTTCCTTGTCCAAGCAATGTTGTGCACCCTAGACATAAGTGGAACCAGAAGTGGTGTGATGTAGTGAAAAGAGTCTAGAACTCAGAACCAGGAGAACTGGGTCCAACTCCTGACTCTGATACTTATCCATTGTGACAATAAACCCTCCTTGCTTTTTCTGTCTGCAAAATGGGAACTGTGGGGTAGTGGGAATACCACCAGATTTGTTTTCAAAGAAGTTGGATTCTAATACTAAGTATGCAACTTACTACTTGTGTAAATTATTTCACCCATGAGATCCTCATTTTCCTCATGGTTCTAAAAAAAAAAAAGCCTGTTTCATAGGATTATTATGGGAGGAATCTTTGCCATCTAGAAAGGGCAATGGGGATGTCAGTATTATGAATATAATAATGGATCCGTAGTAGATAAAAGAAGGTAGCTTTAAGAACCTTCCTGTGGTACTTTTCAAGGAAAGCACATTTAGGAGAAGGGGCTCAAAGATTGTCCAAGAATGAATTGGGCTGCCTTGGGAGATATTGAACAGGTTAAGTGGCTAAGTCTTGCAATGTAATCTAAATAACTACTTGTGGAGAGATATCACATAAAGGGCTTTTTCTCAAGTGTAAATAACATTAGATGACATTTGAGCTCCCTTCCAGTGAATCTGAGCAAATAGAAGCTGAGAGAAAAAAGGCAATAGCCCCCCACTCCTTCCCAAGTTGTGTCATATTCTGTTGCATACCATGCCATTAGGTATTACTTTCTCACTGATGATCCAAATGTCTGAACATTTTTCTTATGAGACCAGACCAAATCATGTTCTAAAATCAGCATCTCATCTGTGCCTTGATCACTTATCTCTTCATTTGTTTCTGAGAAGAAAGCAGCACCATGGATAGAGGCTTGGAGGCCTGATCTCAATGCTACCCAAATCTGTCATAAAGCATCCCACAGGGGCACATTTTCACTGCTAATGTGCAACTGGGGGATAGAAATTGCCAACTGTGTCAGCCGCCCAACATATGACATTATACATGTGCCCACGCTCTTAGTAACATTTCTGAAAATAAGATCCTGGAGAATTAAAGGGAAAACTGGCTAGCCTAGAAAAAAAGAAGCCTGTGGGTAAAAAGTGGGAGCATGATGGCTTTCTTCAAATATTTAATGGCCCTATCATATGGAAGAAAGATTAGCTTTGTTCTGCCTGGCCCCAGAGGACAGAATTAGGAGCAATGTGTGGAAACTGCATAAAACCACATTTTGGCTTGAGGTCAGGAAACTGTAACCAAGAGAACTCTCTATCCTAAAACGCAGTGGACTCCCTAGGGAGGTAGTAGCTGCCTCTTCACGAGAGATCTTCAAACAGAGGCTAGATAAAGACATGTTAGAGATGTTATATTAGAAATTCTTTGGCAGGTATAGGTTGGAGAAGATCACCAATGAGGTCGCTTCCAACTGTACAAAAAATTCTGTGATTTTGGGTCCAAACCAGCTGATATCAAGTGAAAAGCATACCATGTAAAGTGAATACTCCCTAAAGTTTAAGACATTCACCAGATATGCTTCACTGCATCAGAGATGACATTTTGTTCAATTTTATCAGTAATATTATGTCAAGATGTCTTAGTGTTGTAGGGGCTGTGGCTTACATTTTCCTTGCTAATGTCTGCTTCTTAAAATCCCTGGCTTCTTCAAGACTCAAGCCGACACTTTCTAAAGGAGGTTTGATGGTCTTCCCAGCTTCTAGTGCCTTTCACTTTAAGGTTAACTTCCTTCTAATCTGTATATATCTGTATATTTGGTTATTTACGTGTAGTCTTAATGATAGGAATGATAATTTAAAAAATAAAATTTATATAGCACTTTAAGGTTGACAAAGTACTTTACAAATAGTATCTCATTTCATCCTCACAAAAAACCCAGGGAGATAGATGCTATTATTATCCTCATTTTATAGATGAGGAAACTGAGGAAGACAGAGGCTAAAGTGGTTTGCCCAGGGTCACACAGCTAGTAAGTGTCTGAGGCAGGATATGATCTCAGGTCTTTCTGATCCTAAGTCCTGCACTTTATCCACTGTGCCACCTAGCTGTGTCTATTACGAGCTCGTTAAGTGCAGGGACAGTGTTTCTTAACTTTCTTTGTCTCCCCAGGACTTAGAACAGTGCCTGGCACATAGGAATATCATAATTAATACTTGTTGATTAATTGATAGATGTCTTGATTGTGGTGGATGGATAGCAGGCCTCATGAAATCTAAAAGACCAAGATTCGAGGCCCACTCTGACAAATCCTGTCTGTTTGACCCTGGGCTAGTCACTTGCCTTCTCTATGTCCCTCAGGCAGCTAAGACCTTAACTTCCTAGATAAGCATTGATAAAGGGGATTTCCTCACTTGAAACTACCTAATCCAAAGAAAACACTAGTAGGAGCAAAAAAAAAACAAGAAGTGAAATGGATTTATAGAAAAGATGTGCTCTCAAAGAGTAATCTCTACAGTGTGTATCTGTGAATCAAATACTGTGTTAATGTACTTAACAAGAAACTTGATGATTAAAGGAAGACATCGATAAATCCTGCAGAATCAAAGATCCTCTCATAATACAAATAGCCTTTCATTACATCTGCTTTGTGGATTTGGTTTTGGGTATGTTGAGTTCCCCAAAGCAAGGCATACGCATAAATTCTATTCATTGAAATAGGAAGCCTGATGTACTGCATCGAACATTGGACTTGTAGGCAGCATGGTACAGGGCAAAGCCTACTGCCCTGGAGGCAAAGAACCTAGCCTATCTCTGATCCTTTTGATCTTGATGACCTTGGGTAAGTTATTTCCCTCCTCTTGGTCCCAGGTTCTTAATCTGTAAAATGATGAGCTTGGAGTGGCTGGCCACTGATATTCTCTCCAATTCTTAATCTATGATGCCATCACCTGGCATTAAGGCCATGATCAAGCCGTTTCTGGCTGTGTGACCATGGCACATCACATTATCTGCCTGGGTTTCTGTTTTCTACTCTATAAACTGAGGAAGCAAGAGAGGAATTGGATAAAACAGAAGTTCTAGATTTATAGTCCAGGGACCTGAATTCAAATCCTGACTCTACATTGCATGACCTTGGACAAATCACCTGATTTCTCCACATTCCTCTGAGTTTCTATAAAATGAGAGGATTGAATAAAATTGTCTGTAAGGTCCCCTCCAGCTCAAAATCTAAAGTTCTGTCATTAAATGATCTGCAGTTCCTTTCAGCCTCAACATTCCCTGCTGCTGTACAGTATTTCAAACCTCATTCTCAGGCCCCACATAAACCAGGTATACCTTGGCAGATAATCTTCTACCAACCATTTGACAAATCTTGTTTCTATATTCAAAGTTATTTGAGAGAAAGTAGAAAATGGAACCATCCAAGAACTTTGGAGGTCAAATTCTGCACTACAAGACCAGAGAACTGACATATTGCAAAACTGCCTTTGTGGGGAAAAGTCTTCCGAATTGTCACTATCAAAATTTTGAAAGCATCAGGACCAGTATAAGAAAAATCTATTTACAGTTTTCCCTCCGTGCTATACTGATGAGGAGCAGGTGTTTTGCTGCCATGATTTTATTTTCTCCCGTTCTGTGGGAAAGAGGAAAACCAATAAGGATTGGCTTGGGTGATGACAAACAACAAGGGCAAAAAACTAAGTCCACTAAGTGTGGAGGGACTGAGGGACACCTTAGAATAATAGCAGATGGAGGCGGGGGGAAATTTGTTCTTCCTTATAAACTCATTCCAATCTACATTTGTGGAAATAAAATGAACACGAGGGTTGGGAGACTTCAAGGGTATTAGGCAGATCTAATAATGGGAACCATCCCAGCATTTCCTTTCTCCCATTCTGCCATCTAAAACTCTCTGCCTTCCTGATCTGACCTTCCAAGCCAGGTGGACCATAAGGCAGGGAAGAAGATTAGTCCAGGCAGAGTCAAACAGTGGGGAACAAGAAATGGTTAGTGTCTGTTTTGTGATATTAAGTGGTAAGAGATGAGTAGTACCAGACGCCAGCAGGGTCATAAGACCCTGTGAGCAGTAGTCACAGCTGATGCTGACCCTGCCAACTGGCCACACAGACAGTCAACTTGAAAGTGGACCAAAAACACTAAGACCAGCCACTTTGCATGTGACTTAATGAGCCAAAGGAAAAACATAAAGGCAGATGGTGGTGGTGGGGCTGCTCAGGGCCTCCTGAAGCACTTAAAAGTCAGCATTTCTGTTCAGCTAACATTTTACTGCCTTGATTTTTTAGAAACATCCTCAATGACTTAGACAAAGAAATACATTGCATCTGCAGGTTCAGAAAAATTTGATCCAACTGGGCCTCCCTGTCTGTCTGCATCTGCCCCCCTCATGGCTCCCTGAGAAGTGAGAACAACCGATCTACTTGAGAGATTAGTATTTCAGAGAATAGCTCTTAAACCTGGAGATAAGACCTCATGTCCAATATGAGCTTGACTCTTGGCCTAATCAGGGCTCACTGGAATTCAATCTTCCCCCACTTTTTCCTCTGGCCTTAATCATTTCAAGAGTCCAGAGCATTACTGAAAGTTAATTCTTAAGTCAATATTCTCTGGGCTGCAGGAAGTCCAAATGATGAGCTAACAGATTTAGCACCCCTGACCTCACAGGCTCCTTCCAGATCTCTAAATCTACTTCTAAATTATCCTCCTGGTGTCATATTTCATTAGTTCAAACTCAATCAACTCTCACCCAACTTTCTCAATTCCTCCACTACTCTGGCCATGTCCTCAAGGGCAACATCTCCATTTTCTGCCCTTCTTGTCATTTACCAAAGGCATTTTTTTCCTCCATCTGATCCTCCCAAAGCATGTCTGACCATCTCTCTGCCCCACTCATGAAACTTCAGTAGCTCGATATCACCTCTGGACTAAATTACAAAATCCTCTGTTTGGCATTTATAGCCCTTTACCATCTGTCTCCAACCAATATTTCAAGCCCAAATGATCTACCTGCTGTTCCCCACACACCACATTCCATGTCCCATTTCTGTGAATTCACTCAGGCTCTCCTCCATGCCTGGAATGCTGTCCATCTTCACGCCTGCCTCTTAGAATACTTAGGTCTCTTCAAAGTTCAATCAGTTTGCATATCCTACAGGAGGTCTGTCCCAATTCTGCCTCCAAACTCCACCCCAATGAAATGCTTTACTCTTTCTCCACCAGCCTGAAATTACTTTGTTTTCTCTATTTACTTTTCTGAGTACATGTTATTTCTGGAAGCAACCCCCAATCCTGTTATGATTGGATGATCCATAGAAGACCATCCATTTGGAGATTGGATGAAGGAACTAGGAATGGTTAGCCTTGAGAAGAGAAAAAAAGGGGAGCATGGGAGCTGGCTTCAAAGTATTGGAAGAGGCTCCCTTGTGCAGAAGGGATTTGCTTTGTTCTATTTGGCCACAGAGAGAAGGGTAGAAGTTGCAAAGACAAATTTATGCTTAATATCAGGGGGGAAACAACCAACAAAATAAAAAAAAAACCCAACAATTAGAACTACCCAAGATGGAATGAATTTCCCTAGGAGATGGTAGATTCCCCCAGCTGAGCTCACCTCTTTCAGGTCTTCAGATAGAGGCTCGATGACCATATTTTAGAATTTTGGCTTTTTTGGGGAGGGTATGCTTCATGTGTGGGTTGGACTAGATGGTTGCTGAGGACCCTTGCGACACCTAGATTGTATGAAAAAGGAATGTAATCTCCTTCAGGATAGGGAAGTTCATTTTAGTTTCTGAATTCTCTTTACCCAGCATCCTGCCTGGTGCACAGTAGGCACTTAGTAGATGTTTGTTTAATCAAAAATACAAGAAATTTAGGATCAATGGTACTGAGTTCAAATTTTCTCTCTCATGCTTGCTCCCTGTGTGACCTTGGGAAAACCACTTCCCCTCTCTAGGCCCCAGTTTCCTCATCAGAGGACGAAAACAAGGGGCTTGTAGGAAATGAGCTGAAGGTCCCTGGAATTCCAAATCTCTGATCATCTGTTCCTATGAGGTTGACGTCCACCTGCACCTTCCTCATCCATGGCCCAGTCTCTTTTCTAAGCTGACTTCTCCAGTGTAGTGATTTTTTTCTGCTGTGGCTGTCTAAACATGCAGATGTTCTTAAATGACATCTGTGGCTAATTTTGGCACAAGAATGCACAGCTCCAGTAGCAGCTATGTCAGTACTACTGCGGCATTAGGCCAGATGTCAGGATGGTGGGACTTGTTAACTCACTGTTAGCTGATGCCCTGTGGATGCAGTAGAAAACCTAATTATAATTCAATGGTACCTGTTCTGATAAGACAAAAAAAAAGTGTTTAACAACTTACTCCATGTAAGCATTTCTATCCCTTTCCCAGGCTACCAAGCCTCCAAATTTTCTCTCTCCTTTGACTAGTGAGTCTCACCCAAAGCAGCATTGTAAGAAGGGTGGGGCTTAAGTCAACTGGAACCCCCCAAAATGATCTGATTGGCTGTATCTCTCCTTATTGATTTGGTCACATGAGAGCATGACTATGGGAGAAAATACTTTCCCCAGACTTTGAGGAGAAGGTAGGGGGATAAGTAGGTGAAGGCAGAGGGGGAAAAAGACTGCAGTCACTTGTAAGTAAAACCCACAGGAAGATGCTATTTAAAAATATGTTTCTGCAAGTTAAGTAGAACTGGAAGGTGACAGAGCTTTTGCCACCAAAAATGAAACTGGGGATCTGTCAGATGCACAATATTGAGAAAATGAGGTAGTTCAAATAAGGTGCACAAAAACAATCTAGAAAATTAGGATAGTCACCGCACCAAAAAAAAAAAAAAAATAGAGCCAAGCAAACAAACCACTGATAGATAAATCAGAAATGCCACTTTCTCAGAATGGTCACGGAAACAGAATGAGCAGAGATAAAAGCTAGGCCAATGGGACCACGTAGGAAGCCGTAAGGTAGGTAGAGCAGAGGGGAAAGGGCACATTAACTAACAGGTCAACAGAGAGAAGTGAACGCAACCATTAGATTAGGGAAATGTAGGAGGAGCTCAAGTTCTCTCAGAGGCCTGACAGAGACCATGATAAGCTAGAGAGTCCAGAGGACTGGCTTCAGGGAATCACGACTGTCTTCAAGTTATTTGAAGGACTGCTATGTGAAAAGAGGGTGAGATTTGTTCTGTTTGAGCAGCGAGGAGCAAACTGAGGCGGCTTTGGAAGCAGTATCTCTGCCACTTCTTTCCTGTGTGACACCGGGCGAATCACTTGGCCTCTTTGGCTCTTAGTGTCCTCGTGTGTGAAATAAAGCAGTTGGGCTACATGACTTGTCCCAGGCGACAGGGGCTGCCTCCTGATTTAAAGTCTTTAGGCACAGAATGAGCTGTTGTTGGTGAAGGCCTAGATGAGACTCATGTTTGGGTATGGAGCTGTCAGGATGGCTGAGTTTTCAGAAAGAATAATATATGTATGTTTTACATCTATATCTATCTGTATATGGACATATATACACACACACACACACACACACAGATCTATTTTTTTCATTAACTTTTTAAGTCTTATTGATTATGAGGAATCAATGGAGCTGCTTACTGCTGATTTGTGTAATGAACGCCCTTGTCTGGCCCACCAGCTTGGCGATGGCTGCCCTCAGGACTGTGCCCCTCTGCATCTGAGTGCACTTAATTCCTGGCAGATGGAGCCAGCCAAGCCAGCAGAGCTGGAAGCCTCCAGTCCTTTGCAGGCACACTGTGTCATTTATCTCCTGAGCTGCCTGGCCCTGTGGCTTCTCTTGCCTTTTTTCCCAGCTCAGCCAACTCATAGAATTTCTCAGGTATTTATTTCAGAGACCTCAGAGTGGATCTGGTCCATACCCAAACAGGGATGGACTCTTCCAGAAGTGGGATTCAACAGACGTTGTACAGTATTTATTTATTTGTGTGCATGGATGATCCACTCCC
>NW_020954625.1:7559976-7598634 GCF_900497805.2 Vombatus ursinus | reverse complement strand
TGCATGGATGATCCACTCCCAGTAGAATGTAGGGTCCTTGAGAGCAGATACTGACCCATTTTGTTCTTGTCTTCTCAGGGCCTAGCACAATGCTAAGCACAAAGTAGGCTCTCAATAAATACTTGCTAACTAAACTGAACTGAACTGAATTATGGGGAGAAAAATGGTATAAGCTATAGGCTATAGTTCCAGATGGATATGCCCCCCAAACCAGGCATTAATGAAGGAAAATATTCAACAACTCTAGTTTAAAATTAGATCTAACTATATTTGTTTTGAACACCATTAAAATGATTGTTTATCTGAAGGATGTTTGTTGATTAAAATATTTTTAAATTTATTTTCCAATGAAATTTTAAATATGATGTTTGGAAAATTCATAGCTTCTCTTTCTGGAGATGTAACACTTTTTGTGGGGGTTAATTTTTGTTTGTTTTGACCTATGATTTTATTAGTATGAGGAACTTCCAGTGTGCACACTCCCTCCAGTAATGCAAAGCAGCAATTCTGATATGTTATTGTCCTAGATAGTTGCCAAGGGCACTGAACTGGTTAACCATGGACACACAGCTGGTAGATAGGTGTACTGCACCCAAATTTTCCTGATTCTAAGAGTGGCTCATTCACTATTACCTGTTGCTAATTATGATTCTGAATTTATGGTAGTTAGACCTCATAATCCTAATAGAAATGATATCCCACCTACATAAAGTGCTTTAAGGTTCACCAGGGGTTTTACATCCATCATCTCACATATTCCTTGCAATAACACTGTAATGTAGGAGAGCTACTATCAGAGAGAGTGAGTGCCTTGCCTATGGTCCCACAGCATCAAGCCCAAGACTTCTTGACATATTATCACAGGCTCAAGATTTGAAACTAGAAAAGACCTTAGTTGTCATTCAATTCAACCCACTTACTTTACAGATGTTGACACTGAGGAACAGAGAGGTTAATCACTTGCCCAGGGTCACACAGCTAGTAAATGTCTAGGGTAAGATTTGAACTTGAGTTTTCCCGACTCCAAGTCCAACTTTCCATTTCCTACACCACCTCGTGCCTTCTTAAATCCCTATTCCAGGTTACCTTTGCCCCATACACTTACAATCATAGTAGATTCTACAAATGCAACCAAGATGGTTTTTTTATTTAATTTTAGAAAAAGTGTTCTCACATCAGAAATGATGTTATTAAATAAAACAACTAATTTTTCCAACTACCTATCATCTAATTGGCTTGGGGGTTGTTCAACAGTCATTTGAACTCTTTAAAAATGATTATGGCTAGACGGTAGTAGTAAATGTGGAGCCATTATGTCTCTGCATGTGTGCTCCAGTCAGCGTTGACCATATTGTTTCTACTGACACCAAGTATGAGTCATGGCAGAGTCCCCTTCTCTAACTTTTTCCTAAGCAAAATTATTGTCTCTGTTAATCACATTTGCATTTCAAGGTAATATGTGATCATTTTTCTTAAAAGTTTCCCCTTGTTGGCTGCTGAATTGGATTTTAATTAACTCAGCTTGATTTATTAATGCACATTTTCTGTAACTTTCCCCATGAGCTCAAGCAAATAGCTATGTGAAAGTTTTCTTATTTATCCATTCTCCCAGGATGCTTTCATGAATTGAAATCTGAAATGCCCAGTGGAGAAGAGTTTTGATGACAAACACACTAAAACCATATAGTAAGAGTGGTGATTCTTCCCTACCCCATCCTCCCCTCCCCCACCGCAGTTTGGTTCTTTCAAGAGCCTCTGTGATTGGCTGATTGATACAGCCCCGCCCAGCACCTACAAATCCTGATAGACTCATGAATTCCTTGCCTCATGTGTTCAAGGACAAAGAAGAGAGGGAAATCGAGTGAGATTTATATGGGACCCAAAGCTTTCAATGTTGCAAGAAGTCACTCATATTCTTCAATAATTCCATACTTTGGTTGATCTAGGATGTCACAGTACAGGTGTTCCATCCACTGGTGTAGGTGGCAAACCATTCACTCATCCTACTCATTAATCCATTCACTTTTTCATTCTAGGTAATTCTTGCCCTTGTTCTCATATAAATATTCCCTAGAGGATGTGCACCGTGAAAGAGAAGCCTTCTCAACATTCTAATAATTCATGGATGCCCAATGGCTATTTCTCCTTCTGGTTACACGGCCAGTCTACTTTCTTTTCTAGTCTAACATTTCTGAGATAATGTGTTTTATGCCATTTACTACTTGTACACAAATCAATTTAATTAAGCATGCACATATTAAGTACCCCCTGGGTTCCAGGAACTTTGCTAAATGCTAAGGATTCAAAGACAAAAAAAGATAGTAATCCCTTAAAGAGCTATATTCTATTGAGGGAAAATAACACATATACAGACAAATTGATACAAAATGTGTAAAAAGTAATAGAACAGTAGAAATTGATGGATTATAAATGCATGTGAAATGAATAATTATTTTGAAGGAAAAAAAAAGAAAGAAAATGCAAAATAATTTGGAGAGAACGGGGTGGGAGGGAAGCACTGATAATTGAAGGATTGGAAAAGATACCATGAAAAGTCAGCATTTGAACTGAGCCCTGGAAGAAGTATGAGATTCCAAGAGAGAAAATTGCACCTGATCTAACAGCTGTTAACGAGATTATTACTCTTCAGTGTAAGTGAATGTCAATTAGCAATGGGATGAGGATGGGGGCCAGGAAGCCTAGTGTACCTCTTCTTAAAAGGGACCTTATGAATTGGCCTAGATGTTCCCTGAGGTCCCTTCTTGGCTCGAGAGGAAGGATCTTATAATCCTTTGATGTTTTAGAGATTTTTTTTTAATTCCGGACTTCTCTGACTTTGAGTATGTTATGCGTTGAATGAATCTGGGATCTCACCCATTTGTGTAGCCTAATCATAAAGATTATAATTGATCCTACCCTTCTTTCATCATCCCATAAAACCACTATCAAGGCTCTACCCAATACAATGTGGGTCTTCAATTCAGTAAGCATTTAAGCATCTGCTATGGAAAGCAAGAATTGAAATAGCTCTCCATTCTTAAGGAGCTTACTTACATTCAACTGGAGGGAATGGATATATATATATATAATATAGATAGATAGATAGATAGATAGATAGATAGATAGATAGATAGATAGATATAGATAGATAGATAGATATAGATAGATAGATATAGATAGATATATACACACACATATACATATATACATATATGTATACATATGTGTATGTTTATATGTATACATACATATGTGTGTTTATACGTGTATATATACATGTATATGTATATGTGTGTATGTATATATAAACAGATAACTGAAATACAGAATATATAGCAAAATAAAGTAATTAGTGTAGCTATTATAGTATTTCTGGAATATAGCACTCAAGTGGCCTGTCAGTTAGTTTTTGAATAAATTCTATTGGACAAACATTTCTTAAGCACCTACTATGTGCCAGGAACTATTCTAGGTGCTAAAGATACAAAGACAAAAATCAAACAGTTCCTGCTCTCCAGAGGCTTACACACATGATCATCCCACGTCCTTTTCAGGTCATACATATTTTTTGTGCAAATAATTTCATGCAAATAATTGTTGGCTATATGCTGTAGCCCCCTTGCCTGTTTTGTCTTGCTCCTTAAGGTACCTTTCAACTGTGAATTTTTTGAGATTGTGCTTTCGTGTGATTTATAGAAAGGGATTTGTCACTGTTGTTCAGTCATGTCCAATTTTTCATGATCCTAAATGGAGTTTTCTTAGCAAATTTATATTGGAGTTGTTTGCCACTTCCTTCTCTAGCAGCTTAAGGTAAACAGAGGTTAAGTGACTTGCCCAGAGTCGCACAGCTAGTAAACGTCTGAGGCCAGATCTGAACTCAGGTATTCCTGACTCCAGGGCTGGCACTCTAATCCACTGACCTGCCTTTCTGCCTCCTATAGAAAGGGAGCATCACCAGAAAAAAATGCTATGATTTAAAGGATGAGGACTGGCAGCATAGAGCACCTTGTGGAGCATTGCATAGTGTCCCAAATGTAATCCAGCCCATTTTCCTTCTCTTATTCAATTCTGGGCCCAGTTCATTGGCAAGAAATATGTATTTAGAGACTAACTCAATGCTACGGACTCAGTGTCCATCCAAGAGCACATCAAGTATAGTAGAGGCATGGAACTACAAAAAATGTTCTAATAATCTTGGAATATTAAACTCGGACTAAGAAGATTTGAATTCTAATGCTAGACCTGCTATTTCCTTCCTATATGACCTTGGGCAAGTCAATAGCCTCTCCGAGTCTTAGTTTTCTCAATTGCAAAATGATCGGATTGGATTAGAAGACTTCTAAGGTGCCTTGAAGATCTAAATGTTTGCTATTACTCACATCTGAGTAATAGGAACATTATGAATCTGTTCTTCATCCACTTTGTTTTTCTTATGTGAATGGTTAGGCCAATTTCTTTGAAACAACTGTAGATCTCATATTTATATACTCCTGATAAACAATGGAGATTTTTTTTTAGGCAATTGGGGTTAAGTGACTTGCCCAGGATCACACAGCTAGTAAGTGTCAAGTGTTTGATCTGAGGCTGGATTTGAACTCAGGTCCTCCTGACTTCAGGGTTGGTACTCTATTCACTGTGCCACCTAGATGCCCTGAGATTTTTTTTCTTAAATAGCTGAAAGATTGACTAAGACTTTCAAATATGATCACATACTCTTCATAAAATAATTTCATTTATTTACAGAGACTGTTTACTGTCATTATCAGAAAAAAATAAAAGAATATTTAAGGTGACAACTTCTTTTGGAATTTATAATTTTATTCATTATAAACTTTTATTTACTTTATTTATTCTATTGTTAATATGTGGTAGAGGATAGGAAAAATCAACAACAAAAAAAAAAAACAAATCTGGCCATATACTATGGAGTAGTGGGAAAGGGAGTAATTACCCTAGAATTTGGGAAAGGAAGGGGTTGGGTGGTGAATGCAATTGGAGAAGGGAAATGAATGGAGACAAGAAGTCAAAGAAATTGATTCCCTTGTCACATTAAAATCTATAAGAAGATGAGAAATGAAACTGACCCAATATTAAAGGGAGAGAGGAGGATAATGAGAAAAGGAGCACGGTAAGGAGCTTAAGTCCATGACTCAGAAGAAGTCACTTCCAATATATTGGTAACCTCAACTGTCTAAGAAAATGGTGGATTTACATTAGTGGATGAAAATCCTGGTTAAATGATCAACAAATTTAATTTTGAAAATTAATGATAGATTTCTTGTTATCGGGATAAGTAGCAGGATAAACCCAACTGGTTCATTTCTTCCTTATTCATTATTCATTTCCCTTTATTCTTCTTCTATTCTCATATTATGATACTTTAATGATTTAAGAAAATGCACTGCAAACAGAGAAAAATGAAAATATAAATGATTTATTCTGTAGTCTTTTTCCCCCTTCACTCTTTGCAGAAAATTTAAAACTAATGGAGTTAGTGCCTCAATAAGTCAATTTAAATAAGATGTTATTTTTTACACGAGTTTATTTGTAATGTGCTGTTTGTGGAGGATCAAAATGAAATGAGCAGAAGGAATCCCATGGAAAACTAGGCAGGCGAGAGAGCTTTTGGGTATTTTTTTGTTTTTTGTTTTTAATTTTTTCAAAAGAAGAGTGTTGAATAACAGCAGGAACAGTGAGTATTTTTAGGCTCCTGCTGTGTGCCAGGCATGAGGAATCCAGAGACAAAAATAATACAGTCCCTACCCTCAAGGAGCTTACATCTGATTGGGGTAGATAGCATTCATACAGAAAATAAACACAAGAGAATGAAAAGAACTACCTGGAGAGGTCTCTAAAAATCTCAGAAGTTTTAACAACTTGCAGGGGAACATTGAGCCCATCGGAGATGGTACAGTGAGCTGACCCTTGAAGTAGGCTAAGGATTTTAATAGTACAATACAGAAAGGATTGCATTTCAGACACAGAGGACAGCCTGTTCAAAGGACCAGAGGTGGGTAAAGCACTGAGTTTCGGGAACATCTAACAAGACAGTTTGGCTGAAATCTAGACTATATGAAAGAAAGTAATACCTAATAAATGTGGAAAGATGGATTGGGAGAACCAAGGACTGTGACAGGCAATAAATGCTAGGTGGAGGCCTTTGTATTTTATCCAAAGGCCAACAGGGACTCAAGGAAAGTTACCTGAGTAAGAGAATGATATGGTCACAACTGGGCTTAAAAATTATTTTGATGACATGTTGCTTGCAGAGGCAGTAAAGTCCATTGGGATCGAGCATTGGGCCTAAAGTAAGTCACTTAACTTCTGCCTGCCTCAGTTTCCTCAAATGTAAAATGGGGCTAATAACAGCATACATCCCAGGGATGTTGTAAGTATAAAATGAGATCATATTTACAAGGCACTTATCACAGCACCTTGCACACAGTAGTTGTTTAATAAATGCCTGTTTCCCCTCTTCTTCCTGGGCTCCCACAGGAGTTGTTTGGTCTCTTTGGGCCTCCAATTCTTCCTTTATTAAATAATGGGGTTGGACTAGAGGATCTTTAATATCCTTATAAAATCATGATTATTTTTGAGGCTGTTTCTTATAACTTAGAAATTCTGAATATACTTATGTACAGTTACTCTACCTCAAAATAGATCAGAAAGTTGATGTATATATATCATATACATATAATATATATGATAATATATATATATAATAAGCCATATATATAATAAGCCATTATATATGCACTTGATGAGGGCCTATGGAGATCTGGGAGACTAGGATAAAAGCCACTAAGCTTTCTACTTCTCTTGGGATGAAGTCTTTGTGGAATCAACAGGTGCTAAATAAATATATGCAAGTTCATGGGTACATTGTATGCCAATTAATTGCTTGACTGCTAATGGCTAGGACTAGGCCTTTACTCCTCCTCCTCTTCCCTTTCGCTGCTCGTATTTTCCCACAGTTCATTAGGACCATTTTGGGGAGCAAGGAAAGGACCTCCCACTCCAATCACTGGGCCTGACCCATGCTCAGCCATTTGAAAGAGGAGGTATATGAAAATAAGGGTCAATAAGAAATTGGGGAATTAGTTGTGGATTCCACTTAATCAGGTACCAACACTTCTCCATCCCAACCTAAGCCATCACCATGAATAATTTGGAAAGAGATGCCCCTAGTTTTTGAATTTCTTATAGCTAAATTTGGAGACATAATTTTGTAATCCAAAGGAGGAGATCATAGGATGAAATAGTACCAATGTATAGAGTGTTAGTTTTGAAGTCAGGAAGACCTGAGTTCAAATCTTGCCTAGATGTATGGTCCTGGAAAAGTGGCTCAGTCTGTTATCTCACCTATAGAATGAGAGGGTTGTACTTGATGGTTTTTAAGGTCCCTTACAATTCTAAATCTTTGATAATAGTTGTTTAGTTTTGTTTTTCTCCTTTGGGAGATACCAGATGGGTAATAGACCAATCTCTTTGACATGACAAAAGAGATCTTATGAATTTATTATCATAAATCATAGATGAATGCGGAAACTGTGAATCTGACCAGGGAAGGGACTGGCCCAAGGTCACACAAATTATAAATGACAGCAGTGGGCTTTGAACTCAGGTCCCCTGACTCCAAAACCATCACTGTTTCCACTATACCATACAGTCAATCTTTTTCTCTGACCCTGTCTCTTCATTTTTAAAATGAGGATGTCTGTGCTGCTGTAGGGAGCTCCCTTTTTAAGCTAAAAAATGGGAAATAAAAGGTATAGAATAAAGGATGTATGGGTGTAAAGTATTATTGTACAGCAGTTCTCTCAAGAGGCAAGCATCATACTTGGGGTTTCTCTCTGCTTGGGTTTCAGGTCAACAGAAGTTTAAAAATTTACTACAGTTTCTGAATCAGTTGAATTGGTGCCTAATAACAGCATTTTCAAAGATATCATTTCCTCAAATAATGACTTTTGTACATGGGGCAGGTCCAGGTCAAAACTGGAGCCAAATCCTTAAGGGCTCAGGAGGACCAAATATGAAGTGTTCATTGTGACCATTTACATCTCAGAAATCAACAAATGTTACAAATTAGGGGTTGGTTTCTTATTTTGTTGATTGTGTAGCCAGGGAGAAAATGGTAATGCAGATTAAACTTAAAAATGCATCCTGCCTACTTTTTTTTTGAATCATCTATTCAACATATCCCTGGACAGATTCCAAAAAGAAGTGCCAGGACAAGGACATACAATGGATTCTCATTTGGGAATGGGGAGTCTTGAGAGAGAATTACCAGTGATCCTCAGAGGACAAAGCAGAGTGGAATGGCAGAGGAACTTACCCCAACCCACCTTTTGGGAGTTTTCCATTTAAATGAATTATTCTTGCTAACTAGCGTACAGTACCAGCATGGTAAGGTGGCTAGAGGTTGGTCTTTGGAGTCAGGAAGATCGAAATTCAAGCCCTAGCTTTGGCCCATACTGTGAGCATGATCACAAGCACCCTACTCCTTCTCTCAGTGTCCCCTGCCCCTGGCAATTCTAAGACAGTACTTAGAGGACTTCTCCATACTGTAAGTTCCCTATAGTAGTGAAAGTATGATTCTGGGCCAATCAGATGTTAAGCTCTGTTATTGATATGCTAGGGACGATCACTGAGCATTCTTTTTTTGGTCATGGGAAACTTTGCTTCTGCCACTCTGCACTTAGAGCCCAGTGAAATAGCTCTGATATCTGCGTGCTTATTTATTTGGGGATTGGTCTGATTGAGTTTCATTCATTTAATTAGTATTGAGTTTTGTCTGATTGAGTAGAGGCACCATGGGCCAGTGGAAAGAGCATGACTTTGGAATCAGAGTACCTCAATTCAAATCCCATTTCTGCTACCTGTGTGATTTGGGGCAAGTCACTCAGCGTCTCTGGGCTTCAGTTTCTTCTTCTATAAAACAAGGGCAGCTAGGTGGTGCAGTAGATAGAGAACTGGGCTTAGAAAAAGGTAGGCTCATCTTCCTGAGTTTAAATCTGGTCTCAGACACTTACTAGCTGTGCAACCCTGGGTAAGTCACTTAACCCTGTTTGCCTCAGTTTCCTCATTTGTAAAATGAGCTAGAGAAGGAAATGCCAAACCACTCCAGTATCTTTGCCAAGAAAACCCCAAAATAGGATCACAAAGAGTCAGACATAATTAAACAGCCACAAAACAATAGAGTTAGACTAGATGAACTCTAAGGCCCCTTTCAGCTCTAAATCTGTGATCCTTGGATTATTTACGCAGAACTGGCTTACCAGTTTTTGATAATAACTCTAGTTTTGGGTAATTTAAACTACTGTTCAAATACCACATGCTTACACTGTAGCAAGGTGAAGAAAAGGATTATTTATACTGACATTTCCTACCTGCTGACTGCACAAAGCCATTAGGTTTGAGACCAAAGATGCTTTAAAAAGCTCTGCAGTGTAATTAGATACTATCTCAACCCTGGAAGTTGAACCAGGGCCAAAGCTGAGAAGAGTAAGAACTACAACTATCTGGGGAGCTTTCCAAAAATCAGCTTCTGAGAAGAGAGGTTGAAACTATAAGATAAAAAGTCATTACATATGCTCCTATCTCCCAAGCCTGGAGAGAGTCAAACCCAGCACACCATGGTGTCCAATCCAACCAAACTGAACCCAAAGTGAGACAATATGAAAGTACTTATTATTCTGGGGGACTCTTCATAGTTCTCCATGAAGAAATGTGAGTTTTACAAGGGATAGGAATCTTCAGATTTAGAGCTGGAAGAGGTCTTGGAGAGATCATCTAATTCAATCACTTCATTTTTTAGTCTCATTTTACAGATGAGGAAGTCGAGGCCCAAAGAGGCTTAGTACATCACCCAAAGGAAACAAGAGCTGAGAGTCTTGCCCAAGGTCTCATAGCTTGCAAGGAACAGAGATGGGGTTCCGACACCCCAATATTTGTGCACTTATTGATGATCTTCTAGTAGGTTCCAAACAATACGACCCATTTAAAATGCAAACAAATTACTAGGAGGACCTTCTTTCCTTTGCATTTCTGCTAATATGTAAGAGAATATGGGAAGGAGCATGGCCTAGTGGATGGAGCATTAGGCTTGGAGTCAGGAAGATCAAAATTCAATTCCTGCCTTAGACATTTATGAATTTTATGACCTTGGACAAATCACGGTGCTTTCCTGAATCTATTTCCCCATCTGTAGAATGGGATAATATCTCTCTCGTGGGACTGTTATAATGATCAAATGAGATGATGCATATAAAGGACTTTTGCAAACCTTAAAACACTATGTAGAAGTAATCTGCTATCTTTCTTACTGATAAAGTTAATCATTACAATGAGAATCAGACTCTCCAGAATAACAAGAAAGCTCTTGATCAAATAACAATGTCCTACCATTATTGAATCTCCACCTATTCTTTCTATCCAGAGATCAGCAACCTGATGCTCAGTTGTCCAATTTCCAGCCATTAAGAACTATCTTTGGATTTCTAACTCCTGCTTACTAGATTAATAACTCAGAACCCTGACTTGGGAGTCAATGTAATGCAGTGGAAGGAATGTGGAGTTGCAGTCAGGGCATCCAAATTTGAAACTTACCTTTGGAACCTAGTTCGATGTGCCCTTACACAAGTTAGTTCATATTTTTTAGACCTCAGTTTCCTCATCTGTAAAATGAGGAGGTTGGACTAAGTGACCTCCAAAGTACCTTCCAGATCTAAAGCATAGACCATCTTTTGTTTTTCACTATTATATGGCATTTTTCTGAATAAAAAAAAATACTTACTTTTCCATCTCATGATCCCACAATGCATTTTTTTTTTTGCTTTTTGGTGAGGCAATTGGGGTTAAGTGACTTGCCCAGGGTCACACAGCTAGTAAGTGTTAAGTGTCTGAGACTGGATTTGAACTCACGTCCTCCTGACTCCAAGGCCAGAGCTGTATCCACTGCGCCACCTAGCTGTCCCCCCACACAATACATTCTTTAAAACTCCCTATTATTTCTGAACATGGCTATGAAGCTCCTTTTTTATATCCTGCTAAATCACAGAATATCAAATTGAAGAGAGAGCCCAGAAGTCATCTATCCTAAGCTGTTCCTGAACAAGGTCTCCTTCTCCAATATCCCTGACAATTGGACATCAGCCTTGGCTCAAGGACCTCTAGTTATAGGACACTTTATATCTCCCAAATCAGTATAATCCAATAAATGTGCATTTAGTGCCTGGCAGTTGACAAAGTAGAAAAGAATTTCCAATACAACCCCTTCTGCTTTGGGAAATTTCTAATTGTTAGGAAGAAAGTTTCTCCTTAAAACAAGTTCAAATTTGCCTTTCACTAACTTTCACTCAGTATTCCTAGTTCCATCCTCTTGTACAAGCCAATAGCCAATAAACAATAGTCAATAAACATTTATTAACCACTTCCTAAGTGCTAAGCACCAAGAAGTACTAGTCTAAGTCCATTTTGTAATAATTGCCCCACAAATCCTTGAAGCTGTGTGTAGGTCCCCTAGTCTTCTCTTCAATAGGCTGAACATCTTCAGGGTTTATTTTCCCAATCAATCCTCATATGATATAAACCCGAAGCCCTTGCCATCTAACTGGCCCTCCTCTGGATACTAAGCTTATCAACAGCTTTCCTAAAATGCATCACCAAGACTTAGAGCCAGGACTCCAGCTGTGATCTGACCAAAGCAGAGAAAAGCAGGAATTTCAGCTCCCTAGTCCTAGTTAGCAGAATGCTTCAATGCATCTTTGATTTGAGAGATGTGAGTCTCCATCCATGCTTTCTCATCCTGTGCAACTCTTGTTCATGCCCACCCATAAATCCTATATAGTCACCCACTGCATATACTAAAGGCCTTCTATTACATATCTTGATTTCATGTGAATACCACTATAGTATATGGGCTGACCATTACTTGTCCTTGGCCTTCACTAAATGATGGGCCCATTTTTGGGTCTGACCATATATCTCTTTAGAGTCCTGGACATGATACCTCTCTTAACGGAGCCCAAGATAACATTCACTTCTTCTGGTTTATATGCAGGCATTTATATTCTAAGATTCCAGAGCATTGAGTACTAGACCAAGAAAAGGTCTTTGAAATTGAAAAAGTTTCTTTGCGAGCACTTAAAAGCCCGATACATATCAGGTAATAAAACAAGGCTGATGAAAGATAGTATTCCACTGCCTATATTTGTTTATATATTTTTTTTATTTCTCTTTTTTGAAATGAAATAAGAGCCACAGCTATCATGTTACTAAAATTTGGTTAGCTTTTCATATGCTCAGCCTGGGAGAGTACTTCAGAGATGATTAGGCTGTTAGCTAGCACACCAGTGGTATAAGGAGAAATATCTATCCATTGTAAATGGCACTCTCGTGTATATCTGGGGCCTGCATTAAGATAGGCCCACATACAGAAATCCTAAGTGACATAACACATCAATTGGGGAGTGATCATTTTCCAAAGGAAAACTGTAAAACAATGAACTCTCCTACAGTGATTTAAAAAGAATTCCAATGTTAAAAATGACTTCCTTGCAACTCACCTAATATTTATGGTATGGAATAGCTGGAATTCTTATATGCAACAAGAAATATAGACTCAGACAGACTGAGATGGAGAAAAAAAAAAGATATTGACAGGGAGAGAGGGAAGGAGAGAGACACAGAGAGAGAGAGAGAGATAGAGAGAGAGAGACAGACAGACAGACAGACACAGACAGAGACAGAGATACAACGAGACAGAGTCAGAAAGACAGAGAGAGTCTCAGACTCAGAGACAGAGAGAGGTACAGAGAAGAGAGAAAGATAAAGACGGAGACAGACAGATAGACAAACTATCAAACAGACAGACAGAGGGACCCAGTACACAGAGTGTCTCAAAAGTTTTAGTGCCTTTAACACTGCATGAAAAATGTTGAAACACTTTGTATATTCCTTGGACACTTGACCTAGGAAGTTCCTCATTTTCTAACCAAGTCATTTTCCTCTCACCCCAGAAGAGATTATTAAACTATCATCAGCATTTTTCCTGTTTGCAAGTGGCATTGCTGTATGAACTGAGCCAGCTTCGCTTTCATAACCGAATTAAGAGGATGGTGATTTCTGTAGCTCTGAGAACCTCGAGGGTCCATCTGCTTGGGTGACTCATGCCCTCAGCAGCAGCATATTCTGGTGGAAAGAACACTCCAGCTAGAGCTAGGAAGGCCTGTCAATCAAATTCTGCTTCTAACACATAATAGCTGTTGGCCATGGGCAAATGGTTTAACCTCTGAACCTTCGTTTTCAATGTTGTTCTGAGGTGAAATGAGATGATGATAACTGATGTTTTTACAGCAGTTAAGCACTTTAAATACATTATCTTGCTCGAGTATCACAGCAATACTGCGGGTGTATGGCTTTAAAAAACGAAGAATCATTTGATATCATTCTCCAGTTCAGATATCTTGAGAATTGTTCCCATAATGCCCTCTGAATTGCTTTGCCTTTGCGTATATTTGGTCTGACCTGACATCTTTGTGTTCTTGAGAGCCTTTTCTACTTATTCCTCTAACCTGAAATGTTCTATGATGTTAAAATCCAAGTCTGGGAACTCCATAGTCACTGATGGAGAAAAGAATTTGTTGTAGTGATCTTCAGAGAGCTTTTCCAATTTTCATAGATTTGTTGTCTTTATAGTTTTACGTTTCAATGATTGGCATCATGCTGAGTTATCTTTAAACTCATTTTTTCTAAACTACTTCAGCCTTCTCAGAATCTTTTCCACAATAACTTCTAGAAAAATTTGAAAATGAGTCTATATTCTAAACCAGTGTTGCCCTTGCTGCCTTATTTTGTACTTGTCAGGGATCACAGAATTGCAAAATTTGCAATTTCCAAATCAAATTTAGAAAAATCTACTAGGATACACATCTCTGGTCATGAAGCCTTCACTTGATTATGGCCAGTGAAGGGAGTGGGACTACTATTTCCCAAAGAATATCATTATACTTTTGGATAATTGTTTTTAAGGAGTTTTCTCATAGATAAATTATAAATTTACCTCTGAAATTTCCACACATAACTCCTAATTCATAGGATCTTTAAGGGATCTTAGAGGTCATTGAGTCCAATGTTTGCATTCTACAAATATGGAAACTAAGGCAGAGGGAGGTTAAGTAGCCTTCCTAGGGTCATTCAGTGTCTTCTGAAGGAGCACTTGACCCCAGCTCTTCCTGACTCCAATTCTAGCATTCTGTCCACTATAACATATTTCCTGTCTTCTACAGCAAAGCAAGAAAAAAATATAATTTCTCTCTCCTACATGACAGCCCTTGAAACACATAAAAAGAGCTATCATATCCCTTCACCACTGCCACAAATTCCACTTTTTTCCAAGCTAAATGAACATTATTGCTTTCAGTTCTCATATGGCCTAGATTTGAGGCCCTTCAGCATCTTGATTTCTCTCCTCTGGAAGTTCTCTAGCTCATCTATACCCAACCTAAAATGTGGCACCTAGAATGTCACCTAATACTCTAGATGTTCTCTGACCGGACAGTATATAACACAACTGTCATGTCTTTCTTCTTGGAGGTTATGTCTTTCTGAAGATCACATTATTTCTTATGCTGCTGTATTATTATATTCTATTGCTGTATTATCTTATTCTATTTGCAATTCATTAAAACTTCCAAAACTTTTTTTCAGATCAGATGTGATCTAGTCACACCTTTCCTAACTTTGTGAAGTTGATTGCTATTAAATCTATACTTATTAAATTTCATTTTGTTTATTTGCTTGTCAAGGTCATTTTGAATGCCAACTCTATCCACCATCATAATAACTATCCTTCCCAGCTTTTTTTAATCTCAAAATTTGGTAAGCATGTAATTTATGACTTTATCCAAGTCATTGATTAAATTACTTAAAAGTACAGGGACAAACACAGATCTCTGGAGGGCCTTGGTGGATTCCTCCTTATGAGTTGACATCAAATAATTAGCAAGTATTCTCCAGGTCCAAAGGGCAGGTGTTTGATGGCTGAGGAACTTTCTAGGCTCTTTTGGCCTCCTCATTGTGGAAACTGATTCACATCACTTCAACTTCCATAGGAAATGGTCATACTCTATGTTAATGTCTCTTCCTTTATCTGTTTCCCTTGTGGGGACATCAATAACTCATTTAACTGGGTCAGAAGGAGCTGCTTTAAATGCATGTCCTATCTTCCAACCTTCATTCTTCTAATTTGGTATTGATTTTGAACTCTCTAAGAAACTGACTATTTGGCTATCTGCTCAGATATAGTCAGTTTCATTTTTGTAGGAGCTAACCATATTGAATTCCTACCAATTCTCTTCATAAATTAAATTCTCTGTGATTAGGAATGCAAGGCTTTATTTGGAGAACCATACTGGCCACATGAGCACACTGTGGTCACCAATAAGGTTGATTTGGGATATAACTATCCATATCTCATCAATATTGCAGAATGTTAATTATACCACATCTATTTCTGAGCACCATAGAAAATAAGATGCGAAGTCATTGTTTTCTTCTGCAGTACCATGTATTTTACTGGAATTGAATGTTGTGTATTTAGTAAGCTTTTTACTAGACTTCATTGCACATAATTCCCAGGACAATCTTCTCCAAATACTCCTTCCCACCACTTACATATTAGATCAAGTTGAAACTCTTCAGTCTAGTATATACAACCCTTTGTCAGCTGAGCACCCATACTTATCCAACTTCAACTTTCTATACCTGTCAGTTTCAAGCAGGTTAGTGGTCCTTCATATAAGTCTTAATCCTCTTCCCCTCTGGATTTCTGCTCACTTTGTCCTACCTCTAAGTCACAGCTAACATTTTCTTTAACCCCTATCTTAAAACTCACCTCCTCCAAGAAAAAATCTCATCTTGTACCAATCACTCCCCTCACTCTAGAAGTCAAATGCTTTGGACATCTTCTGCTGGAAATCACCTTCCTCTGCTACAATGTTTTATAGCTTCATAGCATGGTCACTTACACATAGTAGGCTCCAATAAAGATTTGTTGATTAATTGACTATCTGTAATTGAGGCTATGGTTTTATATTCATTCATTCAAAGTCCTTGGTATTATTAAACTAGTCAACATAAGAAACTGATATGACTTTATTAGAGGAAATGACATTAAAAAGACATTGCCATCTGCTTTTCCGCTGTACCCTAAGGACCAAGGGACCTTTCCATATGACTCACAGCTGAAACCTTCCATATGTGAGCACCTTAAAAGCAGGGACTGGGGGGAGCTAGGTGGTGCAATGGCCCTGGAATCAGGAGGACATGAGTTCAAATCTGGCCTCAGACACATGATACTCAGTAGCTCTGTGACCCTGGGCAAGTCACTTAACCCTGATTGCCTCACCAAAAAAAAAAAAAAAAGCAGGGACTGTTTTACTTTTCTGTTTGAATAAATGGAAACCAGACAGAGCCACTGGTGAAAAATGAAGAGTTGTCTAGGATCTCTGAGCCCTCTCTAAAGGGAGGCTTTGAGAGGAGGTTTTTGCTCTGACCTTCAGCCCTGCAATCAGAGGGTAGAGGTGGTCCTGAGGATATGTAGAGTAGTGGAAGCCGTTCATGATGTAGAGATTTCTGGTGATGCATTTTTCTTGGGGAAAGCATGATGCTCATGGAATTGAAACCAAGCAGACCCCTTGGTGAGAAATGAAGAAGTAGCTGGAAAAGTCTGAGCCCTATAGAAAAAAAGACTTAGGAGGAGGAAGAATTGATTCTAGGAATGGGGAGAAGCCTATAAAAAAGGCAAGAGGTGGGAGATGGAATGCTTTGTACTAGGAACAGCAAGTAAGTCGACGTGGCTATAAGATATAGAAGAGGAGAAGGAAACAAGTGCATTCAGTCAGGAAAGATAGGACAGAGTCAATCCATGAGGAACTTTAAATGTTAAATAGAGGCATTTATCTCTTATCCTAAAGACTTTGGGGAGCGAGAGAAGCTTCTTAATTTGACCAAATCACTCTCTTCCTTAGGTATGAAATCATAATAGAACAGAATCTAAGAGTTAGGAGGAACCTCAAAGATCTTCTAGTCCATCCCCTTCCTATATAGCATGGCATAGGGGAAGGGCACTAACTTTTGAGGCAGAAAAGCCCAGGTTTAAATACTGCCTCCAAATTAATTAGCTGTGTGACTGTGAAAAAGTTATTTAACTATTTCATGAGGAAAGTGATTGATAGTGCTAGCCATACCTATCTCACAAGGTTGTTAGTCTCAAATAAGGTAATATATTTTAAATGATTTGTAAACCTTAAGGCCTTTGGAAAACGCCAATAAGGAGGAGGAGGATGGTGGTGGGAAAGATAATGGAGTGATATTAATTATCCTCTGAGAGCACCATGCTCAATTATGATGATGATAAATATCTCAGCTTAGTAACCTTTATGTGTCCTTTTAAGTCAATCAATCAACTAATCAATAAAAGTTTATAAAGCTTTTATTTTCTTTCAAGAACTGTGCTGGGCACTGAGGAAAGGAAGGAAAGGAAGAAAGAAGGCAGGAAGGAGAGAGAAGGGGAGGGAAGGAGGATGGTGGGAAGAAGGAAGAATCCCTGCTCTCAAGGAGCATTCTGTCTCTCAGGGAGATACATTCTATCAAACAAATCAACATAAATAAATGTTTTAGTGACCATGCTTAATCACACTCTTGGTTCATAACTACAAAAAAAAAGTTTTAAAATTGATTCCAGAGAGTGACAAATCATCCTGCCTTATAAATGGAATCAGGCTTAGCTTGAATTTTTTTAGAAAATAAATCAATAACCCCCCACTGCCATCCTCCCACACCAAATATTCAACTCAATTATCAACCATCTCTACAATTCCTAGTTGTATAGCAGCCGGAGAAGCAGGGTGGTGGTGAGCTGAACTCTTAATAAATAGCGGTCTAAGAGAGGGGAGCATTCATTCCTGCTATTTCAAAAATAAACAGAACAAAAAATACAGAAGAGACTTGAGGCCCTTCAGTTCAAGCCAGCCCTCCCAAGATGGGAGGATAATTAAGCTAAGGTGCAGATAAGCAGCTAGCTAGAGTTTAGGTGCTTAGTTAGAGCAAACTGAACTCAGGACCCTTTCATCAAAGCTGATCAGCAGATTGACAGTAGGAGAAGGATAATTCTCTCCCTCTCTCTTTCCAGGGCTCAATGTCAAACATATGAAGCATTAAAAACCACACCAGATTTTATAATACTTTGCCTCTGAAGAGCTAAAGCCACTGAAGAGAAAGCTTAACAAGTGTAGTGTTTGTGCATTCTAAAATTAAAAAGAGGGAAAGGAGAGGAGGGAATACCATGGATTTTTCCACTCTGTTACCACCCAAGCAGTCCCTGCAAAGCTGATAGAGGGGGAAGGGAGGGAGGAACAGGTGAAAGGATAGAATTTGGCAGCATTCATATACCTTCTGCATTTTCTAATTAACAAGTATTATTAGAGATATAAGAAAGTTAAAAAAAATCAGTCAATAAGTAGCATATTATTAAGTGCCTACTATATGTGAAGGCCTAGAGTCAGGAAGATTCATCTTCCTGAGTTCAAATCTGGCCTTGGACACTTACTAGCTGTGTGACCCTGAGCAAATCACTTCAACCTATTTGCCTTAGTTTCCTTAACTGGAAAATCAGCTGGAGAAGGAAATGGCAAACCACTCCACTCTCTTTGCCAAGAAAATCCAAATTGGAATCACAGAGTCGGACATAACAACTGAACAAAAACAACACTTGAGGCAACATGCTGAGTGATGGGAATACAAAGAAAGGTTAAAAAAAAGAGCAAAAGGTATTCCCTGTCCTCACTCCAGGAGCTCAAATGAGGGACACATGCCAATGATTATGTAGATATAAGATATATGTGGGGTGAATGGAAGGTAATCTCAGAGAGAAGGCTCAATGGGGGACCTAGGAAAGGCTTCTTGTACAAGGTGGGATTTTAACTGAGATTCGAAGGGAGCAAAGAAAGCTAGGAGACAGAAGTGAGGAACAGAGCATTTCAGGCATAAGAAAAAGCCAGTGAAAATGCCTGGAGCAGAGATGGAGTGTGTCACGTGAGGAACAACAAGGAAGCCAGAGTCACTGGATCCCAGAGAAAGGGGAGATGAATATAATGTGAGATATACAAACAAGCTATAGGCAGGAGATAATCAACCAGTGATAATCAATGGAGGGAAGGCACTAACATTAACAGGGGGGGGGGGGAGATGGGATGATAATGATCGTGATGATGATGTCACTGATTTGCTTTGTTGGATTTTATTCCATTCTATGGCTCAGATCTGGCAGGTCAAGTGTGTGATATAACTGACAATAAGATGGAATCACTTTTTATCTCCATTGGAAGAGCTTGCAATCAGGATTTGTGGGTAGGAGAAGAACTGGAGATGTGTCTGCTTTGTAGAGCTAGCCTGCTATAGTGGATAGAGTATGGGGCTTAGACTCAGGAAGACCTCGGTTGAAATCCTGCCTCTATCATTGACATGACCATGGGCAAGTTATTTCTTCTCCTCCGTGATGGTAGTAGTGTAATTTTTTTTTTAGCATTTTAATAGTTCTATTGTTCTATATTTCCCCTCTGCCTGGCTTCCTTCAGGTCCTGGGTAAAATCCCATCTACTCCAGGAAGTCTTTCCAGATCCCACTTAATGCTAGTGCCTTCCCTCCATTATCACTGACTATCTCCTGCCTAAAGCTTGGTTGCATATCTTCATTTGCACCCTGTGTTCCCCATTTGAATGTAAGCTTCTTGAGAACAGGCACTGTCTTTTTCTCTTTGTATCACCTGTGCTTAACACTTGGTCTAAGGGTCTTAATGAACCTTTACTGAGTGAGTTCACTCTTTTAGAAATAACTTCTCCTGCAATTCACATATACTGCCACTAGGGGAACAATAATAAATTGACAGCTTTGGCACAAAATGAAAGCCAGTATAGTGCAATGGAATTACAACTTGACTTTGACCTGGGTTGTTGTAAGGATCAAATGAGATATTGTATGTCAAGCGCTTGGTGATCCCAAAACCTTGATGCAAATGTTAATATGATTACTATTAGTGTTATTAGTGGTAAGACCTTGGAGCATGTCACCCATTCTGACCTTCAGTTTCCTAATTTGTACAGTGGGAATGGTGATAAGAACACCTACCTGACCAGATTGTTGTAAGGAGCAAATGGAATGGTATAGGTTGGAAAGCGCTTCTGAAATGCCAACTGCTGAGAGCAAGAAGAAAAAAAAAAACCTCAAAAGCTCGATAAGACATCTACATCGTACAACTGAGGAAAACAAGGCATAGGAAAGGCAAGTGACTCGCTCACAGTCACACAATCTGTAGTCAAACCATAACCAGAAATTAGATCTTCTGTCTCCTGGTCTTTATTTGAATCTTAGGGTATATCACAAAACTACCAAATTAAACAATTTCAATTTTGTTAAAATTCACCCTTCATGGCGTGTAGGGACACCTTCTGGGGGGAGAGGGAGGTGTCAAGAATTGACAAACTGCCCAGCCTTACAATACTGAGAAATCTGGAGTTGTCATAGAGGCTCTGTGATCTCTAAAGAAAGGTCTGTGGCTGTATACTTCTTTTGGCTTATCAGCTGCATGAAGCTATTTTGCACCCAAATACCCCATTCATCAAAGTTTTGTTTCTGTCAGCAGCAACACTATCATCTTGTGCTTTCCAATTTCCCTGTCAAAAGACTTTCCATCCTTTTGCTGAATTACACCATGGGTTGTTTACTCCAGAAATGCCTTCATGAAATGAAGCCCCTAAGCTGAATTTTCAGCCACTGGCTAACTGAAGAAAGTGTGTTCTGATTCTCCAGGATAGGATTAAACCCAGGATTCCTTGGGATTAATATTTAATCAATGCACTGGGATTGATGGTCATTTGATCGTTTGATAATTGCTATTTTCAACCTCAAGTTCATTTTAGAGGAAAGCAGGCACTACTTCTCATCATGGAGTAGTCTGCCCTGGAATGTCTTCATCCACCTTATCACATTCATTACAATTCCTTATCCTTATCAGGTAAGAGCTTAGACTCAGATATGGAACACTTTAGATCATAAAAGAAATCTCATTAAATGTCAACTTGGAAATGGCCTTTCTGAAGTTGGATTTGGGGTTAATTTAGATAAGTACGTCTTAGTTTGGCTAGAAAATGCAGACTTCTTTGTACTCTACCATCTTTTTGTGTTGCCAATTTCTCAATTTTGACATTTCCAATGCATTTCAGTTTCAGACTGCTGACAGACGCATTTGATTTTACCATCAGTTTCCAAATGCATATGCTGACTCTGCTCTTGATTACCAAAACCCCTTTCCAGACTCATAATAGAAATCTATTCAGAAGTGTTAATTAAAAGGCATCGGAGGTCACCCAATTATTGAAATGAACTCCAGATCAGTAACTGGATTGTACCAGTCATTGCCTCATCAACTTTAATCCAGCAGAAGCATTCATCTCGCTAATGGTTTCATTTGTGGGGTGGTTGTTTTTCACAATTAAAACTACTGAGGCTTTAATATCACCCAAGGAACACATTGTTTATTTAGCCTGTTCCCTCGGCATTTCTACTAATTCCAGAGATCTACATTTGGGGGTTAAAAGAGTAACAGATGGTAGAGACTGGTTTACTGAAGAAAACTTTTGAGACAATCAGTACTAACTTTGTTTGTGAAACTTCAATATTTTAAGGACCTGTTATTTCATCCATGTAGACACACCCTCTATCAATTCGATAACACCATCTCTACATCTTAATATAGAATTATTAGGAATTTCATGTCCAAAAAAATCTGAGGTTAACCTTATGTTTTGCCTCTCTGAACTCATCTAAGCTAGTCCTCAGAAGACTTAACAGTCTGTAACCGGGTCACTAGCCAAAGCTATGCAAGTTTTTAGAACTTGGGCTGTTGACAGTCTCCAAAAATGCACAGTTATTTCCACACAAAACAAGGCATCAGAGCAAGACTTCAGTGGAAAATGAGTATATCTTTCTAGGTTAATGGTTTAGTCCTGAATTGTGTAGAAATGGAAATGCATTTTTTTAAGTGGAAGTAGGTAATCTAGGGAAGAGGAAGAGGGGAATAGAAATATGGCTTTAGCTCTTCAGAGGCAAAGTGTTATAAAATCCAGTGTGGTTTTTAATGCTTCATGTGTTTGACACGGAGCCCTGGAAAGACAGTGGGAGAGAATAGAAATAGGCTCAATAGCCCTATATCCTGATAAGAGATAGAATAACTGCTGGTGCAGTACTGGGCATTTAAGTGGCACCATGGATAAAGTTCAGAAAGACCTGGGTTCAAATCTAGCCCCAGATACTTACTAGCTGTGTGACCCTAGGCAAGTCATTTAACTCTATTTGCCTTAGTTCCTCATCTGTCAAATGAGCTGGAGAAGGAGATGACAAAGCACTCCAGTATCTCCGCCAAGAAATGGGGTCACAAAGAGCCAAACACAACTGAAACAACAAAACAACAACTTCTGGTATTTGAGGGTCAGACCTAGGTCTAGACCTGACTCCGACATTGAAATTCTATGATTCTGCCTCAGAATGATCATAGATCATCATTGGTCCTAGAGGGAAGTGCAAGTGAAGACATAATTGACCATACATCCTTCAGGGAAATCTAGAACTGCTGATCATTCACTCACTTATTAAAAAAAACAATACAAAGTAATTATAATCTACCTAAACACAAGTGTTTTCCTTAGTGAGGAGGGCAGGGGGAGGGATTCTCTAGGCTTTGATTTCACTATCAAAAAAATAAGAGGATTAGATGAGATGACTCCATGAATACTTCCCCACTTCAATTTGGTAATACATTCACAATCTGGTGGTGAGGGAAGTATGGACAAGGTGGTATGTGAGTAGAGGGCAGGAAGTACCTAGCACCATTTTTTGGTCCAGACATATGATTTCATTGGTGTGAGAAAGAATTCTCTGTTAGGAAATTTACTCTATCTGTAATTTATAGTCTTTAGGACAGGTGGGGAACCTGTGGCCTAGAGGGCACATGTGGCCTTCTAGGTCCTCAAGTGTGGCCCTTTGACTGAATCCGAACTTCATAGAACAAATCTTTTTATGAAGGGGATTTGTTCTGTGCAGTTTGGAATTCAGTCAAAGGGCCGCACTTGAGGACCTAGAGGGACACATGTGACTTTGAGGCTGCAGGTCTCCCCCTTCCCCCCGGCCGTCTTAGAGAGTTCTGAGAGGAATTGAGTTTATACAACCAGTGTGAATCAGGGGCAGAGCTGGAGCCCAGGTCCTCCTGACTCCAAGGCTGCTTTTGGATTCGTAATCCCATAATACATAAAGTTGCCACTTTATATACTTTGAACATGGTTGGTGATAAATAAATGCTCATCAGATTTGATGAATTGGGTCAGAGACTTCCTGTTGCTGCTACCTAACTGAAGACAGAGTAGCCTGTGAAAAGGAGGAGAAGGGGAATTATCAGGAAAATGATGAGAGGAGAAGAGAGTGTTAGCAGGCAATTGGATAGGATCCAGCCAGCCACCTATATCACTCTACAAGAAGACGACATTTTTCTTCAAACAAAAACAAATAAAATTTTGAATTACTGGAGCTAAATCCTAAATATTAAAACCATAGAATACAAATACACAAAAACACAACATAATGAAATAATATAGATTTTTTTAAGCTCTAGAAGTGACCGTTGCACCTAAATGCTGAGTTTTTTGGATGAGGAAACTGAGGATCAGCAAAGCTGAGCATCTCAGCCCAAGTCCCACATTATGGTAGCCCCAGGTCATTCTGTAGGACTCCAATCTCCGTTGTCCCAATTAATACTTTTCCCAATGAAACTTCCAAATAGATATTTGGATTTAAGACCAGCAATCTCACACCCAGGCTTAGTAACCTAAACTTGAAATTTTGCAATGAAAATCTATGGGGAGAACATAATGAATGCAACCAAAGGATTAGAGTGCTGCTCCATTAAGGTTGATGCATTTACAAATGTAATTTGAAGACTTCTAGCCTTTGTCTATTATTCATGCCCAACTGGCTGGAAACTGATCAAGCACTCAGTCAGTGCCATTTAGTCCCACTTCCATAGAAGACAAGAGGTAGAGTAGGGGGAGAGAAATGGAAAACGATGAAAAAGAGGGTGTAAATTGAATTGCTAGAGAAGGTTGGACTGTAAAATCATCTTAAAGATGCCAAGCACTCCATGAACACTTGCCTCTAAGGAGGAGGGAGATTGGAGTGAAGGTGAAAGAAGATAGCCTCAGAGACCTAAGCTAAGCCCTTCATTTTACAGACCACAAAACTGAGACCCAGGGAAGGGAAAGGATTTGTCCATGGGCATATAACTAGTAAAAAGAAGAGTAAAGAATAAAGTCTAGGTCTCCCTCATTTTAAGCAAATCTAATACATCATTGGCCTTACAGAACACTCATCTCTGCTCGATGAATTCTAGTTTACATTGGAGTTATTTGGGTACATGTATTAGATTGTAAGCTCCTTGAGGACAGAAACTTACACTGTCTTATTTCCTTTTCTTCCTTCCTTCCTTCTTCCTTTTTTTTTTTTTGTATTCCCAAAAGCCAGAACATTGCTTTATATGGAGACATCAAGAACACATCATTGGAAAGCAGATTTAGGCACAATAATCATAGCTAACATTTACATAAAACTTTGAAGTTTGCAAAGCACTTTATTCACATGATTTCCTTTTATTCTCACAAGAGCTCTGTGAATAGTGCTATAGGAAAATGAGGCTTAGAAACAGGTAGGGACTTCACCAAGGTCACACAGGTAGGCAAGGTTGGAGTTGGGGTATGATCTCAAGCCTTTCCTGATTCCAGACCCAGGTCTCTTTGCACAACTGTCTGATGCCATTCAGGACATCCACTATCAGAATACCTGTCCTGGCTCCAATCCTTTGGCTGGTCACTTAACTTCAGAGCATTTATCTGTAAAATGAGCTAAATATCTTTAACCTTTTCTTTTTAAAAAAGTGAGTCAATCTACATAACAGTTTCATAGATGCTTGTAGAATTGAGTTATCCATTTACAAATTGAAACTTTATTTTCTAATCTTAGGCTAACCACTGCTCAGTCATTTTAGTCATGCCTGACTCTTTGTGACCCCATTTGGGGTTTTCTCAGCAGAGATACTGGAGTGATTTGTCATTTTCTCCCCCAGCTCATCTTCCAAATGAGGAAACTGAGGCAAACAGGGTGAAGTGACTTGCCCAGGGTCACACAGGTAGTAAGTGTCTGAGGCTAGATTTGAATTCAGGAAGATGACTCCAGGCATGGTGCTCTAACCACTGCTCCACCTAGCTGCCCTCAGGCTAACTACTAACTAGATCCTTTAAATAGCAAGCCTTATTTAATAATAATAATACTTAGAAGTATATTTGACAGACTCATACAATTTTAAAGTGTGAAGTGATCTTACAGGTCAGAGAATTGTTGACTTTGCACTATAAAGGACCTTATAAGTCATCAAGTCCAGTTCTCTCTGTTGTTGTTGTTCAGTCATTTCAGTCATGCCCCAACCTTCATGACCCCATTTGGAGTTTTCTTGGCAAAGATACTGGAGTGCTTTACCATTTCCTTCTGAGGAAACTGAGGCAAATAGGGGTAAATGACTTGCTCAGGGTCACACAGCTAGCAAGTGTCTGAGACCAGATTTGAATTTGGGAAGATAAGTCATCCTGACCCTAAACCCAACACTCTCCCTACTGCACCACCTAGTTGCCCTTCATTTTACTGACCAGGAAACTAAGGTCCAGAGAAGTCTAGTGATTTGCCTAAGTTGATATAAGTATTCAGTGGGTGAGGCTGGATTTGAATCCAGGTCCTCTGATTACAAAGTCGGCACATTTTCCAATGTAGCACCCTACCTCCTTAGGAATTTCCTGGCTGAGTCCAGCACAATTTCCACTATGCTACATTGCTTCTTTAAAAAAATGATGTAGGGGCAGCTAGATGGTGCAGTGCATAGAGCTCCAGCCTAGTCAGGAGGACCTGAGTTCAAATTTGACCTCAGACACTTGACACTTAACTAGCTGTGAGACCCTGGGCAAGTCATTTAACCCTGATTGCCTCAACAAAAAAAAGTGATTTCCATGTAATTTGTGAAGAACACATGCAAGGCAGAGTGAAAGCTATAGTTACAAAGCACTTTGAACAGAGAGAACAAGAAGAAATTCTATCTACTAATTTGTCCCTTCCTCCCTTTACAAAAATAACTATCACACAATAATGCATACTTCTCTTAAATTACCTTTCACAAACTAAATAAGCTTTCTCTTTGCCATTTGAGCTTCACTCTAGCTATTGCAGGAAGATATTCTTGGTCAGTTAGAAGGTGGCCAGTCCATAGAATCATAGGGTCACAGATTTGGAGTTGGACAGGACCTCAGCAATCAGTGAGCCCAAATCCCACTTTCTGGCTTAAGAAACCAAGAGAACCTGAATGACTTAGCCAAGGCCAATAAGCTGCAGATATGAGATTTAAACCCAGGTGCTCAGAACTTCCCTTTCCATGGTAGCATGCTGTCCTTCAATTATTGCTCCTTGAGTTCCCTGCTTTTGGTGAGCCCTTTTTAAAGGTAGTAGGAGCTACCATCTTTCAGAGATTACCTCCCTAAGGATACCAGTTCCTAATCTATTTAGTCTTGATTAAAATATTCCATACTCCCATATCAAACCATTCCATTTTATTGATTGTATCTTCAAAGACCAAAGTCAGTTAGTAATCAGCTATTGATATCCTCACCAAGGTCACTTTTTATCTACCATATAATCCATTTTGAAAGAGAAGTTGGGGAAAATGCACAGTGATAGATTTTATGTTTAAAATGAACTAACATAATAGAATAATGGGCTCAATGAAAGAGCCTTCGGTAATGCTGTCAGCAGATTCAAGCTACAGATAATAGCTATTTTTACGTGGCGAGCATCCCTCTTTGAGCAATTCGGGTTGTGAAAGCCTGGCTCCTTCGTTTGCTCTAATTTATGACATTCTGTGCCTGCAGTTGCCAGAATGTACAAAAGCAAGGTGCCTAAGTGTGAGCTGGCTTTGATGGGGGGAAGAGAGAACAGCAAATTTCTGGTGTGTTTCATGAACCCTAATCGCTGGCCTTGGTCCTGACCAAGGGGCTGAGCCATCAATAGAGAGCCCCTGAGGATTTATACACATGTAACCAAACATATGCAAACACATATACATATACATAAACATGTGTGTTTTCAAAATGTGATTTCAGCACTGTTAAGAACTCTCCATGTGGAATTTCTCTTGACAGTGCAGAGGGAAAACTCAAATGTAATATGTAGCCTTAGAGAGTTGTGGTAGGCACTGAGACGTTAATTACCTTGCTTGAGGCTACCCAACTATTATATGTCAAAGGTAGGCTTTAAGCCCTCATTGTTCCGACTCAAAGACTGTCTCCTATCTATCAAATACGTATATGTATATGTATATGCACGTATATGTATATATCTATATACGTACATGAAGAAAGGAAGAAAGAAAAGGGAAGAAGGAAAGAAGGAAGGGAAGGAGGAATGAAAGATGAAAGGAAAGAAGAAAAGAAAGAGGCAGACTGGAAGGAAGAAAAGAAAGAAGGAAGAAGAGAAAAAAGGAGGGAGGAAGGAAGAAAAATATACACATAACACATATATACATATCACTGTAATATTTCTCTAAATAACCTTCTCTTTCATTAAAATTCATTAAAATGACATATTCAAAGTAAGGTGAGTAAAATTGAATTCAGTTAGCTTCCAGAAGTGTTAATTAGGTGCCCTTCATCTGCATAGCACTATATACTAGACTCTAGAGATACAAAGACAAAAAAAAAGTTCATTCCTCTCCTCAAAGAGCTTATATTCTACTGGGAGGAAGCAATGTAAACAGAGAGAAGTAATTATGAGGTAATTTAACTGCAAGGGAGAGCACAATAACAATAGAGGATGGTGGGCCAGTGTCAGGACAGGCTTCATGTAGGAGCTGGTACTGAAGCTGTGCTTTTTGGGAAGCCAAGGTTTCAAAGGGTGGGCAGTAAGGAGAGAGGCATTCCAGGTAGGGAGGACAGCCTAGGCAAATGCATTAAAGGAGGAAATGGAATATTCTGTATGGGGAGTAGCTTACAGGCCAGCTTGACTGGACTAGCCAGCATGTGATGGAAAATATTATGAAATAAGACAAATGACAGAACTTCGGGCTAAGCTCTTCAGAAATAGCACATGGTTAGACTCTCCCTCGCCCTAAATGTACTCTTAATGAGATTTGTCATTACTGAATAAAATGTAATCATTAGATATTACATGAATTATAATTAGATGGCTGTTCATAGAAGCACAGTTCTGTCCAAAGGCCACTAACAAAATGCTATCATTAAGTCTCATCTGGTAGTGAAGATTCTCAAAAGGTGATAAAGCATCATTGTAGCATCCCCCTCAGTTTAGACAGACCTAATGGGCTGTTCAAATGCCTTGGCCCATCCAGAAGCAGGTTTCATTCCATGCCAACTAGGAAATGGGGAGCAACACGCCACTGGGGTTATATCTGGGATTGTACTTCCAGTTAGATCTCCGAAATTGGGGAGCTGTCAGTGCCCTTTCACCCTCTTTTTTTATACAGCCAACATAGCTGTCCTTTGCATACTGATATACATATAGTCACATGCACATGGCTTGTGGCTATATGTATATCAGTATGCAAAGGACAGCTATGTTACTTGTATGAGTCTCATCTGAATCCCACACAACCCTATGAGGTGGATAAACTATTAGTATTATCTTCATTTTGCAGCTGAGAAAAGTCTCAGAGATGTTAAATGATGACTCGTCCAAGATCACACAGCTGGCGAGTATCAGAGTGAGGATTTCAACCCAGTTCTTACTGATGGCAAGGCTATATTTAATCCACTATATCAACTTGCCAAGTACCTTTTAAAATTATTATCATTTTTCAATTATCATTATTGTTATTTTGGTCTAGACCTGAGATTCCTTGGTATGGGGAACTCACATCAAGGAATCCCCTTACCACATATGCTGGCAATTATACTACAAAAATAGCTAAGTAGCAGAGAGGCTTATATGCTAGACTTAGCAGGCAGGAAGACCTGGTTTCCAATCCTATCTGAGACACATACTAGCTGTGAGACTGCACAAGCTACTTTAGTTCTTGGCCTCAGGATCCTAGGCTATAAAATGGAGGTGATCATGGCACCTATCTCCCAGGATTGTTGGGAGATTCCAACTGGAGGTGACATAGGTAAAGGGCTTTGCAAACTAAAGCGTTATATCAATGCCAGCTACTATTATTACAATTTGGAGTATTGGGGAGATTCTTGGAACACTTAGAGGGTAAGTGACTTGCCCAGGGTCACGCAGTCTGTATGTATCAGAGACAAGAATCTTCTTGATGCCTATTCCAGATCTCTGTCCTCTATGCCATGTTGCTGAGGACCACAGCAGGTAGAAATCTCAGAATAATGGATCTTTCCCACCTCTTTTCAAACCATGCTACACAGATGCCTATGTATAAGGCCAAGCCTGTCTGACCTCTGAGTACTAAATTCTTAAGACACTGGGGCAGCTAGGTGATGCAGTGGAGAGAGTACCGGTCCTGGGTTAGGAAGACCTGAGTTCAAATCTGGCCTCAGACACTTGAAACGTACTAGCTATGTGACCTTGGGCAAGTCACTTAACCCCAATTGCCTCACAAAAACAAAAACAAAACCCAAAAGACACAATTGTCAAACTGAAGCAATGCTAAAATGAGTCTAGCCCTTGTCTTTTCCTTGGCTGATAAAGAGAAGATTATATTTAAATTCCTCTGCCATGTGACATCTTCCAAGATTTGACTATTTGAGTCAGAACTGAGCAGAAAGGCCTCCCAGATACTAGACAGACAGCTTGATATAGGACTGCTTCCCCAAGAGAAATACTTTAAAGGAAGTCGGGAAGTTTCTGAAACAAGAGTTTCAGGGGAATTTTTTTTTTTTTTGGCTCCACAGTTTGCCTTCTCTTGGAAATGAGACAGTGTGAATCTGCTGCCTCATAGACCTATCTGCAGCAGGGCATCTGCCTACATTGCCCTCTCCTGCCCCAAGGGCTAGGTTAGTCTTTTCAGTCTCCCCATGGCCATCATGAGGGGATGTGAATTCTAAAGTGGTCAGAAGAGGAAGAGCTGGAAAAGCCGTTAGAATCAGGTTGCCTTGAAAACTGAGCTCAAAATTCCTGATATCGGGACCCAGTGTTATGTTCTCCTTCCTTGGGAAAGAAGCACAAATGTATCCAGATCCTCAGAACTGCTGTTTGGAGACATCCTCCCTGTCAGTTTCCTGTCTCCATATGTCACTTGCATAGGAGATGAGGGCACAAGCAGAGGAAGTAAAAGATAAAGCTTCTTAATTGGAGTTTTAGAAAACAGAATCCCTTGCAGGTGGTCTTCAGTGTCAATCCCACAGAACAACAACAACAATAAGAAAAACAGTAACTCATATCTAGTTAGTGCTTCAAGGTTTATAAAGCACCATGTGTATACTACATGCAAACACCTGGAATATAGTAGGCACTTAATAAATGCTGATTGTTTGGGTGATTTTATATGCATGTGTGTAGACAGCACACACACGGCTACATACACACATGCATGTATGTACATATGTACATTTATAAATGTGCATGGAAATTGACATAGATAGAAATCATCTGTTTGGTATTTAAAGCTTTTCCTAACTTGGCCCCTTTGTATTTTTCAGTCTTTTTCCATTTTACCCTCCTTCATGCACTTTATCATCCAGCTCCACAAGCTTACTTGCTATGCTTCAAACCTGACACTTATCTCTCATCTCCATGTCTTTGCCCAGGCTGTTCCCTATGCCTGGAATGCTCTTCCTCCTCACCTCTGCCTCTTGGTTTCTCTGGCTTTTTCCAAGACTCAGCTCAAATCCCACCTTCTACAGGAGGACTTTTGCAGTATCTTTTGCTGCTATTACTTTCTGAGATTACCATCTACTCTGTATATTTCTTGAATATACTTTGTTTGCATGTTAAGCTTCTGGCTTCCCACTCCCACCCCTGCCACATTAGTCTATGAGCTCTTGGAGAATAGAAATTGATCCTGCCTTTGTCTGTGTCTCCACCACTCAGTACAGTGTCCAACACAGAATAAGGCCAGCATAGAGTAAGCACTGAATAAAAACTTTTTGATTGACTAAATGATCTGTGATTTCCTGGGTCTAGTGATGAAAGTCCCTCTACCCATAGACATCTGCAATTTAGAGGAGTCAAAGCCAGTACCCTGGACCACTGAGAGGGTAAAGACCTGACCAGGGTCACACAGCTAGTATATGGCACGGACGGAACTTCAGCTCAGGCCTCCCTCACTCCCAATTCAAGTCAAACAGTCTTTCATCAACCCTTCCTGTGGTCAAGGCCATCGGCTAGGTTCTGGGGATCAGAAATCAAAAGCTACAGTTCCCTGTTCTCAGAGGACTTTTATCCTACTAGGGAGATATAAGGTGCTCAAAAATGAGCAAATAGAAATACAAAGCATGTGCAAGGAAAAACAAAGTTATTTCAAAAGGGAGAAATAGCTAATAATCATGGTGGGGAGTAAATGGGTCAGGGGTGGAGTCAATAACGAATCAGTTGGCACCTCAACATCAGAGACAAAGATAGAGGAACAGAGAGAAACAGAAACCCAGAGACAGAGAGAGACAAGAGACTACAGTGTGTGTATGAATAAAATGCATATACCTGGTCTCTCAAAAACAGAAAATTAGTGCAGTTTTAAGCCACTAATGCTTTAACCTGCACTAAGACTTTGGGGACAATCTGGATATATAATATCCATTATATATAAGTAGCCATGTATGCACATATGTGTATATATAAATATACGTATATTAATATGTACGTACATACACATTCATATAGAGAGAAATCAATAAATAGATATGCATATATGAGACAGCATGATATAGTGACCAGGAACTGGCCCCAGGATCAGGAAGTACGTGGTTCCAGTCCTGCCTCTGACACATGCTGGCTACATGACCCTGGTCAAGTCATTTACCCTGTCCTTGCCCCCAGACAACTCACTGTGACTCTTAAGTTGTAAAGCAGGAACAGATCTTCATTGGGCCAGGGAATTTCCTCCATCATTGAAATCACAAGGCAAGACATCCACATATGGACACATCATGTCATATAATCCTTGTAATGACTGTTAAGTAGCTATTGTTTTGTTGTTGCTGTTGAGTTATATTTCAGTCATGTCTGACTCTCCATGACCCCTTTTGGGATTTTCTTGGCAGAGATATAGGAGTAGTTTGCAATTCCTTCTTCAGCTAATTTTACAGATGAGGAAACTGAGGCAACCAGGCTTAAATGACTTGCTCAGGGTGACACAGCTAGTAAGTGACTAAAGACAGATTTTTGAACTAAAGAAGATGAGTCTCTCAGATGCCAGACCCAGCACCCTATCCACTGTGCCACCTGGCTGCCCTTAAGTAGGTATAATAGGCAAAGATATAATACCTATGATTGCATCATGAAGCAGATAGATGGCAAAGAGTTGAAGTCAGGAAGACCTGAGTTTGAATCCTATCTCAGACACTTATTAGCTTTGTGACTCTGGGCAAATCTCTTAACTTCTCTCTGCCTCGGTTTCCTCATCTGTATGATGGTGATAATAATAACACCTCAACAACACAGTTGTTGAAAGGATAAAATGAGATAATCTATGTAAGGTGCTTTGACAACCTTAAAAAGCTACCTAAATACTATTACTATTCCCATTTTACAGAAAAGGAGACTAAGGCTGAAAGAGTTAGGGATGTAAGCAAAGCGACAGTATTAAAACCAGGTCTTCTTGACTCCATGTCCTACATGTTACCATCAACTTGGCCATAACGACTCCTGCTTCCCTTCTCACCATCCCTACCCCACTCTGACATTAGATGCCAGAAAGTCAAGGGGGAGTCAAGGCAGTCATCCATACTGGTTTAGCCCAACAGAACACCAATGCCTCCGGGCACAGTTACAGGCAAATGATGATTACACTAGCCTTCCTTCCACCATTTGCAACTTCTCTTATTTATAAAGCAACTCTTCTTTCTCTAAGCTCTAGGAAACCCTGCAATTCCCATCTTCCACTTCACTAGTTAATGACAGGTACAACCGGCCCAAATATAAACCCCTCCCTCCCCGCAGGTAACTGAAGTATTCCATGAGGAAACTGCTCAGTGGACAGGAAAGGAATGGGCAAAGTTAGGAAACACAGCTGAGCTAAGATTAATGACCCAAAGTCTCCAGCTCATTCTGGTAGGTGAAGTCAACAAGGACAGTCAGCAGGACTCCAACCGACAAGAGTTACAGTCTCCCTACATATTCTAGAATGTCCTACATTTTCTTGTTGATATTTTCCATTGGCAGAGAAATATATACGTTGTTTAGTTGGTTTGTTTTTCTGAGTAATAGAGGAAAAGAGAAGGCTGGCCATGTCCCCAGTTTTTTTCATTTTGTTTTCTGAGACAGATGGGCCCCAAGTGGAAGGTCAGACAGAGGCAATGGGTCTATTCAGGGTCCCTCATGAATGGCAGCATGTAGCTCAAATTAAAATTCTTCCTTTAGTAGTTTTCAATTAAAAAAAAATCAAACTCTTCCTCAACCGGTATGTGGTGCTAATTGAAATGCTATACATATTTGATGAACCACAAAGGAGCCAGAATAGGAGACTGCCAGGCCCCATCCATCCCCCATGAAACTACTCCTGGGCCAAGAGTGGAAGAGCTGGGAGGGAAACAGTAAAAAGGGAGAGCTGAAAAAAGGAGGCCAAACTGAAAGATTTCGCATCATTGCAACTGTGGAATATCATTCCCTCAGGCGATATTAGAGCCGCTCACTTGGAGTACTATGTTCGTTTCTCAGTGCCAAATTTTGGGAAGGATGTTAATACACTAGAAAGCACTAATCCAATTGGTTTAAATTCAATAATCCTGGTTAAGTGAAGTCAAAGGTCCTAGATTCAAATCCCTCCTTTCATGCTTCCTACCTGTGTGATCTGGGGCAAATCTCTTTCCCGGAGATGTGGCTCATTTCTTCATCTCTAAAAGGAGCAGGTTAGATGAGATGGTCACTGAGGTCCTTTCCAACTCTAAATCTATGATCCTATGTGCCAAGTACTGTGATAGGTACCGGGATCATAGAGACAAAATGAAAATAGGTACAATGGAAAGAGGCTCTGGAGTCTAAGGCCCTGACTTCAAATCCTATCTACCAATGTTAGTTTGCCAAATCATTTAACCTCTCTGGTTAAATGTTTCCACATACGTAAAATGAGGGAGGTTGGACTGAGGTCTCTTTCAGCTGGAGATTCGTGATTCCATGGGCGTGATGAACAGTACCTTCTATTCCTGAACTCCTTATCTGGAGTCTGCTGCTAATTAAAACTGTTGGGTTTTTCTTAGCATTTGGCCTTCTTGGTCCTTTTATAATGGACCTTGTTCAGTCTCCCAGGTACGACATGTTTGTTCTAATTCCTTGAGGAAGCCAAAATGTCCAGGTCTGCTCATTTCCAGGGACAGAGTACTTTGGTTGGGCTAGTTTGAAGGAAGCAATAGGGCAGTGCCCAGTGGAGAATGATGAAGGTTCTAGGGCTTTTATTCCTTACATGGTTTATGGTGATGAAATTATAGTCCTGCCATGTTGGTAATGTCAAGTATGCTGTCAGAATTTAAGAAAAAATCAGAGAGGTGGAGGTGGGTGGAACCCAAGGAAAATTCATTGGGACAGCCAAAAAGCTCAATCTTCACCAAGCTCTAAGTTGGGAATTGAAATGGGGGTTGGGCTGAGGGTTTAAGGTATGACCACTTGTTTTTGGTTGAGATAGAATAGAGACAGCAGTTATATGATTTTAAGAGACTGAAGCCAGGGAAAGCATGAGTGTTTAAAAGGGAAGCAATTAAAGTGGAATAGGAAACTGTGAGCCAGACATTGAACTTATTAGAGAGGAGGGAGAATGATCTAGAGGTCCATATATGATAGCAGCAAGGATCTGGACAGGATGGAGCAAAATTTCAAGGAGGAGAGGTAGCCAGGCAAGGATGGCAGAGGGGGAGGGTCTAAAATTGGTGATAAGGAACAAAGAACACACCAGCCTGGAGGTATGTTGGCTGTGTTTCTTGGAAGAGGGAAGTAAGAGGAGGAGCAAATGGTCTTGGAGAGGCCACTGAGATCAGGAGAAGGCTGAGTTTAAGTGAGTAACAGAAGACAAAAAGAAAAGGAGGGGTATGGATGATGAGCCATACTGTCCTTCCTTAGGACAAAATCTCAATTGGTGTCTTTGACATTTAGGTAGTTGGGTGGCATAATTGATCAAGTGTTAGACATAGAGTCAGTAGACCCAGGTTCAAACCTCACCTCAGACACTTGTTAGAGATCTAGAATGAAGGAAAGTTTTCCGCAGAGACATGTGAAGTTCATTAATAATAATAATAACTAGTATTTTTGCAGAACTTTAAGGTTTATAAAGTACTTTACATGTATCATTTGATCTTCACACAACCCTGTGAGGCAGATGCTATTATAATCCTCATTTTCACAGATATACATGTGCAAGAGACTTGCCCAGGGTCACCCAGCTAACATGTGGGTGAGGTAGGATTTGAACTCATGTCTTCCTGAGTCCATGTCCAGAAGTCTATCCACTAGACCACTCAGCTGCCAGCAATAATAATAATGAGAGCTAGCATTTAATAGCAATAAGCTCATTGACAGTGGATACTGTTTCATTCTTGGTTGGCCCAGCATCCACTACAATGCCTTTCACATAACAGGGGTTTAATAAATATGTGTCAATTGACAGATTGATTGGTTCCAAATGGCATAGTGAGGATATAGGTGCTAGAGAGGGCTAGCGTTCATTCCACTTCTGTTATTTGGGGGGACAGTACAGCTGGCATTTGCCTATCGGTATCAGGCAAAGTGTGAGGAAATCAGCTGATGGAGGAGATGTTATTAGCCCAGGATCATATGACCAGTGATTGTTGAAGTCTGAATTTAAATCCAGACCTCCCAGAATGCCCGGCCAGTGTTCCACAGACAGTAGAAGATATGATGGATTGGGATTCAAAGACTCTGGCTTGCCTAGCTGTGCCATTGACTGTCTATGCGACCTTGGGCAATTTGACCTCTCTGGGCCTCATTATTCTCATTTGTAAAATGAGGTGTTTGGACTAAATGAATTCTTAGGGGCCTCCCAGTTCTAAGTCTATGGTATTATGATTTGAAAGAATCACAAACTTGGGAGAAAATCTTTTCCCCAAGTTCTTCTCATTGGCATGTGAAGATGCCACATCTGAAAGATCACATCATGAGACATCTGCACAGTCATCCCCCCAGCTGTACCATGTGTCACTCAAATATGTCTCTGTCCTAGAATCAATCATGACAGCAGAGAATCCATGCTCCTATATGTATAAAGAAAATTCCAATCGGTGGTGGAGACTGCCTTGGGAAAATTAACTGCAGTTAAGTGGTAGAGTGGAGAAAGCATTGGACATGGTGGCAGAAACACCCGAGTTCAAAGCCAGTCTCAGGTGCTTCCTAGCTGTACCTGGACATTCACTTAGTCCCCTACTGCCTCAGTTTCCTTATCTGTAAATTGGGGATAATAATAGCATCTGCCTAACGTGATAAAGCACTTTGCTAACCTTAAGGTGTTATGTAAATACTAGATATTATTATTGTTGTGGTTAAATAAAAGTTAACGTCTAATAGCCACTGATAGGGAAGACTCTTAAACCATCCAAGTCGAGAGTTCTCTACCTTGATAAGGCCTCTGGACTCCTCAGAATCATGTTTTTCAATAACTCAATGCATTAGAGGCCATGGACCTGGGTTTTATGCTTTTCCTAAGCTTCTTTTAAAGTACTTTTAATGAAATTTGTTTTACCTAAAAATCACCTTTCACAAGCTGTTTGGTTACCTTGGAAAATAATGGAGGCTTCACCGATGAGAAAGGAAAACTGAAAAACCAGAAGAGAAAGAGAAACAAAACTGTTACCTTTGCCCCAGTCCCTCATTGCCAAAGGCAAGAAGAAAGTCCTTGGTTGAATGGGATGAAAAGTAGAGCTGGATACATATGAGCTCATCCAGAGGCCCTGAGAGAGAGCAGGTGGCACAACATGTGTTCTTTCTCCAGCTGTAATGTTACTTATTTCCCTTGGGACCCCAGTCATCACAGCCTAGCCTCAGGACTATCTATAAGAGGTCAAGAGAAGCCAAGAGAAGCTAAGCAAGCTTCCAGCTTTCAAACCACAGAGCAATGCTTAAAAATTAATCATAAAGATATATGAAAATAAGATTGAGCACCCCACAAAAACAAAAAAAATTAAAGCTGATTTCTCTTTTTTTCTTTAATTTACCAAAAGTTTCTCATGGACAAGCATAAGAAAAAAAGAAAAGCATTTTGTTTATTTTCAGTGAAGAATCCCTAATGGTTCTTGCACAACACACAATCCTTTAACACACTGTCCTTTCTTAGTACAAAATCTTAATTCACATCTTAATCACTTAGGCTGTATGGTGATATAATAAATGGATAGAGTGCAAGATTTGATATCATTAATTCAAGGTTCAAATCTCTTCTTGGATAATTATGAGCTATATGGTCATGGTCAAGGGCAGGAGGTAAGGGATTTGGGCTCAGAGGCACTGAATCACATCCCATCTCTGCCCATTACTTTCTGTGTGACCTTGGGCACATCACATCCCCTCTAAGGCTCAGTTTCCTGTTTGGAAAATGATGGTGTTAGATGAGATGACCTCCCAGCCCTAACCAACTCTAATTTCATAAGCCTGTGATCACTTCCTACTTTTTAAAGTCCCAGTTTTCATTGTCTATAAAATGAGGATGAAGAAAGTACTTGACATTCACTAGCTGGGTGACTCTGGACAAGTTATTTAATGTGTGCTGCCTAAGTCTCTTCAACTGTAAAATGGGGATAATGACATCCTTATAATATTATAATAATTATAAATACATAATTTAATAATTATAATAAGAACAAAGTACTTGGCATTTAGTATTACATAAATGTATGCCCTGTTTAAAATAGAGTGATACTTATATGTTATTTACCATGAATTTCAAAATGAGCAATTTCTCTACTGGGGGGTGGGGATTTCTTTCATAAAGCCCTGAACTCCTTTATTATAATTGTCAAATATGCAGCACTTATAAATGAAATCAGTAACTAGACATGATGGCGCTTACTTTTAATATCTGTGTCAGGGAATGCTGAGGGTGGTGGATTGCCTGAGTTCAAGAGTTCTGAGCTGCAATGAGCTAAGCCAATTGGGCAGCTTCACTAAGCCCAGCACTAACACAGTGAACCCATGGGGAAAGGCCCACCAGGCTGCCGAAAGAGAGATGAACCAGCCCAAGTTATAAAACAGAGCAGATTAAAGTGCCCATGTAAGTCAGTATTGATGTAGGGGCTGTGGGTCATCACTGAACTGCTAATCTGGGCAAGATTGGGAGACTGGACCTCAAACACACACACACACACACACACACACACACACACACACACACACACA
>NW_020954625.1:7549465-7559966 GCF_900497805.2 Vombatus ursinus | reverse complement strand
CACACACACACACACACACACACACACACACACACACACACACACACTTGTTCATTCATTGTCATGTCCGACTCTTTGTGACCATAGCAGGCCAGACCCTTCTATCCTTCACCATCTCCCAGAGTCTTACTAAGCTCCTGTTTGTTGCTTCTGTGACACCATCTATTCATCTCATCCTCTGTCATCCCCTTTTCCTTTTACCTTCAACCAATGTGGGCAAAGTATTTAAGCTTCAGTTTCAGTATTTGTCCTTCCAATTAGTCCAAATTAATGTCTTTAGTTATTGACTGATTTGATCTCCTTGCTGTACAAGGGACTCTCAAAAGTTTGAGAGTGTTGATTCTACAGGGCTCAGCTTTCTGTATAGTCCAACTCTCACAGCCATACATTGCTACTAGAAAATATGAACATATATGTATATATATATATATATTTGAGAGTATGTGTATATACACACCTGTATATGTATTTGTGTATAGACATATATGCGTGTGTGTGTGTGTGTGTGTGTGTGTGTGTGTGTGTGTGTGTGTAGCAGTGACAGCACAAAAACTTGGAATCGAAGGATGATTGGGGTCAAATGATAACTCTGCTCTGTACTACTCGCATGACCTAGGGCAAGTGACTCACCCTCTCTAGTCCTTCATTTCCTCAGCTATAAAATGAGGGGGTTGAACTCAATGACATCTCAGATCTCTTCTAGCTCTAAATCTGTGGTCTTTCCACCTAACATAATTATATATTGAGGGAAAGAAACATTTCCCCAGAGCTCTTCTCATTCCTCACAGTGGAAATATGAAGATGCCACATCAGAGAGATGGCATCATCACATTGGCACAGTCACTTAAAAAAGTCTCTCCACTCACCGTTCCACATGCCTCATGTCTCTCTCTTGTAGTTTCTCATGACAAAAAGGAATGTATGCTCCTATTCTTATTCCTGTGTGTGTTATGAAAATTACACTTGTAATGGAGACTGCCATGGGAAGAGATGAAATGACTTATTAACACAAAGTTTACCACCTGACAGTCTGGTATAGATTCTTGAAAATTCTCTGGATCTATGGGCCAGTAATAGGTACACTAGATTCAATGGAACCAAAAAAAGGAAAAAAAAAATGAATCCATGCTTATACTCAGAGGTTCCTTCTCCACTTTGAATGGACCCAGAAGAAATATAGACACACACTTACATTTGTACACACACACATACATATATATACAATATATACATGCATACTCGTGAGTCTTATGAAGTTTTCATGCAGTTTTAAGCTACTAAACCTTTTAATCTTATAATTGTAGAATGAGTCACTGAGATATGATGTGTTTTAGGTCAGGTCACAGAGAAGGAGTCTGTTGTAGAGATAGAAAAGAAAATTAAGTCTGTCCTAAGAAAGTAAGTCTGCTCTCCCTGAGAGTCCCCAGAAAGAGCACTGAATTTGGAATCAAGAAGACTTTAAGTTGTAGTTAGAGGTAGCTAGGTGGCCCCATAAGTAGAAGCACTGGGCTTAGCGTCAGGCAAATTTGAATTCAAACCCTGCCTCAAACTCTTACTAGCCATGTGACCTTGAACAAGTCACTTAATCTCTGACTCAGTTTCTTCATCTGTAAAATGGGGGAAATTACAGCACCTACTTCATAGGGTTATAGTGAGGATCAGATATTTGTAAAATGCTTAGCATAGTGCCTGGCACATAGTGGGTACAATAGAAATGCTGAAGGACACGTCCTAGGATTAGAGGACATGATCTGGAAAAGGATCCAGAAAAGGAGAATGAGGAGTGATCAGATTAGATAGAAAGAGAACCAGCAGAGAGGAGTCCCCAGAAAACCTAGAGAAAAGAGGGTGTCAAGGAGGAGAGAGTAATCAATGGCATCAAAGGCAGCAGAGAGGTCAAGGAGAACAAGGATGGAGAAAAGCCCATTGGACCTGGCAACTAAGAGATCATTGGTAACTTTGGAGAGAGCAGTTTGTGGGGGAGGGATGATAAGGTTGGTAGCCAGATTGTAAGGGGTTAAGAAGAGAGTGGGAAGAGAGAAAGGGGAAGCAGCTACTGGAGATGGCCTTTTCAAGGAGTTTAGCTACAAAAGGGCAGAAGAGATATATAGGACAATAGTGGAGATTGAAGGATCAAGTGAAGGTTTTATTCAGGTTGGTGAAGACATGGACATGTTTGTAGGCAGTAGGAAATGAGCCAGATACAGGGAGAAATTGAAAATAAGTGAAAGATTGGGGATGTCAGAGGGGGCAATCTATTGGAGGAGATGAGATGGAACAGGGTCACTTGGACAAATAAAGGGGTTAACCTTTGTAAAGAGTAAGGTCACTTCATCATATGAGACTGGGATGTAAGAAGAGAAAGTGGCAGAAAGGATCTGAGAGATAGAAGATGAGGAAGAGGGGAGAAGAGAGAGAGTTCACAGTGAATGGACTCATGTCTTTTTTTTTCTGTAAAGAATGAGGTAAGATTCTCAGCTGAGGGAGAGTGGGAGGGGAGGGAAGTCGTGGGAGGTTTGAGGAGGTATGAGAAGACTTGGAAGTGCCACTGTGAAGAGTGGGATACTGAATTGATAAGGGAGGAAGGCTAAGATTTCTTAGTAGCAGTGAGCACCCAGTTGAGGTTATGTAACATAAATTTATAGTGAACCCAATGAGAATGATTGCATGATTTTCTTCACTTTCATTCAGCAGCACATGTGTAGGAGTGGAGGTGACAAATGCTGGGAGTGATCCAAGACTGAGGCTAGGCCGGGTGTAATTGATGATATGATAAGGGAGCTAGGAATTCGAGAGGAGGACAGTATAGAGTTGAACTGGTTTGCCAAGATTTTAAGATGGGGAGAAGAGGAGAGGGTGGGTGGTGCTAGAGAGATAGCCTGGGAGAGAATTGAAGGGCCAAGGAACTGAAGGCCCTGATGCTGAAAAATAAAAGGGTTTTGCAAGAGAAAACAGAAGGAGCAGGGAAAAGCCAACAGATTATGGTAGAATAAAGGGATTTCAGAATTCTTGAACATATTCTTGAACATAGAGGTGGACGATGGCAAGATTGAGAGTATGACCATCTTTGTATGTGGCTGAGGTGAGGAGTAGCTCATTGGAGGAGAGTAAGTTGAGGAACTGAGTGGTTAGGGTATTTGAGGGAGAATCAATTGTATGTTGAAGTCCCCTAGTATAAAGGCAGGAATTGGGAAAGACAGAAAAATTGTGAGTCAGGTACTGAACTCATTGTGGAAGGAAGGAGATCTGTAGATAACAGCTACCAGGATTTTGAATGGGTGGTAGATATGAATAGCATGAACCTCAAAGGAGGAGGTGTTACTGAGTGATGGAGGAAGGAGGAGAACCTGGAAGTGGAAATGGGGAACAAGGAGTATTCCAACTCCCCTGCCTCAACCCGTGAGCCAAGGAGAATAAGGGAAGGTGCTACCAGTGCTGGAAACGGTGGCCAGGGAAGTTGCATTACCAGGAGGAAGCCAAGTTTCAGTAAGATTTAGTAGATAGGAGTGGGAGAGGAAAAGATTTAAGATGAAGGGAAGTTTGTTGCCTATGGAACAAGTATTCCAGAGGACCCAAGGGAAGGGCTGAGTGGAGTTAGGTTGAAACTTTGGAGTGGGAGAGTTAAGGGAGATGGGAATGAGGAATCGGAGGGTAGGGCATGTGGAAGGAGGTCTGGGTGATGAGCTAGAGGCATTCAGAGTCATTGGGCTGAGAAAGGTATGACCAGCTGTGGAAGCAGCTACTACTCTTGCCTTTTACCAATTTAAAGTTTCAAAGCAGGCCAGAGGATTAAGGATAGAGAACTAAGATCCTTTCAGGCTGGGTTATTCAAGGGAAGGACTATTGCACTCTTCCTTGAAAGAGAGAATGCCAACTTATTTTTTTAACAACATGAAAGAGACAATGCAAGAAGGCACATATAAGTATATATACATGTCCTTATATACAGGTATACACATGTAAAATAATACATGTTCGTGTGTGCATATATGTGCTTATTTGTTTATGTATGCATATATGTGAGGATATATGATGTCCCAGAAGTCTTAGTGCAGTTTTAAGCTATTCAAACTTAAAACAATTAAAAGCTTTAGTAGGCTAAAACTGCACAAAATCTTCTGAGATATGTGTGTATGTGTGTGTACAAATGTATGTGTGTGTCTGTATTTCTTCTGGATCCCTGAAAGAAAGATAATACCAAACTGTTCATGTGAAAATGATCTGGGGGGTTTTAGTGGACCACAAGCTCAATATGAGTCAAGAGTACAACATGGTAGGTGACAAAACTCATGCAAGCTAAGGTTGTATTAAGAGGAGCATAGTGTCCAGAGTTAGGGAGGTGTTAGTCCTATAGCCAGACTACATCTGGAGTGCTGGATTTGAACCCAGATGCCATATTTTAGGTGGATGTCGATAAGCTGGAGAGCACCCAGAGGACAACAGCCAATACAAGGAGGGGCCTGAAGATCATGGTATAGAAGAATCAGTGAAGGAACTGCAGGTGTTCACCTGGAGAAGAGATGACTTGGAGAAGCATGTTAGCTAACTTTAAGAATTGGAATGGTTAACATATGGAAGAGGGACTAGATTTGTATTTCTTGACTCCCAAGGGAATAGAGAGCTACTTTTAAGAGGCAAGTTTAGGCTTAACATATGGAAAATCTAGGGGGCAGCTAGGTGGTGCAGTGGATAGAGCACCAACCCTGGAGTCAGGAGGACCTGAGTTCAAATCCAGCCTCGGACACATAATACCCACTAGCTGTGTTACTCTAGGCAAGTCAGTTAACCCCAATTGCCTCACCAAAAACAAAAAAACAAACACACACACACACACACACACACACACACACATATATATATATACATACACATATATATATATACACACATATATATACATATATATATATACACACACATATGGAAAATCTTGATCAGAAAAGCTATCCAACAATGGAAAAGGCTGCCTCAAAGTGAGGGGGATGTGGAATGGTCCTTTTCCACTGAAGATCTTAAAGGAAAGACTGCATGACCACTTGTTGAGATTGTGATAGAGAGGATTCCTGTGCAAATATCAGTTGAACTCTGAGATTCTGTGATCAATTACTCTTTAGGTTCAGTGATATATGCCTTTACTTATTAGCTGGACCCAGCAAAATACTATGCAAATAATAGTGTATCTGAATTAATCATAAAATCTGTGACAATATCAGCCTTGTTCAGGTACATGAAAACACACATATCCTACACATCATTGATAACAGAGTAGAAATAGATTACCTCATGCAGAAAATTAATCTATTATGTCAAGCTGGTTGATTTAATTAGCTTCTATTTATAGCTTTAAAAAGCTACTGGATAATTCTTATTTGGGAGAATCTGCTAGGATTAGGGGCATCTAAATGGGAAAATATATTTTTTATCTATGAATAGCAGGTTATGGCATAATAGGTATTTTGGCATTTCACAAGTATAATAATATTTTAATCTATAACTGATTATCTCTGAAAGAATCTGCAAATATTTAAAGTCAATGATTTTATTTCAGGTGAAATAAAACTTAGAAGGAATAGCTAGTATACGAGATTACAGTCAGGGTCCAAGATCTTCACAGATCACAAAACTGAGCTGACTCTAATAACGTGAAATTTAATCGGATAAAGTTAAAGTCTTGCACTGAGTTCAAAAAATTAACTTAGCAAGCACAAGATAGGGAGGCACAATTAGACAGCAAATTTGTCTGAAAAATATATGGGGGTTTTAATAGACAGAATACTCAATATGAGTCAACAGTAAGATATGGCAGTTATAAAAATTAATGCAATTATAGGCTTCCAAAGGGCAGAACTTCCCTGAATAAGAAAGTGAGTCTTACTCTGAATTACTGTTGTCTGATCTCATATGGAATATTGTATTCCAATGTTTATTCTAATAGCTAGTATTTAAATAGCACTTTGAGGTTTCAAAAGTGTTTTACATCTGTTCTCTCATTTGGTTCTAAGCAACAACCCTGAGATAGCTGTGATTGTTGTCATCATTTTATAGATAAGGAAACTGAGGTAGAGAGAAGTTAAGTGATTTGCCTAGGGTGACAAAGTTAGTAAGTGTTTGAGACAGGATTTGAACTCAAATCTTAAGTCCAAATCCAACACTGTGTTGCTTAACTGCCCTCAACACTATTATATGATATCATGCTTGAAATGCTAGCTATAGTAATTATGACAAGAAAACATTTTTGAAGGAATAAGCATAGACAAAGAGGAAATAAAAATATCACTTTTGTGCAGATGATAACATATCTAGATAACCCTAACAAGTCAACAAAAATTAATCAAAACTGTTAATAATTTTAGTATAGTTGCAGGATATAAAATAAAGCCACTCAAATAATCAGAATTTCTCTGTTACCAACAAAACCCAGGAGGAAGGGATAGAAAGAAAAATTCCTTCTAGAACAACTGCACGTGTATTATAAATATAGTAATGAAGTTGAGAGTATCGAGAACAAAAACAGCAGAAGGGGGATGAGAGCTCATGTTATGTGGGAATGGACTGCCTATAATGAGAATGTTGAGCATGGACAAGAGAAGGCTGAGAGGGTGAAGGAAGCATGATAACTTGCTCATTTTGAAAGGCGGATTTGTGGGAGAGTAGACTTCTATTTGGTTCCAAAAGAGCAGAACTAGGAACAATGAATAGAAATTGCAATGAAGTAAGGTTAGGGTTAATGGAAGGAAAACTTTCCAAATGATGAGAACAATCAAGAAGTTTAGAAAGTGCCCTCTGGAGGGTATGGGTCCAGGCTCACCCAAGTCCTCAGAGAAACGGTGAATGCTCCCTTGACTCCAGAGTGAAATTCTCCATCTAAACATTGGCCAACCTCAAACCAACCCCAGATCACCATTTTGAGCCCAGAATGCACTCTTCAAGAAAATCTTCAAATGGATCTCCCACTTCTCAATCATCTCTTCCTTTTCATTCTTTCTTAGCAAACTTAATTTTTTTCCATTATTTTCTTAGATACAATTTAACAAACTTTCCCAATGTACTCTTTGTTTACTTCCTGGCTTAATGTTGGTCCTTATCCAGCGGCTACCTCTTGAAATAATCACCATTATCTGGCAAAGTAACTTTCACTACCCTTCTTTAAAGAGGAGTAATAGTGAGAAATTGCCCAGAGGCATATTTAAATTTGAAGCCTTGAAAGACTTCCTAACAATTAGAGCTGTTTAAAATTCAAATGCGCTGCCTGGGGAGGTGGTTGGATCCCCTTCATTGAGGTCTTCAAGAAGAGGCTGGATAACTATTGGTCCATTATGTTGAACTGGGGATTTTTCTTTCCATATATGATTTGAACTAGATGGTCACTGAGGTACCTTCTATCCATAAGATCATGTGTTTCTGGGATGGTTCTTTTATACCTTTTGAAAAATTAACACAGTATTTGCCTGCAATTTACCACAACAATAAATGCAATTTTCCCAGAGTGGGTAACAACACATACAATTCCTTTCATATGCATTGCGATATAGTTTATGAATTGTAGTCTATCTGTTATCATTTTGTCTTCACATCTCTAATGCCTATATTCTCATTGCTACAATCATTTTCTTTGATTAAATGATTCAAAGACACAAAAAATCCAAGAATGCAATAAACAAATAATCCCTAGAATGAAAAGCCCTCCCCTGTGAGCAGAAGCCAAGTACTGGGTCCCTGTCTACCACATAGAAATCAGGGGAAATTGCCAATCCTTTGCTATATTCTCAGTGACTTGACTGGGACAGACTTCAATTAGACAAGTACTGGCATTCACTCCATTCTCGTAGGGTGGTGAGGATAGTGACAGATTGAATCAGAGGCTCTCATGGTTCTAGAAAAATCCCAGACCCTTCTCCCAAAACAAAGAATTGCAGTCAGTGTCATTTATGTTGGATTTAGATGGGTTTTATATCAGCTATATTTGGATTTCTTTAGAGGAAGAGATAAGAAGGAACGAGGAAGAAGATAGCTATTACAGAGCCCAGACATAAATATAAAACTTGAATTTATTTATTTATTGATCTCTCAGTAGGTGCCACTCACAATACTACACACTGGTAATATAAATAGAAAATTAAGATAATCTGGGCTCTTGTAGATTTCACACTGAGGATACAACACATAAAGTTGTAGGGCAGATGATGAAGTCCAGTGATTGCTAGGGTTCAATGACAGGATTAATAAAAAGGCCCAAGAGTCTTTGAGGTATAGCAGCAAGGAAGGTGGCAACCCCAGACAATCCTCCATATTACCAGAATGATTACATTTAGAGACTTCTGCTCATCTAAGCAGTATACATGGCCACATATGCCCCCCAAAAACCTTGGAGTTTGAGGGGTCAATCCATGACCATTGGGAAGGGGTTGAGGGATGGTCCCAGGAATTGGAGTGGATCACAACCTCTGGGTTCCCTCCCATGAGATTGAAGATGAGACCAGCATCCAGAAGAGAAAGGAGAAAGCTCACTAGTAAGAAAATTGGGAGGAAGGGCCTCCAACAGTTCTACCTCCTCTGGGCCTTATTAGAATATGATAGATGGTCAAATAAATCATTAGGATTGGAATGAAGCCTAAGGAAAAGAAAAAACAATTTAAAAAGAATATGATATATGGCTAGTATACACACCAACAATAACAACAATTTACAAAGTTAATAATTCATATAGTTGACAGGGCTCTAGGCTCAGTGACCTAGGTAATGCAATCATTATTATCCACATAACAGAGGAAAATGAAGCTCAGAACTCAACCCAGAATTTCATAAACTCCATGAGGGCAAAGACAATTCCATTTTGGCTTGGAATTCCCATTGACTGGTATTGTGCCTTACATATATTTATTTGCTTTTGTTGTTTATTCTTTTTGGTCCAGACATTTAATTTCATCAACGTAGTGAGTTCCCAGTGTGGAAATTCCCTTTGCAGATGTAGATCAGCAATTTGTCTCAGAGTATTGTCTAGAGTATTAAACGTTAAAGGACTTGTCCACAAGCACACAGCTAATGAGTGTCAGAAACAAGACTTTCCTTCTATCTAATATACTAAACCTCATCTTGAATATAAGATCACTTGATCTTACCTTTAGAGTTGGAAGGATGGAAAGGAAGGAAACAAGCATTTATTAAGTGTCTACTATGGGCAGGCACTGGGCTAAAGCATTTACTCTCTCTCATTTGATCCTTACAACAACCTTGGGAAGAAGGTACTATTTTTGATCACCATTTTACAGTTGAGAAAACCAAAGCAAACAGAGATTAGGTGATTTGCCCAGAGTCACATAGCTAATAGGTGTCTGGGTCGATATTTGAATTTAGTTCTTCCTGACTGTAGGCCCATTGCGTCATCCACTGTACCATCTAGGTGCACCGAGGCAGGACTTCAGAAGTTGTCCATCCAACACCCTCATTTGACAGATGAGGAAAATGAGACCTAGAGAGTTTTAGTGATATTCCTAAGGTCACGTTGGTAGAATCATAGGATCACAGCACTATAGATAAAAAGGAATCTTAGAAACAACCTAATCCAACCCTCTCATTTTTTAGATGAAGAAACTGAGTCTTGAGAGTTAAGTGATTTGTCCAAGAATACAGATTAAAAGGAACAGAACTGAGATTCACTAATTACAAATTGGCTCTACCATGTTAAGTGAGCTTTTAATAAATGTTAGCACAATTGGACATCTAGAAAGCCAGCCTTCCATCAGATGTTTTTAATACATTTCAGTAGCTAGAGTGATGAAACTAGCCTCTGAATGTTTCTTTCCAGAATACTTTTGGTAATCTGCTGACTTCATCTTCATACCAAGTACTTTTACCTTCCACTCAGACATTTGCTCTTATGTGTTGTGGGGGGAGGGACAATGCTTTCCATCACCCAGCTAAGGAAGGCCACCTCACACATCCTATCCTGTTTGACTTCTCAGACTTTCCTTTTGCAGCTGAAGTTGTGATGCAAAATGACTGCCCAGGATGGTATTGGCTACTTGTCCATTCATACCTAATTTCCAAGATTGCTGTAATTCTATCACAAAGACAGTGATGCGTGAGATTAAATGGAGTTTATGAAATAGGCATGTCACGTGTTTAATTTCCTTTAAGGAATTTACCTCTGGTGCATTTAACAACATCATTACATTAAAACCAGAGCTGCTGTTGGCCCTCCGTGTGTGCAGAAGTGTAGGCCCACCCTCCTGACACAGGGTCACCTTCTCTTGTCACTGTTCATCTCCAACCACCGGGCAATAAAAAGACACTGTCAAAAGCAGTGACTGGGCAGATTTATGGTAGTTTATAAACTAGGAGTCTAATGAAATTAAATGGCTGGACCTCCTCAAGTCCAAGCCAGGTTTTGAAATGAGGCCATTGAAGCAAATGGGGTGAAGGTCTGCAAAGGAGATCATGTGCGTGTATGTGTATGTGTGTGTGTGTGTGTGTGTGTGTGTGTGTGTGTGTGTGTGTGTGT
>NW_020954625.1:7508667-7549455 GCF_900497805.2 Vombatus ursinus | reverse complement strand
TGTGTGTGTGTGTGTGTGTGTGTGTGTGTGTGTGTGTGTGTGTGTGTAAACTCTTATCCAAGGAGAGGATCTCAAGCATACTGCTTTTAGGATAGTGTCATTTTTGCACCTCTCCCTTTCTTTGCAGAGGTGAGGGGCAATGGGTGTGGAACATTGCATATACCATCAGATTCAGTTGCTATATACCATAAGGGATTCATACACCTTTCTTGTACATGTGAAAAAATTAAATATTAGAATATAGAATTCTAGATTGAGGGAAAATACTTAATATTAAGAAAAAGGATCCAAAAATAGATTCTTGTATATGTGAAAAAAATAGAAGAAACACATACGGAGACACTCTTTTTTTTTTTTGTGAGGCAGTCGGGGTAGAGTGACTTGCTCAGGGTCATACAGCTAATGAGTCTCATGTGTCAGAGGCTACATTAGAACTCAGGTCCCCTGACTCCAGGGCTGGTGCTCTATGCACTGTTCCACCTAGCTGCCCTGAGGAGACACTCTTGATCTTGGAGTCAGGAAGACCTGGGTTGAAATCCTGCCCCTGAAGTTTACTAGCTCAGTGATCATAGTCAGGTCCTGAAGTGCTGCGGCCCTGAGCTTTTTCCTCTGTAAAAGGAAGGGATATGAAGAAATAACCTCTGAGATTGCTATGATCTCTGTAATTTCTTCCAGGTTTAACATCTGATGATCTTAAAACCCATCCCTCACTAATATTCTGTGATTCTGTGTCATCAGAGCCCAAATACATTGTTCTTAATTCCTAGTATTTGAGAGTCAGAGCAATATAGTAGACAGAGAACTTGAGTTGGAGTCAAAAAGAGCTGTGTTCGAAACCTGCCTCTGATACTCAGTAGTTATGTAACTATGGGCACGTAATTGAGCCACTTTGAACCTTGGGTTCCACATCTATAAAATGAGTATTTAATAATAGATCTTACCTCCCAGCATGGCTTTGAACATCACATAAACTAATACATGTAAAGCTTGCAGCTTTCCGTATGTTGCAGCCCTCCTTATGAACAACATTTCCAAAATTCAGAGACATATGATTGCCCTCCCAAACCAGGATTCTTAATGCCTGGCTCCAGTCTCATTGACAGACTAGCAACCCAGCATGAAGAGGAGTTTGGTGAAGCTAAAAGCATCAATTACCAGGTGGCCCTTCATAAATAGAACTGCTAACTAAAGAGCTAGAGGGGGGGTTATTACTTCAGAGCATAACAAATGGGGTGGTAGGGGGAAGCCCATTAATGAGAAAAATGGGTGGTAAGTTCAAGACTTTGCCTCAAGTAGAAGCTTTCATCCCAACTCAGTTTCAATAGCAGCCAGAATTGCTTCTCCTTGAATAAGACTTGTAATCAGGGGAAATAGCAGGCTCAGAAAGATGAGCAAATGTTGCCTCGATATGGAGTCATACTTTCTTATTTCTCTAGGTTACTAGAAAGGTCTGGGGGTTGATACACATATTGCCCCTACTGGTATTTTTCATGTATTTCAATGGTCACATTCCTTGGCTGGCCTAAGGAACAGTCCGTGAAAAACGAGAGGTTGATTTTGTTTGGAATTGAAGAATTCAGAAATCCCAAATCACTAAGGCTCATTGTTTTTCTACTCTTCCTTTCTGTCTACCACCAACCCTAAGGCAGATACCTTCCATTAGGACAGTGCAAGCAGATACTACCAGGGAGCCCCTGTGGGGGACCTTGGGGAGAGGGGTGTTACCTCCACCTACCAGAGAGTAAAAGATCTAGAAATGGTCCCAACAAACTCTAGTGGGCTCTTGGAAAATGATTGGGAATCAGGCTTGTTTTCTGCATTCCTAACTAACTGCCTGGGCCTATGATTGAATTTGGAATTGGAAAACCTGAGTTCAAATCCCTTCTATGAGGGTCAACCCATATGCACCATGGCAGCCCATTCCGTTTTGGGATAGTTTGAATCATTAAGAAGTTTTCCTAACATGGAACCTGAATCGGACTATGGATGTAGCTTTCTACACCTAGAACCACTGGACCAGATCTTCAGAGATTATGCCCCACTTTCCCTGGAATAGTAAATCTTATTATTATTATTGTTATTGTTGTTTAGCTCTTGGCAAAGGTACTGGAGTGATTTGCCATTTCCTTCTCTAGCTCATTTTATAGATGAAGAACTGAGGCAAACAAGGTTAAGTGACTTGCCCAGGGTCACACAGCTAGTACGTGTCTGAGGCTGGATTTGAACTCAGGTCTTTCAGATTCCAGGCCCAGCACTTCATCCACTAAGCTACTATAGCCTGGGTCTGGGGTAAGCTATCCTGTTTGGTGAGTAAAATGCAAACTCATTTAACCCATTATATGTCACCTGTGCAAGACAGGATACATAATGTCATGTGCTCTACCCCTGCCCTTAAAACCCCATTTTCTATCTTTTTTTTCTGGAAAAAGTAATCAAATCAGAGCACAGAGAAACATGGATAAAATGTAGGATTTGCAGTCAAGAAGACCTGCGTTCAAATTCTGTCTCAGACACTCTCTGAAAATCCTTTCCCTTTTCTCACCCTATTTCCTAATCTATAAAATGGGGATAATAACAGCACTTATTTCACAGGTTCATTGTGAGTATCAACTGAGGAAAGAGGTGTAAAGCACTTTGTAAACTTTAAACACCATTTAAATGTGAGTTGTGATTGATAGCTAGCCATGCTGATTAAAATAATGATGGTGATGATGATGATGATAAAATAGCAATGATAGTAAATCAAAACACGCCCAACTAACACTTTTAATACTTAAGGGAATGCATTTTGCATATTTCTTAGCTCTGAAGTTTTGTTTTCCCTTTAAAGAAATTTTCTTTTCTAGAATTATTCCAGTGTGGGTCATGCTTAAGAATGCTTTTTAGGAAAACATGCTGTATTGATTGGGGCTATGTTGTAGAATAAAGAGGATTGGGTATAGATCCACTGGCCCTGGGTTCCAATTCCAGCTTGACCACTAGCTTTGTGACCTTGGGCAAGCCACTTCATCATTAAGCTGTAGTTTCCTCATCTGAAAAGTAAAAGGACTGGACTAGATGACCTTTAAGGTCTCTGTCAACTGCAAAAAGCCTTCGATCTTTTCTTCTGTTGGCTTTATATCCATTTTACTATTGTCAGTGGTTTTTCTTCTTGAATTTCTTTTCTTTATGTTTTAGCATTGGGGGAATTTACGCAGGACCTTGATAACAACTGGCAATCTCAGTGATTTACTAGCAGAGATGATAGTATTCAACTCAAAAGATATGGGATAACCTCCATTTGCAGCTGTCACACCCATCAGGGTTTAATGCTTTTCCACCCCCTCTAAAAGCTAGAAGCTCGGGGGAAAAACCAATCAAGTGCTAGTGAACTCAGTAGAATATTCCTTTGAGACCCCCTCCCAGGCTTGACACTGTGAGCAATTAGATTCCAAGGCCTGGGGAAGCCTGCAGGTGAGCTGCTAGCAATTTATGGATTAAAAATATCAAACTTAATGAGGCCATTTAACATTAGGGTGGGAAGAGACGGCCAAACTCAATATTCTATTCCATCAAATGTGCCAAGAAATTAGACAGAACTCCCCACAGAAGGTAGCAACCATAATCCATTCAAGTTTATCCAAAGCATCTTGCCTTCTACTACTTTTCTAACATTATCAAGCAAGTTCAGTCATTTTGAAGAGTAAGATCATTACTCTGTCTCTCCCTGTCTCTCTCCTCTCTGTCTCTCTCTCTCTCTGTCTGTCTCTGTCTCTGTCACTTTCTCTCTCTCTCTCTGTGGCTTTCTCTCATCGCTAATATGTGTTAACATCACTCCACTGTTCAGCTTAATTGCTTTTCTTATTAGGATGGAACAGGGAGCCAAAGCATTACTTCATCAGCTAAATTGTTGGCATTCATTAGAAAAGGTTCGCGTGCCCTAGTCCAGTATTAGATGAAATGCTAATATCTAGTTGAAGTAGCAACCAGCCAGGCAAATCTATTTGAAAATTGTTATATTTGCTGCTAAAGAGGGTCATAGTGATTTTAGGGCAACCTCAGGAGAGAATGACTAATGGCCTGGAGAGACCTGTAACAGAAAGTTAAGGCATTTGAGATTATTCCTCTCGGTTGACAGCCAGTTTAGAAACTATCTTTTGCAAAGGATGGTGACCATTATCCTCCATCTTCATTCTTTCTGAGTAAGGAAATAGGATTAAGCTGCATCCTATGTTAAATTGTTGTATGGTAATGAAACAGGGAATAAAATAGCCCTCAAAGAAATAAAGATGAATATCACATAGAGGACATTGGAAAGGTCCATGGTGACTGTGAGTTGGCTGAGATATATAACCATTGAGGAACTTTAAAGAACTGAAATCAAAAATGTCATTAGGGAAATGTTGGATGGAAAGAGAAGGTGAGCTGGTCATGTGGTAAAGGTCAGGGATGGTGAGTGAATGGTCAGAAGAAAGGAGAGCGGGTCTCCAGTACATGGGATAGGCCCTCTAAGATGAACTTATGGGAAGACATGATCAAGAGTCACTCAGGTTGGGCTGAAATTCATGGGTGATGTTCTGTATCACTGAGGGCAGGGAGGGGATTCCAAGTTAATGAGATCAGATGCATTGGTATACACTTCAGGTTCAAGAAGAAGTAAGGTTTCCTGGAAGTGAGGGATGTTGAGCACCTAAGATGAGTGCCCCCAGAAAGGTCTAGGTATTCTTCTTTCTTAACATCTTTAAAAAACAGGTTAGATTCTCATCTGTTTACGTGGTGATATGGTCCTGATGTTTGGAATAATGACCTACGTAACCCCTCAAATTTATTTCCTATCCAATGATTCAATGGTCCAACCATTCATATTCACAATAAAATATTCCAGGATTCTGGACGTCTTGCATTCACCCCATGAAAGAGTTTATGCCACATCTTTCCATATCCCTGATAAGCAAAGTGAGAAAGGAAGCATGGTGGAGTTATTAATTACGAAAATATTTATAATTATGATACAGGTAATCCTCACAACAACCCTGTGAAGTAGGTGATACTAGTATCCTCATTTTCCATATGAGGAAACTGAGGGTAAGAAGAAAACTTGCCAGATTTGGAATCAGAAAAATGGGAGCTGTATCCTGGCTGTACCCAATTAACTCTACAACCTTGAGCTGACCAGTTGTTAGGAAGTGTCCACTCCAATTTAGCAAAGCCTCTGATAAGCTGGAGAGTGTCCAGACTGAGGATAGAGAACAGAGCCATGAAGGATCCTGAGATTCTTTTATATGATGATTGTTTGAAGAAACTGATTGTTTGGCCGAGGCAGAGAATCCTTAAAAGCACCGAAGCTACAGATGATATTGCTACAAAGTTACAAAGTCAAAATAATCTCTATCATGGATTTCACAGCTACATGTGCAGTTCAAAGAGCCCTACACCTGGAGTCTGGATGACCTGAGTTCAAATCCAGTCTCAACCACTTCCTAGCTATGTGACCATGGGCACAAAGTCATTTCCCCTTTGTCTGCTTCAGTTTCCTCACCTATGAAATAAGAATAATACCCTAGTAGGGATGCTATGAGGATCAAACGAGATAATATTTGTTAAAGCACTTGGTGCAGTGCCTGGCACATAGTAGGTGCTTAATACATGTTTGTTCCCTTCCCTTTGCCATTACTAGAAGGGTTGTTGAGTGGAAAAGAGAGAAGACAGCTCTTGGCTCCGGAGGACAAAACTAGAAATCTACAACTGGTGCAAGTTATAGAGAGTTGTATTTGAGTTCCATGTAAGAAAATCTTTCAAATATGTTAAAATATTCAAAAGGAGAATGGTCTGCTTTCAAAGGCAATCAGTTCTTCCTTATCTTCAAACTAAAAGTAGACAAGAGCTTGCTGTGATTATTATGGAAGGATTCTTGTTCAGATACGCGTTAGAACAGGTAGCATTATGAGGCTCTTTCTGACTCAAATTCAGTACCTTTAGCCCTCTATGACTCACCTTCCTCATCTCTAAAATGGGTAAAAGGGAAGGACTAAAGCAGGCGTGGGGAACCTGCAGCCTTAAAGCCACATGTGGCCCTCTAGGTCCTCAAGTGTGGCCCTTTCACTGAATCCAAACTTCACAGAACAGATCCCTTTAATAAAATGATTTATTCTGTAAAACTTGGACTCAGTCAAAAGGCTGCACCCAAGGACCTAGAGGGCCATGTGTGGCATCGAGGCTGCAGGTTCCCTACCCCTGGAATAGAGCATCTTTAAAGTCCTTTCTAGTACAAAAACTAAACCTAAAAGTGAAAGCAGCCAAATTGATGTCATGGCTTCTTCTACTATCACAAGAATCTGCTTTTAATGCTTAGTTAATTTAACAGCAGTAAAGTGATCCGTTCCTGAAATAAAAGGCTTTGTGGATTATAGAAGAAGGTAGAAATCTATGCTGCAGATTTTTTTCAATTTTGCTATTTGACTCTCCTTTTAAAGCAATTTCATTTTTACAGCATTATCCTCCATAGAACACTGTAGAGGTTAAGCAACACTGAAGGTGGCATCTTTAAAGTAATGGCATATAAAATGTAATTGTAATTTATAAACTTTTGAGGCATTTTTAAATTGACTTTCAATTACAAACTATATGAAATTTCCTAAATTGCTCAAAGGATAAAATCAGGGAATTAGTTATGGAATAGACACCATTTCCAATAAAACCCAGAATGGTAGACATAAAAGTGAATAACATTGAGTAGCTTTATAGAACCTTTTTTTTTCTCCCAAGGAGTTTAATGCATTTAATAGGTAATATTCAATTCATTAATTCATGCCAAATCCTTGTTGGTGAATTATGTCTACATTCAGATGGGGAAACAGAGGTACAGAAAGGGGGAATGTAGCTAAAGTTATGTCTCAATGATCTTACAGTAGGGAAAATGGGGTAAGAGCTTGCCTCTCATAGAAGCTAACAGCTCATTCACTCAACAAGCATTGATTAAGTACCTATTATGTGCCAGGTACTACGCTGGGTTCTGGGGATTCAGAGACAAAAAAGAAACAATCTTTGCCCTCAAAAAGCTTACATTCCACTAGAGGAAATCAACACATATGCAGGTTAAGCATCACAAAATACACGTGAAATTAATACAGAGTAAGTTCTAGAGGGTATTAATAACTGGCGGATTGGTGGGATGGGAGATGTACATTGAGAAAGGTCCCATATGGAAGGTAGTACTGGAGCTAAGCTTTTAAGGGAGCTAAAATTTCCAAGTGGTGGTTGGGGACAGAACCAGAATGGATGGAGAGACTTCCAAGTATTGGCACTAGCCTTTGCAAAGGCACAGGGTGGCAGATGGAAAGCAGTGCCTGAGGAAAGCAAGGAGACTGTTTGGCTGAAGCACAGAGTACATGAGGGGAAAATAATGTGAGATCAGCCTAGAAAGATAGGTTGGAGTTGAAATGTTTACTAAATGAATGAATGAGTGAATAAATGAATTGTGTTACAATCTATACAAGGAATCAGAATCCTTAGCTTTTTTTTTTTAAATCATAGCTCAGGTTTTTTCTCCTAAGAGACCTTTCCTCATCTTGCTCATTCTTAGAGCACTTTCCCTCTTGAAAATTACTTTCTTTAACTCTGTATTATTTTTTCTTTATTCGTTTATATACATGCTATATCCTCCAGTAGAATGTTAGTCAGTCAGTCAATTAGCATTTTTCAAGCACTTGCTCTATGCCTGGCACTGTGCTCCATGCTGGAATATAAAACCTTTAGGGACAGGAACTATTTCCTTTTAGCCCTTGTTTCACCAGTGTGTACATGACATTTTGCCCATAGTAGGCTCTTAAGCAAACATCAACTTAATTGTTCAATGGATAGCTACCTTCTCCTCATGTATAAAACAAGAGTGTTAGGTTAGGTGATCTCTAAGGTGTTTTCCAGCTACAAAATTGGATATGTTGATAAGTGAGTCGCACTTCATAGGGCATGCACACACACACACACACACACACACACATTCCTTGCTCCTCTTAAATAAGCTCTGTTACTGGAAAGTCATTGTTAACCCCACCTGGTCAACCTTTTATGTCAGAAATCTGTACAAGACTTAACAGGGATGAAACTGCTGAAAAACATACCCTTGAATTTTAATCCAGGGCCCTTGTCCAAGGCATGACTTTTCAGTGGCCGACAGTAAATTAATTTGGCAGTCATTTTGAAAATCCCTAGGATGGCAAAATGCTCCTAGGGCCATCTAAAATACCACGCCCCATAATCCTCTATTTTATCTATAATGGTTTCTTTTATTGAGTAACTCTGAGCACTTTTCTCATGTATCAGCACCACATCCCAAGGAAATAGGCAGGGACAAGAAGCATTTTGCTTTCCCTTTCACAAAAGAGGGGAAAAGTTCCAGAGAATTGGGGTGGCTTGTACAGCAACAGGGTCAAATCAATGGCAAAGTTGCATCGAGAAGATTCAATCTGGCCTATTTCTCCGTCCAATTTACTAACATAGTTTCTTCCATCAGTTATTCCTGTCGAGTTCTCTGCAGCTAACTGCCCCAGGGCAGCTTACTGGGAAGTTATAAAAATGCAGTGGTTATCGCATTGATTATTTCATAAGATAAGTAGAGATTTTTTATTATTTATTAGAGTTTGTCAAAGACTCAGATGTTTTGGGAAAAGAAAGGCAGGGATCATACCACATTTAGGTAGGGTAGGTTAGAAAGCATAGATTGTGTTTAAAATGTCACAGAGGTCGATCAACTCAATCTGAAACCAGACATTCAAACCTCCACTTTAAGAAGGTCAATGAAACAGCTACTGAGCGCCAATGTTATTCAGGGTACTGGGAACAGAAAGATAGAAATGAAAAACAGTTTCTGTCTGCATATATATATATATATATATATATATGTCCCCATTGAATTTAGTTTCTACCAGGTACAAATACAATATGGGGCTAGTGATCCTAGCAAACAGGTACAGAGAAGACAACCGTAACACACTGCCAATGGACTTCAAAATCATGGGGAATGGAGGAATGGTCAGAGATCATTTTGATTATCCCTCTGTCTCCAGACCCTTAAATCTGGTTTCGTTTTTAGTAGGCTGCCAACATTTACTTTCACTTAATGATGACACTTTATATGTCAGTGTTTTTGTTCTAGGAATAGACATACAACCATAGAGTTGAAAGGCACAATGGGACCTCAGAGGGAATTTAGTACTAACACCTCATTTTATAGAGAGGGAAAATGGTGCCCAGAGAAAAGAAGGGGCATCTACAATAACATGGAAATGAGATGGAAGAGGTAGGATTCAAACCCAGGTCTTCTAACTCCAAAAAACGATGCTCTTTGCATGACTCAGCCCTGCCCCCCGGCAATAAGGCAAGAGGCTACCTAACTTGAGAATAAACAGTCTTCTCAAAGATCTCCTTTGAGGAAATTCCATAAAGACTCTTCAGTAACTCATTCTAATTTCTGATCCATCTATTCAGATGTAAATTTGTGGAGGGCAAGAATGGTTTACCTTCTTCTCTTGGTATCCCTATCACCCAACTCATGGCCTTGCACATAGTAGATGCTTAGGAAATGCTGGATTTGATCAATCTATTTCTATGGTGTTTATAAAACTTACTAAATTCATGGAACAGGAAAGGCTATTGCCATCACCAAATTCCATGTCGTGCATATAGATATCGGCATGAAATTCATCTATGTTGAGTTTCTGAGTTGAGCCATGGGAATTATGGAGGTATCAGTGCTGTACCATTGAGTCTGCAACTAGAGTCATTGACATGAAATGAAAGATCATGAAAAGGGAAAGAGCATTGACAGAGAATTCATTTCTGTATAGCATCTAGCACCAAAACATACACAATGAAGTGTTTAATAAGTACAACTGACTGAAAAATGTTGAGCCAGAATGCCTGAGCCCTTTCAAACAGAGAGAGCTAATGAGAATATGATACAAAATTAGTTTCTACTATTTTCAAGACAGCTAATTTTTATTATATTCTACCCTATGTAGCAGAGGACCTGTAGAACCAGGTCCCTTTGCCATTTAAAATTTCCCAACATGTTCCATTCCATTTTCTATCTTCCTATGCCTTTCCAGTTCAATTAGCATCCCTATTAGTATACACTGGACACTGGGTATCCATTTAGAAACATATAAAATAAATGACACTTTTTTTTTCACTTTCCAGCAGAGTAGCCAAGCCTATGGTGCTCTGGTCTGACATTTTCTCTTCAAATATCTGCACACTGCAGAATTGTAAATGATGCAGAACTCTTGGCTGCTGGAATCCCTTTGCACTAAAGCACCATCATTTTTTACCTATGCTGTTTAAATTCTTCCTATTTTGTGCATAGAAGAAACAAGACAATGGCTAGTGTGCCCAGGAGGCTCAGAGATAACTACCCTGCTCCAAGGAGAATGCCAACTGAAATAAAAAGGGGGAGAACTGAGATTGATTTTCATTTCAGAGAGAATTTCCATCAGACACATTTTCTGTGAGCTCTCTTACTTCTGTTGTTAGTGAACTATGCTCTACCTTGTCAAGGCTCTCCCTCTGAGGAGTTCAAAGTAGTTTGTTGGGCAATTGAGTTTTCTCAGGTGATTAGAAACATTTTGCTACAGGTCTTTTTTTTTTCAGTATGTTTGTTACTAGTGCAAATCTCCCCTCCCTGGGAATTCAGCTAGGCAGCCCAAATCTTCATGATTTCTTATTCCTTCAAAGGAATTCCTTTGAGAGAGTCCCAGTTGAAAAAAAGTGCCAGCTCCTTTGTATCTGAAAAGGAAATTGAATGAGGAAAACAAAATATGGAGACTGTACCAGTATGTGATGAAGAAGAATCACATGGCTGCCCTACATAATTTCTGCTGTATACTTATGCTAGGAATTGGTTTGTTTAACCACTGTGCCTACTACACAAATATTTGGAACGTGCTGTTTAAGTTGAATGGTTACCTTTACCAGTAAAATGAATTATTAGGACTTTTGAAGAGTGATGTATTTACCAGCTGAAAACCGTTCCATTCACCTCTATTAAGCAATGATGCTGTATTCTTTGCATTTCAGGTAGTTCCACTTCAGCAAATGGGGACTCTCTCCTTGTCTTCCTCTTACAATTCCTGCCAGTCCAGCCCCGATTATTCCCACTACATTCCATCCCTATGTTCAGTGGGATTTGGCTTCATTATTATTAACACTGCCAGGGGCAGCTATGTGGTGCAGTGGATAGAGCACCGGCCCTGGATTCAGAAGGACCTGAGTTCAAATCTGGCCTCAGACATAACACTTACTAGCTGTGTGACCCTGGGCAAGTCACTTAACCCCCATTGCCCAAACAAAAACCAAAAAAAAAAAAAAACAACAACAAACCACTGCCTTTCTACTACTACTGCCATTATTGGCTATCAGGTTCTTCTTAGCTCAACCCCTGGTCAACAGCAACGGCCTCATCTTCTGAGGACAGTCTCTTTCCCCTACAAACCATCCTACAAGTTTCTTCCAAAAGTACCAGGGAGATAATTATCCCTCTTTCTATTGCCCTGGTCAAACCACACCTGGAATATTGTGATCATGTCTTTGGGACACTTAGGCAGGGCACTGATAAGTTAATGAGAACTTACAGAAGGGGGGCTGTGCTGATACATGCACTCAAATATGTGCCATGTGGGAATCAGCTGGAAAAAATGATCATGTCTACCCAGAAGAAGAGTAGACTTAGGTGGGGTGGGTGAGGAAAGATGATAGATCTCATCCAAACAATTATGGGTTTTCATGTCAAAGATTGCTTAGATTTACTCTCTCTGACATCAGAGAGCAGAACTAAGGGTGATGGACCTAAGTTCCATATAGAGGTAAATTTGAGTTTGATGTTGGGATGAAATTCCCAACAATTAGGACTATCCCAAGGTAGAAAAGGATACCTTGGTAAATAGTGATTCTCCCTCTTACTAGAAATCTGTATTTCCTTCTATTACACTTATTTATATACGTGCTGTATCTCTGTCCACATTGGTAAGATCCTTAAGGACAGGCATTGTTTTGCTTGTGTTTTTTTGTATCCAGAGCACTTAGCCCATGGCTTTGCACACTGGTTCCTTAATGTATGTTTGTTGTTCAGTTGAAATATTCCCATACCCAATATGCCATCTCTACCTACAAAATCTGATCCTTCCTTCAAGGCTCAGCCCAAATACTTCCATCTGGCCTCACTTAATCCTCTAGTCAAAATCCTCTCTACCTCCTCTGAAGCCCTAGAAATCTTTATTTCTTCCACTTTTATCTCATACTTCCTTCTACTTGACTTATTTGTGCACTTCTTATCACCTCTACCAAACTCTAAATACAGAGAGAGGTGGGAACGTGGTTCATACCTTTGTGGGTAGGTAGATAGGTATAGCAGAAATTCTCAGTAAGATTTGTTGAATGAGGGAACAATATCTTTGACAAGTTCTTTAGGCCATATTTCCCTACATTCTTCAAAAGCAGGTTGACCAGATGGTCCATTTGTGTGGTATTGACTTCATATCTAAACAATTTTTTAAAGGTCATTTTCCCAGAAGATGTTTAAAAATAAGAAACATGTCCCCTCTTTCAAAGATGAATGAGATTTACCAGCGGGCCTTTAAACTTTTTCTCCAGAAGGAGTCATCAGTTTAAAGACAACTAATGTTTGTTAATTATTTACCATACGCAGTCTTCATGATTACCTACCTGGGAGAAATCTCCAAAGTCTTGGAAGGAGAAGGAATGTTGTTAGAATAAAAGCAAAGCACCCTGAGAATTAATTTGCAAAATTTTATCTAAAGATCTATTTTTTTTCAGTTTTTCTCTTCAACATGTGGTCTCAAAATGATATATCCCACTAACTTTTAGCCCATTCCTCACTGCTCCCAAAGTACATACCCTTTACAACACTTTCTTTTTCAATACAAATAAAAGTACTAAGAACAGAGGAAAGACAATAAAAGTAGAAATTCTAAAGTATTGGACAAAAGGACTTCATTTAAAGAATAAACTCTTCTTTGGGAAACCCTGGGCAATGCCAACATTTGTTAGCTAATGGCATACAGTATTTGCTTAATTTGTTATCTACAGAATGAACTGAAAGAGCTTGCTCATTAATTGGGCTTAGAGAGTTGTTAACCATGCACTCAACATGCTTATAATTACCGATATTTACTGGTAGCAACTTAATGATAATGGATAGCCTGTTTGTCCTTCCAAGACTTAACATCATAGTGAATATCGAACATTGGTGTAGCACTTTGTGGTTGGCCAAGTGATTTACATATATTATCTCATTTAATTCTGCCAACAGCCTTGTGAGGTATGCTGGTGATATTTTCATTTTATAGGTAAAGAAACTTGTTCAGGGTGATACAAATGGCAAGTTTCTGAGACAGGATTTGAACTCGGACCTTCTTGACTCCACCCCCAACCTCCATCTCTATACACTATACCACTGAGCTGCATTACCAGAATCCTCTAGTAATATCAATTTCAGCAAGAGTTTGGATTTTATCTTTGATACGTATTTTTAGATTCATATACTAAATCTCATCTATGCTGTGAAATGTCTGTTTTCCCAACACTCAACTCATTTTGATTTTTTAAGTATTATATTTCTTATATATTATGAATATTCATTTAGGACTAAGTGACCAGTTAAACTATTTTTTGCTGTTACCTTTTTTTTGTGGGAACTTCCTTAATTTTTAATTAAATTCCTTAATTTTTAATTTTCAGAAAAAAACAAGCATTTCCATAATGTAGTAGAATAAAAAAGATGATTGCACATGAAACTGCAACTCTATTATGTACAACTTGCTATTCCTTTTAAATATATAATAAAGTTATCATGTAAAATTCTTTTTTTTTCTGCCCTCCCCCCACCCTAGAGATGTCTACCATTAGACACAAATAGAGATAGATGGATAGATAGATAAATAGATAGAGAGATAGACAGAAGGATGGATAGATAGCTAGATATACATATAGATATATGTAAAACTATTCTATACATACTCTTATTTATCAGTTTTTTCTCTGGATGCAAATGTGTCTTTCTTTGTATATCCTTTATAGTTAATTTGGGTATTTATAATAATCTTTCACTGTTGACCTTAGTTATTTTTTTTCCCTTAGGTGAAATATTTCCCCATTTTGTTTCCTTTTTTTCTTCTATAGATCTAGTCACCTCCACAGTATTTGTCTTCCTAACAACCAAGGGTTGCTCAGTAGTGCCAGATTAAATATTCATTCCCAAGGAAAGATGTAGTGATATCATCCAGATGCATAACTTTAAGAGGAAGAATTGAGAACTACTCAGATTAAACCTAATTTAGCTCTTATGTAATCTCTGTCAAATCGCTATAATCATATCTATGGAAATGGAGAAATTATCCATTGGTAATTCACAAGGATTTTGGATGAATTTTAGAAATAATGAAGGCACTTCCCTTTGGAGAATCTATAGATTTCTGTAAATACTCACTCTTGGATTATCTTTTATCTTTCATTGGACCTTTCAACCAAAGAAGTTTTCAACCCTGAGGTAATGCTTACCAGATCCCCGAGTAAGCCCTTCTGGCAAGGAATACACAGGAAGATGAGGAAAACATATCAAAGCTGCTCTTTCCTCTTCCTGCTCTCTGACCACTGAGCCAACACTGCTTTTTGAAGTATGAGTTCAAAGTGACACTAGGAGTGAATTCTTGACTTTTACAATCTCAGAATAGCATTGAGCATCCTCCTTGGCAGCAAAGCATTTTTTTTTTTAAAGAAAAGAAGTGTATGGGAATTCTAAGCCTGAAATGGTAAATTGGAAGCAAGTCATCTAGGCATGAACCCTGTGAAAATGTAAGGATCTTCACCCCGGAGATAACTGCACTTGGGGCAAACTTGGTGACATTGTGGGGCAGGAAAAAAGGTAACAGGGAGAGAGGACAAAGATCTTTGAACCCATTTAGGGTTTTCTTGGCAAAGATATTGAAGCAACTTGCCATTTCTTTCTCCAGCTCATTTTACAGATGAGGAACACAGGGTTAAGTGACTTGTCCAGGGTCATGCAGCTAGTAAAACTGTCTGAGGCTGGTACTGAACTAATGAACCTGAGTCTTTCTGATTCCAAGCTCAGTGCTCTATACACTGCATCACCTAGCTATTCTTTTTTTCTTTTTTTAATTAATTTATTTTGAATTATCAAAAATCACTTCCATAAGCTTTTGAGTTTTAAATTTTTCTCCCCCTCTCTCTGGACCTCTCTCCCCAAGATGGCATGTAATCTGATATAGGTTATACATATACATTCCTATTAAACATATTTTCACATTAGTCATGTTGTAAAGGAAGAATTAGAACCAATAGAAGCAACCACAAGAAAGAGGAAACAAAACAAAACAGAATTTTTAAAAAAGAGCAAATATTATGCTTCGCTCTGCATTCAAACTCCATAGTTCTTTCTTTGGATATGGATAGCATTTTCCATCTTGAGACTTTTGGAGCTGTCTTAGAGCCTGGCATTGCTGAGAAGGGCTAAGTCTATCAAAGTTAATCATCACACAACAATCACCTAACTATTCTTATGTATACTAACATTGCCTCTGACTACAAACATCCAACATGGCACAGGTCTCCAGGCCAGAAGAAACAAGTATAGTCTGCCATCTTGGTGGCAGGGAAGAAAGTCAGAGAAAGGGGTGTTATGGCTTCATGACTCTCCAGGAATAAGGCTTCAGTCTGACTGTGGTATATATTTTCTTTTCACAGCAGTGTTCAGCATCTTTCTAATCTTCACCTGGAATAAGCCTCCCCGTGGAAAGTCAATATCCTGAGGAAAAGCTCCAGGTGACCATACTACTTATGGCTCTGATCATCTTCAGAATTTTAATAAATACCTAAAGGAAAAGATGGCAGGAGCAAATGTTCTCCCTCATATTTATTTAAAATGGCGTTCTTGGCTCTCCCTTGCCTTGGAATAAGTTATTAACAAGAGTTTCTTAGTGAGGTCATTATGAAACTGTAAACTACACCATTAGTGAATTGAGCATTATAATCAAAATGGTATCTTTGCAAAATGGAACTAGTAGAAAATTACAGGTTATATTGGAAAGAACAGATGTATGGAAGAGCACAGCAGCTGCTGAGAACCAGACTAGTATAAATTCTGGACATTATACCTTTTGAAATTATATTTTCAGATATCATAAAGCCTAAAGTAGGTTGCTCAGGATATGAAAATTATTGTGGAGACCCACAGCTCACCATGCTGCAAGCATAGAATAGGATTTTAAGGAAGGAGCCTGAGCTTTCACAAGGACATTTGAATTATAAGATGCTCAGCACTTCAGATGGAGTGTATAATGCCACTTGGCTGATCTAAGTTTATAATAACAGAATAATTAAGCTGCTGTTCACCTGAAGGTTGATGCATAATACTGGACTCATTAGCAGACTTCTTGATCCATAATATTTGCCATGTTTAAACAATGCATATTAGGAAACAGCTCAGCCTTGTGAAATAAATAACACTAGAAATGAGGAACAAATCTCAAAAGCGCCTGAGAGGAAGGATGAAAGAGGGAGTCAAAGGTAGCTTTGGAGGCAGTGAGGCTTGATTTTAGATCTTATCTCTCATACCTATCAACTCAGTTCTCTGTGAGTTACATGTCCATCAGTGAGATGGGTTTCAATACTAAGAACTCCCCACATGGAGGAATTAAGTTAAACTAAAAGGGCCAAGGAAAATAGAAGGGGAGTACGTTGAGTCTTTTTAGAAAAGCTTTGGCCATCTGAGTGGTCTACCTTATTAGGTTAGGGCATCCTTCTCTAAACTGATATTTCAGATTACTAAATAAAATGTAATTATAAGAGACGTTCTCCAGACATCTTCATGATGTGCCACTACGCAGATATACACTCAATGGGCTCATACCTCACCTCTCCCCCAGCATACACACAATGCACATGTAACCCACAACACACACATACATACACATACACACATACACCCATGCTCATACGTGCATGCATGTACATGCAACACGCATATATACACATAGACACACATACAAAGATGCACATATATGTATGGACACATACATATACCACTTTTTTTTGGAAAGGGCATGTTAATTAATTGTACTCTGGCTCTACTCATCACCTCCATAAGTTCCCAGACCAAAATCCCCCTTTTAGGTAACCAATCCCCTGGATAGGTCACCTTCCCCACTCTAGTATAAGCTCCTTGAGGGCAGATATTATTACATTTTTGTCTTTGTGTCTGTCAGAGGTAAGATTTGAACCTGGGTCTCACCTGGGAACTGCTCTGCACTGTCGAGGTGCCTCTGCAGTTACATTCAAGTATGACTCCTTCTGCCTCAGCACTTGTCTCATGAGTCATTGGTCACCAACAAAGATCACTTGTCTTCTCCACATGACAGTGCTCTCCCTTCCCTTTCCTTCCCTCAAGTGAGGCATCTCTTGGCATTTCTTCATTGCCACATGAGGGATTGGTAAAATTACAGCTGACAGATGCCCCACTCTGAAGAATGTTATTGTAGGGCACAATTTTTTTTATTTTTTTATTTTTTTTTTTAGAGCACAAAATTAATCAATGTTAGTGGCATGGTGGGCAGCTAGGTGGCACAGCGGATAGAGCATCAGGCATGGAGTAAGGAAGATCTGAGTTCAAGTGCAGCCTCAGACACTTACTAGCTGTGTGACCCTGGGCAAGTCACTTCACTGTTTGCCTCAGTTTCCTCATCTGTAAAATGATCTGGAGAAGAAAATGGCAAACTACTCTAGTATCTTTGCCAAGATAGCCCCAAAAAGGGGATCACAAACGTTGAGACACAACTGAAAGATGGCTAAACAACAACAGTTCATAGTATGCACCACCAATCACCAGTAACGGCCTCTGCTGTGCTATTACTAACAAGCCCACCAGGGCAACAAGCTCCAATTACAATCCATCCTCCTGAAAGCAGCCCACATGACGTTCCTAGGGCCCGGATCTGCCCATGGCACTCCCCACCTCAAGAAGCTCCAGTGACTCCCCATCTTCTCCCCAATCAAAGGTGAATTCCTCTCGTTAGCTTTTAAACTCTTCACAGTATGGCCCCAACTAAATATTTGCAAAGCACTTTTCAAACCTTAAGCCAATATGTAAATGTATGTTATTTAGGCAGCTAGCCGGTCCAGAAAATAGAGGTGGGAATTTTGAGTCAGTAGACCTGAGAACAAATCTTGCCTTATCTCGTTACTAGCTGTGGGACTCTGGGCAAGTTATTTAACCTTTCTCTCAGCCTCAGTTCCTCATCTCCAAAATGGAAAGAATAATAGCACCCACCTGGCAGGGCTGTTGTGAGAGTAAACTGAGTTAACATACAAAAAGGTCTTTGAAAAATTGTAAAGTGCTGGGTAAATACCAGCTATCACTATTATTACTTCCCATCACATACCTTTTCACTGGAGCCAGATTCAAGTCTCTGTTCTGTTACTACCTGTATGACCCTAACCAAGTTGTTTTATTTCTCTGGGCTTCAGTTGCCTCATCTGTAAAATGATGGATGGTGCCCTGATGATCTCTAAAATCTTTTCGAGACATTAATCCTATTCTCAGGCTTATTGCTTATTTTTCTGTTCTGCTCACTCTATGTTCTGGGTGAACTAACTTCCTAGCTAATCCCCATATATGACATTACATCACCCATCTCTGTGCCTTAGCCTAGGCTACCTCTGCACTACCTCTGCATCTCTGCTTTCTTGAACCCAGAGGGTCTTTTCAGGCTTAACTCAAGTGCCATCTACATCAGGAATCCTCTTCCCCCAACCTCAGTTGCTAGTGGGGCCCTCCTCTGGGAAGTTTCTCTCCCCTTCCCCATGTTAGCCATGTTACAAAAGAAAACTCATGTTTGCGTACAAACAACAAAGAAAGTGAAGAAAATATGCTTCAATCTGCACTCAGAGTTCTTCAGTTCTCTCTCTAGAGATGCGTTGCATTTTTCATCATCAGTCTTTGGAATTGCTTTCCATTATTGCCTTGATCAGAGTAGCTAAGTATTTCACAGTTGATCATTGTTGTAATACTGCTGTTACTGTGTACAATGTTCTAGTTCTGCTCACTTAACTTTCATATAAGACTTTCCAGGTTTTTCTGAAACCATCTCCTTCATCATTTCTTGTACCACAATAATATTCCACCACAATCATATACCACAACTTTTACATGCATTCCCCAGTTGATGGACATCCCCTCAATTTCCAATTCTTTGCCACTACAAAAACAGCTGCTATAAATATTTTTTATAGAAATAGGTCATTTTCCCTTTTTTGGATGTCCTTGCGATACAGACCTAGCAGAGGTATTGCTGGATCAAAGGGTATGCACAGTTTTATAGCCCTTTGGGCATAGTTCCAAATTGTTCTCCAGAATGGTTGGACCAGTTCACAATGCCACCAACAACGCATTAGCGTTCATATTTTCTGGTAATTACTTTTTATAGATTTTGTATTTTATTTTCTATGAATTCTTTCCCCCAAATAGAAGGCCCTTAAGGACAGTGACTATTTCATTCGCCCCACTTTGTATTCCCAGCTCTAGCATTATGCCTGGTACAAAGAGGATAATCAGTTAATAAATGCTTCTCTGCTAGCTAATTAAATGACACCTTCTAGGCATTTGGTGATTTGAATTGAATTGAACTCAGGTAGCTGCTTTACCAGAACACCTCCTTAGTGCAAAGGTCCCTACTTAACACTAACATCTTTGATTTGGCAGCACCATTAGAACAATGGCTACTCAGTGTCACCCCTACCCTTCAGTCTAATTGACTGTCACAAAGTCAGAGAGAGCACTCCTGGGAAGAGCCATTTCTGACCTCAGAATCTCTTATGTGGAAAGCAAGAGAAAGGAGGTGGATTAGCTGGATGTAACTTTCCTAAAAGCTTAAAGACTTGGAGCTAAAAGAGACCACGGGTCATCTGCTACGTGCCAGGAACTGTGCTAGGGCCTCGAATAGAAAGACAAAAATGAAGCAGTGACTGGTCTGAAAAAGCTGACATTCTAATGGAGGAAGGGAGACACTGTGTACAAATGGAGATATATCCAAAGAAAAACAAAACAAAAATACAAGATAATGAGAAGAACATGGACAGATACTAGCAGTTAGGCAAATCAGCAATGGTTAGTCCAACCTTCTCATTTTATGGATGAAAAAACTGAGGGAATAAGTCACCTATAAAAGTCTCCATGTGCTACTGGTAGAATATAAACTCCTTGAGGGCAAAAACCAAATGACATTTTGCTTTTGTATTCCCAAAGCCAAGCATGGGGTTGTCTGCATAGTTGATACCTAATCCATGGTAATTGCTTTTTTCTGAATTTTTTCCAACCTAGAGATTTTAGATTGTGTGTGTGTGTGTGTGTGTGTGTGTGTGTGTGTGTGTGTGTGTGTATTTTTTTCCCCACCAGGCCAATGATTTCATTTGTCTAGGAAACTTCTGATAAAGAAACTTACTTTGCTAATACAGACAGGCATCTGCTATGCAACCTTCTTGTAGCCTTAGAGATTGGCCTACAGTACTGTGAAGGTAAGGGACTTACCCAGGGTCATGTTATCAAGATTTATCAAGCAGAGAGTAAACTCAAGCCTAACTTCAATGCTGACTTTCTAGACACTTTCCTCAGCTGCCTATCTAAATATGAGCATGTCTGTGTATCTCATCTATGTATGCATACACAAACATACATGGAATCTTAAATTTCAATCATATAGCACACAAGTGATCTTTTTTGGTTTGTGCATTTATCTATTACTTTTGGTTTTTTAAAGAACAACTCTTTTAAAATTAATCTTTTTTAATGGTTATGACTGAAAAGATTCTTCCGTTTCCCTTAATAAACAGGTAGACGCTGGGTATATGGAGTTGGGCAAATTATATAACAGAAGATTGCTGAATGAGGACTCAAGAGAATTGAGGTTTTTTCCAGTAATGTAAAGATTTAAAAGTTTGAGACGCATAATTTCTGGGTAATCAGTCATTTTATTAATAATGCCAACATTTTAATAAAAAAGGTAAGTAGCATTCCTGATGCCAAAGACCCTCATGGTGGCTGGCTCAAGGCTTATATGACCTTGGAAAAGTAGATATTGCAGAAGATGGCAATCAACTCTGATTGGTTAACAAGTAATGAGAGAATGAATATTACAATGAGGGGCTAGACCTATTCTAATAAACTTTGGTTATTTCATTTCCTTCTAAGTTATCCCCAGCCTTGGGCAACCTAAACAAAGAATTTATATTCCCTACCATAGGGAGCAGAAGGCAGTGGGTCAGGAGTTTCACCCCAGATTAGTTAGGTGATCTAGTTGGGTGTAGTAGCAATACCCAGAATGAGGAGAATGTTAATCCTATCTTCTATCAGCCCTATCCTTGAGAGATTGGACAAGGAAATAGGACAGGGGGAAAAAAACTTTGAGTCTCTCCAATTTTAATGATTAGATATTTGAAATAATCATTTATCTCCCTAACTAATTACGACCCTAGAAGTTATTAATCCCAAAGACATCCTGGTATAGGGTGAAGAGCATGAAGTATTGACCCAGAAGAGCCTTTGGTTCAAATGCTACCCCTGAGACCTACTAATTGTACATCCATGGGCAAGCTACCAAGCCTTTTTTATCTTGTTTCCTCATATGGATAATGTGGCTGATACTAAGCATATTATTTACCTCACGACATTTCTGTAAAGATTAGATGAAATCAGGGACATAAAGTATTATCCAAAACCTTTAAATGATCTGTAAATGTAATGCATTCATTGTCATTTCTGTGACTCTCTTTCCTTTGAAGACCCTGTGGTGCAGTGGAAAGAGCCTTGGGTTTTGTGTCAGATGACCTGAATTCAAATCCTGAGACTTTCTTTTACTAACAATGTCACCTGGGGAAAGTCACTTCATCTCTGTGGGCCGCAGATCCCTCATTTATAAAAGGAAAGGGTTGGACTATTTACCAGTTAAAATTCCTTCCAGATCTGGAGTTATGAGCCCGAGATCTCTAAGTACCTTTCAGCTCCAGGGTTCTGTGATTCCATGGGTGTGTGTTGTTGGGCTATTTCGGCACAATGGTATGGCTGCCATCACTCCTCTACATTTCTCTGACTTTTCTATGACCTTATGATGTCTTTGCATCACTCCTGCAGGGTAGCTCGCCCATGAATTATTATCCTTTTTGTTTCTGAGGAAACTGAAGGCCAAGAATGTTGACATATCAATGCCTGCACCTGGATTATATGATTTTCTCTCCAGTCCAGAGCTTTCTTCACTAAGCCACACTGTCAACTCCTATGAATGCTTGTTCCCTGGGTATGTGAGAATGTGACTGAACAAGCAAGTGCGTTAGAAATATGGTATAGTGAAAAGAGACCTAGATTTAGGAGAGAAGACCTGAGTTCAAATCCCTGATCTTTAATTTACTATCTGTGTAACCCAGGGAAAGTTATCTGGATCTCAGTTTTCTCATGTACAAAATGAGGGGATTAAATTTAAGGATCTCTTAGGTCCTTTCAAGCTTGTACTCCAATGATCCCACGGATACAGCCAAACACAAGTTAATGGAAATGTTCATCAAAATGCAGCCATATTGAAATTTACAACCATTGCATGAGAAAGAGACGGACACTTTTGTTCAATGTCAGGCTATGATTAGTCTATTGATTACCATGAATGTACAATGAAGGTCTCTTTTGGGTCACTAAGGAGTCTCCTTTTTTTTCCAGTTAGTGCAATAAAAAACCTGTAGAGAATGGCAAGGCAAAATTAATGCCTTTCTGACAGAAAGCTTCAAAGTTCAGTCCAAAGCACTTCATTAGCAAGATCTCAAGAACCCACAGGAAGTATGGAACTAAATCAAACATGGCAGCAACAAGCAGGGGAGAGCAATGGGAGCTAGTGCTCAGCTGGGAGCTCCCCGTGCTTCTAAACAGCCCATGGGATATGGTCGTCTTCCTTCTTTTTCTCCACCCTTCCTGTGAGATCTCTCTTCTTGTTGGCAAGTTAACAACTGGGAATACTTAGCAAATCACTGAAGATTCTCTGACTAGGAAGGGGTGTCCAAATACAAACTCCATTCGCTTTGATTCAATGTGACAAATATTTATTGCATGCTTATCAATCAATCAATAGAAGCAGTGTGATGGAGTAGATAGAGCACCAGACTTGGAGCCTGGAGTTCAAATCCTGCCCCAGACATTAGCTCTGTCACCCCTGACAAGTCACTAAACCTCTCTGGGCCTCAGTTTCCATGTTTCTAAGATGATATCATTAGGCTCATGATCTCTAAGATTTCTTCCAGTTCTAAATCTATGATTCTATGAACATGCCTTTATTAAGCACGTATTATATACCAATCTGTTCAGTGTTGGTAACACAAAGACAAAAACAAAATAATCTCTGCCCTCAAGCCAATAAGCTAACATATATATACATATATATGTATATATATGTATATATATGTGTGTGTATATATATATTATATATATAATTTATAAACTATGTGGGAGGGAGGGCACTAGTAGCTGGTGGAGGGTGGGGAAGGAAGGCTTCAGATAGAATGTCATGCTTGAGTGGAGTCTTAAAAGAAATCAGGGGATTTCAGAGGCTGAGGAAAGGAAGGAGTGTTTGGGCCATGGAGTCAGTGTAAAGGAGGATCCTGGGTGAGAAACAAAAAAAAAAAAAGAAGCTGGTTTGGCTAGACCATGGAGTTCAGGAAGGAGAGTGATTTAAAATAAAGCTGAGAGTATAAGTTGGTGTTGTTGCTGTTCAGTCGTGCCCAACTCTTATTGACCCCATTTGGTGTTTTCTTGGCAAAGATACTAATGTCGTTTGCCATTTCCTTCTCCAGCTCATTTTACAGATGAGGAAACTGAGGCAAACAGGGTTAAATGACTTGCCCAGAGTCACACAGATAAGTGTCTGAGGCCAGTTTTGAACTTAGGTCTTCCTGACTCCAGGCCCAGCAACTTTATCCACTGTATCATCTAGCTGCCAGTAGCTTAGAGACAGATTGTACAAGGTTTTCGTGGTCAGAGGAGGGATACAGCATGTTCACAGATAAATAAATAGGAGATATTTAGAAAATAACCACAAAGTGAGTACAGAGTCACTAACAACTAGGGAAGCCTCTTGAAGGAGACAGCAACTGAGGTGACTTTTAAAGGGAACTAGGAGTTTCAAGGGACAGAGGTGAAGAGGGAAAACACTTTGTTGTTTAGATTTGGGGCCTGGAGGTGGGAAATGTCCTGTCACATAGAGGGAAGAGTAAATCCACTTTTCCTGGAGCACAGACTACATACATAGGGGGGCATAATATTAAGTCAAGCTGGAAAGAAGGACTCAAGCCAGACCAGGAAGGGCTTGTAAGGCTGCCTAGAGTACCTAGCAGCTAAGGAAAACTACTGAGGCTTCCTGAGTTGGAAGAGGGAACAGGGAAGAGGGTAACAAAGGCACACCTGAACTACACAACTCATCATCAGGCAGCTGTGTGCAGGATAGATAAGAGGAAAGGAAGCTGGATCCAATGCGAGGAGATCAATTCAGAGAAATTCAGGTGATAGGTAATGAGGGCCCTAACCGGGAATGGGGAGGAAGAAAGGCATAGATGTGGACAGCTTTGAGGAGGAAGAAGTAACAAGCCTTGGCCCTCGACTGGAGCTCAGGATGTAGTGAGATAGAAGAGCTGAAAAGGTGGGGAGCCCTAGGGACAGGAAGAATGGCCAAGTCTGTGCACAGCACTTTGCTAGGTGAAAGAGATACAAATACATTCCTGCCTTCAAAGAGCTTACTTTCCCCTGGAGGAAAATAACATGTACACAATTAAATATAAATATATATGTGTATATATATATGTATATATATACAAAGTCAATTTAAGAAGAGAAAGAGGGGTTGGGCAGTGGGGGGGGGGGAATGGGAAGAGATGGGAAAGTAATTAGGAGCCAGGGGGTCATAAAGACCACTGGAAATCAGATGAAGTAGATGACGTGAAATTGTACTTTCTTTTTTTTTCTTTTTTTTTTAATTTTAATTTTTTTTTAAATTTTTAACATGTGTTTTTAAAACTTTGGGTTACAAATTTTCTCCCTTCCTCCCTCCCCACCCACCTGCATTGAAAAGGCAAGCATCTTGGTACAGGTTATAGATGTGTAGTCATGGAAAACACTTCCATAGTAGTCTTGTTGTGAAAAACTAAGTATATTTCCCTTCATCCTATCCTAGCCCTCATTTATTCTACTCTCTCTTTTGACCCTGTCCCTCCTCAGAAGTGTTTGCTTTTGATTATCCCCTCCCCCAATCTGCCCTCCCCTCCATCAACCCCCTGTTCTCTTGTCCCCTTCCCCCCTTATTTTCCTGTAGGGTAAGATAGATTGTATGTTATTCCCTCCTTAAGCCAAATCCTATGAGAACAAGATTCACTCATTCCCTCTTGCCTTCCCCCATTTCCTCTCCACTGTAAAAGCCTTTTCTTGTCTGTTTCATGTGAGATATTTTACCTCATTCTACTTCTCCCTTTCTCCTTCTCCCAGAATAATCCTCTCTCACCCCTGAATTTTATTTTCCAGATCTCACTCCTTCATCTTCAACTCACCCTGTGCCCCCTATCTATCTATACATAGATATATTTTTTCCCTCCCACTAACCTAATACTGACAAAGGACTCGTGAGTTACAAATATCATCTATCCCTGCAGGAATGTAAACAGTTCAACCCTAATAAGTCTCTTATGATTTCTCTTTCCTGTTTACCTCTTCCATGTTTCACTTGAGTCTTGTATTTGAAGGTCAAATTTTCTATTCAGCTCTGGTCTTTTCCACAGTAATGCTTGAAAGTCCTCTGTTTCAGTGAATGACCATTTTTTACCCTGAAGGATTATACTCAGTTTTGCTGGGTAGGTGATTCTAGGTTGTAGTCCCAATGCCTTTGCCCTCTGGAATATCATATTCCATGCCCTCCGGACCCTTAATGTAGAGGCTGCTAAATCTTGTGTTATCCTGATTGTGTTTCCACAGTAGTTGAATTGTTTCCTTCTGGCTGCTTGCAATATTTTCTCCTTGACCTGGGAATTCTGGAATTTGGCTACAACATTTCTAGGAGTTTTCCTTTGGGGATCTCTTTCAGGAGGTGATCGGTGGATTCCTTCAATTTCTATTTTGCCCTCTGGTTCTAAAATATCAGGGCAGTTTTCCTTGATAATTTCTTGAAAGATGATGTCTATGCTCTTTTTTTGATCATGGCTTTCAGACAGTCCAATAATTTTTAAGTTCTCTCTCCTGGATCTATTTTCAAGGTCAATTGTTTTTCCAATGAAATATTTCACATTCTCTTCTATTTTTTCATTCCTTTTTATTAGTGTTACAGTGCCTTGATTTCTCAAATTGTCCCTAGCTTCCAATTTCTCCATTCTAATTTTTAAGGAAGTATTTTCTTCAGTAAGCTTTCGGACTTCCTTTTCCATCTGGCCAGTTTTGCTTTTCAGGGCATTCTTCTCCTCATTGACTTTTTGGACTTCTTTTGCCATTTGGGTTAGGCTATTTTTTAAGGTGTTATTTTCTTCAGTATTTTTTGGGTCTCCTTTAGCATCACTCTCAGTTTTTCCTCTACTTCTCTTACTTGCTTCTCAAAATCCTTTTTGAGTTCTTCTTTGGCCTGGGACCAATTCATATTTTTCTTGGAGGCTTTGGATGTAGGAGCTTTGACTTCATTGTCTTCTTCTGGTTGTATGTTTTGATCTTCTTTGTCATCAAAGTAAGATAATATTGTCTGACTCTTTTCTTTCTGCTTGCTCATGATTCCAGCCAATTACTTTATAAACTGTTAAGGTAGGGGTCTGTTTCCACTGTGGAGAAAGTACTGTCCCGAGCTTCGGGGGTTTTGTGCAGTTGTTTTCAGAGATACTTCTAGGGACCTGTAAATTTTCATTTATTCCAAGGTGCTATGATCAAGGGCAAGGTGTTTACTCCTTTCCTGGCCAGTGCTCTGGTCTATGAGCACTCTTTTCTGTCTTGGAACTGTGAGGAGGGTTTCCTCTCCACAGCCACTACAAGCTCCACCACGCCAGCTCTCCTCCTCGCCCCAGGACTGCCACCCAGAACTGTGACCCAGATCCAAGCATGGGCAAAGCAGGAGAATGCTGCACCAACAGAGAGATCCCTGCAATACCCCTCTGATCAGCCACTTGATTCCCCCTCACTCTGTGGGATGGAAGCTCAGGAAGCAGCCACTGCCCCAGGCCGTACTCGGGGAACGGGGCTGGAATCCTACTGTCCTTCTCTCTCTCCCCCGAAGACATAGATTTTTCCCACCGACCTTCTAAGTTGTCTTTGACTTTCATGGGTTGAGAAGTCTGGAAACCACCATAGTTGCCCGAGATTCAGTCCTCTGAGCCCTGCTCCAGGGTCGCTGCAGCCTGCGTGCTTACACCAAACTGCGCTCCTCTCCCTGCCTGGCACTATACACCTTTCTGATCAACCATCCAGGCTGTCTTGGGCTGGAAATTTGTTTTACTCTGTCTTTTTGTGTATTCTGCTGCTTTAGAATTTGTTTAGAGACATTTTTTATAAGTATTTGGAGGGGTTTGGGGGAGAGCTCAAGCAAGTCACTGCTTTTACTCCTCCATCTTGGCTCTGCCCCCCATGAAATTGTATTTTCTAAACATGGGAGACATTCTGTGCAAAGACACAATTAAGTACATACTATGCATATAACCATTTCTTAATCCTGGGATACCATGAAGGTAGAATACATACTCTTGGAGGGCAGATATTCTTTCTTTTTGTCATTGTATCCCTAGCACCAATTCAGTGCCTATCATATTTTTTTAAAATTGATTTGAACTTATGATTTTATTAGTGCTGTGATCTCCCAGTGAGAAAACTTCTTGCTAGACATTGCAATTTAAACCCCAGTTGTATGGAAATGTTTTGCTATGTCAGTACTAGGCAGCTAGCGGTCAGAAAGAAGAGTTCAAATCTGGCTTTGCACATTTACTAGTTCTGTGACCCTGGAAAAGTCACATAACAGCTGTCTGCCTTGGTTTGCTCAGCTGTAAAATGGGGTAATAATAGTACCTACCTTCCAGGGTGGTTGTGTGGATCAAATGAGATAATTTTTGTAAAGCACTTAGCACAGTGCCTGGCACACAGCCCTTGTTCCTCTCCTCCAGACGTTTTTGGCCCCCTGACTTTGAACAGTCTACAAAAAGCTACACCATCATAAGATCACAGGACTTAGAGATGGAATGGGCCTAGAGGACATCACTCCCCTCCTCCTTTGTATGATAGACTAAACTGAGGCTGGGAAGCTTTCCTGACTTGCCCCAGATCACAAAGCTAACAAAGCTGGAGCTCGAACCTATGTTTCCTGACATCTCATACTTGGCATTTTATGGCACTTTTAAAATGTAGAAAGTTCTTTTACAGACATGATCTCATTTTAACCTCACAACTACCTAGTGAGCTCAGGATAGAAAGTATTATTATCCCATTTTTACAGATGCAGAAACTGAGGCTCAAAGAGATTCAACAATTGCAGGTGGTCACAGCTGGTGAGAGATAGCAGAGTATAGGAGGGAGAGAGAGAGAAAGAGAGAGAGAGAGAGAGCTGACCCTGAAGCCAAAGAAACCTCAATTCAAGTCCCATCTCTGACACCAACTGGCTATGTGATCCTGGGCAAGTCCCTTCAATTCTCAGTGCTTTAAGGCACTGAAACTAACTTTCTGAGACTCAAAGTTGAGAAGACAATGACCTGTACTAGTGGAGCAAGTTTCTTCACCTGGGAGTTCCTTATACTAATGGAATTATAGGACTAATCTCTCTCCTCATCTTTATCCATCACACAGCTGCTAACTGTCAAAGGTGAGATCTTCCAAACCATTCCATTCTGTATTCCTCTCTACCATTGAGAGAAATGGGGCTGTTATCTAAATGCTGCACTTGGCATGAAAAACAATGCAAGGTTTGACCCATAACCCCTCCTCTAGCCCCAGTACAGCTTTGTTTGAGAAAGCTTAGACAAGTAGCTTGATGTACAGAACCCTACAAGAGGTACAGCTTGCAAACTCAATCTGCCAAAATTCAGCCAGAACATCCCTTTCCCCCATACACATAGAAGAATCTCATAGGGTTAATTTATCCTCCAGGAAGTATTCATCTCTTGTCTTGCTTAGCCCAAGCTGTCATTTAGCCATTTTTGGCCTGTTTCTTCCACTTGCTGGCTTCCTTGAATGATTTCTCTAGCTCCCCTGGTGACTCGACACCTCCAGATTCAGCATCGCCCACCACTCTCATTGATGTGCTGCTGGCTGTGTCTTCGAGATCATTAACAACGATTTTAAATGAGAAAAGAATTGCCACCCCCGTTCTTGCCCAGTGCCCTCTCCAATGGCCTCCTGCCACTGGAAATGTTTGCTTCAACTTCCTTCTGGCAGATTTCAGACAACATAATGAGATCTTTGTGCAAGACAACCCAATGGAGGGAGTCAACGTGGATGGCCCACCTTCCAATTGTTCCTTTTATTCCCCTGACATTGGTCACAGGTTCTCACGCTGAAAAGGGGACAATTTGGTAGGGGAAAAAAACACAATAGTAGGCAGTTCTGGGGTGGTGAAAAAAGGGATGGACATGGAGTTAGAAGACTCGTGGGATTAGAAATCCTAGCTGAGATACTTTAGCTAAGAGACTGTGGACAAGTAACTTGTCTTTACTGGGGTCTCCATTTATTCCTTTGTATAATGAAAGGAGTCATACTAGATAAACTATTAGTACCTTCTAGCTCTAAATCTAAGAAAATCGTGCTGATAATCTGGTACATATTTATAAATATTATTTCATTTTAGACCTCACAATGATGTGAATATTCAATCAACAAGCATTTTTTAAACTCCTACTATGATCCAGGTTCTGTGTTGGTGATATAAAGCCAGCAACAAAACAGTCTCCATGCTCAAGGAATTATTTTCATTCAGATATGAGTTGTGGTCTCTTTATGACTTAGTAGACTCCCTCCCTTGCTCTGATCTTGAAACGTAGAGCTTTGTAGCTTTCCTATTTACACATATTTTCTTTCTAGCTGAAAATGGACTTTCATCCCACTTTATAGAGCCACTCTATGAAAGCATAAAAGAAAGCTACTGATGATCGACTTGTGTGAAGACCCCGATGTACTCACTTTGTTTTCTCGGGGGCATTAAACATTGGGTAGCCCACTCAAAATGTGCTGCTTAGCTACAAGGAGTCCCCCAGAGAGATTCCTTGATTTCTGGAAACGTAATGTACACACACACATACTATACATATATAAATATGTATATAGACACATATGTAGACATGTGTATGTGTACATGTGTATCTATGTATATATATGTGCATATACATGTGTCTACATATAGATATGTACATATGACTTTTCTGAGGTTTTTTATTCTTAGTAAAATTCTATTATTGGCTAAGTGTGCTGTTAAAGTGGGAGGGAGTGAAAAAGAAGAATGGTGAAGGAAGTTATTTTATGAAACCTATTTCTTTTCCTAGTCAAAGCCAGATTACTGGGATTAGACAAGGAGATGCTTAAGATGTTAAATTGTGGTACTTACCAAACCCAGCCTGGACGTGGCTCCTGTAATTAAGAGGCTTTCTTCCTTTTCCCGACAGACTATCTTTTTTTCCCTTGCTCAGCAATGCCTCACCACTTCAGACAGAATATGTAATAAAAAGACACCCTCTGGCATTGACTATATCTCATCCTGGACACCCATGGTTCTCTTTCATACCTTGCTAATGCTCAGCCTGTCCTTGGATGATGGCATTGAACTGAGAAAGGACAATCATTGTTGAAGCTTTTTATATGTTTTTTGAAGGGGGGTAGGGTGCAAAGGGTGGCTTTTTAAAAGGGGGGATTATGTTCAAGTAGAAGAGATCTACAGTCCAATCAACAATCTGTCTTGCAATTGAAAGCTTATGGGTGTTTATATCATGACAGATGGTAGACCATGTGGGGAGAAGAGCAACTCTTGAGTCCTTTGCACTTGCTATGAACTAGAAACTAAACTTTACCAGTGCTGAGCCTCCTTTCCACATGCCCAGTCTTCTGTTTGGAAGTAGAATTAGAGGTATTGTTGTGTGAAAAGCCTTCCACTTCAGTCTCTGTGCTGTCTAGTTCAAACTAGACATGCTATCACTGATTATTAATAATAATAAATTTATGAAGCACTTGATCATTTGAAAATCACTTTAAATATATTTTCTCTTCTATAGGATGCTTTTGTGAACTTCTCATAATTCTAATGCTTTTCTTCTTTTGATTCTTTCCTATTTATCCTCTATGTAGGCTTTTTTTGGGGGGGGTTACATAGTTGTTTCCATGATGTCTCCACCATTAGACTGTGAGCTCCTTGAGGGCAGGGACTGTCTTTTGCTTTTCTTTGTATGTCCAGTACTTAGCACAGTGCCTGGCAAATAGCAGGGGCTTAATAAATGCTAATTGACTGACTGAATCACATGATGATCCTAGGAGGTAGTTACTAAAGGCTTTACCATTCACTTTTTACAGAGGAGGAAACTGAGACTAAGGAAGATAAAGTAATTTGCTCATGATCACGCCATTATTAAGTGTTAGAGGTAGGATCTGGATCTAGGTCTCCCTCATGCTCTAATCACCACAGCAAATTGGCGAATGTTTCTTCTTCCTGTCACTGTGTCTATATCTGTGTCTATGTCTCTCTCGGTATAACTACCTCTGTCTCTTTCCTTCTCTCCATCCCTTCCTTCCTTTCTTTCCTCTTTCTTCCCTATTCTCTTCCCCTCTCCATGTCTTGTTTTTTACCTCTTTCCCTCTCCAAGTATTCTCCCTTCCTTTCATCCATCCCTCTCTTATCCTCCACTTGCCTACCCCTTTCTGCTCTCTCCACTTCTTTTCCTAATGAGGCAATATTTTATTTTATTCCTATGATCACCCATGAGAAAAGTAGAGTACTGAATTCACAAACCACCAAAACAAACAAAGTTTGTTTATTGACAATGTCAGCTGGTAGACCTTGTTCCATTTGGAATTATCCTGGAGCAAGCAGCTGCACTTACCTCTCAGCATTGAGAAATTTGAATAGATGAACATAGTTGAGAAAAGCAGGGGAGGAATCAGAGACCTAAGTGATTTGCCCAAGGTCACACTGGTAATGAGCCATGTTAGTCTGTGTCATTTTGGTACAACTCGAATTCTTAAAAGTCTTTTCTACGTTCTTCTGCATTCACCTTCCATCCAAGGCTCCTTGTTCTGCACTTGGGGGCTGAGAGGAAGAGATTAATCTCCTTCTACATAATAGCCCTTCAAACACGCAAAGGTGACAATCATGTCCTTCCTAAATCTTTCTTCTCCAGCCTATGCATCCCCAGTTCCTTTAATCACTCTTCACATGACCCTGGTTTCAAATTCCCTCCCACTCCTGTCCATTATACACTATGACTCTCCTTAAGAAAGATTCCACTGTTAAATAGGATCCAACCAGCGATCATAAGCAGTACTGAACATTTATTGTGTTTGAGTCATTTCTAACTCTTTTTAACTGTATCTGGGCTTTTCTTGGCAATGATACTGCATTGTTTTGCCATTCCTTTTCCAGCTCACTTTACAGATGAGGAAACTGAGGCAAACAGGATTAAGTGATTTTACCAGGATCATACAGCTAGTAAGTGTCTGAAGCTGAATTTGAACTCAGGTCTTCAAGATTCCAGGCACAGCACTCTATCTTATATACCACTTAGCTGCCCTACTGAATATAGTGAGAGGGAAATTAAATGAAGACAGACAGGGATAGAAAACACCATCTGAGGGTCTACATAAAAAAGAGGTTACCAAAAAAAAAAAACCAGTGGTTCTGGACATAAAAAGTTGATTTCTTTCTGAGAATTCATTAACTGAGGTCATTAACTAGATAATTCTGGCATGAACAACATCAAAAAGGAAGGAAAGAAGGAAGGAAGGGAGGGAGGGAGGGAGGAAGAGAAACCCAAAATGTTTCCCACTTCATTTTGAATATCTGGTCATTTATAAAAGCATCATCTTTTCCTGAACAATGCAAAACCTTTTAGTTCACTAATTAATTTATTTAACATAAAATATCTTAACCTGGGGTCCAGTAACTTTACATATGTATGTATATATATATATGTATATATATGTATGTACACATATATATGTGTATATATATAATATATATGGATAGATAACTACATTTATATATAATTGGTTTCCTTTATAATCCTATGTATTTTGTTTTAGGGTTTTAGGCATTTAAAAACATTAGTCTGAGAAGGGACCTACAGGCTTCACCAGACTGCCAAAGGGGTCCATGACCCTCAAAAGTTTAGGAGACTTTGATTTAACAGGCATTTACTAAGCACCTTCTCTGTGATTCCCATTGTCCTGCCCTGTCCCACCCCCATCCCTATCCCCTAAGTGGAAAATAATTGCCCTGAGGATAGGGACTACTTTATTTGTTTTTATTACCAATGCCTAGTGCAATGGTAATAGTGGACAAATTAAGCACTTAATGAATGTTTCTTGAATTTAATTGAATTCTAGAGAATCATAGGATCAGAGTTTAAGAATTGGAAGAAACCAAATCTAGTCTAACACCTTCATTTTGCAGAGGAGGAAAATGAAGTCTAGAGATGTTATGTGTCCAAGGTCACACAGTGAGTCAATGGCAGACCTGGCACTGTGGCATCACAGATAGGGCACTAGATTTGGAGTCAGGACCTGAGTTCAAATTCTGTCTCTACCACTTACTAGGTTTGCAAAGTTCGTTTTTTTTTCAAGCCTTGGCTCCTTTATCTACATGACACAAGTGTGTTTGTGTGTGAGGAAGGGACAACTAGATCACCTCTAAGGTCCTTTCCAAATTTAGATCAATGACCCTAAGACTGACTCTAAATTCGGCCTTCTTTCCTCTACATCATAATGCCTCCAGAGCACACCTCATGATCCTTGAATTTTGACTTGAATGCTAGAACTAAACTCAGGGAAAGATGGGTTCAAATCCTGTATTCATCTAGTACAACTCATATCCCCAAAATAATCCCCACTATGACATCCACAAATGGGCCTCTTGGCTCTGCTTGAAGAAAGACCTCCAATGGCCAGGTGTGGTAGCCCATGAATGTTATCCCTGCTACCAGGAAGACTGAGACTGGAAGTCCTGAGCTGCACTAGGCTAAGTTAATCAAATATCTGCACTAAGTTCAGCACCTATATATGAGACCCCAGGAGTGGAAGCCACTAGGCTGCCTAAGGAGGGGTGAACTGGGCCAAGTCAGAAACTGGGCAGGTCAGAGATCTTATGCTGATCAGCAGTAGTATCAGGCCCATGAGTTCACTCCCAACCTGAACAAAACAGGAAGGCCCAAATGGAAGAAAAAAAATCCGTTTTGTTTCTGAGTAGCCATAATTATTAGGAAGTTCTTTCTTAAAACAAGCTTAAATTGGTCACTTACTCATGGCTTCTGTTTCTGCTCTCTGGGCCCAAACAGTAAGTCTAATCCCTCTTCTCTCAAATTTTCTCCAGACTAAATATCCCCAGCAAGTGGCTGATCAGAGATTTGAATCCAGACTCCACATCCAGGAAATAGAGGTTAGAATATGGATCCACCATTGGCCTACAGGTCTGTCAATGAAGTATCTGCCCAGTTGAGTTCAGAAAGGCTCATCCCCAGACTAGTGTCATTCCCTCACAGTGGCTCTTAAAGACCATCTACTATGTAGGTCATAAATGAACCATGACTTTTGTCTTTGGAAAGGTGCATGGTGACCAAACTGAAGGTCCCTGAAACAGAGAAATAATTCCTTAAGGGTAGCAACAGTTTCATTGTGATCTTGGTAACATTTCCAGGGGCAGGAGGCTATTGGCGAGGGCACAAAACAAAGATGGGGTGGTATTAACTCTTTTCTCATTTAAAATCTTTATTAATGATCTGGCAGACACATTTAGCAGCCCATCAGTGAAGTGTTGGTGGGTGAAATCTGGAGGTGTTGAGACAGACAAAAATGCCAGAGACTAGAAAGGAATACAGTGACAGGAACAAAAAAGAACAAAAGCTTGAAAAAACCCAGAGCTGACATCACTGAAATTTGCTCTTGCCCCCTCCCCCAGCAACAGTTCTGCTGGTGAGGGAGTGATGGTACTCCTGGGGTCTTCAGGTATGTCTGCCTCATGTTATGAAATTTTTCTTAAAATTTTATTATAGACCTGCAGAAGATATGCTCACTCTTTGGGGACTACTGGACTCTGCAAAGTTACTGTTTTTCCATCTTCCACAGGACTTTCCACCCCGCCTCCCGCTTACCACCTGCAAGGGTTAATGCTTCTCTGCAGTAGCCACCCTTTATGATCACCAGCGACTGGCTTCTTGCATTTCTCAGCTTGCAAACAGGAGTCAAACCAATGTCATTCAGACCGGAGGGGCTACAGAGCAGGATCAGTGATGGAAGTACTGTTTGGCCCTTATTTCACAAAGGAAAATGGGAAGGTCTGCAAAGGGATGAAATACTAGAAGGTTTTGATGTTAAAGTTGCTCTCCTGCTTCTGGGGAGAAAGAACCAAAGAAAGGAGAGAAAGACAGGAGAAAGCAAAATTGGATGTCAGGGCCTTTATTGCTCAGTGGCTGCTGAGCAGGTAGGCAATGTACAATAAAACTAAAGGCCCAGTAAAGAAAAGCAGTGGTCACAAGAACAGAGCATACCAGACAGTTCTTGGACGCAGCTCCTAAGCCAGAAGATCTGGGGAAACAGTGGATAGAGTCTAGCTTGACTTTTAGAAAGCCATTTTTAAAAGTCTCATTTTTTTGTGGAAAAGATGGAAAAAACATGGATTAATCACAATACAGTATAGCGAATTTGTGTCTGGTAGAATGGCTAGACTCAGAGAACTCAGTAATAACTTGATATCATCATAGAAAGAGCTACAAAGGGAGTAACCCAGGGACTTGTGCTTAGTGCTGTTCCATTTAACATTTTTATTAATAACTTGTATGAAGGCATAGATGGAACATTTGGAAAATTTGCAAATGGTACAAAGCTATTGCACGATTTGGGGATAACTGCCTCAAAGCATCGGAATACGAAAGAATCTTGATATACAATCTAAGAGATAAAAGAATATTGGGTCAAATCTAGTCTGATTAAATTCTGCTGGGATAAAAGCTATATACTTTGGTTCAAAAAAAAATCAATTTAACAAGTATATAGTGGGAAAGGCATGGCCAAACAGTAGGTTACCTAAAAAACTTGGGGTAGTTTAGTGGTCTACCATGTTAATCTGAGCCAAAAATGCATTATGGTAGCCAAAAAAAGTGAGTGTGATCTTAGTATAAAAAGAACCATATGCCACACTCCATCCATCCATCCATCCATCCATCCATCCATCCATCCATCCATCCATCCATCCATCCATCCATCCAGCCATTCATCCATTCATCCATTCAGCCATCCATCACGACAAAAATCCAAAGCAATTCTCTGCTGGTGGTAGACTGTACCACCATCACTGTATACAAACAATGCACCAGGTTCCTGATAAATTTAGGTGTAGTCTAGACTAGAGACCACAGATGGGGCAGGTAGGTGGTGCAGTGGATAGAGTACTGGGCCTGAAGTCAAGAAGACTCATCTTTCTGAGTTTAACTCTGGCCTCAAACACTTACTAGCTGTGTGACCCTGGGCAAGTCACTTAATGCTGTTTACCTCAGTTTCCTCATCTGTAAAATGTTCTGGAGAAGGCATTGGCAAACCGTTCCAGTATCTTTGCCAAGAAGACCCAAATGATATCACAAAGAGTCAGACTCAACAGAAAAATGATCGAACAATAAAGTACCAGACAGGATGACAGAGTGATGCATGCTATTTGTCATTGCTACATAGTGTGATGCTATATAGAAGAAATTTGATGTTTATTGTCTCATTTTAATTAACTTTTAAATACAGAACTGCAGGTAATTGTATGAGATTTTTTCCCTTTCTTGGAGAAGGCATAGCCTTCCCAGAATCTTTACATAATACCATTCAGACTGCTGTCTGCTTCAACTACGGGTAAAACCAAGGCTGATTTTCCATAAATATGTAAGTAATACAAGATACATTTGTATCTACAATTTAAATTATGTTGGAGTGTCCTTTTAAATACTAGTCACAAGATAGGATAGATTTTGTATTAAAACTTCAAAGGTTTGTTTAGAAGACAGAATGGACTTGGAGTCAGAAAGTTGTTATTTAATCATTTTTCAGTTGTGTCCAACACTTTGTGACCCCATTTGGGGTTTTCTTGGCAGAGATACTGGAGTGGTTTGCCATTTCCTTCTCCAGCTTATTTTGTAGAGGAGGCAAATGAGGCAAACACAGTTAAGTGACTTGTCCAGGATCACACAGCTAGTAAGTGTCTGAGGCCAGATTTAAACTCAGGAAAATGAGCCTTCCTGACTTCAGGCCTGGTACCTGCACCACTGGAATTGGAAAGAGCTGCATTCAAATATTGCCTCAGATGCTTATTAGATGTGTGATGCTGGGCAAGTCACTCAAACTTTCTCAGCCTCTATTTCCTCATCTATAACAGGGATCATCATAGCATCTACCTCAAAGGGTTGTTGTGAAGATCAAATGAGAAAGTGTATTTAAAGTATTTTGAAAACCATAGTCCTACATAAATGTTAATTATTATGAATATTATTATTACTAATGATGAACTATTGAGCAATTGCCCTCCATGCCAGCTTTATTTGTAAAGTATCTTATCCCTCACCCATTCAGCATAGGGTTTCTATCAACAAAGTGCCTTATAAATTGCTTTTTTTTTAAAGTGAGTTAATTTCTTCAACAATATTTACACTAGGTGAGACATATGTTTATTCAGAATTGCTGAATGGGTGAGGGATAAGATACTTTACAAATAAAGCCAGCATGGAGGGCAATTGCTCAATTTACTCAATTTGAGTAAAAAATGTCTGGGAGGGACAGCATTAGCTACTGCAGGGATGGGATGAAGGTATGAATGGGGGGAGAGCATTTATTAAGTGCTTATTGTATGGTAGGCAACATGCTAGGCATTGAGGAGAAAGAGAGACAGAGACAGAGAGCAACAGAGAGACGGACACAAAGACAGAAACAGATAGAGAGACAGAAAGGAGCAGAGAGCCATACAGAGATACAGAAATGGAAAAGAGAGAGACAGAGAGACAGAGACAGAGAGAGAGAGAGAGAGAGAGACAGAGAGAGCCCCTGCCTCCAAGGAGCTTATAAGCTAATAGGGATACATGAAGAGGTTACCCTTAGAGAGGAAAACAGACACATTCATAGAATCTTAGAAATTCATAACTTGAAAGGAGCTCAGAGATCAACTGGTTCCACTGGTATCTGTACAAAACCATTATCCAACAGCATTGCCCACAAGTGGCTCATCCTCCTGGCGGATGGACCAAGAGCAGAGCTGCTGAATCTTAGCATCTCAGAGGCGGAAGGGACCCCAGGGGCTATTACACCATACCTGAGAAGTGGCCATTCAACCTTTATTTGAAGACCTCTAAAGAGGCAAAACCCGTTTCCTCCTACACTAGCCCATACTGCTTTGGACAGCTCTCATTTTTAGGAATTATCAAACCTCCATTTTTTTGTGAAGTTCACCCAACTGGGACCAAGAAAGACAAATCTATTACTTCATATGTGAGACAGCCCTTCAAATGCCTGAAGACAGCAAATAGATCCATCCACTTCCCACCACAGAGTCTAGGTTCAACCAGTTCCGAGAGCAATTGACATCTAGTGACACACAATTCTTGCTACGTATATGACCTTGGATAAGTCACTTAAACTCCCTGAGCCTCAGTTTCCTTATCTGTAAAATGAGGACTAAAGCAACTCTGAAGTCCCTTCTATTTCTAAATCTATGACCTTGTAACCTCCCTAATCCTGTACTTGTAATGCTGATTTTTTTTTAATCTCAAGCATGTGTTTACATTGACTCCTATTGTATTAGAGTCACTCCAATGTTCTAGTCTCTATGGAGCACTTTGGATCCTGACTCTCTCATTCCCATGTATTAGCCACCCTTCCCAGTTTTTTGCTGTTCACAGAGTTGATGAACATCTATGCTTCTGTCTAAACTATTAATGAAAATGTTAAACATGTTAGTGCCAAACACAAATTTCCACAGCATTCCACCAAGGAGTTATTTCCAAGCTGAAATCAACTTGTTCTATCATGAAGCCCACATCCCTCTATCTTTTTCACAAAAATGACATGAACAATTTGTTTTCAAATGTTTTACTCAAAGCTAGGAAAACTGTATCTAGAACAAGTGCTCTTAATTTACGGTCTGAGAACTTTTTTAATACACATTTGGGTAACTCTTTCAGTATATTTGGTTTCCTTTGTAATCCTATGAATCAGTTTTTAAAAACATTCTTCTGAGAAAGAATACATAAAGCTTCTCCAGACTGCCAAGTGTGTGATGTTACAAAGCAGATTGAGAACACCTATCCTAATGCATTTTCTAGCTCTACTAAGTTTAATAACTTTTGGAAAAAGGAAAGGGGGTTCATCTGGCACAAAGTAATCTACATGAGCACAGACTGAATGTTATCACTATTTCCTGTTATTGGTGTTATTCACTTGTTTTTCAGTCGTGTCCAATGTTTTGTGACCCCATTTGGGGTTTTCTTGGCAAAGATACTGCAGTAACTTGCCATTTCTTTCTCCAGCTCATCTTATAGACGAGGAAACTGAGGCAAACATAGTTAAGTGACTTGGCCAGGGTCACATAGCTAGTAAGTGTCTGAGCCCAGATTTGAACTGATGAAAATGAATCTTCTTGACTCCAAGCCCAGCACTCTATCCACTGCGCCACCTACCAATCATCCTTTTATTCATGCATTCTAGAATTTTTCTAATTATGGACACACACAAATCTATATTGTGTAGATCTTATTCTCTTCCTCTTTTTAAAAGTTAGAAAATTTGTTTTTCTTTAGTCAGTCAACCAGCATGTATTAAGCACCTGCTATTTACCACATGCTGTGCTAAATGGTAGGAATACAAAGAAAGGCCAAAGACAGTCCCTGTGCCCGAGGAGTCCGTAGTCTAATGGCAGAGACAACAGTCAAACGGCTAGGTATGAACATGACCTTTACAGGATAAATTAATTGGCAGGGAAAGGGGTCATCTCAGAGGGAAGGCACCAAGATTAAAGAGGAAAGGGAACAGCTTCTTTCACAAGGTGGGACTTTGGATCAGCCTTGAAAAAAGCCAGAGAACTTGGGAAGGGGAGAGGAGGAGGGAGAGTAATCCTGCAGTGAGTGACTCTCATTGGCCACATTTTTCTAAGACCAGTGACAGTGGCTCAGTGATCACAGGGGACAGTCATTTTTTCTTTCCTTTCAGCAAAGAAGCATTTTTTTCTGCCAGGTCTCTAGGTTTTTCTAGACTCAGGCTACAGAACAAAACTAAGGAGATTTTTCTGTCTTCCAAGCTCAGCATCAAATTTAAACTACTTTATCAGGCAGCAGCAAGGAGAAATGAATGTACTTTCTGGCAGAAATCAGAAATGACCAATTCAATGAGATTATACTCTACCATGAAACTTGGAGAGCTTAGGGGAGCAGAGGCCTCGATCGCATTGCTGGCTGGGCTTTGTTCTTTCTAAGTGAAGATGTCTGTCCTGATATTCTAGTGTGTGTGTGTGTGTGTGTGTGTGTGTGTGTGTGTGTGTGTGT
>NW_020954625.1:7495683-7508657 GCF_900497805.2 Vombatus ursinus | reverse complement strand
GTGTGTGTGTGTGTGTGTGTGTGTGTGTGTGTGTGTGTGTGTGTACGCGTGTGTGCTCGAGTGTGTACATAAACATATGATTAAAAAGCACAGGCACACACAAAGCTTGGCTTGGATTCTTTACATCCATATGGATCTTCTTCCTTTGCCAAGATGATACAACTTATTGTGTGGATTTTAGGTGGGTGGCAGAGAGAAAAGGAGAAAGAAAGCTTTCCTAACATCAGCCAGGTTATAGTAGGGTGTCACAGAATTAAGAGTCAGATGACTTGGATTTACATCCAATAGCATTTCTGAGGTGCTTGGGATATGCCAGGCACTGTGCTGAGCATGGGATTTAGAAGCACCATTTGATGTATGACCTTGAGCAAGTCATCTCTCTTCTCTACATTTCAGTCTCCAAATATGTCAAATATGGGGGCTACGGTAGAAGGCTTCTGAGGCCCCCCTCAGCCCTATGTCTATTAATATGCAATGTTGGGTCACAGTCACGCAACACTCCAGGTAGGAGACACAGCCACATAACACTCCAATGATGGCTTATCCTTGGGTGGTGCCAGGGCAAATAGCAGGGAGGGAATAGATCCAAGTGGTACAGAAGAAGTTTCTTGTTGTTCAGCCATGTCTGATTCTTCATGATCCTATTTGGGGTTTTCTTGGCAAAGATACTGCCATGGTTAGTCATTTCCTTCTCCAGTTCATTTTACAGATGAGGAAACTGAGACAAATTAAGTGACTTGCCCAGGGTCACACAGCTACTAAGTGTCTGAGGCCAGATTTGAACTCAGGAAGACGAGTCTTCCTGATTCCAGATCTGGCACTCTATCCGTTCTATCTTGCCCAAAGTGCTGAGGTAGGTAGGATGCACAAAATCTAGAACCTATTAGAATATGCTCAGATGAGGCCGATGATGCCCCCCATGAGGGAGAATGTCACCCAGTGAAAGACAGCCCCGATACTGTAGACAGCAGACCTTGGTTCAAATCCCAGCCTTGTTATTTGCTACCTTTGTGACCTTGGAAAAGTCACTTCATCTCTCTTGGCCTCAGTTTCTATCACATTTTGGCCCTGGGCTATATGATCTCTAAGGTTTCCTCCAGCTCTAAATCTGTGGTAGGCAGTTAGGTGGTGCAGTGGATATAGTACTGGCTCTACAGTCACAAAGACCCAAGTTCAAATACACTTGCTATCTGTGTGACCTTGGGCAAGTCACTTAACTATTGTTTGCCTCAGTTTCCTCAGCTATAAAATGGGAATAAATAATAGCACCTACCTCCCAGGGTTATTGTGAGGACCAAACGAGATATTTGTAAAGCACTTAGCACAGTGTTTGACACATAGTAGGAGTCACATAACTGCTAGTTGTTGTTGTTATTACTGTGCTCTTGTGATGCTGAGGATATCAGTTCAATGCAGATACTGACATCCCATTAATAGAGGTCTTCTACACATAGAATGCTGGATGAATCATGTCAATGATCCAGGGGAGGGAAAGAACAAAAATGCAGGGTGAACAAAAGAAGTTACTGAAAGAATGGGATAGAGAAGACAATTTCTCACTGAGCACCACAAAAGATACCCAGTGAGGGAATGGGACCATCGTGGCACCATAGGATCATAGCTCTGGAGAAGAAAGACAACGTGGCTGTTATCTGTCGTAGTTCTTACTATGTGCCAGGCATTGTGTTACATGCTGGGGATACAAACAAAGACAAAAATGGTCCCTGCTCTAAAGGAACTCCAATGAGTATATTTACATGATACATCAGAGGTAATCTGCGAGGGGAAAGCCCAAGCAACTGGGGAGACCATGTATGGTCACCTGTGGAAGGTGGTGCTTGAGCTGGGAATTGAAAGAACAGGAAACTATGAGGTAGAGGTTGGAGGAAGGTCATTCCAGGCATGGAATGGATGGAAATGGGAGATGTGTCCCGACTGCCTCATTTTACAGGTGAGCAAACTTAGCCCCACAGAGGTTAAGTGACTTGCGCAAGGTCACACTGCTAGTAAGTGGAAGAACTGGGATTAGAATTCACGTCCTATGAACAGGTAAGTTGAGGTTTTCCTGGCTGATATAAAGAAGATAAAAGTTTAAAAAAATTATTATATTACAAAGAAGAAAGAGTAGGCTTTGGGTAGGTGAGATTATGTGAACAAAATCCAATGAGATGATACAAGTAACTCGTACTCTTAAAATGAGAGTAGTTACTACTGTGACATTATTATCCTATTACTATTATCAGCAGCAGCATTATTATTATTGTTATCATTTTTGCCATCATAATCATTACGCCCAAGCTAGAAAGTTTGATATTCCTAAGGCAACCCAGGCCACATTCACCACCATCACTCAAGCTCTGCTCTTTCAGCAAGAACGGCTGTGTTTTCAATAGAGCCCCAGGGAAAGGACAGCGAGGCCTGAGTCCATTAGGCCACTGAGCTCACAGCAGGGAAAGGAAGAAAGAAAACAACTCAGAGCTTCTTAAAACCAGTAAAGCCATCAGAGCCAACTTAAATTTCCCAAACTTCTCCCTGCTCTCTCATGATAAACCACCATTGTGATTGTGCCAGTATGGTCCGTCGTGAAGAGGAATTTGAATATTGAAAACAGTTTTTGGAAAGGGCAAACATTTCCAAGTTTTATTTACATGGATTCTAGTGTGCTCCCTCACGAGTACACTGCAAAGTTCTCATCATGCCTCTTATGGTCTATTGCCTCTGCCTATGTGCATTCTATTGTTGCCGTGGGAATGGGAGGCAGCTTTTAAAGGAGTGAAAAGTAGAGACAAATGTCCTTGTTTCTGATCCTCTGAGAACATAAAAGGCTGGGCTCAGGCCTGAAAACATGATGCTTTGCCAGGGGCATCTGGGATGATGTAGGTAGTTATTACTAGACACTGATGATGGTCATATACTGTAGCCCTTCATCTTGGTTCAGCAACGAAGTCATATATAAGTGCTTGAATACAGGGTGAAATTTCTAGGTACAAATCTATAAATTTGAGGAAGAATTCTATCACTCTAAAGAATTCTCCAAACAAGAAAAGCAAGGCATTCTTAGACACAACCCAATTTAGATTCAACAGATGGAGGCATGAACTTTGTGCCAGTCCCTGTGCTAGGCAATGGGCACCAAAGGATTCTTGTTTTTGTTTTGTTTTTTTGGCTAGGCATTGGGGTTAAGTGACTTGCCCAGGGTCACACGGCTAGTTAAGTGTTATGTGTCTGAGGCCGGATTTGAACTCAGGTCCTCCTGAATCCAGGGTCAGTACTCTATTCACTGTGCCACCTAGCCGCCCCACACCAAAAGATTCTTAAAAGTAAACCATGTTGACCTTATCTTGGTAAATAGTGTAAGATATTGGTCCATGCCCAGTTTCTGCCATGCACCTTTCCAGTTTTCTCAACAATTTTTACCAAATAAGGAATTCTTATCCCCAAATCTTAAATCTTTATACTTGTCAAATACAAGACTATTATATTTATTTGCTGCTGTAAATTGTATGTCTACTCTGTTCCACTGATCTACCCTTCTATTTCTTAGCCAGTACCAGATAGCTTTGATAATTATTGCTTTATAATACAGTTTAAGATCTGGTACTGTGAAATCTCCTTCCTTTACATTTTTTTTATTATTTCCTTTTATATTCTTGACTTTTTGTTCTTCCAAATGAATTTTGTTATTATTTTTTCTAATTTGGTAAAACAAATTTTGGTAATCTTGATTTGTAATTCCACATGCAATCATCTTTTTTTTTCAAATTATACTACATTATGGAAATATTTGTTTTATCCCACAAATTAAAAATAAAATAAATTAAATGGTTAAAAAAATTAAAAGTAAATAAGCCGCTTCCCTCAAAGAGATTATATTTTAATGAAAAGATAGAGCACGTGCAAAAATGAATAAATACGATGTAACTCAAAGAGGGAAAAAGAGCTAGCAGCTGTTGTAGAGGGGGGCAATCTGGGAAGGTTTTGTAGAGGAGCTGTAACTAAGAATGAGTAAGCATTTTACAAATGCTGCTCAAACACCTATACTTGTATCTATACATATTTATGGAGAGAATTCAGTTTTTCATTAATTGTCTTTTGAGGCTCTGAGTTAATTTTTGTGTAGGTCAAGGGTTATGTGTTTCTGTACAGCAGGGGAAACTGAGAATCGTCAGAAGTCCTGGCATCAAAGATCTTAGAAATGATCAAGTTCAATCCCCTTGTTTTATAGATGAGGAAACTGAGGCTCTGGGTGTTTAAATGATCTGTCAGATGTCATACAGGTAACCAGCTGTAGAAATAGGATTTGAATCTAGTATTTGTGCTGTGAAACCAGTGATCTTTTCTAAGAAATCAAAAGGGGCTACAGTGTTGGGAAGAAGAATAGAAAGAAAAAAAAAGTAATAAAAAATGACCCTGTTGAAGAGTTTTCTAAAATGTATTATTCAGATCACAAGTATTTTGCACTGGGTTTTTTGATGATTAAATGAAGACAAAGTTGCTGCAATAACTACAAATTAAAATGTTTCCATATGAAATACTGCTGAGTGCCATCAAGGTCCATAAACTCAGGGTCGTTTTAGAGAAAAATACAATCTCAATTCCTAGCAACTTAAAAAAAAGTCACCTAGGGATGCAAAAGTTCCAATAAATTCCTCTTGATGACCATTGTGATCTAATAAACTGTGCACTGAGCTGAACAGGATTAGAGCTTGTCTAGTTCTGGGCAAGCTGTGAGTATTCAAGAAATATTAATGTGGTAGGATATGGGTCAGAAGCTCTCTTGTGTCAGACTAACCACCGACTTCCTCCCTGTCCAAAGACAGCGTATCATGATCAACTAATACAAGGAAAGAATGGTATATACGCTCACAAGCACACATACACCATGGAGACAGAGCTTGTGTTAGCTTCTAGAAGCCCTGGGTTCAAGTCTTACCCCTAGTGCATTCTAATCGTGCGACTCTAGGCAAGTCACTTAACTGTTTAATGTCTCAACTAAGACTGAAAGTTACAAAGAAGTTGATAAATATATCAATAGATATAGCTGTTTATGATTATTATTAATATTGATAATAATAATATCATTTAGATAGCATTTTAAGGTTTGCAGAGCCCTGTACATGTATGTTATCTCATTCGATCCTCACAGAAACTCAGGAAGGTAAGAACTATTATTGTACCCATTTTACAGACTGGAAGACTAAGCCTGTAAAAGGCTATGACTTGCAATAATATAGTTTAAGATATGGTACTATGAAACAGATGCTAAATTCTGTTGTTTCTATGCTGATGAGGGATAGTAGTAGTAGTAGCAGCGGCAGCAGCATTGTATTAGTAGTAGCAGCAGGAGCAGTAGTAATAGTAGTGGTAGCAGTAGTAGTGGTGGTAGTAGTAGTAGTAGTAGTAATTGTTGTTGTTGTTGTTATAGTAGGTAGAATTCTTATACCACTTGAAGGTTTGCAAAGTACTTTACAAATATGATCTCATTTGATGCTCACAGCAACCTCGGAAGCAAATGCTATTATTACCTGCATTTTACAGTTGAGGAAACTGAGGCAGACAAAAGATGTGACATGCCCATGTTCACTTAACTTTTAAGTGTCTGAGGCTGGATTTGAATTCAGGCCTTCCTAAGTCCAACCCCAGTGCTCTATCCAGTGGGTGACCTCATTACCTCTATAAATACCTCCAGGCCCCTCTAAAAGGAAATTCCAATTCAGAATGGAAAGGGACCTTGGAGACCTAGTCTAATCCCTTCTTTTCATAGACCTGTTGATGAAATTATATGCCTTGAGTTTACATAAGTGTTAGCAGAACCAGAATTTGAATCCACGCCCTCTGACTCAAAAACTAACATTCTTGCTTCTCCACAGTGACATATACACATACACACGTAACCAACACATAGGTACATTAACACACCAGTGTGAACATGCACACATCATGGTGGTCTTCATAATCCACACTGACATCTGAATGGTTTGTTATGTACCTTGCGTCATTCCTCATTAGCCTGTACATATAACCTCACTGTCTACTATGGGTACAACCAGCAACAGAGACTCCCAGAGGGAAGTGATTGACCAGGGAGTCAGCCAGTATGTTCCCCAGGCAGGCCTTCCTGATGCCAACTCCTTCCCTTGAAACACAATGCCCTGAGCTGGACCTCTCTGTCTTCTTTCTCTGGTTTCCTTTCTAAGCCAGGCTGCCAAGTTTTAGGAATGTGGTCTGTGGTCACTGAAGACAGGGATGAGAACTAGGCCACGGGGGGAATCGAACTCAAAACCTCAGCTTAATTAGCACAAAGCAGCAGCTGTTTGAGCCTGCCAGCCACAGACTTAACACTCAAGCATTGTAGCATTGAAGATTTGAACACCAGTCAGAAGAAATTATCCCACTGGAAATCCATGCTTAGCTCTTGGTCAAACACTAAGATTGTGTCAAAACATGAGGCGGCAAAAATCAATCCAGTCATAACTTACATTCATAACAGATCCTGGCCAAGGACCATTCAGATCACAGTATTTTCATCGGACAGTACCTTGCATGGGACCTGGTACACAGCTTATTGATTCAATCATTGACAGACTCCTGTTTATTACCTATTACCTTTGAGATCAAAGATCAATTTCTCTATTTTGGGCCCTTAAAACTTTTCATAACTTGTCCCCTTCCTACTTCTAGTCCCTTACCACTTCTGGCCTTCAGTTTCCTCCTCTGTAAAACAGGGGCTGTAGATTATGTGACCTCCAAGGTACCTACCGGTTCTAAGTCCTAAGATTTGTGTATTTAGACTCTCTAAAAACTATGTTTCTTAACCATGCAAAGGCGTTACTAGCTGAAGGTAATTCAGTATTCTTTTTAATTCCCAAGGAATTCTGTAGAAATTAACAGGACTATCGAAACTACATTTAGGCAAAAGATCTGTGATTTTAATGGGCACAGGGAAATCCCTTTACCAACAGATAGAAGCCTCATTGTGAGCTGGTAATTATATCCAAGGAAGTGACCTAAGGCACCTAGACATTGCAAGGCAGTATGATATAGGGCAGAGGGTACTTGCCATGGAGTCAGTGGGCCTAATTTCAAATTTTGTCTCTGACCCTGGCTGTCTGTCTAGAAAGCCTTTTTGGGTTTGGGTTTCATCATCTGGGAAAAAAGAAGAGAAGGGGTCGGGAATGAAGACTGCTAGTTTCTTCTGAATCTCATTCTTTTATTCTTTGAAATCATCTCTCTGAACCTCAGTTTCCTCATCTGAAAATAATAATAGCTAACATTTGTAGAGCACATTAAGGTTTACACAGTATTTTGCATAGGTTATATCTTTAGATTTTTCCCACAATCCTATGAGGTAAGTGCAGAAACCATATCTGTCTCTGTTGGTACAGGTATTTCTCTGCGCCAATGAAATCATAGATTATTTGTCTAAGTGTAGTTTCCACAGCCCTGCTGACTTTTACAGAATTCCTTCGAAATTTAATTTTACAGATAAAGAAAATGAAGACAACAGCGGTTAAGTGACTTGCCCAGGGTAACAGGTCTAATAAGTGCCTGGGGCAGGATTTGAATTCAGGTCTTCTTGACTCTTCAGCACTCTTTCCACCATAGTACCTAGATGTCTAAATAAATAGGGAGGTTAGAATACATGATCTGTAAAATCCCTCCCACCTCTGAATCCGATGAGGCTATGATTTACCCAGGGTCACAAATCTAGTGTATATCAGAAGCAGGATTTGAAACTAGGTCTTCCTGACTTCAAATCCAATACTCCATCCCCTTCATCATGACAAATACATCTGTCAAAAAATTAAAATTGGCCAAAATTGTAGGCTTTATTTTCCCTGCAGAATCAATAGATCAATACAAAAATGACAACTCAAATGACCATTTCAAAGACAAATAGGAATCAGCAATTAAAGACCCAAATACAAGAAGCCAAAGCCATCATCTACAAGGTGGGCCCAACTCACCCTGGCAAGGGCGCACGAGGCCACATCACCAAAGAGGAGGGGAGGAGGGTATCCTACCATAGCCTGTGATGGAATTTAGGTTCTCTAGAGCCTCTGGTTGCAAAAAGAGTAGGCACTGACTGAGAGTGATTATCTTTATTCTTTCTTGACAGCTTAATTAAGTCTTTTAATTAGTCACAGTCACTAAGCATCGCCTTGCCAATCCCGTCTGCTGCTAGACTGGCTTTGTCTCTGACTTGAATGACTTCTCCGAGGGAGCCTGCTCTCAATGTTTTCTTTGGACCACCAGGAGACTCTCACAGAGTCCCAGGTTCTAGGGCGTGGCCCCAAATAAAATTGTGAAGCTGCCGAAGGTTGTCTTCAGCACCTCCCTCCTGAGCCAGGCCCATTTTCTTCATCATTTTCCCCTTGCTTTCAGTAGCTCTCTTTGGCATTTTCAATAACCCAATCTGTGTATCCATTATCTGAAATTGTTCCAACCTCTCCTTTAATTCATCCAATTCAATTCCAGAAGCAATTATTAAGCACCTACGATATGTCAGGCACTGGGTTAGACAGGGGGGATATGAAGACAAAGATGTAGCAATCTCTACCTTCAAGAAGCCTACATTCTACTCCAGAGATGGGGGAAACAACATTAGAAAAATATGATCAAATTGGGTTCAAATCAGGTTCAAATCCCACCTTTGGTGATTTGCTGCCTGTGTAAATTTGGGCAAGTCAGGCCTCGGTTTCTTCATCTATAAAATGAGGGGGTTAGACAAAATAGCCTCTCAGGTCCCTTCTAATTCTTTGGCTCCGAATCCATGATGTATGATCTTATTCATACCTATGACATAAAGAGTTAATGTTCAGGAGCCATCTTACAGGGTATTTGGAATTTAATAGAGCACTTCAGTGTGAACATGAACTTGGACAGACTTTGAGAGATAGTAGAGGCTAGAAGGGCCTGGCTATGGTCTATGGGGACGTGACTGAGAGACTGAACAAAAAAAACAACACAGGGGTAAGGTGATACTTAACCCTGAAAGGATGAATGGTAGAATTTCAGGCAGCAGTGAGACGGTCACTTGGCAGTAAGGACCTTCTCCATTCTGGCCAATACCTAGCAGCTAGATTTGCAGTCAAAGGAGCTGCTGGGTTAAAACTCAGCTCTGTTTATGAGTGACTTGGGGAAGGCACCTGGCATCAGGATTCCCATCAAAGGCAAGGATTGGAATCAATCATCTCTAATGCTAACTCCAGCTCTAAAGCTTATGGTCTTTGGCTCTCCTAGTATGTCCTTCTATTTGTCTCCCACCCAGCTGAAGTGTTTGTGACTTTTAGTTTTGTTTTTTTTTTTCTACTAGCAATGAAATTGTCCTGGTAAGAAGGGGAGGAAGAATGGCCATCTTTAGGTCAGAACAGTTTCAGCCACATGTATCTGCTTTAAACTGAGAAGCCTTCATTTTATAGAGAAGGCTGTATTTGCCCAACTAATCAAGTCAACAGTATTATTTTCCTACTATGTGCCAGATACTGTGCTTATTATTGGGAATACAATGACAAAAAAGAGTTCTTGTATTCAAGGAGATTTTAGTCTAAGAGGGGAGGCATATACACATATGAGAAAATATATATTAAATACATAAATATCAGATAACTGGGGTAATGTAGCATAAGGGAAAGAAAGCTAGTCTTGGAATCAAAAAGACCTGGGTTCAAATCTTGCCTCAGACACATATTAGCCACATGACCCTGGGTGAGTCATTTAATCTATTTTAGCCTCAGTTTCCTCATCTGTAATCCTCTTCCTCCTCCTCCTCACATCACCACATCAGTATTTATATAATGCTTCCAGATTGGCAAAGTGATTTATGTTAACTCCTTTGATTCTTTTTTTTTTTTTTTTGGTGAGGCAATTGGGGTTAAGTGACTTGCCCAGGATCACACAGCTAGTAAGTGTTAAGTGTCTGAGGCTGGATTTGAACTCATGTCCTCCTGACTCCAAGGCCAGAGCTCTATTCACTGCGCCACCTAGCTGCCCTAACTCCTTTGATTTTTACAACAACTCTGTGAGGTAGGTGCTATTATTATCCCCATTTAAGAGAAAAGGAAACTGAGACTGAGAGAGATTAAGTGACTTGTCTAGTGTCAGACACGACTAATGTCTAATGCAGGATTTAAACTCAATCTTTCGGACGCCATCTTGCCCTCTATCTACCACGACACCTAGTGGCTCTTATTGGTATAATGGGGATAACGAAGCACCTACCTCACAGGATTGTGATCAAATGAAATCATATATGCAATGTGCTTGTATACTTTAAGGTAGTAGCTAAATTTTAGATATCATTATCATTACATTATTACTATTATTACCGCTATTGTAATTATTATGGGGGGTAGGGAGGTAACAGCCACTAGAAGGATTAGGAAAGGTCTCTCCTAGTGGTGAATTTTTCCACTAATTCCTGATTGAGCATCAGCACTTCTGAAGAAAGGACTCTAGGACGAGAGTTTCAGGTCAGAAACCATATTCTTAAGCATCGATCCCACTGAAGCAATTGACAAGCTCTCGGAGTCCCTGGTACCCAAGAGAAGAAGTCAAGTCAGGATCTAACTGTCACCCTCCTAAAAAGAACAGTGATGAATAAGGGCCATGACATGAGAGAGGAAAAGAGAAGTGTCAGAATTATCCTTGAACAAGGAAGGTCTCTCCCCTCTCCCTCTCCTTTATTAGCTTTGAAAAGAGGAGACTTTGCAAATGCAGGAGGGTTGTTTTCAAGCATTTGAAATGCTGTCATATGGAAAAGGGATTTGTTTTGTTTGGCTTGTCTGAGGACAGAACCAAGAACAAGGGGGTAGAAATTGCAAAGAGGTTCAGGCTTGCTGTTAAGAAGAGCAAACAGATAAACAATGAGAGCGATCCAGAAGTGAAATGGGGTGCCTTGGGAGACAGTAGTCTGCCCTTTTCCCCACTGTAGGTCTTCAAGGAAAAGATTCAATGTTCTTTTGATGGGCTCATTGTAGATTTGCCCAAAGCAACTCATTCAACTAGATGATGCAGTGGATAAAGTGTTGGAGTCAGAGTCAGGAAGACCTGGGTTCAAATCTGGCCATAAGTGACCCTGGACAAGTCACTTAATCACTGCCTGCCTCAGTTTCCTCATCTGTCAAATGAGGATAATAATAGCACCTATGTTTTGAGAAAAAATGTGATCATATTTGTAAAGCATTGATATTAAATTTAATTAAAGCAAATATTAAAGTATTACATAAATAATGCTAGCTATTATGGAATTAATAACAACAATAGTAATTCTAGCTTGGTTATAGGTTGAACTAGTTGGCCTCCCAACTCTGTTATTCTGGGATCCTCTGAGTCCAGTGCTTGGATGACTTGTACCCATTTTATTTCATCTTTAAATTTAGTCAGTTTCATTGCCCGTTGTCAGTTATCTACTATGGACACTGACTTTGCTTGGAGATTTATGCTAACTCCAATTCTAAAATCTATGGTGCTTGGCTCTCCACGTAAGGTCCTTCTGTATTCTACCCAGCTGAAGTATTTGTGAGTTCTAGTTTTTGTATACCAGCAAGGAAATGGTGGTGCTGAGAAGGGGAGAAAGAATTTACATTTAACATCCATGGGATTGAGTTTCCCTACCTTTACCATGAGGGAGGTTGGACTAGCTGGCCTCTGAGGGCCCTTCCATCTCCACATGATGCAGAATATCAGACTGATAACCAGCTCAGATTCTCACTTCCTAGGTCACCATGGTGATGTCCTCTAAAGATACAGCAGGAGATGCCCTAGGAGCTAAAGTTCCCTTCTTCAGAAAGGCAAAGGATATATTCAGTTAATAATCTCCAGTCCTTAGAGGTTAAAAAAGGTAAATGCTTCCAATCATCACCTCTGTGATGCACAGTGAAGATTAAATCACCACATACACAATGGAGAGCAAGGCTGTTATTTTCCCAGAGCTGTATCCTTTTCCCCAACTTGCTTAAAAGTCTAAAAGAGTCACACTGAGGATGTGTAAGTATGCAAGATAGCTGCCATATGAGCAGAGTTCAAGCATTCTAACCAACACTATTCAAGTAATGTCGCTGTTTTTTTTTTCTTTATATAAAAGGTCCCCCATTTCAGGTCCAAGCAATTATGAACAGATCATTCTGGGTCATTCAGCATGCATTTATGAGAATTCTGTAGAGGTCAATAGACCACACTAAGTAAGTAATCACAATCTAAAGCAGTAGTGACTATTAGCCTGCCCTTAATTTAGTCAAATATAAAAAACCAAATAATCACTTGATAGAAATCAAGTGCCAACATAACAGACACTTTAGAAAATCTGGATAAAAAATAATGCTCTCTACCCTCGAAGAGTTTATATTCCAATCTACCTGAGGTTGGTGGTACAGTAGATAAAGGCACCAGGCTTGGAGTTAGGAAGACCCGAGTTCAAATTCAGCCTCAGATACTTATTAGCTATGTTATCCTAAACAAGTCACTTCACCCTGTTTGCCTCAGTTTCCTTGTCTGTAAAATGAGCTGGAGAAAGAAATGACAAACAACCCCAGTATTTTTGCCAAGAAAACCCCAAATGGGGCCCCAGAAGAATCAAACTTGACTGAAACAACTGAACAACTGCATGAGATAGAATGAAAACATAGTATCTTTTTTTTTCTGCAATGGTGACATATTACAGAGAGGTAGTGTGACATAGGTTATAGAGTTGTTGTTTATAGAGCTCAGGACTCAATGACTGGAAAAAGTGGGTTCAAGGTGGTCTCCTCCTTCTCCTTTGGCTATCTAGTCACTCCCTCTCAATGCTCCAGGCAAGTCTCTAAAATTAAGGAGAGTGGTTGTCAATCCAACTGAAATTTTCTCCCTAGGATCTCCATACCAATTAAATTATAATTCCTCTCCTTCTCCCCAATCCTTATCCTCACACACATAAGAACATGGTTAGTTCATTTTAAAAGACACTTCCTACACTTCATTTCCACCTAATGAGAAGG
>NW_020954625.1:7460417-7495673 GCF_900497805.2 Vombatus ursinus | reverse complement strand
AATGAGAAGGTATAACATAAGTGAGGTTGAAGTCAAGATGAACCACAGAGCAGAATGGGAGCTCAGCAGCCATCTTCCAAACCATACCTGAACAGAAATCCCCATGCTGTCACCTCACTTTTGCTTAAAAACCTCCAATGAAGGGGAACCCACTAACTCCCAAAGCAGCCCATTCTACTGTTGGGTAGATTTCTTTGTAAGGAAGTGCTCTACCTTACAACAGTTCTAAATCTGGCAGTTGGCAACCGTCACTCATGTGTCCTTTCTTTTAAAGAATGACAGTAAAAGTTCTTTGGAAGATAATGGAAATTATTTCAAGAGAAAGTCATATACTATGGCCATAGTTAGGATGGGAAGTAAACAAAGAGGATATTAGGGCAATTTGGCAAATTACAAGAAAAGAAAGTTATTGGAAAGGATATACAACAACAAGGGGAAAAAATGAAAAGGAGCCTCGATGGAAGGTTTTAGGAGGTTGGGCTACACATGGAGACTTTCATATGACATGCAGTCTGGGCACACACTTGTGATTTGGAGCTGTCTCTGAGTCAATGGCCAAGGCTTAGAGGGGAAATTTAGTGAGAAGGCAGAGTTTTGGAAATTCCAAACAACTCTGTAAATTCCCTTAGGGTAAAGGTCGTTATCCCCTCCTTTTTTTTTCAATCCCTAGCAATACTCCAAATATGATGAATATGCATTTGCAGAACTTTTTCCCATTTTCAAAGTTTGTTTTCCCCCACAAATCCAGCCATCCAATCTTCTAACAGACCCCAGGACATAAGCAGGGAACGTGCTATTATTATCCCCTTGTTACCAAGGGGGAAACTCAAGGTCAGGGTAGTAAATCCAGTCAAAAGAGACATCACTCAGGGACCACACAGAGGCAAGTGCCCAAGGTCTAAGATGCAAAGCCAAAAAATTGGTACAAGACAAGTGGATCAAAGTGGGCTATGTGAATGAACAGGTCTGTGACCAAGGATTTCTGCCTTCATTGGATAATTGTCTACTCTGTGAAACTGAACAAGGATCTTCAATTTAGAGTGGAAAGGGAATGAAGGTCACTTGGTCCAAATCCACCATTTTTAATAGGGGGAAACTGAGGCTTAGAGAAATGAAGTAACTTGCCCAAAGATACACAGAAAGTAGGAACCACTGCCAGGATTTGAACCCAGGGCCCTGACTCCAAAAATAGCATTATTCGTCTACACCAGTAAGTGGTGGCTGTATGTGCTTGTAGCCTCTGAAAGTGCCTGTTGGTCTCAATGAAAACAGACTCCTTCAACACTGGCTCCTCCTCCTGGCTCCTTATTCCCCCTCCCCTCCCCTCCCCCCATCAAATGAAGAGGTTAGCATAGACAACCTCTGAACTTCCTTCCAGATCTATGACATCATGACGAGGACTCACCCAAGAAGTCCTAACTTCTATCCAAGGTGAACTATATGAGGTACTTCCTGGGGGGTAGAGGCATGAATTTCATCAGAAGCAGGAAGGGGACTTAGGAGTCACATAACACACACACACACACACACACACACACACACACACACACACACACACACACACACCTCTCTTCATTTTACAGAGGAAGAAAGTAGGGCTAAGAGAGGATAAGGGACTTGTCCAAAGTTGAATATGTACTAAGTGGCAAAGCCAGGATTTAAGCCCAGATCCATTGACTACATAGCTAGTTTGTTTGATTTTTTTTTTCCCATTGCAAGAGGCTACCTCCATTTGGATTATTATTGGATTAGTCATTAGGTTCTCTGATTAGAGGGGGTTTTTTTGTCTTTTTCTTTTCTTTGTTTTGTGTGATTTTTGTTTTGGGAGAATAGAAATATACAAACCCGTGATTTTGTTTATGTAGAGAATTTCTGGTGAGGAAGCAGCCTCTGCCAGTGCAGATCACTAAGTATTCTCCGTAGTTTAGAATCTCAAAAGGTTGGCAGGGGGCACTGAGAGATAAAATGATTCTCCTAGGGTTTCAGAACTGGTATGTGTTAGGGACAGGATTTGAACCCAGATCTTCCTGACTCCCCAGCTGATGCTCAGTATGATGCAAAGAAAAGCTTGGTGTAAGGACAAACTTCCCAACAATGAGAGCTACCCAAAGGGTGGAAGGGCTGCCTAGGAGATGGTAAGCTCCCCATCCCTGGAGGTCATCCAACAAAGACTGGATGATCACTTGTCAGATATGTTGTATTGAAGATTTCTTGTCTGGTTATAGGGTCCTTTTGAGCTCTGATTCTTTCTGTATATCATTATGGGATAATGGAAAGAAAATATATCCTACAGTCAGGAGGTTCAAGACCCACTTCCTGCTTCATTATCTGCTATTAGCCACATGACCTTAGACAGGTCACTTAAGCTCAAATCTCAATTTCTGCCATCTTGAAATAGGGATGATGACAAGAATAGTTTCATTACCTACTTCACAGGGTTGGTGAGTGACTAAAATAAGATAATGTCTTTCACAAGTTCCATTGCTAGAGTAGCTTATGAAACATGTGAGTCATTCTTCATATATAGTACATGAAATTACACTTTCAAATATGTGAAGCTGTCCTTGGGAAGAAAGATTAAATCATTGTGATTGGCCCCAGAGGGCTATCCTAGGACCAATGGGGGAAGAGGACAGTGTTGTAGTCATTAAGAGTCATATCTATAGAGCACTGACCCTGGATTCAGGAGAACCTGAGTTCAAAACCAGCCTCAGACACATAACACTCACTAGCTGTGTGACTCTGGGCAAGTCACTTAACTCCAATTGCCTCACCAAAAAAAAAAAAAAAAAGAGTCATATCTGACTTATCCAGTCAGTGGGCAAGCTGGATGGCACTACTTCTGTCCACCAAAGGGGTATGACTCTAAATTCATGGAAATGCTTTTTGTAATTGGCTCAAAAACTGTTTCAGATGCTAATTCACCCATTCACCCACTCCCCTGTTCCTTTCACAAAGTTTAACATTGGTAAATTCATTATGTAACTTCCAAAAAAGAAAGTTTTGAAGGAGAATATCCATTCGAATGTATAAATTCTTAAATATCCATTAAAAATACACTTCATATTTCCACTTTGTACATGTCTACAAACACACATACTGTGATCAGTTCTGGGCACCACAGTTTTGGAAGGATGTTGATAAGTTAGAGAGAATCCAGAGGAAGGTGACTGGGATGATGAAAGTTGAAGAAAATGCGACTAAGCCATCTGGAGAAGAGAAGATTTAGGAAGAATAGTATAATGGTCTACAAGGGCCTGAAGGGTCGACATGTGGATAAGAGATTAGACATCTGGGCATTTTCTCTGACTGTCCCCCATACCTGGACCACTCTCCCTGTACTCTGGCCTCTACTGGCTTCCTTTAAATCTTAACTAAAATCTCACCTTCTACAGGCAGCCTTCCCCAACCCCTCTTAATTCCAGTGCCTTCCCTCTTTTAATTATTTCCTATTTATCCTGTATACAGCTTGCTTTGTATATATTTGTTTGCATGTTGTCTCCCCATTAAAATGTAAGCTCCTTGAGGGCAAGAATTGTCTTTTGCCTCTTTTTGTATCCTCAGTATTTAACATAGTGGTGGCACATAGTAGGCACTTAATAAACATTTATTGATTGACTGGCATATCCCCCTGGGTCACAGGGAGTAGAATTAGGAGTGATAAGTAGAAGACACAAGTAGTTAGATTTAGCCTCGATATCTTCAAAACCCTTAAGAGCTGTCTCAAATGGACTGGCTTAGGAAATAATGAGCTTCCCTTCACATTGCAGGGCTCAGATGAGAGGCTAAAAGATCGAATGCTCACTGGGTATGCTGTAAAGGGAAGGGATTCTTGTCTAGGCGGTGCTTAGGCAAGATGGCCCTGGGGAGTGTGAGGGGAAAGGAATGCCCTTCCCCCCCCCCACCACCACTCTAAAGTTCTGCAATGCTTTGGAGCTTAATTCCTAAATCCTAAGGCTTTGGGTCCCACTTATTCCTCCAGCTTCACAATCCAATTTAAACCAAATCACCAAGCATTTATTTAGCTGCTATTCTGTCAGGCACCGTGTTGGGTATTCAGCATCTAAAGACCAAAACAAGATCATTTCAACCCTCAAGGAATATTTCCCATAACGCCTGGCATGGAATAGGAGCTTTATAAATGTTTATTGACTGCCTGACTAACTGATGACGCTTAATTTCTACTGGGTTGGAGACCCAGGAGGTCAGGGTAATAGGAAGTTTTCAAAAGATTGGTTGCCTACATAAGCATCTCCCTGAATCATAGGTCATAGATTTAGAGCTATAAGGGACCAGGAATCCCATCTATTCCAAGTCTCTCATTTTTTTCTAATTGAAGGAACTGAGGCTTAAGGAAATTCAGTGACTTGCCTAAGGTTCCCTGAGTGGTAAAAGCAGGTCCTCAGTCTCTAGAAGAAAGATGCATTCCTTCTAATAGATTCAGGGATCAGGAAGTGGTTTATAAATACACAGGCTCATAATATTGGTGTCTGAACGCAGTGCCAGACTCTACCCCCGCTCTGGATAGTCTGTTCGGTGAAGTCAGACGCACCATGCCAGACTCCCTAGGCTTTTCCTTAATAGTCCACTCATCTCCCTTCCATCTCGGGAGCATCTTCCCCGACCTAGTTAGCCTACGCCTGTGTTTTATTCATTCCCTTCATCTTCCATCATTCTGACATCTGAATTGTCAAAATGCCCCACCATCCAGCTAGGATTTTAGCTTGCTACACTGGAGGCCTCTGGTCTGCCCAACTTCCCATTCAGCAGACAGCAGACATCAGCATTCTGCCTGGCTTCCGTCGCTTTGTCTCCCAAGATGTCTTCCTTTCAACCTTACACATAACTACGCAAGGTCAACTCCTTGCAAGTAATAATGTAATTATAATTACTCAGCTCTGGGAAATTGGATAAAATTATGAGATTCAAAAATATGTAACATATATTCATATATATATATATATAAAATATATGTAACTAAATGTATTTCAAAACATCAATCCTTTTGTAGAAGGGACTGTGGGTTGTTTTCCGTTCATTTATTTGTTTTAATTTCTCTCTCAACTATAGCCAAGTACTAAGTGTCAAACACCCAGTCTCTACTGATGACAATTCTCCATGACAGCCCTATTGAAAACAAAGCTCCTCCTCTCTCCAAGCAGTCTGGGCCTTTCCCTTCTACTGGCGTCACTGGGGAGAGACACACCAAAAGAAAGCAAGGGTTGCTTTTGCTATCAGAATTGTGCATTTCAGCTTCCTCTTCCTCCAGAGAATGAGGGAGCTGGAGGCAGGGGTGGAGGGGCCACTAAGGTCCCTTCAGGCTTGAACACTCTGATCCTCTGCCATATGCAGGACCCAAATGGATGTTCAAGGCCAATGAGAGTCTAATGCCAGGCTTGTCTTAACACCTGGACTCTAAAATAAGAGCTGTGATTAATCTTTCTGACCCAAGAAGCAATCAACAAATCTATCCACAAGTACCTGTTGAGAGCCTATCATGAGTCAGGCCTTGTGCTAAGAGATGGAGCTACAAAGATAAAAACAAACTAACAAACAAAAAAATCTGACTATAGTGTCTGCCCTCAAGGAGATTACATTCTCTGAGGGGGAGACAATAAACCACAATCAGGTACATCACTGGAGTGGAAGAGAGACCTTTGATTATAAGGCTCCATTCAGGGAAAGACCCTGGGATATCACTGAGCAAAGGGGAAACAGAGATGGAAGGATGCTGGTCCGCATTGGGCAGGGCCACACCTGGGGAAACCATTGTCAGGGGAAGGAGTAGTGTGGGGCCTAATCTGGGCAAAGAGAGATAACAGTCCTACTGACTGGAAGCTTCCTTCAATATGCTAATAGATCCGTGATCTCATTTATATTGATGTTCATTTTACCAGTGTAAATCTCAATCCATTCATGGCTGCCCATTCTGTGTGATTTGTACATGTCTTCCTATAAGTTCACCAATCAGGAGCCACCCAATACACTAGAGACCTTTCTCAAGTTCTCTTGACCCTGTTTGAACATTAATGATGTATATGGGCTATCCGTTGGCTGTCCCATGGTCTTGTTATGTGACTTGCTATGTAATTATTCTTTCTATCAAGATGATACGTTCAGTTGTTTTTACCTGTTGAAGCAATACAAGTACTTTTGGCACCCACTAAATTTCAGCAACTTGAGAAAAAGTTCTGAGTGCCGCAGCCTAGTTATGACTATGTTTAAAATATTGCTCACCTCTATGTACAAAAATTATAAAACATTTAAGTTCAAAAAGGAGCCAGAGAAATGTTTGGACTAGAAGTAGGTAAGAGAGAGTATTAAATAACATATAGTCACCTTTCATGAGAGATGTTTGCATTCCTATATCTAAATTTCTAATTATGATGGTAATAATAATTCTAGTATTATTAATAATGATGATGATACAATCACCTTATAAAGATCAATTTACTAAGAAGGTGAAAACTTTTAAGAGACACCACATAATTAACCTTTTCATTGAGTAGTTGTGCTGACTGATATTAATTACAGTTTCATCCTTAATTCCCTGATATAGAAAAAATGAGGATAAGTAGTGAGGAAGTATGGTACAGTGGAAATGGTACTCTGCCATGAGCTAGTCTTCTCACCTTGCCTAAGTCACTTGACCACTTCAGGCCTCAATTTCCTTCTCTGTAAAGGATAGGGTTGTACTAAATGGCATCAGGAATCTCTTCCAGCTCTAGCTGTATGAGCTTATGATCCCCAATTTTCCTTTTAGCTGAGACATGCTGATTCTAAGTGGCTATCCCAGAGTCAGAGCTGGGTATCTACACCAAAAACTCAACTAAAATAGAAGACCATTTAGTAAGCACCAGTTGTATCACATGAGAGGCCCTCGGTATACAAAGATTTGTTTGTAATCGTTCCTGCCCTCCAGAAACGTACTTTCTACTGGCTAGGTCGGGGCAGAAGGTAGGGTAGAATATGAAATAGATATAGTCTGTACAGTGATAAGCAGATATAAAGGCTGGACAAAGTTATACAAAGTCATTTCAGGAACATTGACAGCTGGGTATTTCAGGAAAGCCTCCCCTAGGCAGGAGTACCTGGTCTGTGATCCTATCCCATCTTCCAGGATGGGGATGCCAGGTCAAAAAGGGTTTTCATTTGATTCCAGAGAACTGGAAATAGGCAAATGGAAAGGCCTCTCAATCTCTCTCCTTGTACTTTGGGGCAGCAAGGAACAATGCAAAAAAAGCATTGGCTCCTGGGGCAGCTGGGTGGCATGGTAGATAGAACATTAGCCCTGAAATCAAGAAGACCGAGTTCAAATCTGGTCTCAGACACTCACTAGCTGTGTGACCCTGGGCAAATCACTTAACTTCATTGTCTTGAAAAGAAAAAAGGAAAAAGCATTGACTCCAAAGTCAAACAACCCAGGTTCAAATCTCAAATTGGCCATTGACTGCCTTTGTGACCTTGGTGAAATCAACACTCCTGTTTCCTAATCAGTAAAATGAAGGGGGTGGGACTAGACAACTCAGAGGTTCCTTCCCATTCTTCATCTAACATCCTGTGATCCCTTTGGAAGACCCCGCTCTCTCTGAATACACCTTCTTCCAGGCCTTCCTCCTGTGTCCCAGACTACCAGAGGCCTCATGCTTTCTGAAAACTGAGAGCATGGTGGCAAAATCATGTGACCTTTACAAAATCTACCAGAAAAATGATCTGGCTTACATGGAGCTTAGGTGACTATGGCTCCCTCATAAAAATCAAGGTCAAGGTTGAATACCCTGAGTCCCTTTATGGGTCATGCTGAATGGAACCTTGCAGAGAGGATTGGTCTTGAAAGCCAGGAAGACTTGGGTACAAGTCCTATCTTTTCTATATGCAGGCTGTGTGACCCTGGGTAGGTCATTTTACTTCCCAGTGCTCCAGCTGGCTAAGCCTATGCTTTTCAGAGGAACGATGTATGTGCATTGGTAGAAATTCCTCCCCAGAGCTCTTTGCATGGAGGAAATCATGAACCCAAGCCAAAAGAAATGGGGTGAGGGGGAAGGACAGGGAGGGAAAGAATAATACTAGTGCCCATCTCATCAGCAGCAGAAGGACTTTTGTGGAAATCCTGGAAGATGATTCACTTTGTCAAATGTCAAGTAGTAGGTTAATGTCAGTTGCTACTACCAGAAGGAAATGCCTAATCATCATGGAAGTGCCTCATCCGTATGAGAAGAGAGGGGAGGTAAGGCTTAAAGGACCCTCTTGGTCCTGCTATTGCTACTCCCTGGGGGACTTTGGGCAATCCTTCACTCTCCCTCTTTAGTCTTCAGTTTTCTCACCTGTGACTAGACAGATGGATAGAAGAAGAAACAATAGATTTGGAGTCAGAGCTATGTGACCCTGAACCACTCAGGACTCCAGTTTCCTCATCAGTGAAATGTGAGGATTGAACTAGATGCCACAGGAGGTCCCTCCCGCCTCAAAATCCATGCTCTTGTACCTAAATTCTCTCCAAAGTCTCTTCCTTTCTGCGTTCCTGAAGGCAGAGAACACAGTTGAAAGGGGCTGGTTTGGGAGTCAGAGGACCTGGGGGCAACCCCAGCCTCTACATGTAGGAGGTTGGACCTCGATGGTTCTCCTATCCCTCATTTGGAAATGGAGGGGACTGGACTGGTTGACCTTTAACCTTCCTTCTAGCTCTAAAGCAACACTTGTTTTAATGCTGGAAAGGCTGGAGTGTATAGGATGTCAAGATAAAAGGAACCTTAGTCCAACTCCTCTCTCATTTTAAAAATGAAGGAAACTGACTTGTGGAAAGCTTAGATGCCTGGCCAAGCTCATTCAGGTAGGAAGTAGAATATCTGGGATTTGAACCCACATCCACTGATTCCCAATCCATAGCCCTTTGCTCTGTTTCACATCATGAGTACAAGGTTCCTGCTTCTCCTAGAATCATCTGTTTCTTGTATAGGGTAAGGTCTGTGTGTGTCCCATTAATTAATCAATAAGCATTTATTAATTGTCTATTATGTGTGCATGAGGTGATAGACATACAAAGACAAACATGAAATAGGCCCTGCCCTCAAGGAGCTTCCATTCCACCAAGGTAGATACCTAGATAGTTATATACAAAACAGACACAAAAGAGATAGAAGGTAATTTAATGAGGAAATGGGGGGATCAAGAAAGAGTTCATGTAGAAGGTGGGGCTTGAGCTGAGTGTTGAAGCAGCTAGGGATTCCAAGAGGTAGAGGTAAGGAGGGAATGCATTCCAGACATGGGAATCTGCCAGGGCAAAGTTCTGGTGATGGGAGATGGAGTGTCACATATGAGGAATAGGAAAAAGTGCTCAAAGTTCATCTAATTCATTCTCTACAACTAGACCTAAATTATCTCAAACAGGTCAGTGGTTTATTGTGTGTGTGTATGTGTGTGTGTGTGTGTGTTGTGTATGTATACATGTGTAGTGTGTATATGTGTATACATGTGTGGTATGTGCATATGCATGTGTAGTGTGTGTGGTGTGTATGCATATAGTATATATATATGTATAGTATGTGTGAATATTTTGTATATGTGGTATGTGCATATGTATGTGTAGTATGTGGTATGTATGTGTGTAGTATGTATATGTGTAGTATATGTGGATATTTTGTATATGTGTGTGTGTGTGTGTGTGATTTCCATCAGCAGAGGGAGCTTCCTGGTAAGGAATTGCTGTCTACCTCTTACCAGGGCAGATCGATAACTTATCTAAAAGTCTTAGAGAGTATCCTCAGACACTAAGAGTCTGTGATTCACCCAAGGTCTCACAGTTAGCATAATCAAAAGCAGGACTTGAATCTGACTCATCCTAATTCTGAGACTGGCTGTCTAGGCATTATGTCCTTCCTGCCTTTCCTGCCTCTCCTGCCTGCAATATTTCAAAATATATCCAAAGATCTCACTCTGCCAACTGACCCATGCCCTCAGGGGGCATCTGACTATCTTTCTGTCTGGGAAATTATCTATTTTCTAAACTACATCTCTCTGGCAACATTTTAAGTTTTCTTCTTCACGCTTAGTTATCAGCAAAGTTAGAAAATGGTTAGCCTTCCTCAGGTATTGTGTTTGAAGTTGTTCCCGAGGCTTTCCCTTTTCTAGATTTAATAATGAACCTTTCCTTTGAAATAAAGCCTGTCCCTGAGGTTACTTGGGTGAAACAATAGCCCTGCTGTTTCTATGACTGCCTGCCACTGAATGAGAAGACATCTTGGAGAGAGGCTGGCTCGAGTTGGGAATTAGGCAGGACTCAAATGCCCTTCTTCCCTGGACAAATCATTATGCATTCATGAACTGTGACTATAATGCACACAAGACAACAGCGTGCTAATCAATTGTGCCATGCTGTGTGGAACCAGCCTGTGCAGACCCCAGGAAGATAATTTCAGGTACTCTACTCATGGCCCAGGAAGAATTCCAGGAGGTACAGAGATCTGTCACCTGCTATTAATCTGACATGCAGTAAAGGACACAAAAGGGCCACTCTGGATCCCATCTCTCCTTGACTCCTGCAGAGATCATGGCTATCTGCCCTTAAGCAGCATTTTCATAAGTCACTTTCCCAATGAGCAGTCAACAATATTGCTAGTTTTCAGATGAGAAACAAGTGTATGAAAAAGGCTAGATGTGTTTACTGAGAAATAGGAGTTTTGTTAAGTTTTCAAGTAAATAAATTAAGAAAAGAATTCTTATTTAGCCTCATCTATGTCCTTCGGTAAAATCAGAGAATCTCAATTAGAGAAGACCTTAGAAGTCATAGAATCGTAGATTTGTGGCTGGAAGGAAATTTGGACGTCAATGCTAACCCTTATTTTAAAGATGAGGAAACTGAAGCCTGGAGAAGGAAATGACACGACCAGGGTTACACAGGAGTAAGTGACAGAGCTGAGTTTGACTCCTCTGACCCAAGTCCAATGCTGTTCCCACTTGCTGCCTTCAGTGCCCTACCAACTGCTCAATACCATCCCTTCCAGTCATTTACCCCCTGATTATTCTGCTAGATGAGTACACAGCCTCCTGGGGCATGCAGTCTCTGTGGGTGTTATCAGTATTATGTGTAGACTCTTGTGTCTGATGGTCTCAAGTGGCTTCATGGTGCTTTGCTGATTCAATGGCCACTGTCAGGTACATCTCTATTTGGAATGCAGTTACGGAGTTTCTCTTTGCTTCTCCCTTCAGCGAAAGATGTCAGCTGAGATACTACCTCCAATCCATAACAGTAACAGAGTGAGCTCTGCCATGTCCCTTTCAGCTTAAAGCCCCAAAGCTTCCTGTTATGGTTCTTTTAGAAAAGTAGATCCCTCACACACCCTGTCATCAGACTGGGGAGGGGGGCATATTAGCTGCTCTTTGCTCTTCATAAGAAGGATCTGTCTATTCTCAGGGCCTTGGCTCTAGTAGGCAATTCTTCCTCCAAAAAAAAGAGATAATAACCCAAGGAGCCAATTGTTTTGGAATACCACACAGACCCAGATAACAAGTTTCCATAGGCTTAACTTTTTTTAACCCTCCACTTCATGCTCACCAAGGACAAGTTCTCTGCCAGAAGCTTCATTCGAACTTTGGGTTAGAGATCTCTTGTACCCTCTTGTACAATTTCCTCATGGGGATATTGTGCCCCAACATACATGTTGCGGGTCTCTGCCAAAGAAAACCCACAGAAAAAAATGTGGGTTTCACCCATGGTATTTTTTTTAAGAATTCCACAATGTTTTGGGTCCATAATAAAAATTAATCAGAGCAAGAACAAAAGTTGAGCCCAGAAAGCTGGGTCATTGTTTTCTCCCTATCTAGTCACATACTTGCCTTTAATATGTGTATTTATAACATCCTATAAATAGACGATGCAATTGAAGCCCAAAGAAGGAAATTGAATACCCCCAGGTCAACCAAATAGTAAGAGTCGGAACCAGCACGGGGATCCAAGTCTTACAAGTGCAGATGGAATGCTCTTTCTGTTACACTACACTTGCCTCTGTATTTGCCATGATCTCAGAGAGGTCAAAGGGCACCTGAGTTCTGGTATAGCTTGCATCATCTGTTTGGAAATGAAGGGAAAGAAGAAGGAAACAAATACTTATATATATCACCTAGTATGTGTCAGGCATCATGCTAAGTTCTTCTTACAAATATTATCTCATCTGCTCCTCACGACAACCCTACCAGATAGATGCTGTTATGATCCCCAGTTTACAGGTAAGGAAACTGAGGTAGACAGAGGCTAAGTGATTCACCTGGGACCATACAACTAGTAAGTGTCTGAGGCTGGATTTTGACTCAGCTCTTTGTGACTCCAGGCCCAGCACTTTATCTACAGCTCCACCTAGCTGCTTCAATGTTTTGAAAACTGCAAAGGGTTCTTAAAATGTAATGTTTTTATGGCATGACTACTTATGTACCACTAGGATAACAACTTCTCGAAGGTAGGAAATGTTTCATATTTGTCTTTATATCCCCAACACCTAGCAGAGGGCTTGACACATAGTAGGTGCTTAATAAATTCTGGTGGAGTAAATGAGGATCACTATTGTCCATGGACAACTTGGTAATTGGGGCTAGAAGGATAGCTGCTAGAAGTTGAATGAACAGTTCTGTGGCTTAGTAAGAGATTGTTTTAAATGCCTCATTTTCTCACATGCCTAGCAATGAGCACTCATTTGTAATAAGAGATCAGTGGATTGCTAAGATTCCTTTCAGCCCTAAATATACAAAGCAATTTATTTCTCCAATAGAAATGACTTACTAAGGAGATCTTCCAAATGACAGGGGATTCAGGGACAGATTATTTTCCCATTTATATACACATGCCTCTCTCAGAGAGTCAAACAAGAAGCAAAGGTAGAAGAACAGAAAGGAAGATGTTGGCTTAGAACAAGGAAAGCCTTTCTAACAGAGCATAGTGGTCTATTCTAGAAAGTACCATCCGTATTCTCCATGGGGCCCAGTGGTATGTTGCTACACACTTTGCCTCAAGAGGCCTTCCAGGCAATAATAGAAAACTACATGTTGGACATATTGCAGAAGGGATGTTTGGGGAGGTGTAGATTGAACAAGATGGCTGGTCAGGTCTATTCTATTTTGGAGGTGTGGTGGAAAGGGCACTTGGTTTACAGTCAGAAGATTAATGGTTCAATTCCCAGCTATGTTGTGATTACATTAATATTAGATTTAGAGATAGAGGAAGCCTTAGCTATCTCATAGTCAAATCCCTTCATTTATAGATGAGCAAACTGAAGCAATAAGTAATTAGGTGAGTTTCCTCAAATCACATATTTCTTACCTATATAACCTTGGGCAAGTCACAATCTTGCTCACACTTAGTTTCCTCACCTCAAAAATGAGGGAGTTGCATTGAATGGTTTCTGAGCTCCCTTCTGTGATTTTCATGACTTTGGCTTGAAATCATAAGATTCTCCCAGCTTGTTGATCCTCTTAACTCCTCGACTTCCTCAGTAGCAGTTTGCTCACCGTGGAGAATCAAGAGCCCAAGAGCCCTGCTCTCCTGATTGGTGAGATCACCATTTTGGACTTGCTTCACTCTTGGCTCAGCTCACTCTCCCATCTGCTTTGTCTCCTCACCCACAGCCTTACTTCCAGTAAGTGCCACTTTGGACCACTTTCGACTAGCTCCCCATTATGTGATATCTTTTCCATTAGACTATCAACTTGCAGAGGGTAGAGATTATCTTTAAATTTGTATCCCTAGCACTTATCCCACTGTCTGGCAAATAGTAATCACTTAATAAATACTCTATCTATCTATCTATCTATCTATCTATCTATCTATCTATCTCTCTCTCTCCTATCATTTAGCTAGCTAAATAGCTATCATCTATCTAACATACCTATCATTTATCCATCTATCATATCTATCACATCTATTTATCAACTATCATCTATTATCTATTTATCCAACATCTGTCTATGTCTCTATCTATATCTATTATTCCTCAGTCTGTGCTAATTCCAATTACTCCATCATACTTGAGTTGATTCCAGATATCTGTAAATCCAAACCAATGAAAGAGGTACAATACCTAAAATCTTGAGATATTTGACCCTTGGCATCACTGGGTGTCAGGGTTGAGTGGGATCTCAGAGGACAGTTAGTCTAATACATAGTTGAGAAAGAATCCCTTCCATAATATACCAGATCATGTACATGATCAATGCAGCTTTTGCTAAGATTTCCATTGAAGGAGAAATTCTCGGTCAACCGAGGAAGCCTCTTTTACTTGTGGACAGCTCTCATCGTTAGGACCTTTCTCCTAATACCAAACCCTCCAGATCTATCCCCTGGGGTCTCTGGAAATAGGTCTAATAACTTTTCCCAGATGATATCTTGTCTGTCTCACAGCCACACATGTAGACAGCCAATAAAAGCTGTGACCTGGGAAAAATGCAAAGCTTTCCACTGTTTAACCTCAAAGATGCTGGAGGAAAGAATTCCCTTAGATGGCAGGCAGGGCTGTCGAAGAGACAATGTTTCACAAGCTTATTTCCGAAATCTTCAGCTCCTTCTCACCCTCAGACTTCACTGAGAGTAGGCAGATAATTGCTCCTTCCCCTTGAGGTGTTCAGGAATACATTTGGCCTTTCTAATGGCGTGGTTGTTTCCAGCAGAACGAGTAGGTAGGGCTTGAATAATTCAAGCCAAGTGACAGCAGGTGAGAAGCTCTCTGCAAAATGGCCTTTGGAACCAGGTGTAACCAACTTGGTGTCCTGGCTCCATTATTTGGGATAACTGACCATAGCGGGAAGGACATGGGGTGCACACGCTATTTTGACTTTCAGACATGATACAACCTGGGGCAGTTTCAAATCATCTCCCAAAAATGGCTTAGACATTCCAATTATATTCTACTGACAAGCTGTGTGACCTTGGGCCAGTCTGTTTACTTTGGTGAGCGTCAGGCTCTTCATGTTTAAAATGCAAAGGGTTGGACCACAACATTTCCAGTCTCTCTTGCAGCTCAAGGAGTCGGTGAGATCTGGGATCTTCCAGATTTATGAAGACTTCCCAGGTTAGTGTTCTACTCATAGGCAGAATAAGTGGCCACCTCTGGCTCACTGGACAATGCCCATCTTAGCTCTATTCAAGCTTGGGATCCTTTTGAACAGGTGCAGAACTTTCGGTTCCGGGAGAAGAGAGAAGGCTTATGTTGCAAATATGAGTAGAAGAGTTCATCTTTTATTTAAATTTGTACTGAGTTATAATTCACCTCAGTACAGTAGAAAGAGGGGGCAGTTAGGTGGTACAGTGGATAGAATGCCAGTCCTGAAGTCAGGAAGACTCATGTTCCCGAGTTCAAATCTGATCTCAGACACTTACTACCTGTGTAGTCAAGTCACTAACCTGGTTGCCTCAGTTTCCTCATCTGTAAGATGAGTTGGACAAGGAAATGCAAACCGCTCCAGTATCTCTGCCAAGAAAACCCCAAATGGGGTTACAAAAATTCAGACACTGCTGAAAAATGACTGAACAAAAATACCCCAGTAGAAAGAATGCTGAATGTGGAGTCAATCAACCTGAATTTGAAACCTGCTTCTGCCAATGACTCAATGTGGCATTGGACAATTCATTTCACTTTGCTGGACCTCAGATTCCGTCTTTGTAAAGAGGAGGGAAAATAACTAGGAAGCGTCTAAGGTCATGTGCCAAGATCACGTCCATGATCTGAAATATAGGTTTGTACCAAGATCGTCCTAAGTACTCACGGGGAATGAAGAAGGGACAAGAAAGGGATGAAGGATATGAAAGACAAACTTTTCCAACTTGACAAGGTAGGCCAGGGATCACCCCGTCCACTTTTAAAATGGATGTAGTAGAAAGAGCTGGTCCTGGGAATCAGGACCCTTGGGTTCAAATATTGCCTGTAATGCTTCCTAGCTGTGTGACTTAGGCAAATCCTGAACCCTTCTGAGCCCCATCTCTCTCCTCTATAAAATGAAGAGGCTGGACTCAGTGATCTCTAAGATTCCCTCTAGCCAGGAGCCCTATAACCTAAGCGTTCAAATTTTAGCTCTCACAGTGAGTGGAAAAAGTTGCTTCACTTCTCTGGGCCTCAGTCTCCAGCTCTATAAAATGGGAATAAGCTCACCAACACTGGCTTGAGTGATAGCCAAATGCTTCACAGACCTTAAAGTGACATGAAATCAGACCTTATCATTCCTCTGCTATATACGAGAAACTAGATGGTGAAGGTGAAAGTTTCTGCTCAAGAAATTTTCAGGACTTCCTCTGCCCCGGCAAGAAAATGAAATTTGTCTAAAAGAAAAAAGAAAGGGAAGCTTGACCTCCTCTACCTGGGGGAAGGGCTTCCAACCCTGGGAAGGTCCATTATGAGCCATGCTCAATATGATTGGTCTTGGGGGCTCCATCCCTCCTCCTGAACGGGGCAGCCCAGACAAACACGACTAAAACCTGACTCCCAAAATCAGTCATCTATTTTTAAATTGCACCATAAGCAACACAGGAAACGCCTTATTTTTTTCCAACTCACCAGCAAAATCAGAGTTTTCAATCATCCATCCCTTTCATGGAAGGTGTAGAGCCCAGAACAGATCCTGAAGCAGATGGCCCTTTACATCCGCAAGGCAATTTCCTTTTTTCTTCATTTTATATAAACCTCTTTCTCCTTTTTTTTTCTTAAGGACTTGTAGAATTTAACAGTCAAATCCAACACCTGTGGCTGACACTGGAAACCCACCGCTCACCTCCCCTCCACATTCAGAAGCAATCTGGCTGCCTTTCAGGATATGTATGAAGCTGGCAGAACCCATAAACTCTTCTTTATAAGACCCTGAATAATAATTGCAAGAGATTCAGAGTGTTCTTGCACCTAAAATATTCTTGAATATGAATGAAGATCTTAAAGGATTCTGGGAATATGTGTTGGAAGGTGCCTTAGAAGTCATCTGGTCCAATTCCCCTCTTTTTACAAATGAGGAAACAGAGGCACAGAGAGAAGAGTGATGTGACTTGCCCAAGATCACTCAAGTATTAAGCAGAAATGTAGCACAACTTAATAAGCATTAGGGAAATGGTTATTACATCAGCCAATCAATCAACAAACATTGATTAAGCCCATGAGTGTCAGATGCTGTAGTAAGTGCTAAGGATACCAAAAACAAAAAGCAAAATTCATCCCTGCCCTCAAAGAGCTCCTATTCAAATATGGGAGACTATATAGCAAACCCCTGTGTAGGTCCAAGGTATTTACAGAGTAGAGGAAAGTGATATGTACAAAAAGAAGGGGATCAGGAAAGGCCTCCAGCAGAAGATGGAATGTGAGCTGTCTCCAGAGAAGCCAGGAGGCAGAAGTGAGGAAGGAGAAGGTTCCAGGAAGGGGGGACATGGCCAGAATCTTAGTGTTTGGAGATAGAGAAGAGGCCAGGGTAACTGGAGGGGAAGAAAGAGTAAGACAACCAGAAAGCTAAAGAGCCAGGTGGCAAAGAGCTTTAAATGCCAACTAGAGCATGTGGGCTTTTACTTCCAGAATCAAATATAAAATGCTCTGCTTGGCTATTTTGTTCCAAGTACTAAGTAAGAGGGATAACTAGGTGACACAATGGATAGAGTGCAGGGTCTTCAGTCAGGAAGATTCATCTCCCTGAGTTCAAATCTGACCTCAGACACTTACTAGCTGTGTGACCCTGGACAAGTCACTTATCCCTGTTTGCCTCAGTTTTCTCATCTGTAAAATGAGCTGGAGAAGGAAATGGCAAACCATTCCAGTATCATTGCCAAAAAAAAGAAAAAGAAAAAGAAAAAGAAAAAAGAAACAAACAGAAAAAAAAACCCCACAATGGGATCACATAGTCAGAATTGACTGAACAAAAACAACTATGTTAGGATTTGGGGAAATAAAGAGGTGGGGATGGGGGGGTTTGGGGGGGGTGGAGAATCCCTGTCCTCAGGAAGCTTACATTCTATAGTAACAGGAGGATTTGGAAGCAGATAATTGATTCCAAATTCAGGTTCTTACTAAGTATCTATTCCCTAGGTATCTTTCCTGTGATACAGGTTTGCAACTTTATTCTAATGATTCCTCCCCAGCTGATTAAGAATATAAGCAAAGTTGCATCCCTCCCCAACTAACAAACATTTAAGTGCTTTCTGTGAGTCACTCACTATGCTAAGTTCTGGAAATACAAGGAGCAGAACAAAATTGGTCCACATGGTTCTTTTGGAGGGAAATGAGAGATGTGCATAAACGTGGATAGTCTATTTATAAAATTGATCTGGAGGAACTTCAAGGGGAGGGCACAAGCAACTAGAGGATTCAGGTGGGGAAAGTGGTTTTGGAGCAGAGAGTTGAAAGAAGCCTGGAATGCTAAGAGTTAATGACCAATCAAACAATACATTTATTAACTAACTTTCATTATAAATTAGCATTTATTAGTCTTTGTTGTTCAATCTTGTCCAACTCTTCATGACCCCATTTGGGGTTTTCTTGGCAAAGATACTGGAGGGGTTTGCCATTTCCTTCTCTAGATCATTTTAAACTTGAGGAACTGAGGTAAACAGGGTTAAGTGACTTGCCCAGGATCACACAGCTCGTAAGTGTTTGAGGTCAGATTTGAACTCAGGAAGATAAGTCTTCCTGACTCCAAGTCTGGTGCTCTATGCACTATGGTGCCACCTTGTTGCCCCAATTAATCATCTACTATGTGTCAAGTACTATGCCAAGTATCAAGATATTAAAAAAAAAAAAGTGAGACCGTCCATGCCTTCAAAGAGTTTACAATCTAATGGATTTTATAGGACACCCCTGCAGTCTGATCTGTACTCCCCAGAATCCATCTCTGTGCAGATGGAGGCCAAAGAGGCCACGTTTTAGCTGGTACAGCCTAGAGTTGTGACCAGGAAGCTGGATTTAGAGCCAGGGAAAGTTGGGTTCAAATCTCACCTCAGACATTTGCTAGCCGTGTGACCCTGACTAAATCATTTAGCCTCTTTGTGACTCATTTTCCTCCTCTGAAAAATGACAAGGTTGGGCCAGACGGCCTCTCAAGGCCCTTCCAGCTCTAAATGTCTGCTCCTGTGACCTATCTACTAAGCAGACCCATTTACAATATGCCAACAGCACGATCAATCGCACCACAGATTAGAACAGGAAAGAAAGACAGAAGACTCAATGTGGAGGGAGGGAACTCATGGCACTTAGGATATTTCAGGAATCGAAGCTGTAATAAATCACAAGTTGTATGGCACCAGCATGGCTGCAGACTGCTCTGGGGACTGATCCCAACCCAGAGGCCATTCTGTGAAGCGCACGCTACAGGCGCCATTGTCAGCATCTGATGGCTGAGGTTCTGAGACATCCAATCACTTGGTCTTGGTTACACAACTTGGCAGCTGTGGTCAGCAACAGCCAAATCTGAAGCCAGGACAGACTGACTCCAAGACCAGACTCCGGCAGTCTATTGTGCCCCACTGCTTTTCATAGTAACCATAGGATCCCAACTCAAAGGATCTTAGAGGCAGGGTCAATCCAGTGGAAAGAACCCTGACTTTGGAGCTAGAAGTTCTAGGTGCAAATCTGGAGCATATCACACTACCCCCCAACATGTATGTGCATGTATACATGTGTACATAATCATGTGTACACACACATGCATGCATATATATGCATCATACACACAATCAATTCTTGCAGCCAGCTATAGCACACCACAGTTGACATATGTGTGCACACATCATCATTCACATATGTAAGTATATACACACATATGTCAACTATGGTGTGCTATAGCTGATCATAAGGGCCGCTTGCTACATTTTCCATATGAGCGTTACCTCTCAGGAATTGGCAAACGCTACAAATCGGGGCTTGATTTCTTTATTGACTGTTTGAACTTAAGTGATGGAGAAAATGTTAATAATACAAATTAAACTTTAAAGTGCATCAAACATACCTTTTTTTTTTTTTTTGGCCAGGGGTTACACTTTTACCAGCATGGGACCATTTATCTATAGAAAAGCCAACTAGACTATCCCTGCCTGGGGGTGGGGGTAGGAGTTAATCTTGGGGGGACAGGGCAGAGAGACTAAGGAAACAGGGTTTTGCTAAAGCAAAAGGTTCACTTATGGGTGTATGGGGATGGGGGAGGAGAGAGCCAGAGTGAAGTCCTAATTTCCTGTGGGTTAGAAATAGACACGGTGGGGGGGGGGCTGTTGTAAGGAGATTTCAGAAATTGGCAGATATGCTATGGTGGATTTAAAGCATTTTTGATGGCTAGGTCAGTTACAGCCTCAGGGTCCAGAGGATCTAGGAAGAAACTAACTGGTCATAAATCACTAAAAAGAATGGCAGGAATACAAGGATTGGTGGTTGGGGGGTAGAGGGGGCATTCAGACAAAATAAAACTCAAGCTGTTATGATCACAGGCCATGAGGCACTTCCTTGATGGTCCGGAACAATGAACAAGAATCCTTTGACTCTCATTGGGAGCTTCCCAAATTGGGGTCCACTTGCTAAGAAGCCCCTAACCCAAACCCCTCCGGATGCAAGACTACAAATTTTAAGGCCACAGATCATTCCTAACATCCAGGCAGACAAAGCATCATCCATATTTATGAGGCTCAGAGACTAAATTTGCATTCCCAGTTTAGTTTCCCTGATGCTCAGCTAGTCATATTTTATTTTCCTGCGGATCTATATGCAGGGTTGATTTACGAGTACATGTTGTGCATTTAAAAAAAAAATGTCTGCTTTGGAGGCTGAGGGAAAAATCTCAAGAAGGAAACAAAGGCCTGGAAACACTTGTGCCCAGACTCAGAGCCACTGATCTGGCCTAGCTAGCTTTCTTAATTCAATTCAGTCCAATCAACATTCATTAGCTCCTACTGTGTGCAGAACCCAGGGCTAGGCCTCAGGGGAACCACCTACAAGACTCCAGGCTCAGAGAACTACAGCCACACACTGGTACAGAACAGAAAAAAAATATATCCCAGAGAGAGACTCAGGCACTCAGCCTCTGAAAGGGCCCAGGAAAGAAAAAAACAAATCCTTGGGAGGGAAACCGAGAAATGGGGACCTAGGTGATTTGGAAGCTACCTTATAACTAAGACTTAGGCAATTATAAAAATACAATTGACCAGAGTAGCATTTTTTGCTTACTTTTTTGTTTTCCTTTTCTCTTCTTCTTCAATTAACAAGTATTTTTCTCTTCAACCTCTCTTAAATTTGAAGGGAAAAAAATCCCCAACCCACATGTTCATAGCCAAGCAAAACAAATTTCACATTGTCCACGTCCAAAGGTTTGTTCTGCATCTGAAGTCTATCACTTCTCTTTCAGGAAGGACCAGAACACACATTTATTAAGAACCTACTGTGTGCCAAGAATTAGGCTAAGCAATTTACAGATATTATCTCATTAGATTTTCACAACAAACCTGAGAGGGAGGTGGTATTATGATCCTCATTTTATAGTTGAGGAAACTGAGGCAGGGGCTAATTGATTTGCCCGGGATCACATGAATAGTAAATATTTGAGGCTGAAAATGACCTCTTATCAGGTGGGTAGCACTGTCAGTCCTCTGGAATCATGGTTGATTATTGCATTGATCATGGTTCTTGAGTCTTTCAAAGTTGTTTGTTTTTTAATGTTCTCCAGGATCTGCTTGGTTCTCCCATTCCACTGACCCCAACCATTCAGTTATTTCTTTCCACATAGTAGTATGGGATCAGTCAATCAATTCCACTACCATTCGTTAAGCACCCACTATGTGCTAGGCACTGTGTAAGCACTGGGAAAGCAAAGAATGGCAAAAACAAACCAAAAAACTTCTCTCAAGGAGCTCACAGTTTAATGGAATGGCATTTACTAAGCACTTACTATGTGCCAAGCACTGTGCTAAGTCTTGAGTATATAAAAACAAATGTGAAGGCAGTCTCTGCCTTTAAAGAGCCTACATTCTTTTTTTTTTTGCAAGGAAATTGGGGTTAAGTGACTTGCCCAGAGTCACACAGCTAGTAAGTGTTTTGTGTCTGAGGCCAGATTTGAATTCAGGTCCTCCTGACTTCAGGGCCGGTATTCTATCCACTGTGCCACCTAGCTGCCCCAAGAGCCTACATTCTATAACAGGGGAAGACCACACATAGTAGCCAGAAGAGTTTTCAGTGGTGTTGATTTGATAACCCAAATCAGAGGCTTTCCTCTGCAGTCCAAGCAGCCAAACCGAAGTTATGAAGGAAAGGAGAAAGGAATAAGTATTTATGAAGTGCCTACTATGTGCTAGGCACTTAGAAGCATTCTCTCTTTTGATCTCATTTTACACATTGACAGCGGATTGTGATAAAAAAAGCATGAGATATGGAATTAGAAATGGCTTCAAAATTCAGCTCTGCCACGTACAATTTGTGTGAACCAGGGGAAGTCACTTCCCCTCTCTGGGTCTCAGTTTCCTTCTTTGAAAAATAAGGGGGTTGGGCTAGATGATCTCTAAGAACCTTTCTAGCTGCGATCCCCCGAGTTAAATCTGACAAGCATTTATTCATATTCGACTCTGTTAGATACTGAAGTTACAAAAATAATAACAGTTCAGTCCTTGCCTTCACTGGGGCTTACATGCTACTGAAGAGAAGCACATGAACTCAGATAAATCAACCCACAACTAGTCCAATTCTTCACCAGGTCCTCCCCACCTCCCCTCCCTCCCCCCTAACTCCCCCTTCCACACACCCCCATACAAATGAAATCATACGTCTAATAAAAGGGACCTAAAAAGTGGACAAAGCAATTTGGTTGTGTGGTAGAGTACTACTAACAACTGAGGGGATGCTGATATACCTTCCTCCAAGAGGTGGTGCTTGAGCTGAACCTTGACTCAAGATAGATATTCTGAGAGATGAAGAGGAAAAAGGGAGAGTATTCTAGTCATAGGGAAACTACCTGGGCAAACACCAGCAGGCAGGAAATGAAATGTCCTAGAAAGGAAAAATAACAAGTAGGTCAGTAGCTTCAGATCCCTATATGAGCTCTCTGAAGGCAGAGATGGTGATTGCCTTTTTCTTCCTTGAATATGGCAACTGCTTCGAGATAAATGCTTGTTGATTTGACTTGACTTAATGACTATCTACTACACGTGAGTGACTTTGCCAAATGCTGTGAGGAATACAAAGAGCCATGTAGCTCATGGTTACTTAGACAAGGAAATAATCCATGCATATGAGTGGCACAGTGGATCAAGAGCTGAACCTGGGGTCAGGAAGACCTGATTTCCAATGCTCCAGTAGACATGAGCTGTATGACCCTGGGCAAGTCATTTAACCTCTCTCTCTGCCTCAGTTTCCTCAACTTTAAAATGGGAATTATAGTATCTATCTCCTCCCAGGGCTGTTATGAAGATCAAATGAAATTGTAAATTTCATTGAAAATTTGTAAAGTGCTTAGTACAGTGCCTATCACATAGTAGGTGCTATATAAATGCCATCTGTTATTATTGTCACTATTACTGTGATGATGATGATGATGATGATGCACAAAAGGAGAAACATCACAATAATTAAAAGTCCCAAGTGAGTGAGACCAAAATAAGTTCAGAGGATGATAAAAGCAGCTAGATGGTATATTAGATAGAACTCCCAGCCTGGAGTCGAGAATACCTGAGTTTGAATCCTGCCTCAGAAATTTGCTAGCTGTGCAATCCTAGGCAAGTCACTTACCCTCAGTTTGCCTCATCAGTAAAATGGGAATGATAATACAGCACCTACCTCAAAGGGTTGTTGTGATGATCAAATAAGATACAAACTATAAAGTGCTTCGCACCAGGCCTGGCACATAGTGAGCTCGGTATAAATGTTAGCTGTTACGATGATGAGCACGAGTTGTATTACTCCGAGACTAAGTGGAGGAAACAGGGCTTGAAGGATGGTATGAAATGGCAGGACTGAGAGAATTCAAATATGTTGAAATTTAAATGCATTTCCACTGACTAGTCATCACCAATGGAGCCTCTATCTTCAATGGAGCCTCCATCAATTCATGGAGAATTGGACACACCTGAAATGATACAACAGCAGCAGCTCTAACTTAGTAGATCAGGCTTAGACATTTGCCTAAAACTCAGAGAGGTTAAATTTCTTGCCCAAGGATCATTTAACTAGTAAGTTGTTCAGTCATTTCAGTTGTGTCCAGCTCTTCATGACCCCATTGGGGTTTTCTTGGCAAAGACATTGGAGTGATTTACCATTTTCTTCTCCAGGTCATTTTTACAGATAAGGAAACTGAGGCAAACTAGGTGAAGTGACTTGCCCAGGGTCACACAGCTAGGAAGTATCTGAGGCTGGATTTGAACTTGGGTCTTCCTGACTCCAGGTCTGGCACTCTATGCACTGTGCCACTTTGCCACCCTGGTAGGTGCCAGGGGCAAAATCTAAACTCTTGTCTCGCTGACTCCAAGTTCAGTGCCACATCCACTGCATTGGGTCTTGCTAGTAGTAGGTACTTAAGAAATATTTATTGAAATGAAGCGTATCTAGGGAAAAGGGAGCCAGCTTGAGTCAAACCCTAAATACAAATGTTTCTTTCTGAAGGAGCCCTATTTATGGAGAAAGACTGCACCCTCCTCCCCACTCACCACCACCCCCAGTAGATGAGCCAGTCAAAGATTTTGCAGCCCAAGAAACTAACTCTAGGCTCATTTTCTGCTGGATTGGCTTTTCAAATTGCATTTTCCATCTCTCTTCTAGAGCAGCAGGAAGTGTGTGTGGTGGGAGCACAGGGAGAAGAAAGGAGGAGGAAGGAGGGAGAAGCAAAGACACCAGAAATATCAGCAGGTTAATTTCTACCTTTCAGGAAAATTCCACTGTTTATAATTTAAAACAAAACCACCGAGGCATGGAACAGAATTGCAGAAGTGAGAACATTTTAAGAAGGGAATTTTAATAACAAAAAAAATACTGCAATGTGTAATTTCTATTTAAAAATGGCTTATTGTCAAACAGCAGCATTTGAGGTTTGCTGACACCGCTCTGGTGTTGGTAGCAGAGGGAAGGCTTCATTGGATGGGAATTAACCCCTCATAGATAGGACTTCCTTCATTTGGTTCAGTTCAATCCACCCACATTCACAAACCACCAAGTATCTGCCTGACACTGCCCTAGATGCTGGGAGTGTATTAGCCCATAGCGATAGCATAGCACAGCATTCACCCAGTCAATGTTCACAGTCACTGGGCCACTCTGTCACCATCTTGCAATTCTGGCTGGCAGCTGAGACAATCAGGAGTAGCTGTCATGTCATCTTCTTAGCTAATTGACCTCTGAATAATTCTTAGGTACCTTGGATAATATGATACATGCAGTGGACATTTCAAAAGTTTTTACTTAGGAGGATCCATAGTGTGGGGAGGGGGAGAGGATGGAGGGAGGTTCTAAAAGTGAATCAAATTAGGGGAAAATATATTTGAATATCATTGGGGTTATATTAGTATTGCAGTTGAGGCAGTCTTTTGTAATGTAGAGCACACAGGCTTGGAGGCAATTGGGCGTGGTTTAAATCTCACCTCACACACTAAATATACGATCATGGGCAAGTCAATGAATCAACAAGCATTTATTAAGTGTTTACTATGTGTGAGGCACTGTCCTAAGTGCTAGGGATGCAAAGAAAAGGGGGAAAAAAAACAGTTCCTGCCCTCAAGGAACTTGCATTCTAAAGGGGGAGACACCATGTAAACAAATGCATATATATTTTGTTGCTGTTGTTCAGTTGTGTTGGACATTCCATGACCCCATTTTGGGGTTTTCTTGGCAAAGATACTAGAGTACTTTGCCATTTCCTTCTCCAGCTCATTTTACAGGTGAGGAACTGAGGTAAACAGGGTGAAGTGACTTGCCCAGGGTCACACAACTAATAAGTGTCTGAGGTCAGATTTGAACTCAGGAAGATGATTCTTCCTGATTCCAAGCCCAGTGCTTTATCTGCTGAGCCATCTAGCTGTAAATTGGAGGTAATCTCAAAAGGAAGGCACTAGGAAGGGAGGAAGAGATGGAAGGGAAAGATGAGGAAAGGATTCTTAACAGAAAGGGAGATATAAACTGTGTTGTGAAGGAAGTCAGAAAAGCCAGGAGGCAGAGATTTAAAGGCAGAATATTCTAGGAATGGGGAGAGCCAATTAAAAGGCATAGAGTTGGGAGACAGAGTCACATGATTTCTTAGATCCTTAGTTCCCTCATCTGTAAAATAAGAATAATTATCCTGGAACAACATTTTCCACAGGATTGTTATGAGGTTCAAATTAGATAGCATGCATGAAGCACATAGAAAACCTTAAAGAGAAAGGATCAATATTAGCAACCACCAGTATACTTCATGAAATATGAGCCTGGGATGAAATGTACCCTCAAAAGGAAAGACTGCAAAGCAGCTAATTTTCACAGGAAGGAAGAATAATTTTTAAAATCTGTGAACTCCGAGTGCTTTTCCATAGCAAAATAATACCATCACATCTCTGTTTCCTGTCCACCATTCCCCCATATATGTTGGCTTCCTCTATTAAAACACAAGCTCCTTCGAAAGCCTAGGTAGCATCTTTCCTTTTATGTTTAATATGCCCTGAACTTAGCATAGTAGCCAAAAACAGAGAAAGTACTTAATAAATGCCATTCTATTCCATTTTTATAATTGTAGTGTCAAGGATAATTATTCATTTCTCTTAACTGAGAGCATGGGTTCCATTGATGGCCATTAGTGAATGGAAATGCTTTTGAAATTTAATATGTATGAATTTGTAAATCCTGTATTTTGTACCAGGGACTTTGACTCAGTCAGACTCTTGTGCTATTGACATCTACAAGTCAGACTTAATGACACTAACTGAACTAACAAATTAGCCTGCATAAAAAAAGAACAAACTTAATAGGAAATCAAGTGTGTTCGTTTCTGGTCTGACCAAACGCAGTTTGTCTGTTCCTCGTTTGATCCTCACAACAACCCTGGGAGATAGATGCTATTATCAGCCCCAATTAACAGGTGAGGAAACTGAGACTGACAGAGGTTAAGTGACTTGCTTGGAATCACACATCTAGTAAGTGTCTGATGGATCACTCCTGATTCCAAGTTCAGTGGTCTAGCATTATACCACCTAAGTGTTCCATCACCATTTTTATACTTGAGGAAACTGAGGTTCATAAGATTCAAGTGATCCCTGAAATCTTTCCCCTATAGCACAATGTCTTAATATTGGGAACTCAAAGCCATAGAAGACTACTGTGTTGTTAAGTTTTTCAGTTAGGTCTGACTCTTCATGACCCCATTTAGAATTTTCTTGGCAAAGATATTAGAGTGGTTTGCCATTTCCTTCTCCGGCTCATTTTACAGATGAAGAAACTGAGGTAAACAGTGTTAAGTGACTTGTCCAAGGTCACACAGTGGTAAATGTCTGAGGCTAGATTTGAACTCAGGGAGATGAGTCTTCCTGATTCCAAGCCCAGCACTCTATCCATTGTGCCACTTACTGTAAGAGGGAAAAAATCTAGAAGGCCCTTTGTTGAATGAGACCATGGATGCGATGTTACAAATTGGCCCTGTTTTGATATTGAGGAGTGGAAACTCTTCATACCTAGCTGTTCTCTTTTTCAATTCACCCAACAATTGTGAGCCAGAAGTTTCAGAAAACCTGTTAAGCTAGTAATATGCAAAACAGAAAAACACAATATTCAAAGTTGCCCTCATTCCAAAAGCCAATGCATTAAAAGGCAGACAGCTACTAGGATTAATGGTAGGGACATCTAGACAGGAGGAGCAGGGACTTTTCCTTCATGGTGGGGGTATCCATATGCTATGAGGAGCAGTGCAAGCTGATCAGCCTGGATGGGCAGAAAATGGAGCCAACTGTTATTCTAAGGAATCATAATGACAGCAGCAAGCCTGGGAGGTAGACTTGGTTGGTGGCAGTTGGGGAGGGAAAGGCAGAAAGGAGGTACTTGGTCATGCCAGCTGGTGTATCAGAAGGTCTTAACAGAAGTCCAAAGTACTTTGCCAGATGAAATAGCCAACTCAGCATGGGACTCTTGCTGTATACTCCTCTTTAATTGGACATCCCCGTTACCAGTGCTGAGCATAGCCCTTTGCACATAGTATGTGCTTGATAATGCTTTTCATTCATTCGTTCACTCATTTACTTCATCACATATGCAAGAGGGTTCTAAGAGTCACTCAGGCAAGCATTTATTAAGCAACTGCTATGTGCCAGGTGCTGCCCTAAATACTTGGGACACCAAAAAAAGCCAAAGACAGTCCCTGATCTCAAGGAACTCACAACCAGTATATCTGCTCACAGTGCCAACAAGTTCAGATAACATTTTTCTGATAGAACTGGCAAATTTCTTCCTTGGGATCCATCAGGAGGAGGGCTAAAAATCTCCTTTATATCATTATAATGGGGCCCTTTGTAAAAGTCACCCTGCCCACCATACAGAGCCAAGTTAGATTTTACGCACTGATTACCAACTGCAACCTCTTCAGCATCACCGTGGAAAGAAAGGGATTTGGAAGTCCAACGTCAAGATTAGTGGGGCCCTTGGGTCCTGATCTCCATTTGGGCGCCATCACTCTACTTGGCAGCTGGACGGATTTCGTTAGCCTGGAGCCATACAAAGAGATTTTACATGTAAATGAACACAGCTTGGGGGAAACTTCCCTTGTCTCCTGAAGACAAGAACATTGTTTCCCTTCAGTGTGATAATAATGAAGTGCAGAGTATCACAGGACGAACAAGAGTAGAGAGGACATCATTAGGCATAGAGCTTGGCAGGGTAAGTCGTGCTCTTGGAGATCATAAGTGGCTGAGGACCAAAGAAGAACAGGAGAGTGTGGGAAATGCAGGCATGACCAGAGGCAGTGGACAAAGGTGAAAATCGTTGGACGGAAACATTCCAGTTGAAAGAATAGTTTCTGTTGTCATCGGTTGTTGGTTTGTTTTAATGTTCTTTTGGATCTGAGGATTTTTTATGAGACCGCAACATGGATAGTTAAGATTATAATCCAAGAAACATTTCCCTGTTGGAAGGGTCCTCAATAATATTCTATTCCAACCCGTACCTGAACAAGAATCTTATTCTCACTTTAACAGGCCAAGTAATCACCCATCCTCTGCCCCCTTCAGCGAGGGGGAGCTTACTAGTTCTCAAGGCAGCCCACACCATTTATTGCTATTTCTCATTGTTAGGAAGTGCTTTTTACATGAGGCATAAAGTTGCCCCTCTGAAGCTTCCACCTACAGAAAATTTGTTTAGGGCGTGCAGAACATAAATAACCGAGTGAAATCTTGATGAAAATACCCTGAGGAAAAAGGAGTTGGTGTTAGTCTTTGAAGATTCTCTGTCTCTTACTTTTAATTTTCTCTCTTTCTTTTTAAATCTTTTTTATTGGCATCTTCCTCCCTTCCTCCCTTCCAACAAAAAGTCAGATGTTCAGTTCAGATCTAGAGGCCTAAATGTCAAGCAAATGTGATGAGAAGCTATCTTAGGGAGATGCATTCAAATAGACAATATTCTACCTACAGTCTCTGTATCTCTGCACAGAGTCTGCAATGGACTCTCTCCTCAAATCAATGGCTTCCTTCATTACTTAGGTTATGTCTCCTACCAATCAATTCACTTCATAAGTGAATTGCGGCTGTGGGCCAGGCACATTGAGAATAGCAATACAAAGAATGCAATTCCTTCTTACAACGAACTTACATTCTAATGTAATCTTCCTACAGGAAGCCTATATTGATCCTTCCAGTTGCTAACGCCCTCCTCTAGGTAATTATTTTTTGTTTACTTTGTGTATATTTTCGGCTTTAACGATCTGTGTACACATTGTTTTTCCCCAATAGAATGTAAGGTCCTTGAGGGCAGCATCTTATTTTTGTTTTTGTCTTTTTATCCTCAGTGCCTAGCACCATGCCACACTTATTATAAACACTAGATGAATACTTATTAAGATGATAAACAAACCTACAGTATTACAGTATATATGTTAGGATACGGGGCTTATGCTCTCAATTCTATCCTAGGGTAAATCATAGATGTCAGAAACTGACAAGAAAAGAAACTGTCAGAAAAACTGGCTGGAGGAGAAACCTCACGTTCTCACATTGAAGTCCTGATCCAATGTCACATAGTGGCATAGGAATGACTACACATGGAAAAAAGTCCTGGATTTTGTCAAAGAACTTGAGTTCAAATAGCAGCTCTTCAGTTTTTTAGCCAGGAGACCTTAGAGAAATGACGGAACCTCCTCAGTTTAGAGATTAATTTCTTTGTGTCATGGACCCCTTTGGCTTGATAAAGCCTCTGAACATCTTTTCAAAATCAAGTCTTTATATGCATTTAAAAATAGGATTATGAAGGAAACCAATTATATTGAAATAAATTTAATATTGAAATGTTAAAAAACCTGTTCAGGCTAGGAACCCCTGGACTAAATGCTCTCTAATATATACATCTAAATATATCCTATTTTGGCTTCCCCAAAGCTGTTGGATGAACACAAGGTCTAGCAGGCCCTGCTCTACTGAAAAGACTTCGGTCATGGGCTAATATTTATTAAGCACCAGCTATGTGCAAGGCATGGTGCTGGTCATGAATGGCTTAGGGACAATAAGATGAAACAGTCCCAGATCTCAAGGAACTCACGGTCTACAGGGAGGAGTGGAATGGTGCCTAGTATAGAGACAAGTATATTATGAAGGAAAGAGTGAAGAGGAAAAGGGAGAGAGTAGAAAGAGTATCCTGGGAAAATCCAAGGATGGACAGTCTGAGGAACCTATATGTCTATTTTCTAAGGACTAACCTAGTGATATTTGAAGGAGATCATCACCAGATGAAGCACAGAGGGATGTCAATCCTTCATTACCTGAAAACCATCTACTATGTTGTAAAGAGGTTATCATCTTTGTCTGCAGAGGCAGTATCCCATGAGGGCAGTAAGGATGCACGAAAACAAAGGGGTTAGGAACACGGGCCAGGATTAGATATGCTCAGAGTCTTGGGGAGATAGATGCAACACTGAAACGTTGAGCAGTTTCCTATTGCTTCTAGGATAAATGAATGAATGGCACTCATTAAGCACTTACTATTTGCCTAGCCCTAGTCTAGGATAAGATTCAAATAACTTGGCATCTAAAGTTCTTCATAATCTAGTTCCCACTTATCTTTCCAATATTTTTCCTATGATTTCCCCTGCTCCCTCTCTCCATCCCAACCTGGCCTGCTAGCTGCTCCTCTGGAGATGAACTTCCATCTCCCACCTGGCACCATTTGCACATGGTTTTCCCCAAGTATGAAAGTACTTCCTCCTCACTTCTATCTCCATGAGCTCCTTGAGGGGAAGGGCTATTTCGCTTTTTTCTTTGTATTCCCATGTCTTAGCACAGTACATGGCACACAGTAGGTTCATACTATATGAGTGCTGATTGATCTCAGTAAAACTGAACTTTTCAGATTTTTACACCTTCCTCCTCAGTTCCATACTCTTCAATCCAGTGACACTGGCCTCCTTGCAGTCACTCAAACAAGACAGCCTGATATTTTTTCTGGCTGACTCCCATGCCTGGAATATTCTCCCTCCCTATGTTGACCTCCTGGATCCCCTGGCTTCTTAAAAATCTCAACTTAAATTTCATCTTCTACAGCAAGCCTTTCCAAACCCCTCTTCATTCTAGGCCCTTCCATCTTTTAATTATTTCCTTTTTCCTGTATATAACTTATTTGTACATATCTGTCTGCTTGTTGTCTGTGAGGACAATCTGAGGAACTATATGTCTATTAGACTATGAGGTCCTTGAGGGCAGGGATTTTCTTTTGTCTCTTCCTGCATCCCCAGCACTTATCACAACATCTGGCACACAGCAGGTACTTAATAAATGATTATTGACTTACTGTTTATCACATAATGAAGGCAGATCCCATTCTATCATCCATTAGAACATAAGCAACTTGAAAGCAGAGGAAGGTTTTCTTTTTTGTTACCACCAACATCTAGAACAGTATACTGAACATTGCAGGTATTTCATGAATATTCCCTGAATTGAACTACATGGAGGGAGCATCCAAACTACAGAGCTATTCAAGGGTTAAAGTATCAGCCCCTATGCTGGGACCAGAAGAAATGAGAAATTGTGACTGGCTTATACTTCCTCTTTCCTCTTACTTTTAGTCTTTTCATCTAAAGATGATGACAATATGACAAAACTAAAAGTATTTATGGCAGACTGTATTTGTATCCTCAGAACTTGGTGCAATGCCTGGTACATAGGAGATGTTTGTTGGCTATTATTGTCTGTGTGCACCAATGACAGGTCACTCAGGGCAGTACTGACTCATCAGCCTGGGAGGAAGAGAACATCTAAGTATAACCTACCTGGGGGATGCAAGCCCCACTTGGCTGTCCCTCGCCCAGGTCCCAGACAAGTTGAAAAGTTGGACAACTATAAGAAGCTATCAATGGTGAAAACCATATCATTCTGATCAGGGAACAGTGCATGCTAATAAGTATGTGGCTAGAATAGATATCCAACTGAAACATTTTGCTTTGTAAGAAATACAGCTACAATTGCCATTGAACTCAGCTTAGCACTTCTCCTTAAACCAAGCCAAGACAGTCATTTGGGTTTTTTTAGAAGGCCATCTTCTCTTTTAAATGACTGAGAATGACACAAAGCTAAGAAGGAGAGGTAACACAGTGGATGACAAAGTCAGGATTCAAAGCTATCTCAAAGGGCTAAAACCCCGAGCCAAGATTAGCAACACAACAATAAGGTACTTGGGTTAAGAACCCCACACCCATTACAAAAAAGGGGAGGCAGCGTTAAGTTCATCTGAAAAAAAAAGGATATGAAAATTTTAGTGACTGCAAGTTCAACTTGAGTCAATAGTATGACCAGGCAGCTAGAAAGGTAGTGCTATGTTTGGCTGTATTCAGAAAGGAAGAGTTTAAGAAAAAAAAAAATGATTATTCCACTGTACCCTTGCCATGGTCAGACCATATATGGAATATTGCGTTCAGTTCTGGCCTCCACGTTTTAGGGGGCAAGCTAGAGAGCATCCAAAGTAGGGTCACTACTAGGATAGTAAAGGGTCTCATTGGTAGAAGGAGGAGTTAAAGGATATGAACGCATTTAGACCAAAGAAGAGAAGGTTGGGGCCAAGGGTTCATGATAGCTCTCTTCAAGTGCTTGAAGAGTGTGTCTGGTGAAAGAGAAATTTTCATTTGCAATATTTCCACAGGGAAGAACCAAGAACAATAGATAGAAACTCTAAAGATTGAGATCTTGAAAGAGAAGACCTGCACTTGAATCTAGTCCTTCTATTTACCATTTATGTGACTGTGGACAAGTCATATTCCATTTTTGGGTCTCAGCGTCCTTATCTGTAAAATAAGGCTGCTGAACCTTAAAGTTCCTTCCAGTTCTGAATCCTATAATCTAAAACTAGTTCCCTCCTCCCCCTTACCTTTTGTTCAGTTGTTTTAAAATAGCATCAAGCTTACTCCATTTAATTAAGGACTTCTGGAGGATGTTTTAGAAAGAAATTATTAGTAGGGCCAAGGGGCCTCTCAGAGATGAACTTCCAAATCAGAGATTATCTGATTCTCTGATTCAAGGTAATGGAAATTAATGAGCCAGTATTCTGGTGTACTCACACCAATTAACAGCTAGTATCCTAAAGAGTTTGCAGACTAGAATGCTATTTAAAGAAATAAATCAAATACATGCTGAGTGCCAACCCCATAAACTCTGAAGAGTCTATAAAAGTAAGCAATGAGTTACTTTTTCAGCATCTACTAACACTCTCCAGTAAATCCTAACAATAAAAGCTTAAATTTTAAGTGACAATACAAGAATGCCTTGATACAATGGTCTGTCCATCCTGTATAAAGAATGATTGTAATATTAGCAATCTCAAGCTGGAAGGGCCATTCAAGGTCATCTAGTTCAACTCTATCACTTTATGGGTAAGTAAAGTCAGGCCCAGTGAGGGAACAGTAACTTGTGGGAGGTCACATAGTGAGTAAAAAACAAGCCAATATTCAGACTCTTTCCAGTATAGGCTTAGTACACTTAATTAATGTTTGTTGACTTGGCAAGTTTCTCTCTTCTGTCCATAAACAGAAACCTCTAACTCAACTTTTCTAAAGGAAAAGATGATTTCCTTAAAGGTTTCTACCTCTTTGACCTTCTGAATATATGTGAGGTATACATATACACCCACATATATATGTATATGTATATGTGTGTGTGTGTATGTGTGTGTATACACATATATATTTAGATATGTTCATATCAAAACATAAACACATACATGTATCATATAATTAGACACAATTTTATTAGAAGAATCTCTGGCATCTAAGTTAGCATTATACCTTTCTGCAAAATCACCAGAAGCCCCCTGTAATTATAGTTTCAGCTCCATAAAAATTGCCATTTTGGCCAGCCAGAATATTACCTTGAGGACTCTATCCAAGGTACTTATCTCAGGTTTACTGCTTTGACCCTACTCCTCAGACCTGGTCATAAGACCACATAAGGGAGTGAAAAGCCTTCAAACGTCAAGCTTATAGTTTATCCCACCCAAATGTAGCCGTTTTTTTTTTTCTGAAAGTCTATAAGATTCATTCCTGGAGAAACCAATGGGCAAAACAGGATTTGGTCCAAGTTAAAGCCATGCTCGGGTACTGCAAAACAGATCACACTAGAAAGATAAGACAGACTTCAAGAACCAGGTTACAGAGATATCAGAAATGAGACCATAGACATGCTGTGATGTCTAACTGCCCTGAGTTCTTTAGCCGGGTCAAGTCTGATGATTAGTATGTTTTCAGCGTTGAGGTCAACACTGTGAGATCCAAAAAATGCTCAACCCGGGATGCCCAACTTGCAAGGCATGATGTTGTGTGAGGAGGCGAAAGGTGCCTGTAATTGGTGAATACCTCCTAGCTCTGTACTATAAAGCAGTGGCAAGAGCTGACCCTGATGCTGGCAATTGGGAGAGTTGGTATGTTTGAAAGCCTTCCCCTGGGCAGTTGTAACAAAGTGTGTGGTGAATAGAGTTTAGAGGTGAGGACAGAAAGTGTGTGGAAGCACTGAGTGTCCTTAGTTAAAACAAGTTCATGCAAGGTATGACTATGAGTGCCTGAGCTTTTAATGGGAGTGTGAGTACCAGGAGAAAAGAGTTCTCTGTGTGTGTGTGTGTGTGTGTGTGTGTGTGTGTGTGTGTGTGTGTGTGT
>NW_020954625.1:7410965-7460407 GCF_900497805.2 Vombatus ursinus | reverse complement strand
TGTGTGTGTGTGTGTGTGTGTGTGTGTGTGTGTGTGTGTGTGTGTGTATGCCTAGGAAACTTGAGGGCAAGTATGGGGCCATTAGATACGTTGTTCCATCATAGAAACCCCTTTTTTAGAAAAAAGAGAGTGGTAGTATTTTAAAGATAATCAACATGGAAAGATTTAGGAACTCTGATCAATTCAATGATAAATTCCAAAGGACTCGTGATGAAACACGCAATCTACCTCCAAAGAGAACAGATTGAAGCATATTTTCTTTTCTTTCTTTTTCTTTTTATGGGGGTTTGGTGTGGGGGTGGGAGAGCGCATGGCTAGTCCAGGAATTTATTTCATATGGCTATACATATTTGTAATGGATTTTGTTTTCCTTGGCTTCTCAGTGGCTGGGGGAAGGGGAGAAGAAAGGGAAATAAGTTGGAACCTAAAATAAAATAGAATTTTTTAAAAAGGGAAATGGGGATTGGGATGAAAAGTAAGGCTGCACGTGGAGACAGGGTTTATCAGTAGAGAGGGTTCCTCAGTTTTCATACAGCCAGCAAGACCCGAGAGTGCAAGCATTGAGTCCTGATAATCCATACGGAAAAAGGAACAAGGGCTTAAGCATCTATTAAGCACCTACTACTGTCAGGTACTGTACTAAGTGCATTTTTTTTTTTTTACAAATATCAACTCATTTGATACTCATAACAACCTTTCTAAGTAGGTAGTATTATGATCCTCATTTTACAGTTGAAGAAACTGAGGCAGAGGTTAATTGACTTGCCCAAGGTCACACAACTAGTAATTGTCTAGGGTCACATTTGAGCTCATGTCTTCGTGACTCCAGGCCCAGAACTCTATCCATTGTACTACCAGCTGCCTCTTGGCCTATGGATGGATATTTATGGATGGATTTTACAGAGGATGATGGTAGAGACTGGACAGATGGCAATATCTCACTGGCAGAGTACTGAATGCCCAAATCCTCTAGATGGTGGTGGGGGAGACCTCCAGGAATGATGTGAATGGTCCCAGAGCCAAAAAATGAGTGTATATGTGTAGGTCTGTATCAATAGCATCTATATGGGGTCCAAAGGATAGAGCATAAATGAGAATGGGAACTGAAGAGATCAGGAGGGCGAGTATGGGAATCTAGGTGACATTAGTGGAATGAAAGCAGCTCATAGGGTCAGGAAGATGTGAATTCAAATACTGCCTTTAGGATATAGCTGGGGAAGTCAGGGCAAGTCCCCTAGCCTCCATTTGTCCGGTTCCTCATCTACAGAACAGAGCTAATAATACCTACTGTTGTGAAAATCAAAGGAGATATTTGTAAAGCACTTTGTAGACCTTAACGTGTTATAGAAAAGCTAGCTGTTACAACCCCTTCCCACCCACCCCCACACACATATTCCCAAACTCTAGATAATGCATGAAACCATAATAGGGCCTAGAATCATAGTTCAAGAATGGGAAGGGAGCTTTGTATCCACCTCATCCAATTAGTCCAACCTCACAATTTTACAGATATGGAAAATGAGGCACAAGGAAGCGGTGACTTGCCCAAGGTCATTCAGGTAGAAAGCATCAATGTGGGATTGAATTTAGATTCTCTGATCCCAGAGCCAATACACATCCCATGGTAGCAGAGCTGATATTTAAGTAGATAATGACTGAGCAGGTCAGCTACCTTTGTCTCTGCTGTCTTTGCCCCCATTTCTGTGCCTTGTACCTTGGACCAGATGTGGACACTCCTGCCATAGAGACCCCCACCGCTACATTCTCATTTTCTGGCTCTGGATTTATTTATATCACTCCTGGAAATGTTTTTTCCCCTTCATGTAGAAACGTTGGATGCACAGTAAGTATTTGGATCCAACCAAATACTCACAGCTATCAAAACTCCAGCCGATAATGGCCACGTTTTAACATCCTCCCTAAATACCAACAACCCAAAGGAGCAGCAACTAATGGTGGAAATGTGATGGAATGGGGCAAGGGGTAAGGGGTGCGGATGTTTTTCTTCACTGGAAGATACCTTGGATTCTCCAGCATTCAGAGCATTTTACTTTAGAGTTAGTGTGAATCTAGGGTTTAGGGTTAAACATTTCACTGTGGGCCCAGGTAGCCCCTTGGTCCATTTGGTAGAACAAAACAAATGCTGCCAACTATGTACTTGGAGAGGTAGATCATGCCCGTTTGTTTAAACAAACACTTATTAAGTGCCTACTATGTGCACCAGGTGCTGAGGATATAAAGACAAAACTCAAAGATTACCTGTCCTCAAGGAGCTTGTGTTTTCCAGAGGGAAAGATTTACAAAAATAAGTGTATGGAAAGTATACACAAAATGCTACAAAGAAATTTCAAGAGAGACAGAGCATCGTCAATCACTGTTGCTGTAGCTCAGTTGTAAAGGTGAGGAAACTGAGGCAAATAGGGCTAAGTGACTCTACCAGGGTCACACAGCTAATGAGTGCCTGAAACCAGATTTGAATTCAGGTCTTCCTGACTCCAGGCCCAGCATTCCATCCACTGCGTCACCCAGAGGCCCTACTGATAACTGAGACATCAGGAAAGTCACTCTCTCGAATCATCCTACTTCTATAAAAGCGCTCACGATTACAGCTCACAATCCTGCACTGCTTTAAAGTTCATATGGCTATAACCCTGTGAGACGTAATGACAAGTAATAGTATATCTATTTCACACGTGTGGAAACTGAAGCTTAGAGAGACCAAGGAACTTGCTGCATATTTCAACCTATATTAGAGATCATAAATTTAGAGCTAAAAGAGCACTTGAAAGTTCAATACAACTCATTCATTTAATAGATGAAGAAACTGAGGCCCAGAGAGGATCTGCCCGACATAACTCAGCTATTAAAAGGCAAAATCAGGATTCGAACTCAGAGCCATGGAGTCCAGACCCTATAAGGATTTTCCATACACTAGGCTTCCTCCTGAGTCCCAGCCCTGCCCCCTCTCTACTACATGGAGATGTAGTCATAACAAGGTAGTTTCTTTCCAAAAACAAACAAAAACTAGTTTCTTTTAAAAAAATTAATATATTTTATTAATGTGCTTGAGGAATAGCCAATCAACTAGCATGTATTAGATACCTACTATGTGCCAGGCCCTGTGCTTAGCAGTGTTTGAATGGCCAAAGACTCTTCTCTTCCCTCCACAGTGTCATGACTTAAAATTGTCTTCTCTGCTTCCCCAGGAGCTTCTTAGGAGCACCCTATCCCAACCAGTCTCCATTTCTCAGAGAACCTGGGTTCAAAGCCTGTCTCTGATGTTCATTATCTGCGTGATCTGGGGCAAGCCACATCATCTCCCTCGACCTCTGTTTCCTCATGTGTAAAATGAGAGGGTTGGACCAGATGGCCTCCAAGACTCCTTCCAGACATCTAGGACACTTTCAACAACCATTCTATAACTTAAGAGACTTCCAAAGCCACCTGAGCGGTTGACTTGACTAGCGTCAAGCAGCCGAGTGCATCAGGGTGAGGCAGCTTCACCCTGAGATCTGCTCTCTATACACTATGATATACTGCCTGGCGCAGAGTAGACCCTTAATAGTGCTTCCTGCATGTATGCTCAATGCCAGTAGAATGCTGTGACCCACAAGGCAAAATTGACAAGAAAGTTCTAAGTTCCCAGAAAGTTTATTGAGGCACAGACCAAGAAATATCATTCCAAAGCAGTCCCAGAACAGGGAGGCCCCCCAGGTATGCATTCCAGCAAGGCACTAATGTATCCAATTTGTGCTAAATTAGAGAAAACTGTACACTGTAAACTGTTATGGTGAAAGTAACACCTGCTTTTCTTGGTTTAATATATTAATAAGCAAAAATAATCTGAGATGAAAAGCTCTTTAGGCAATGCATAAAAATAATGTAATAAAGGCCCACGAATAGCGCCACACAATAGAGAAAACTGTATTCAGAAATTAAGGGAATCTTGATCTCCAATGACTGAGCCCAGAGCAATGGTTTAGATTCTATTCATTTAGAGAAAGTGGATGATGGAAGGGGGAGAGGGAGGGACCCAAGTTACTACCTTTACAATAGAGCTGAGAATAATGGCAGACAATCCATATATTACCTTAAAAAGTTTCTTTTTACTGGATTATGTTTATAAAGAACACAGCAGGCAAGCTACCAAAAGCAAACCAACAAGAGTATTTTAGATGACTGTTATTTTTAAAGCCTCTTTATATAAATAAAACTTAGTAAATATACATTGCCCTAAGGTTTTGCAATTCTGTAGTGAAAAAAATACAGATTTTTTACAGTATGATTTCAGCCTTAGAAAGTCATATTTGATTTTCAAGGCAGCAGACTAGATTAACTTTAAATAGTTGCTTTCTGGCAAAAGGTCTGACTTATGGAATTGTTTCTTATTGGAGCACTAGAAATAAACAGCATGTATGTGTGTGCATGTTTAGGTATTGTGGTTATTCAGTTGTTTCATGATGTGTCTGACTCTTCATGACCCTATTTGGGATTTTCTTTGCAAAAATACTGGAGTGGTTTGCCATTTCCTTTTCTGGGTCATTTTATGGACAAGGAAACTGAGGTAAACAGAGTAAAGTGACTTGCCCAAGGTCACATAGCTAGTGTCTGAAGCTAGATTTGAACTCAGAAAGCGCAGTCTTTTGGACTCCAGATCCAGCACTCTAGCCAATATACCACATAGTATATTTAGATATATGTGTACTTAGGCCTGTATGTACACATATATACATGTAATAATCATAGCTAATGTTTACTTAGTTCTTTAAGGCTTGCAAAATGCTCAGTATAAGATCCTGACAATAACTTTGGGAAGTAGGTGCAATTATCATCTCTATTTTACAGATTAGGAAATTGAGACATGTAACACTTCAGTGACTTGCTCAGGGTCACACAGCTAGTAAGTGTCTGAGAACAGGATTTGAACTCATCTTACTGGCCCCTGAAGGTTCAGAACGCTGGCTATTCATTATGATATTCATTCAGTTGCCACCTGGCTATTCATTATGATCCTTCTACATAGAGAAGATTGTGACAGAGTTGATACAGAACTATGTCTTTGCTCTTCCCCATATACAACATCCCATCTCCCCCAGCCAAGCTTCTTCACAGGTTGTCCCAAAAGGTGGGGGCTGATCAGGGTCATGCCCTTCACTTCTACCAGTTCTAAGCCCTGGCTTCCTACAAGGTTTAGCTCAAGCATCATCTCCTTTATGGAGCCTTCCCTGATCTCCCTTCCTCCACCCTAAGGTAGTAGTGACCCTCTCCCCAGGAAATGATATTACATTGACTTAAGAAATGTTTCTTAAGTAGAATAGAACTCAATAAAATAGAAATATTTCTATTTACTTATCTATGTATCTGCTCTCTCCCCATCCCACCCATGTAGAATGTTAATTCCTTGAGAGCATGAACTATTCACTTCATATATGTTTTTGTGCGTCCTTAGTACTTAACACGTTTCCTTGTCCATAGTTCGTCCTTCCTAAATGCTTGATGAATGAATGTCAGGAAGTCCTGAACTCAAATCCCAACCTTTGAAAGTTACTATGTGCCTCTGTGTAGGTCACACTATATGCCTCAAACAACTCGTTGGAATTAATATACTAAGATTTTGAAGGGTTGAAAACTATGTTGGTGGAAAGTGTTCCCATATTGGGACACCCCCCCCCCAGAAGCTCTCTCTATATGAAAGAGTCATAGAGCCAGGTAAAAGTAAGTTCTGGGTTCAGGTCCTGCCTCTGACACATAAAAACTGATGATGAGGATGATGATGATGAAGATGAAGATGGTGATGATAAACTATGACTGATAGCTCTTTAAAGCTTGCAAAGCACTTTACATATATTATCACATTTGATCCTTATTACAACTCTCTAAAAGAGGTTCTATTATTATCCCTATTTTACAGCTGAGGACACTAAAGCTGAGAAAAGTCAAGCTCAGAGCCACACGGCTCTTAAGTGGCTGAAGCCTCTATTCAAACAAGGTCTTCCTGACCCTGAGTCTACCACTTCACCCACTACAGCACATAGCTGCTTAGCCTCCCAGCTGCGTGACTCTGGGTTAGTCATTCAACCTCTCAGCGATCCTAGATAACTCTCTAAGGCTGTAAGTTCTAGCAGATCTATAAAAGTAGAAGGAATTTCCAGGTTCAGACTCTCAGGATCTTTTTCTCTCTGCTTCTCTGTGTATATGTGCTAGAATTTATCCTGTTAGTTTCAATCATTTATCTGAAATAGAAAAGTATTAGATATATGTCAGTGGATGCTATTATTCTGGAAAATCAGTACCATTAGAATAGCATAAATTTTGTTCTCCCACACTCAGGAACATTTGCCATTCATGCTAATTTTCCCGTAAATAATGGATGAGGTGCAGATTGGGTCACCACAGAAACCAATCACTTAACATACTAAATGGTTTGTGTTTTTGTGACTGGAATGGACAGGTGCTTCTCCCAGAGCATTTCCCTTGCTTCTGGGGAGTGGCCGAAGCCCCAGGTAATGGTGCAGCAATAGTTCCTTCCACACAGAAAGGGCATGACAAATAGTTGTTTTTTGATGCAGAGGATGAAAAACAAATCCAAGATTTTAATTTTATATCCAAGAAGCCAGATTTGAGACAAGTTCCATGATATGTTTGTGCAGAAGGATCACATTTTCACTCAAGTGATGAAAAATTAAAATGGTGACATGTACCCCCATAACAGCTCACATTTATGTAATGTAATATTGTTTATCTATGGGGCTCTAAGAACAATATTAGAATTCCATGTTAAAGACCAGGAAACTAAGTCTCAAACTAAATGACGTGACCACAGTCACATAGCTAGTCATCATCAAATTCAGACCCAAGCCTCAGCTGCCTGATTCCTGAACTAGTGTCCTTTCCACATTTCTGCACTGTCTCAGTATTTAGGAGAAATACTCTGGGTAGCTGGCTTCAATTTCTTTATCACTAAAATGGGGATGACAATAACACCTTCTTCACAGGGTTATTGAAAAGATCAACTGAAATAGTGAAACAAATAAAATAAAAATGCATTTATGAAGCACTTACTATGTACAAAGCACTTTCCTAAGTGCCGAGGATACAAATACAAAGGTAAGACATATATTATCAATATGTAATCAGATTAGTATGTAATTAATATTATATATTATAAATAATATATGGAAAATGCCTTACAAACCTTAAAGTGCCACATAAATGTTACTTTATTGTTATTATTATTATTATATTTACAGTTTTGGGGGTGATATGGAATGAATTAGGCTTGAACCAATTCAATATCTAAAAACAGCCTCATACATCTACACTATCAGGCACAGTGGTTTTTAGTCAAAGGATGCGGGTACTTAATCTACTAGCCACAAGTCATTGAACAAGAAACTTTCCCTTCTCTGGGCCTCAGTTTATCTATAAAATTAGAGAAATGGACTAAATAATCACTAAGGTCCTTCCCAACTCTTGTTTCATGCTCCTGACATTTTACAAAACCATATATAAAAAATGGATAGCCACATTTTCCACTGTCCTTCATTTTCCTGGACAGCAGAAATTTCAAAAGGTGATTAAAGCATAATCTCCCATAACTCTTATTTACATTAAATCAAGAAATTCTCGGCATCAATAAAGTGGAATATCTGAAAACAAACAAGCTAGGTTTCAAAAGTAGTGCAAGAAATATATGACCTAGAAGTCACTTTAGAGATCTGTTTTCCTTTTGATAATCGGGAGGTTCATGAGCATCAGTAACAAATCTAATTTCTGGCTGTCACCATATCTAACTTTCTCCATTTCCAGCAATTCAATTATTCAATGATATATACTCCACCGCCCCCCACCCATCCACCATAGTCTATTCACAATGAAAATTTTCATGTTTCAAATCAATGTACAAGAAATACCTTAGCAAGAATAGGGTTTACTAGAGAATTTTCTTGATCATATTTTAATAGATTTGACTTAAAAATTCATGGTGTCACCAATTCATGTCTCGGCTATTTTCATGTCTAAAATAAACAAAAATTGGTTAAATTCAAGACTAGACGTTTATGACAGCTTCACTTGACATATTAGATTATCTTTCTCCCTGGCAAGGACTGAAATTTACAGTCATAATCAATGTGTCATACCTTTAGAATCATCTAAGAAGCAGGAAATAATTTTGGAGAAAGGAAACAAAGAAATCATTCCTCACAACTAAGTTTCTATTTAATAGAGAATAAATCCTGAAGATAGGAGCTGATAGAAAATGTGAAGGGATGAGAAAAGGGAAGGCAAGTCAGGTAAGGTAAAGAATTAGTAGGGAAACTATGTTAATGATCTATAGAAAGGGGTAGATTCTACTATCTCAGCCTAGTGCAAAAAAAGATAAAGGATCCGAGTGGTTTCAAGGAATTTGTATCTTCTTGGTACCCAAATCACCAGCAATGAATGAGTAGCCTCCATCCAAGCAAGTTCCCATATAGAGAAGTAATTAATCAGCCAAGCATAGTTACTAGGCAACTACTGTGAGCCAGCCACACACTATGCTAGGTACCGGATGTACAAAGGTAAAGTCAAACATTTCCTGCAACTCAGTCTAATAGCTATGCTATTAAATCGAATGTTGGAGATGGAGGACGAAGGGTTGGGGTTTTGGCCGACCTGTAAATAGCAATTTTGGCGAACAGGACAAAAAAAATGGAAGGCTTGCTGAAATCAAAAGTGAAAGGATACCAAGGGGCCATTACCTCAACTGCAGTTTGGGGGGGTAGGGAGAAAGTTCACGTGGGTCCCTATTTTAATCTATCTTTCTTGCTAACCGGGAGCTAAACACAATTGTTTCTATACTAGTGGAGTGCTGTCAACACTCTAAATTTCAGTGCACTTGGGCTTTGCAACAGTTGCCCTGCCCTAGTTATGCCTATAAATCACCATGACTCATTAGGTCAAGTTCCCTGCAAAGAATCACGTTATCTGGCTTAATTACACAGGCTGATTTTGGTTCTTAATACATGCCTTTTCTTTTCTCATAAAAATTCTTCTTTGCACTTCACAATATCCTTAGACACCTATAAATGATAGGTGAGTCAATAAGAGCTTGACACACCACACACACACACACACACACACACACACACACACACACACAATCTCTTATTATCCTTATTATAAGAACTTTCTATGAATAACTGATACCCTCCTTATAAGAGGAGGAGGATCCTCTAGTTACTAGGGCCTAATACTTTAGATATACCACTCCCCTAACTCTCCAATTCATACCTTCAGTTGTCTCTGAACTTCACTTTTATTCACAAGACAAATGAGCACTCAAAGTCCAATTAAAATAAATATGATTTCACGGACTATCCTTTGGGCATTGGATGAATATCTCCCATGTTCCATTTGCATGCATGTGGTTGGTGTCAAGAGAATGATAGAAAGACTCTCAGCACAGTGGGTGAATCCCCTGTGAAGAATTTACATGAACAAAACAAAACACAAAAACATACATAAAAGTAAAAAAAAAAAAAAAAGATTATGTAGACACGGATGTGTTGTGATTCTTATCATTGGAGGGAATAGAAGCAAGTATTGCAAGAACTACAATCACAAATGCCCTGGAGTAATCATGTTAGAGGTGAGAGAAAGCCAGGGTAGCCATTGCCCTTCTGTGGACACCTGCTGATCTCCATAACATGACTCAATCCCAACTAATAATTGTTTTCAAATCTGAATATCCATTTTCCTTCCAACCACAGAAAGCATTTCCTCTCATTCTCCCAGCCATGTGCTTATTATTTTCTGTACCATTTGGCAAACTGGGCTGCTATTTTCTATTTTCCGAGAGGCTGGAAATTCAGCCTCTGGGCTCTTTCTTCCCACACTCTAGAAATCTGATCACTAGCTCATCAGGCCCGAGAAGAGGAGGCTTACTCTCACTCAGCATTTGGTACTCTACTAACACTCCATGGGGGAAGCCTTGAGCAGTACATGTCCAGAGTAATTCTCATTCAAGCTAGGGTTTCCATGGCTACCATCCTCGGGTCCTGAAGTTATTATTCCTTCCATAACTGACTATTCTTCATATTTATTCATTTTTCCCCAGATACCTTTATCAATGAATGTGTCAACCTTTCTCGCATATGACCAGCCCACAATCAGTTACTGTGGGGTACATCATGAGCTTCTCTCTCATAAGCCCTTTGAAACGAATGCACAGGAAGAAACGATGGAAACCCACCTAGAGACTGACCTGGATCTGAGCACAATCACCACAGCTGCCCGAATCAGTGAACATACTCAACAGCTGGCTTAATTAAGCTCTTGGGGAGCAGAGGGACACCACCAAACTCTATGCTGTTACCCGAAGGACAAGAATGGAGCAAGATTTGGTTGTTTATTATGGATTCCAAAACCCCGTTCCAATAAGCAAAACAGAAACAAAAAAACGAGAACCAAGATCGAGACCCGAAATTGATAAGACAAGAATTGTTTCAAGTTGACACTTTGTAATTAGCTAAGTTGTGCAGTATTTTTTTGACTTAAACAGAGTATGATCCTGGGGAAAAACAAAAGAATCTTTTTTCAGAACTCATCCTACCTACCTGTTAAAAAAAAAAGAAGAAAGAAAAAAAGAAAAAAAACTGTACAGAGCTAATGTATTTTTCATATTGTAAAGTTTCAATTATTAAGAGCAATTGGTATGTACAGTACCATGATTTAATTACATTTTGCTTTACAAATTTCTGTTTCTACAATTTTAAATTAACAATGAGTCTTTCCTGTGTTCTTCCGAGTTACTCCATTTTGTGGGGACTGGGTTTGTTACTGCTTTGGGGCCCAGAAAACTCGACTCTGGGAATCGGTGATGGGCAGACAGATCCTACGTTATTTTTACCAGGCTTACTGCGTAGAATTTTATCTGCTCGCTCCAGAAATAATACATTAACCAAAAGGGGGAAAAAAGTTTAATTGCTCAGATTTGTGAGAGGGTCTTCAGTGAAGGAGACAATTTTTTTTCCCTTACAAATGAAAATCAGAAGTGTTTTTTTTTAATGGTTCTTCTCAGACTTCTTGTTGCCTTGAATCACAGCCTAGTTTCTAAGCAGCAAAATGTTAACGATAAAGAGGGATATTTTAACAATACATTTCTGAATGAATGACTCATTATTTTATTCTTCTGAGTAATATAGAGTCGGTGTTGAAGGTCAGCCAATGTATTGGCAGGGCATCAGTAGAGACAAAGGCCATAATGGGACCAACAGACACATTCACATATTTTAAAAGCTGAAAACACAAGGGAAGTATTTGCTAATAGTATAATTTATTAATATATAGTATGCCAAATGAGTTAGCATATAGAAAGTGCTGTGCAAACTTTAAAGTATTCTATAAATGCTAGGCATTATTTTATTTCTCTGGCCTATATGGGAAGATAGTAAGTGATCATTGTTGATATTTGTTTTCTAAGTAATCCAAAGAGATTTGTTTTTGTTTTTTTGTTTGTTTGTTTGTTTTGCAAGGGTAGCTATAATTTCATCAGTATTGGTAAAGCCCAGTGTGGAAATCCACCTACTGATGTAGATCAGCAACTCTTCTGTAACTCTGAGTTGCCTGGGGTACCAAGAGAGGGAGTGACCAGGAAGGGATGATGACAAAGTTGGTATATTTCCAAGAAAGGGCTTGAGGTTAGGTCTTCCTGCTTCTCTCTATCCCCTAATTCCTTGTTGCATCTCCAAAGTTACTGTTTAAAAAAAAAAAACAAAAAAACAAAAAAACAAGCAAATAGCTAGTCACTGCACAGGTCTCTGATTTTGAAATGATTAGATTACATTTGCGGAACCTGAAAGGAAAAACACCATTGTCTTTCTCTTCCTTCCTTCCTTCCTTCCTTTCTTCCTTTCTTTCTTCCTTTCCTTTTTTTCCTTTCTCTCTTTCTTTTCTTCCTTCCTTCCTTTCTTTTTTCTTTCTTGTCCCTTCCTTCCTTCCTTCCTTTTCTTCTTTCTACCTTTTTTTTTTTTGTAGGGGGAGAGGTGGTAAGGGAAGTTGTGTTTTTTGCATGATTCTCTCTCTGAAGAAGAGATCTGGCCATTCAATGCTGATTTCGACATGTCTGTACAATGGGAGAATACTTTTTTGCTAAAATTTGAGTTTAACCATGCGTGTCATTTTCTAAACAGTTTGAGTTAATGTCTTTATCAAGAGGTCACCTCTAATTTATCTGCAAAAATAACTGAAAAACAATTTTACCTGCAACTGTGAGAGAGATTGCAGAGTGGGTGTACAATTGAGCTTGAAGGTTAATGCAGATCAGGTTGGGAAAAATCTGACTTTGAAGCATTGAAGAAATTGGATACTCAGGACATTGAAACTGACTCATTTCTGTTATTTACTTCTCACAGGTTATTGCTTAATATTGACATCCTAAAGACACATGGTAGCAATTACTGTACCTTCCATTTTTCTAATATTACAAGTTTCTATTAATTCTGCACTAGGAGGAAAAATTATTTTTTAAGTAAGGTTATTTTATATTCATGAAATAGAAACAAAAAATCAGGCAATCTAGCTGGGAGGAAAAAGCAATGGGAAACACTTAGTGTTTCTACAAATTAGATGAGAACTATATCCAAAACTTTTTAAATTTTGTATTCCTCCGAATAGAAAATTATATATTCAAAAAAACTCATGTTTTCTACTTGTTTATCACACCAGAGCTTCAGAATGGCTTCAAAGAAAATGAACTAGAAAATCATAGGGCAAATGTTTGTAAAAAGACTGCAGGGCTGAAAAATGATGCAGGATGCCAAACAAAGAGATGAAAATTCATGATTTCAAGTGGAAGAAAATGTCAATATGGAATGTGTTGTATCATTTATTTAGCATTCCCAATGTTCAAAGCATAGTTTGCATAAATTATTTGCTATTCAGAATTCTTAGATGACATTTTAAAGCCAAAATTTTAATCTTCATATATCCCCTCCCCTTTCCTAATTTCTTTGATCCACGGCTGGGTTGTCATCAGAATTCTCTTCCTCTCCAAACGGGTCTTTCTCATGCAGAAGAAAAATGGAAAAAAGAACCTACGTATTTTTCCACTAATACGAGATATTTTTAAGTGGTTGTTTTTTTTTTTTTAAAGAAAGTGGACATTTGGTCAATCAAGTGAGATTTCTTTCTGGGCAACTTTCCCTCTAGGATTTGACCCCAAAGGACAGAAATTAATGCATATAGGTGAGGGGCTTTTGTACATTTGTAGAAGACTTCCATCATTTAAAAAAATCTATTTGGAGAAAATTTAATTCTTTAGGAGAATCCCATACCTGTCTCTGTCCTTCATTGCCCCAAAAACAACATTCTCTTTTTAAGCATTCAAATTTACTTCCATAAAAATATGGAGTAATCTGCATCTTTGCAACTATGGCTCATGCACTCTAGACTTCCAAGGTTCACACATTAAGGGAAGGACATTATCTGGTAATGGTGTCACTCAGAATTCAGAGGATTTCTCATATTTTAAAATTAAGCCAATAAGAATTTTAAAAAGAAACTAATTTATCAAATTGACAATTGAATATGAAGATGAAAGAACTATTCAAGGATCACAAGTTTGGAGGTAGAAAAGACCTTAGAACTCACCTAGGGGTGGGGAACCTGTGGCCTCAAGGCCACATGTGGCTCTCTAGGTCCTCAAGTGTGACCCCCTGACTGAATCCTGGACTGAATCCTGGATTCAGAGGACCACACTTGAGGACCTAGAGGGCCACATGTAGCCTCAAGGCTGCTGGTTCCCCACCCCTGAGTACTAATCCAATCACATTTTTCAAATGAGGAAACTGAGTCCCAGAGAGATTGTCCCTTTACCAAAGTCACACAAAGGGGGTAAATGGCAGAGGCAGGATTTAAACGTAGGTCTACTGACCCTAAAGTCTGTGTTCCTGCCATTTTTAAAATGGAACTGATAATGGCAACATTCACATGTGACCATATACTTCCTGGGAGTCATATATTGGTAGTTCAGATTTATATAGGGCGTTAAGTTTTATGAAGCACTTAATATGCATTATCTCATTTGATAATGCACATACATTTTGATCCTAAGTCTTTTATTCCCCCAGCATATCATGACGCCTTTGATAACCTAATAATAGTAATGACAAGAAAAATAACAACAACCAGTAACACCTAACATTTATACAGGGCTTTAAGTTTTTCAAAGTACTTTACATATGTCATCTCATTTAACCTTCACAACAACCCCATAATGTAGAGGCTGTTATTATCTTCATTTTACAGATGCAGAAACTGAGGCTGAGAAAGGTTAAGTGATTTGCTCAGGGTCACACAGCTTGTATGGATCTGACGAAGGATTCAAACTCAGGTCAGCCTAACTTCCAAGTCTGATGCTCTCTATCCAATGTATCATCTAGTGACACGCTTGGAGTTGCCTTTCATGGTCTTAAAAATGAAAACTCCTACCCATTTAGCCTAAAGTAACACAGGCCTTTGAAAGGAGTGACTCAACCTGGGTTGTGTAGCCATTTCTATGAATGGCAGACTACGTGGGGAAAGAACTTTGGCAATTAGGACAGGGATCCCAAAAGTAAAATTTTACAATGCCTTATTAAATACAGCCTGACTCACTACAGTTAGAGATTATGTGGTGTTTTTAACCAAATCTCATCATGCAGGAGATTTCAAGGATGTGTGTTTCCGGTGTGATCATTCTTTATGCATAGAGAGATTAATACCACCACTTCTCCACCCTTAATAAATGTTCTTGTGGTTTTCTGTGCTTTAAAAAAAATCATCCTCTTGGTGACCACCCTTTGGATAATAAACCTTTCTGAATTTAACTATTACTAATCACAATAAGTTGCAGTTTGAGGCTTGAAAAAGTTTGAGGTTTGAAAAGCACTTTAAAAATAACATTTCATTTTATCCTTACAACAACTCTGGGAGGAAAGTGCTCCCCCTCCATTATCACCCCCATTTTACAGAAGAGGAAGCTGAGGCTAGGAAAGGTTAAGTGACTTGCCCAGGATAACCCAGTTAGTGTCTGAGGCAGGATTTGAACTCAGGTCTTCCTGATTCCCAGGTGCACACTCTTATCTATTGCCCTACCCAGCTGCCCCTGTAATTATACAGGTCTGTGTACAACACTCAATCTGTCACCAGACTTGCACTCAAAGCTTCTCCAGCTTGGTAGCCCCAACCAGAGTTTATACTCCACTGGCAGGATCACCTGCACACCACAATGAGACACTGGGGGAAGATGTTAGTAGAGATGCCAAAAGAGGTAGCCAGCTGCAAACTTAACACACCAGCTCATGTATAGACAGGAAGAACAGGTGTTCCAAAGTTACAGGCTTATGTAGGCCCCGTGGTGCCCCTAAGAAACTAGGAACTCACAAGGAGAGAAGTTCTGGCTTTTATGGATGACTGCAAAGGGAACCATTACTATGTTAGATATGCCTGCAGCTGGACCGCATAGGAAGGTCAGAATGAGCTGGGGAGCCATGCACCAGATACCTGGATTACAGAACAGCTCACCATGACATAATTCCACTTGTCTCTAGTTGGTACCAAAAAAAAAAAAACCTTATCCTACAACCTTCTTCTTAAAATGCCATATAATGCTTTGTTTCACTTAATTTCACAAAACAGAGTAGACATCAAATTGAACACTGAAGTTCAAATTAAGTTAAGTTCAGGTATCTTATTAAAGCCAGGGTGGTTGATCATTTCTGAGGCTGGTGTGAGACATTCCAGAGTTATAAAGATTTTGAATGAGTCTTAGCTACTCTATTGCATAAAGGATAGTCCTAGCCTTAGAGTTGAGAAAGACATGGTTTTGAATTCCATCTCACACTTGCTAGCGGTGAGACAGTGGACAGGCCACTTAAATTCTCATACTCTCATAGTCTCCCTATGACCAGTGGAGAGATATCTCACACAAACAGAATGTTAGCTCTTTGATGAATAGTTAGCTGTAGACATACAGTGTGTCCCAAAGTCCTGTTTAAAAGTACCATGACTGTCAAGCATATTTCCATTAGGGACTTCACTACTGGCCTCAGAATATAATCTCATGACACAAAAAAGGGCGGGGATGGTATTTGGTCTCTCCACTATTCACAATGGAAGATGACCGTCATCTCACACAGTATAGATCTGAAATAACAATAAAGAAATCAGAGGTGTTAAAATGCATGCCTAAGGCACAAAATTGTGTTAACAATCAAAAAACAGTTGCTAAATTTAGCCACCAGGAATAGGTAAAAGAAGAAAGCAGGGATATTTAAGCCTGGAAAGGAGAAGAAAGAGATGCAATACTATAGCTATCACTGAGTATTTGACAAACTGAAACACAGAGGAGGGATGAGGCTTGGAGTGTCAGGCCCCTGAAGACAGAGCTAAGAACAATGGGTACAAGGGGCAAAAAAAAAAAAGTTTTATGCTTGATAGAAAGGATTTTATAATCATTTATAATAAGATCACACAGAACATACTTTGCTAACTCTAAAGCACAATATAAATATTATTTTAGAAGCCCAGATTTAGAGTTGGAACCATTAAATCGGTTTAGGATTGTAGATATAGAGAGATAGTGGAGTCCAATATGCTTGTTTCATAGATGAAGAACTTGGACCCCAGGGAAGTCAAGGGCTTGCCCAAAGGCAGAGAAGTAGCAAGGGGTAGATCTGGGATTTGAACTAAGAGCCCCTGACAACGATGACTCCAGGTCCCGCATTCCTTCTACTGTACCTTGTTGTGAAGGGGAAAAAATGATCCATTAGAGCTATCAAAACAGTGGGTTGGGCTTCTTAAAGAGGTAGGGAGCTGTCTCTCATTGGAGGGCTTCCAGCAGGGTTCAATGACCCCGTGCTGGAAATGCTGTAGTGTTGATTACTTCTTAGGCCTGGACTGGACTAGATGGCCTTTAAGGGCCCTTCCAACTTGAAAAGTTTGCGATACTCTGACCCCCAAGCCAAGAACCCTACGCATCACACCACGCTGCCTTTTCAAGCTTGTAAAATAAGGGTTGGGCGATTGCCTGTGCTAAAATAGACTTTGAATGCAGAGAAGTATATAAAGAAAAGGTTCAGCACATAGATGGGTAAAGGGAGGGAAAGATGCAATCCATACTCAGAAAGGCTGGACCTGAGAAAACCCTAGATAGGATGAGAAAACGCCCAATGAATCACATCCAATTTTAACAGCCCTCTGAGCTGCTTTCCCAACTCCCACTAATATTGGCTGGTTGGATCCCCTGCGGACAGTTGATGATTTACACCACCAGGAGTCTAAATACTGACCCCAAGGCCCTAGGATAGTCTACTGCCATTTCCTATGAGTCTTCACCAGGGTGCTCTCCATTTTTATCAGTGTGTGAGCCAAAGTTAAACTAACTTTTAGAAATAAGTATTTATTAAGAAGGTGTTTTTATTTGATTCATTTATTTATTTATTGAGATTTAATTAAGAATAGTTATAATATTTTTAAATTTAATTAAGATAATTAATTTAAGAATAATTATAACATTTATTTATTTATTTATTAAGAAGAAGTATTTATTAAGATGGTGAGAATAGCTGGTAAAAAAAAAATACTGCCCCAACATGGGAGCACATTATCCCATAAGCACACAGAATTCAGGAGGATGTAGACTCAAGATTAGAAAGCTCATGTGGTTCCAAATGATTGGAAGACTTTTTTCCTTTTCTGGAATTTTTGTGAAGGTTCCTTGAAGTATTGCTATCTACTGGGATCCAAGTTAATCTTTATAAAGTTCGTTATAAAGTCAATAGCTATTTCTCTCTGCCCCAAAGAAGTCACACTCATTGAAAAAGCCTTTTCTTAATGCATCTGTTTTGTTCTCTTAACACCCAGCTGGATGCCCTGCTTATTTTTGGCTCAGACTCTCTGATGACTTGGTCAATGGCAGAGAGGGGAAGCGTGGGGTAAAGGGAGAGGAATGTTGGACTCACTCTCTGCTCCCCCACATTGTTGCTGGTGCAGGGGGTCTAATTCCCAAAGAGTTCCCAAAGGTTGACTACCTTTTATTGTTTGACTTCCTTCTCAGATGCACATAGATCCATAGGTGTTTCTCATTCTTTCTATCAATATACATTTCCAATAGTTCAAAGGCAAAGTTAAAGAGCTCAGCAACAAGGAGAACAAAGGAGAAAGACCCAAACACTGGTCTAAAGACTTTTCTATCAAATACAAACTGAGTAGGGTCAACAAATATGACATACAAAAAGTTCAATCTAATCCGACAAGCATTTATTAATCACCTACTATGTGGCTGGCACTGTCCTAGATGCTAGGAATAAAAAGAAAAAAAATATTAAGTGTCTCTGCCCCCAAAGAGCTTAAATTCTACAGGAGGGATGCAAAAATATAAAATCATACATAGTTATTTGAGAAGTTATTTCACAACTAGCGAATTTCTTTTATTTGACAAAAACAACACTAGCCACGAAATTTAGCATGAGGACTAAGTCCTAATCTCAACTTCCCCACCAACCAGATGCCTCTCCTTGGATGGGTCAGGTACCAGTTCAGGGTCTCTATTTTCACATCTGTTTAATCCTGGGAAAGAAATTGATGACTAATATTCTCCAAAGTTTCTTCCAGTTTTAGCATTCTGAGATGAATCTAATTTTTCCATTGAGACAAACATCTCACAGGCCGACAAGTTTGAGGTCAGAACACTGTGCAGTCATCTAAGGAAGTTTCATTTCAAAATAAAATTATTTTAGAGTTTAAAAATAGATCTAAATTTTATTTCATTTTTCATATTTAAAATGATCTTCTGGTACTTTCAGGAAAGGCAGATGATATTTCATTTTTTTTTAATTGAGAATAAGGCATTTGACTTGAAGACTAGCCTTTGAAGAATGTACAAGCTCAATAGATGAAGAGGGATCTGATTTCTTCTCTGCCCCATTGATGGATAGGTGGCTATCACTTTGCATGAAAAAAGTGTTTATGAAAAGCTACAGGCAAATCTAGGGTTGGCAAAGAAACAGAGGGGATTTGCTTTTTTAAACACTCCCTTTCACTTTCCCCAAGGGAAATAATCACTTCTTGTTTAATCTCTTTTGTAAATGTGGCTCTCCAGATATTGAGGTTCCTTAAATTGGATCATGTAGGTACTAGACAGCATTGAAAAATCACTGAAGAATGTTCTGCCCCCTTCTTCACTTATGAAATGGAGGCCTGTCCTTCCACTGTGCTTATAAGGGTCAGGGGTCATTGCTTGGATTCTTCAGTGTTGTGGTGTAAATAAATATATGATACACATGAAGTCCTTATCACTGCAGTTGATCCCCGATACCCAATTTTTCCTTAGAAAGTCATATTTGCTTCACAAAGGCTTAGTGATCACCTATTATACACTTTTCTTGAGTCATCAGATACTTCATAATCTACAAGTCAATTCTGAAACATTCATAAATAAAATTCATAGAGACAGGATAGGTAGAAAAATAAGAATGTAAGTGTCCTGAAGGAAGGTACTTGTTTCTGTTTTTGAATTCCCAGCACCAAACACAGAGGCTTAGACACAATACATGATTAATACATGAACTAAGAGGTATTAGTAGTGGAGTGAATTGAGTACTACACTTGGACTCAGGAGCACTGGGAGTTCCAATTGTGCTTCACATACTAACTGCATTACCCTATGCAAGTCATTTAACCTCTCCGGGCCTCATCTCCCTCACCTTTAAAATGAGAAACTTGGACTCAATGACCTAAAAGGTCCCTTGGAACTCTGAATCTATGAACCTATGACCTTGTGAATTATTGAAGTGCTATTGAAGGAACGTACAAATGACTAATCCAGGACGAAAGTGCAAAACAAACCTTCAAGATAAAAAGGAAACTAATGCCTTCATTTTATAGAAGGAACCGAGGATTAGAAGGGACACAGAATAAAGTTAATTTTATTTATTGGTTTCACCATCTACCCTCTCTTCCAGCTACTCACCAGAGGTGACCCCTTTTGGTAGAGATACTAGTGAAAAATGAAACATCTCTGGGTACATAAGAGACACCAAGGCATGCTTAAGTCAAAAACTGGATAATCAGAATCTGGATAAATGTGTTTTGGATTTTTTTGTTATTATGTTTAAATTGGCCCAAAGTTTAGATATGCCTTTCTAGATATAATGCAGTCCTGTCTCTTAATATTCCTGTTCAATTTTTTTCCAGGATTTGGTCTCAGAGTCAACTAATAGAGATTGTGAAGCCTTTTATAACTCAAGAAATATAGAATATTTCTCAGTCAGTAAACAAATATTTTTTGAGCACTTACTATAAATTCAAGACACTGGGGTAGCCACAAGAGACACAGAGATGAAAGTAAAACTCTCTCTGTCCTCAAAGAGCTTACATTCTTTGGGGGTAAACAATATGTCTACATGCAAGTTAACGCAATGGATAGACAAAGCAATTTGTGACTGGAAAGAGTACTAACATCTGGGTGTCTCAACAAAGGTTTCATGTAGAAGGTGGCTCTTGATCAGAAACTTGAAGGAAATGAGGAATTCTAAGACATAAAGATGGAAAGGGAATGTGCCCTGGCACAAATAAAATTAAAAAAAGCAGGGAATCAAGATACAGAGTGTCTGTGGAAGTGCAAGAAGAAAGGTCCAAATGAAAGTTCAAATAAGACTGAAGACAATCATTCTGGACAGATGGACCTATGATGAGGTGCTCTACTGTCTGGCATCCTTTAGCCAGTGGCTGCTACCATTTTTGCTTTCTTATGCCAACAAGGCTGCTGTTCTCTGAGTTCATTAGAACGCTCTTCGTCCCTAGTGGAAAGATACACATTAAAGACTATGCAGGCTCTTGCCAATCTGTGGGTCTTTGTGTGGGTCTTTGGCTTTCCTCTTTCAATATAATTTACCCTTCTGAATAGGTTTCTTTCCTTGCAATTGATCCATTTCCAGTCAGCAGGTAAATTAACCCATTATTAACACATCAACTTGGTCCAGGACTCAGTCACATAGCTATGCATTTAGCACTATGTTGAAAAGCTCACTGGGCTTTTCACAATTACTTAAGGGGTAATCTTAAAAATGTGCCCTATCATTAATTAAGAACAAATGCAATATGTCAATGGCATTCCTGTTCCCCAATATAAAAACTCCAATAAAAATGTCACCCTGTGTCTGAATATCTTACAGGATCATAGAATGTAGAGCCAGAAAGGAGCTTAGTGAGCCTCTAAGTTCAATTTCCCTCATTTCACAGAAGAAGAAACTGGTTTCATGCGAGTATATTATTGGGAAACTTTAGGCAAGTGACTTGCCCAAGGCCATGCAAGTTGGAATAGCAGAGCTGAGATTCAACTGCATGTTTTCCACCTCCATATTCAAAACCAATACTCTTTCCATTTTGCATAAACCTGGGTTGTATTCCCAGAGATTCTAAATAAGCAATGTTAAGTAATATAATGCTAGGGACATTTGTCTATTTTTTTCTGAAATGTGTACATTTCTCATAGAAAAATGTTAACAGCAAAAGGCTCTTGAGAAACAAATGAAATATGCAGCCTACTAAGTGCACATGATACATTTTCATTTCCAAGTCAATCAACAAATATTTATTAAGCACCCACTAGGTACCTGGCACTGTGTTAAGCATACTATTCAATTATAGCTGAAATATAATTATTAGCAAGTAAGAAATTTCAGGGCATCTTGGTAAATCCTCTAAAGAAGACCTCAGGAAAGGGCAGGGCACAAGCAAGGACCACCTATGACAAGACATAGATGGCATGATCTACTTGAGTAGAAAGATAGCTGACAGGGATGATTAGAAATCCATAATGTAATTGTAAAAGAAAAAAAGAAATTAAGTGGAAGAGTGTAGAGAAGTGAAATTAAACCCAAAGGACCAATAGCCAATAAGGTAACCAAGCACAACAAGTTGACAAGGAACAAATTCAACACCCTATAAAAGTCACAAAAGTGCAATGGGCAACTGGCCAAGTCATAACTAGTGTTCATAAAAATGTTGCGGAGCAGCATAGGAGTACTGGATGCCAACGGTTTGAGGAGTACTGGATGCCAACGGTTTAAGGGTGTGTTGGCCTTGAAGGATGAATGTTTGTTTAGCCATGATCCAAGACACATATTCTTGTATACACAGTGTATGAAGCAGACCAGGAGGTTGTTCCTCCTTACAGGAGCACAATGCCATGATGCCATTTTCAATGCTATTCACAGCAGAGAATGTGGATCCTGACTTGAAATCAAACATAATTGTCACTGTTGGAGTCATGAGACTGTTCTCCTTTGTTGTGCAAAGGGGACAAAATGTTTAAATGCTTAAATGCTTTCCGCCTCAGACTCAACTAAAATCACATCTTCAACAAGGCTCATACTGGTACCTGAAATGGACTATTTTACTTCATTAAAGTCTCAGAGAACCACCAATTAGACCTCTCTCTTTGTCCTGACACTGAACAAGACCGAGGTAAGGTCATTGTAGAATTACATGAGTGCCCATCCCAACCCCACTCCTACCAGCTACTACTACCATCACAGATGGTTTGAGAACATGGAGAATACAGGCAAAAAAATACTTTTTTTTAAAAAAAATTGTCAGCGATCTTGAAACCAGGAAGATGTTTTATATAATTAGAGGCACTTTTATTGAAATCAGAAGCAGTGTTACAATGACAAAATTGGAATAGGAATTGAAAATGGGGCTTAAGTACAGACAAGGAAAGAGCCTTGTCGTGTTGAAACACACATTCCCTGCATCTGATTAGAATGGGTACCTCACCTACCATCTGGATGACGTTATCTGAAATACTTTGAATAGTGGTGATCAGGGAAGACAAGGATGTCCTTGGTGACTTGGCTTGAAGATAAAGGAAAGGACAATGAAGAAAATACCAGGCCTGTATCAAGAGGTAAGTAACATCTGAGTGAGTGTTTTTAGCTGGCTTGGTGCTACTTTTCAACACTATGAAACAGAATAGACACGGCCAACATTTTATATAGCAATAATCAGTGTACTCTTTAGAGGCCAGTGCAGAGCTGGTCAGTCAATAGGCATTTAGTAAGCACCATCTATTATATGCCAGACACTGTGTTAAGCACTAGGGATACAAAGAAAGGAAGAAACCCAGGGACAATTTCCAAGTAATGATGTAAATCAAGAAATATACAATGCAAGAGGAAAAGCAAATAGGAACTGCTTCTAAGGTTAATCAACGGAGAGAACAAACCTACTGAGAGCGCAAATATTGAGAATAAAATCATGTTCAGGAATCATAATTTTTTTTCAGAAAAACAATACAAATCATCACACAGGATTTAAATCAAATTGAAAAAAAAAATTTCCCCGGTTCAAAGTTCACGGATTATTGATTTAGATCTGGAGGGAACCTTAGAGGCCATCAGGTGCAGCCCCCTCATTTTACAGATGAGAAAACTGAGGCAGGAACATATTATGTGATTTGTCTGGGAATACCAAGGCAATAACTACCTAAGGTCTTCCTGACTAAAAGTCCTATGATAATTCACTAAGTCTCCATTACATGTATCTCAATCTATTCAAAGTACCCATTACTTTAGAGGTCCTGCCCATCTAAGTTTCATAGGTTCCTGTGGCCAAAGTTAACATCACCTAATGATGATGGATAATAATGATAGCTAGTGTTTGCATAGTGTTGTAAAATAAGCAAAGCACTTAGCATATATTACCTGGGAGGCAGGTGCTATTATTATGTCCATTTTATATTAGATTATAAGCTTCTTGAGGGCAGGAACTATCTTTGTGCCTCTTTCTGAATCTTTAATATTAAGCACAGTACCTGGCACATTTGTTGTTTCTCAGCGCATCCAACTCCTCCGGACCCCATTTGGGGTTTTCTTAGCAAAGATACTGGAGTGCTTTGCCATTTCCTTCTCCAGTTCGTTTTACAGATAAGAAACTGAGGCAGAATTAAGTGACTTGCCTAGGGTCAGACAGCCAATAAGTGTCTGAGGCCAGATTTGAATTCAGGAAAACAAGTCTTGTTGACTCCAGGCTCAGGACGCTATCCACTGTACCACCAAGTTGTCCTTGGCACATAATAGTTATTACTATTATTATTTTGCAGATGAGGAAACTGAGGCTGACAGAGTTTAAATGAGTTGCCCAGGATCACAGAGTTAACGGATTTGAATTCATTTCTTACTGACTTCAAACCCATCACTCTTACCACCATACCACCTCACTGCCTAGCAGCCAAATTTCTGCCAGCCATAGGCTCATGGACTCTCAGAGCTGGAAGGAATCTAATTCAATCTGTACCTGTACAAAATTCCCTGTACAACATTGCCCCACCCATTAAGTTTTTGCTTAAACAATTCCTCCTCAGCCAGCCCATTCTGGTTTGGGACAACTTCTATTTGTGTTTTCCCCTGACATTGAGCCAAGATCTGCCTTTCTGCAATTTCTGCCTCTTGCTCCTGGATCTTCATTTTAAGTCCAGAGGACTTAATCAGAGCAGAGGTCTGATCCCTCTTCTTCATCATAGGGTTGCCTCCTTCCCAGTTCTGGACACTCTACCTCTCTGACTTTAGTTTAGAAAGGCCGAGGTCACCCACTGCATCTCAGGTCATCACGAGTCATCTGGACTTTGTCATGCCACTGGACTTCATTGACCCTGGAGGAAAGATTGAAGCGGGTGACTTTGCACAGCCCCACCTCACTCAAATCCAATTCACATGGCCCTCGTCAAGAACAAAGGCCCATCACCAACACCAACAACAACCTCTCTGAATGCAGCCAAAATCCCAGTGAGTTTTCTTGGCTGCCTTATCATACTATGGACTGATGGGGCTCCCAGTCCACTTAAATCCTTCAGATCTTTTTCAGATGGAAATTTACCTGTGCAGTCATTTCTCAATCATGTCTGACTCTTCATGACCCTATTTCAGGTTTTCTTGGCAGAGATACTGGAGTACTTTGCCATTTCCTTCTCCAGCTCATTTTACAGATAAGGAAACTGAGGCAAACAAGGTTAAGTGACTTGCCAGTAAATGTCAGTCAGTAAATGTCTGAGGCTAGATTTGAACTCAGGAAGATGAGTCTTCCTGACTACAGGCCTGGCATTCTATCTACTATGGCACCACTTAGCTGCCCTATGTTTTCAATTGTAGATTCTTAACTATAAAACTGAGCAATCTCTGAACTATAAGCCATTTAGGGTGAGACCCCCTCAAGTATCCATCCTTTACTTCTGCACTGCTTGGAGGAATGTTGTGCTATATTTGGAAAGCAATGCATTTGGTTGACAGTTGAAGGAATATTTATCCATTCCAAATGCTTTTCATATTACATTCAACATAGCACATAATTGTCGGGTACCTGATATATGCCTTACAATGTGCTAGTTTCTATTTGGTAGTCAAAGTCATCTTTTTTTTTTTCGTCTGGACCTATGATTTCATTTACATTGGAAACTGCCAGTGTGTCAACTCTTTCCACATATGCTGACAGGTAACTTTCTGAAACTTAAGTCTTAAAGAAGCACCTTAGGCTCTGAGAAGTAAAGCAAATTCCTCCTGTTCATATAACTAGTATGTAAGAGAGGCAAGGCTTGTAGCTAGGTCTTTTTGACTCCAAGGCTTACCTGATATCACTTATATGCACACTGCCTCTATAGCAGATGTGTGTGTGTGTGTGTGTGTGTGTGTGTGGGTGTGTGCGTGTGTGTGTTTTAAGTATATGAGAGTTCTGGTTCCTAAGAAACTTACAATAAGCAGCTAAGATTCACACATGATTCACATGAAATCAAGAACAATATAAAGCAATGTAAATAAAAGTGAACAAAATCAAATGTAAACAATATTTACAAATGCTGGTCAAGATGAGGAGAGATCAGCGTGGGCTGGAGATATGGAGTCAGGTAAAGAGGAACGCATAACGAAAGAGTTGACATTTGGGATGGGGTTTGAAAGATAAATAAAGACTCCAATGAGTCTCAAAGGAATTTTCTTATCTACTGCTTCATTGATTCCCACAAGATCTCTGAGGTTATTCCCATTTCACCAATGAACAAACTGAAGAACAAGGATGCCGTTAACTCACTAAAAATTGTTCCCCTAGTCAGAGGCAGGCATGGGACTGAGCATCCCAATTTCCAGTGATCTCTTCACTAAAAGAGTATATTGTGTTTATATATTATAAGAATAATAACATCCCATACAGAACCATCTCTGTCTCAAAGATAGAGGCATTTATATGTTTTTATGTAAAAAAAAAATAAGGAATAGGAAGGCAAATTAGCAGGTCTTTTTTTTTTAAGTGAGAAGATTACTTCTTCCCATAAGACGCTGATTGCTTTTGCATTCTGCCTTTCTCTGTGCTTATGTACAGCACTTAGTTTCTACAATACTAATTTGCACTTATTTGCATTTTGATTTGTAAGCATTCTGATTTTTCCTTCACACGTACACGAGCTGGGTTCACCAAGGTTCTATCAGAAAAATGCACCTTCCTGCAGGCTCTCTCAAGCTGGAAAGATTTCAAGAATGGTCACTGTGTTTTCTTATGACACAACTGTATTTCACTATATTCATCTACCATAATTTGTTTAATTATTCACCAAACAGGTGGGCATCCCTCGTTTCCAGTTCTTTGCCACCTAACAACAGAATGGACCTGGGGATAGATGGGCCACAGCTCAAGAACCAGTATATATCCGTTTATAGAGGCCCCTCATTAGTTTGGTACAGGGTGATGGATTTTTTTAGCCACAGTAACTCAAGAAGACTAACTACTAAGTCAGATTTTTTCCATCTCTGAGGGTGGATGAGATATTCACACAAGGTATTTGAAATACTGAAGTTAGTTGGCTATATCCAAAATTAGAATATAAGCCCTGCACAGAGGCTCAGCTAGCATCTCCTATTTCCTTTGTAACCCTCCATAATACCTGGTATATCATTCTGTCCATAATGGGCCCTGTAATGTTCCTAGAAACAGATAGGCTATGGATCACCCTGAAAACCATTCATTTCAGTACATCACGTCCCATCCTAAAACAAGTAACTCATGTCCCAATGACATTCAGATTCTCCAAGAGGTCAGCCCCATGAGGTAATGGGTTCACACACAGAGTAGACTTTAAAATTCAGGGAGTCTGGTATTTTCTCAGTTCATATTGTGTTTCTTTCCTTCTACAATAGTGAACAGTCCTTTGTCAAGAGACTTGCTCCAGACAGGATCCTAGAAACATGATGGGGGAAAAATTGGAAAGAGAAAGCATCCAATTTTGAGCTTCAGTGATAAGCACAGATGGATATTTACATTTCTACAAAATGTGTTTAACGGAATTTCTGAGTCCTTTTATTCTGGATTCAATCCATGTCTGTCTCAAAAAGGTCCACATTGCTCTTTTGTCCTCCAGGGAGTATGGACAGAGGTGGAAGGGGAGAGTTCCCTGCTGGAATTTAAATCATCCCTGCCTACAGTTCAAGACAGAAGAATGACAGGAAAGCCAATGAGGACTGGGTACAACAAGTCTTTGAGGTACTTCAGAATATTGGAGTCAGAAAGTACCCCAGAGGCCATCTAGTTCAATCTCTAAGTGACTATGAAGGCCCTTCACCACGTCTCCAACTAGTGGGCACTTGGCTTTTACCTGAAAACTTAGGATAGAGGGGAGCCCAACCCACTTCTGATACTTACTATGTATGAAACTTTGGGCAAGTTATTTGATCTCCCTGGGCATTATACAGAGAGAAGGATGGCCTGCCAGACATCTTTTTCAGTTCTTCATCTATGAAACTTATGTCCTCTTATGTCCAAGAGGATTGCTTGGGATAAACCTAAGTAACTGTTTCTTTGTTTTCCCACTGCATATCACAGCGTCTGACATACAGCAGGTACTTAATATAATCCCTGTTGATTAACTCCAACTTCCACCTTCGATCTGCTATTTTTAGTCCTGGGGTCACAGGAAACAAACCTAATCTCCCTTCCAATTGTCAGCCCTTAAAATACTTGAAAACTGCCCTCCCCCACAAGACCCTGTAAATCTGTTCTTCCCCAGTGCCTAGAACAGGGTTTGGTACATAGTAGGTACTTAAAAGATGCCTGATTGATAAACATCTCCAATTCTTTCAAAAAGCAATCTTGGGGAGGGAGAGTTGCAGAATCACAAAATCTCCAACTTTGAAGAGGCCAACTAGTTCATAATTCACTAGGAATTCCCTTTATGACATAGCTCCTTACTAGTACATGTAGCCTCTTCTTAAAAATCTCCAAAGAATGGGACCTCATTACCATTCAAGGCAGCCTGTTATAATCTCTTCATCAGGCGCTTACTATTTGTGTAGCCTTCCTAGGCCTCGGTTTCCTCATCTGTAAAATGAGACAGTTGGATGAGATGACCTCTGAAATCCCTTCTAGTTTCAGCTCTACCACTATCAGCTAGACTCAATGTCATTCAAAGAAGGAAAGAAAGAGAGAAAAATCATTTATCAGGCACCTACTATGTACCAAGCACTGTGCTAAGTGTTTCTCAAGTATTATCTCATTTGGAGAGGGACTAAAGCATCTTCTAAGAAAATGTAGCCAGTCACACCTGGTGGGAATATCAGAGTATCTGCCTTGAAAACTATTTTCCTTTCAAGAACTATTTTTCATGTTCATAAGTGCCACTATATATGAGAATCTCATACTGCCTCCCAAGGGCCTGCGTGTCTGATCAGTGCTTACAATTTTTGCTACTTACTTTGTCTTAAAGGATGCTTACATTTATTCATTCAAGTCAAAATAGTGTTACTGTTTTCAGTAACTAGGTCAAGGCTTGGGTTCCGGGTCTCTGTAATTAGAGAAGCTGATTAATTTTAATTATAAGTTTTCTGAACTTCTCCACATCTACACCCATAGAGTTCGCCGTGAATAACGTTATCTTAATGAATGCCAAAGGAATTGGTTTCCACTAGAATGCCTATGAGGATTACGAACGGTGAAACGTGATGAGTGCAATCATGAAAGTCCCAGATGACAGGGAATTTATATTGTCATTCATCAACTTAAGTTTCCCTGTAAATAAATTACTTTTAAACTGTCTCTTTCTATCGTTAGCTACATTGTAGCACCTGCTGTGGGGGGCAAATGAGCCTGCAACTGAGGATTCATTATACTGCAACCAGTCCTGTTATATTAAACACCTAATACATCCTTAATGACTGGTACTTCCAGTGCCATCCTTGAAGTATTACATATGTAAGGACAATAATTTATTAGCGAGCATAAATTAATGGTAAGTGACGACTGCCTGTGGATTTCTGAAGCTTTCTTTAACAGCTCTTGTAAATGGCAGCAAATCCCATCAGGAGGCAGTGGGATCCATTGCTGGGTTCTTCTTTCACACAAAATCTCAGTTGGACAAGACTTTAGTGGTCACCTTGCCTGACCCATATCTGACAAAGAATATTTTCTAAGACATGCCCAACACTTGATCATTATCTTTGCATAGGAGATCTCCAATGAGGGGGAACCCACTACTTACTAAGGCAATCCCTTCTAACTCTTGCATAACTATAATGATTATCATATTTTAAGGATTTTTTTCTTTATATTGAGCCTAAGTCTTCCTCTATGCAATCTTCATTCCTGAAACTTTTCTGTTCTTGAAGACTTGAGCTTGAAAGAGTGGAGAAGTGTGCAGTAAGGTGGGGGGAAGGAGAGGAGGGGTTGGCAGTAGAGTCCCAAGTAGAACTCTATTCTACTCCCCAGTCCTGAAATCTTCTCATACCTTAGAAAGGGTAGAGAAGGAATTCAATCCAATTTAATTCAATTCAACATTTAGTGATAGTAGTTTATATTTCATAGAGCTTTTAAGTTTGCAAAGTACTTCAAATATGCTATCTCACTTGATACAGCAACCATATAAGATGGGTGCAATTATTATGATTATTATGATTATGATTCCAGCTTTGCAGAAGAAACTGAAGTTGAGAGAATTTTAGCGGCTTGTCCAAAGTCATAAAGTTAGTAAGTATCTGAGGCAGAATTAGAATTCAGATCTTCTTCTATCTACTGCACCATCTAGCAAGCTAGCCTTAATCACCTGCCATGTTCAAGGTATTCTAGGGAAGGCCTAGATATGTAGCAACAGATATTAATCTTTAGATTAAGGACTCTAAATCTAGTAGTTGTTCAGAAATTTTTCCATCATGTCCAACTCTTCAGGGCTTCATTTGGGGTTTTCTTGGCAAAGATACCAAAGTGATTTGCCATTTCCTTCTCCAGCTCATTTTATAGAAAAGAAAACGGAGGCAAACAGGGTTAAGTAATTTGTCCAGGGTCACACACAGTTAGTAAATATCTGAAGCTGGATTTGAACTCAGGGAGATTCCTCCTGATTCTCAGTCCAGTGCTCTATCCACTGTGTCATCTAGCTGCCCCTAAAGTAAATATAAAACTAATAGGTGTAAAAAAAAACCTAGTAGGTATAAAGCCAAGCTAATGTGCAGGGAGGTTGGATTTAATGTCCCCAAATCATCCAGAAGCTGTAGTACTGTTAAAGATTCCTGTCCTCATCTGCCTTGGAAAAGAATTGAGTGCTTTTTCCAGATTATAGTTCAGTGAATGAAGAGAAGGAAGAGGAAGAAGAGGAAAAGGAGGAGGAAGAAGAGGAGGATGATGATACTTTACTGTTATGCAGCACTTCCAGAGCACTTTACATGTATTGTCTCATTTCATTTTCACAATGATCCTATGGGCTGGATGCTGTTTTAACACCATTTTACAAATGAGGAAACTGAGGCAGACAGGAGGAAAATGACTTGACCAGGATCACACAACAGCCAGAAAGGACCTGAGGCAGAGTTTAGACTCAGTTCTTCCTGACTCCAATGCCAACCCTTGATCTACTGGGCCACCTAGCAGCCTCTGTATTTAATCATGACATAGGGATGAGACGCCAGTCATTGACCGTGGACCCTCTATTCATTCATACTGTTTGGCCCCCATGGGTTATTCAATCAATTCCAGTGATTTTTTTTATGCTGACATTGAATAAGAGTCACTATCTTGTACACTGTGATCTCTTAATCTTTGCTAGGAGACTGTTCCTGCGTATATAGGAATACTGCATAATGAAATACTTCAGATTGCACAGCGTTCTGTATTGCATAGAGAGCAAAGACAGTAGCTGTCTAAAACAACTGTGGTACAAAGAGCGATGTAAAAATTCACGGGTAGAAAGCTAATCTCCATCCTTATAACTAAATTAAAATCAAATAGATGAGTCAAAAAGAAAACAGAGAAAAGCATTAACAAAACTTAAAAACAGCCTTAGACAAAAATTAAAATTTCAGAACCCCAAGAAGGCAAAGATTTCCCTTAAACCATTTATCCATCCTTTGTCATTACCGGTGAGAGGCAGTACTGCATGCTGGGAAGGATGACGGATTTAGAGACTGAAGCTCTGGGTTCAAATACTGACTCTTCTAATTAATACCTATGTGGCTATGGACACTCAGTTTCTTCATCTATAAAATTCCAGTTCCCTTTTGACCCTTAATTGGCTGTCCTCTGATTTACCCTGGGCCATGTTGACATACTGCCAGTGAAATGGACACACAGTTCCAATTGCCCATCCCTTTCTCAATGACTTGCTTTGTCCCATCAGTCTCTGGGGAATCCACAGACACGACCTCAGCCTTACCAAGAAGACTGGTGGAAGGAATTACTGAAAAGAAAAAATAATTTGGGGCTATTTACCTGGCACCTGGTGCTGGCACCCAGGCTCTATTGAGTTGCTTTTAGGAAAAGTCTGTGGATTTTAGCCCGAGGGTGACTGCCACTTCCTAGAGCAGTAAACCTCTCAGTTAGAAATGAGATAACCAGTTAGTAATGAATTATATGCGAGGCACCCGGCATAGGGTATTTCCATCATTTCAGTATTTTTATACCAAAAAAGTGTCAGAAATGAGGCATGAAAAGTCATTAAGTGAATCATTCACACATTGAATAGATGCTGTTGTCAGCTTGTTCTTTCAATAGAAGTAATGAACAACTGACTTATTTATAACTGGTAATTATGATAATACACCTTCATCCCCCCCACCCTTGGCATCAGATTCCAGATATTTTATAACTGCTTCCCTTTATTCGAGTTGACCTAGAATTCCCAAAATCTCCCCACATCTGTTCTTTCTCCAGCTTAGTTTATTTATTCTCCCCAACCTCTGACTCCAGTGTTCACTTCAGTCTGAGGTGGAGTTAGAACTTCAGGAGAAGCCATGCTGTGCTGCTGTTTATCTTTCTATTGCATATTATCTGTCTTCTCTTTTAATACACACGCATCGATGAACTCATGCCAGTTATAACAATAAAGTCGGGTAGGGAGGGTCTAGGCGATACGGGATTGATTATTCCAGGAAACAGCATCCCAGCTTAATATGACATCAATCTTCCAGATCTTCCTTTCTCCCTCCTTCCTTCCCTCCCTCCCTTCTTTCGTTCCTTCCTTCCTCTCTTTCTCCCTTCTTTCCTCTGTCCCTCCTTCCCTCCTTTTCTTCTTTCTTTCCTTCCTTCCTCCCTTTCTCTTTTCCTTCCTTCCATCTTTTTCATTCAAAGCTGAGATTCAAACCGAGGTCATCCAAATCTATATCCACTACTGTGTCCACTTAACCATATTGTTGGTTTTCCCATTTTCAAACTCCATTTTAATTTTTATAACTACAAAAATATTTCAAAAGAAATCACCCAAGTCTAGTTGTTCTAATCCTTCAGTCACTTTTTCTTCTCTCATGTGAACTTTCTGCAGGTACTCATTTCTCATTACCTAAACTACACATAAAAACAAACCTGGAAACTCAAATAAAGGCCTTATAAATTTATTTATTATAATAGGGAAATTATATAGCAGTTGCTTTATTATTTGAACAGTATATATGTGTGTAAACATATATACATATATGTGTATATGTATATTAATATACAAATATGTGTATGTACGTATGTGTATATACCAAGAGAAGCTACATGTGAATGAATAGTTTCTTTTATTATTTTGAATAAAATATAATTATATTTTGCCTTGAGGTTTTTTTCCCTTTAGCTAAGTTTTATTAGCTAATCTACATTAATAAAAAACCAAGTGAGCCATAGTATATAGCTGGTAGATAAGATAAACACAGCGGGCTCAGTTTCGTTTTTGTCCTTGCATCCCCAGGCCCAGAGTGGCAGCATACTATACTGGGAATGAAATCAATCAATCAACAAGGCTTTGTTAAGTACCAATAATGTTTCAGACACTCAAGTACAAATAGACAATCTCCTCCCAAGGGCTTACATTCCAATGGGAGAGCACACATGCGCATATGAGTAAATACAGCTTAAATATAAGGTGAATATATACAAGTACATACAAAGTGGTTCAATACAAGGTTGGCCTTTTTGTTTAGTTTAGTTTAGTTTTGTTTTGTTTTGTTTTGTTTTTGGAGGGCAGGGAATGTAAGGAAAGGCTTTGGGCAAGAAAAACTCTCAAGTCCAGACTTAGATGCATACTGTCTGTTTGTCCCTTGGCAAATAATTCAGCCTTTCATTAGCTGCAAACAACTTTTTGAGACTATAAAACAGGTGATCTATCTATACTGGTGGGAAGAGTCTCACCTCCAGCCCCACCCCTGTGAGTTTCTTACACTAAAAATGAAAAGATACAGAATGTTTTTTTTTAATTTCCCCAAGACTTTCCATAATGCCTTAATTAATAATACTTATTGAACTGATTGAGTATTCTACTGATTATCCATGATTAGTCCCCTTTGGTGCATCTTTAACTGTCAAAATCAAATAGATAGACTAGAAGGTCTATCTGCAACTTACATTTTTCACATATGGTGCTCGAAGTGTCCTGAGAGCACACTGAGTCCAAAGCTCCTGTTGCTGAACTAAGGAGGAAACTGAGACCCATATAGGTTAACCAATATGTCCAGAATCACATAGATAGTAAATGGTGAACTGATTCAAACTTGGGTCTTCCAAATCCAATTCCATAGATAATGATAAGGCAAATGGAAAGGTAAACAGGCAGCTAGATGGTGAAGTGGATAGAGCATCAGGTCTGCCATCAGGAAAACTCATCTTCCTGAGTTCAAATCTGGCCTCAGACACTAGCTGTGTGTCCTTCGGTAAGTTACTTAACCCTGTTTACCTCAGTTCCTCATCTATGAAATGAGCTGGAGAAGGAAATGGCAAATTACTCCAGTATCTTTACCAAGAAAACCACAAATGGGTTCATGGGTATGACTGAAACAAATGAACAAAGAACAAAGGGAAAGACTAAGATTTAAGACAATGCCTGACACAGAGTCAGCATTTAGTCAATCTTTTATCTTTTCTGCCTGCCTGCCTTCCTTCCCTCCTTCTTTCATTCCTTCCTTCCCTCCTTTCATTCCTTCCTTTTTTCATTCCTTTCTTCCTCTATCTTTCTCTTTATCTTCCTCTCCCTCCCTCTTTTTATTTCCTATCTATTCATCAATCTATTTATTTCCCTGAGATTAGCTTACAACTTCAGGGTTTTTTTTCCCTTTCATGATATTTAGACAAAACCATTCACACTCCCTTTTCTTGCCTCGAATGGGTCCAATGATAGCCCAGGAAGAGGACTGTAATCAATAGCAATGGAAAAGAGCATTGTTATTCTTGCTGTTAGTTTTCTTTGATATGAAGCTGACTGACCTAAATGCTGACGTAACACTCAACATTAGTTTTATTAGTGATCCCATACCAACCGATACTAACTCATACAGAGCTGGTAGCAAGATGATCAGCACAGCCAAACTACAATCACCTTCTCAGAACCACAGGATTTCAAAACTGGGGAGGACTTCAGTGTCCATTTAATTCAGCCTATGCCCAAAGACAAATCATGGCATGCAGCAAGTAGTCATCTAGCCTTCAATTTCATCCATTCAACAAGTAGTCATCCAGCCTTTGCCTGAATACTTCCAGTGAGGGAGGAATCTATGCCCATCCCCGCCCAAGGTAGACCATTCCATTTCTGTATAGTTCTAAGTGCTGGAAAGTTTTGTTTTGTTTTTTTGTGACATACAGCCTAAACTCTTCTCTTTTTTTTTACTTTCCACTCACTGCTTGTAGTTATACCCTTTAAGGCCAGACAGAACAAATTCAAACCCTCTTTTTCCTAAGTATCTGGAACACTTGAAGATAGGAAAGCTTCCCAGAATATGCTTGGAACCATTCCCCCTTTCTAAATACGTATATCCAGTCTGAGAAGGAGTCATGTTATGACATCCTATATACTTCCCATGGCTCAATAGAAATCACCTTCTTCCATATACAATGGGAAAACTACGGTTAAGTATGAGATTTCTTTAAACCTTTAAATTGAAGCAATATGGTATGGTGGAAAAGAAGGTTGAATTTGGCATTCAAAAACATGGGCTCACCTCATACCTGTGTCATTAACTAGCTATGTGACCTTGAGTAAGTCATTTCTCCCTCAGGGCCTCAGTTTCCTCATATGTAAAACTAAGTTATTAGACTAGGGATCCCTGAAGATGCCTTCCAGTTATAAATCTGTGACATTTATATTTGCTTCACCAGTTTCATAAATAGGAAATACACATCACGGACACCTCAAAGTGAGTTCCCGTATTTAACTTTTGGATCAAATTTAAAAATCACAAGGAACTTTGGTCTTGAGTCATAAAAATTCCATCTAAAGACAAAATAAAATAACATTTTATTCATAATAAAGAAAGAGTCCATTCATTCACATGTAGCTTCTCTTGGTGTATTTATACTGTTCGAACTTAAACCACTGACAGATTTATGAGCCATATAACAGAGACAGATTTAAAATATAAAAATGCCCACTTGGTATGCAAATCCACAGTCCTTGGTTGAGAGGTCTGGTGCCCCATTACTCCTTGAGGACAGAGAGAAGGAAATGATGAATGCTCTTGGAAATTCAGAGTGGATTAAAAGTGAGAACAGGAAAGTGAGGGCTATTTACATTAAAAACTTGAATTCCAGATCCAATTAACATCTGGGTTTTTTGGTAGATTAAAGAAATAGTAAAACACATGGATTATGCAATGAGTAAATTTATATACTGCTTAATAAGCTAATATTTCATGTGAATATGAAAACTCTGAGCTCATATTTCACTTCTAAATTGCACTGTGGCATGGTTGAAAATTGCATTTCAATACTAGAGCAAAGCAAGCCTGAGCTCTAGAAATAACTTTCTTGGGGTGGATACACTTGGGTGAAATAGAGATGTCTTATGAACAAATACAGTGTAGTCAAGTGGTAAACTCACTCCAGGGAAGCAGGAAGGAGATGGAAAGGAGACAAAGAAATCCCAAAGAGCCTTTGGGCAGAAATGAATTTTTTTTCATCTCCATGATCCTACTCAGTCTTACTTTAGACCAACGTATGCAATGATAACGTTAGATTTTGTTTGGAAGTAAAACTACCTCCAAAAGGTGAAGGGGTTTGGGCAAACTTCCTGGAGATCTTTATTTAACTTTTAAATTCTAAAAGTCTTAACTGGTGTAGACCCAGCAAGAAATACTTGCTGCAATGTCATGATTTAATTTAACTGACTCCTAGGCCATCCCTGGTTCGAAAGGATTCCCTTCTCTAAAAGACATCTCTAAGGACAGAAACAACATTTAGATTTGAATGTAGGTTATCTTAAGAGAGGGAGCATATTAAAGGAGAGAAGGGGAGAAAGAGAGAGAGAGAGAGGGAAGGAGAGAGAGAGAGAGAGAGAGAGAGAGAGAGAGAGAGAGAGAGAGAGAGAGAGAGAGAGAGGGAGGGAGGGAGAGAGAGTGTCTTGGCCTCAGGAACACCTGGATTCAAATCCTGCTCATTATAATCTGTACCAGTTATGTGACCACGGCCAGGTCACTTAACCTTGCAGTATCCCAAGAAGTTCTTTCAGATTATAAATTCCAGCTGAGTGGATGAACTTCATCTAAGGTGGGGGTTTCCACACAAGACGTTCCGCGTGAATTGGAATTCCAGGTCTGTACCAAAATAAAGTTCAATCTAACAATGTCAGGCTCCTGGAAGGCCTTCAACTACAAATGGGCCATGATTAGGCCAGAGCTTATGGTTACTTTGTTCTGAAGAGTGAAGCTTAAACCCTCCTAAATATAGACTACAATTCTGGAACAATACTCAAGTGGCTTCAGGGATGAGTTCATCCAAATGACTTGGGTTGGCCAAACGATAACTTCCTTAAGTCCAGATTATCAAAGGTGATCGCAAGGAATTTAAAGGAAATTTGAAATAACCACAGAATCACAAGATTGCAAAATTTGAGAGTTGGAAAAGACTTCAGCTACCACTGAATCCAACCTATTCCCAGAAGGAATTCCCATTATTACAGACTTGACCAGTGGTCATCCAGGCTCACTTGCATCTGTTCCATGGAGGGGAATCCAGAGCCCTCCAGAGCCCGTTCTATTTGGGGACAACTCTCATATGGGGGAATTTTACCTGATATCTAGCCTCTTTACAACTTCCGCCCATTGTTCCTTGTTTTGCCCTCTGGGACAAACAACACAGATCTAATCTCTCGCCGTCTTGCATATGGGAGTCTTTCAAGTGATTGAAGGCAATTCTGATGGCTGCCCTGTGATGTCTGTCCCTTCTCAAGGCTAAACATATCCGATTCCTTCAATCAATCCTCCTATGACATGGAATCTCTCTTGGCTTCAGTTTATGAATCTATAAAATGGGGCAGGGAGAGGGGGAGAGGAACCATGAGCCATATACTTCTGATCTCTTCATCTCTAAATCTATTATCATATAAATCAGGAGAGAAGAAACAAAGAAGAGTAAAATGGAATAAAGCCTGGGTAAGCATCCATATCCAAGGGACAGATTCGAACTTGTAAGCCACAATCATTGCTGTTTTAATCAGCAGTTGGTAGCTTTTTTCTAGGAGCAGTCATATCTGATAGTATGAGCCCTTTATGAAATTCCAAATGAACACCTCTGGCGCAGTTTCTTTTGTATCTTTGTCTTTAGCCACTGTATTATGACTCATCTGTATAGCTAATTTTATCTGTTTAATTAACAGCGTGTTGTGGGAATAGAGTACGACTATGATGGGATTAGAAATTAGGCAACCCAACTCTAGTTGCAGCTTTGTTAATAAATAGCTACATGACCTTGGGCAAGTCACAATTTTCCATCTCAAAGATTTTATGTGGCTCCACCTCTTACTTTTCCCTGCTATAAAATAATAAAGTTGAGCTAGATGACCTCTAAGGTTTCTTCCTATTCCCACGTCCCATGATCTGGGAGATTAATGAAGATCAGCAGTCAGAGGACCTGAATTCAAATTCTAGTTCCACCATTTATTAGCTGTATGACCTTGGATGAGTCACCTCTACGATTCTCAGAATCCTCCCCTCTAAAATGAAAGGTTGAACTACCTCAACCACGAGGCTCCTTTCAGCTCTGAGTCAATGATTCCCACGCTCACTATTCACCTTCTTGGTGAGCATTTCACCATACTTTCATGAATTTCTTCCTTCTTTCTCCCCCCAGTATGGTGCAGAACAGTGAGCCAGCTCCTCCTAAATAAGTAAGCCTCTCCCTAGGCATATGCTCTCAAGTTGGATTAACTCTCTTTCCTGCCCTGGTGTGATAATTTACTAAATGTCTTAAATTACATTATTTGATCTTGTGCCAGGATAAAACGCTCTTCCCCACAGTAGATGAATCATGAACCTGAAAGATTTACTGTTTCTCCTAAAAAGCTTCCAATATTCCCAAGGAGGAACTTACTATAAAAAGTTAGGCCTGGACCATTCCGTGTGATGGTAGTCTTCCTGTGGCATTGCAATGCCCTTCATCTTTATGGATTAAATTAGGTGTGGAGGCCTGAACAGATCTTCCCACAGGAAAGGAGCTGCTCAAATTATGCTCATAAGAGATGCTGAGGAACATCCAATTAGGACTCAGCTCAATCCATTTAAGCACTTTTTAGGCGCTAGGATCTGGTAACATAAAGACAAAAAGCAATATGGCGCTTGGCCTTGAAGAATTCCCACTCAGAGCTGGGGTTGTAAGAGGTGTCCAAAAGTCATCCAAATCCCCAACCAGCAAAGCTTTCCTATGAGCCTGCTTTGTTCAAGGATGGAGAATCACTCACTCAACACCTCCTCAAGAGTGATGCTGGGGATTATCAGCTAGACTTGGAGTCAGGGAGACCAAAGTGTGAATCCCACCTCAGACACTCAGATAATCCCACTCAGACCATGGACAAGTCATCAAACCCCTCTAAGCCTCAGTTTCCCCATCTACAAAATGAGGGGGTTAGACTAAATAACCTCTGAGGTTCCTTTCAGTTCTAAATCTATAGGGGGTAGGGGGGTGGAGAGAAAGGTATATACATTTATATAGCACTTGCTATGTGCCAGGAACTGTGCTTTACAAATATTATCTCATTTGATCCTCACAACAACCCTGGGAGGTACATGCTGTTATTATCCCCACATTAGAGCAGAGGAAACTGAGGTTAAGTGACTTGCCAAGAGTTACCCATCCTATAACTGTCTGAGGCCAGACTTGAACTCAAACCCAATGCTCTATCCATTGTGCCACCTCACTTAGCTGCCTTCATGATGCTTATACCTCTAACAAAGACTATACCAGCTTCCAGATTGGTCTTCTTTACTCTCGTCTTTTGCCTCTCTGACATCTTCCACATAGCTGCTAAAGGGGTATTGGTAAAGCACAGGTCTGACCCTACTCAATAAACTTCAATGGTTCGCTATCACCTATAGAATCAAATATAAGTTCCTCTGCTTGGGCTTTTAAAGACTTCATAATCTGCATTTCCAAAAGTATTACCTTATAGTACTCCATTTCATACACTCTCCACTCTAGCCAAACTGGCCTTGCTGTTTGTCACACATGCCATCCCATCTTCCACCTCCCATGGTGCCAATTGCAAGACATCAATGCCTTCCCAGTAGGTGTGATTATCATCCATGCCTTCCCAAAAGTTTGTCTCAGAGCTTTACCTAATATGTTGATGGACTTCCTTGCTTTCTCTCAGCATCTTGAGGATACCTATGGAGCCCATGGCTTATTCACTTATTATTCTTACTCTCACATATTTGACCTCAGCCACCTCCTAACTGTGATGCTGGGCAAGTCACTTAACCCTGTTTGCACCAGTTTCTCATCTGTAAAATGAGCTGGATAAGGAAATAGCAAACCACTCCAGTATTTTTGCCAAGAAAACCCCAAATGGGGTCACAAAGAGTTGGGCATGACTGAAATCCTTTAAATAATTTAAAAATTCTTGCTCTCATTATATGAACAGCCTAATCTATTTTTTCCTCCTACATTTCTTTGATGATCTCCTTGCACATAGTAGGGATTTAATAAACACTCAATGAATTGGATGGCTGGGACCTTCAATTAGTAGAGTAATCACTTGCCCACTATTAAACCCTGAATCCTTACCTAATAGATTTCCAAGCTAGCTGTCTCTTGCCAAAGGAAAAACAAAACAAAACAAAAACAAAAACCCTTTTCTACCATAATCCTCTTTCCTGGAAATCCAGCCAGTAGAAAAATATGATCAATAGTAAGTCCCCTTCCAGCACTCTACTCAAAGATTTTACTGTCATGTCAAGGACTTCTTAATCAACAATTCATCTACCTCAACTCTGGTGATCATAAGTCTTGGAAAAAGGAAAAAAAATGCATCCTGCTTCCAAGAAAGTTAAAGACTCCAGTCCTCTATCATGGAAAATAGTATGGTGTGAATCTTAAAAGTCTAGGGAAATTTAGTTCCTTATGGTGTTAGAAGGACATATTGTCACCTCTGATTCATTCATTGAAAAGAAATACGTATTGAGTACCTACTAGTGCTAGAAGAAGCAATAAGTCTGGACCTATGATTTTATTGACATAAGAAACTCTCAGTAGCAATGGACATTGGGAACTGTTCTGTAATTTGTAGTTTTATGAAGTTTTGGGAGTCCTGAGAGGAGGGAGAGAAGGAGGGGGAGAGAGAGAAAGAGAGACAGAGACAGAGAGAGAATTTTTTAAATGCTTTCTATGTTCTAGCTACTGCACTAAGCACAGAGGATATAAAAACAAGACTGTTTCAACTTTCAAGGAATTTATATTCCAATAAAGAAAGACAAAACATAAAAGGAAGATAGACAGCAGGAATAAGAGATACTCCCGTACAAAGGAATAAGGCAGTTGGTGTAGCAGAGTTAGCAGAAGTTGAAATGAGCAACATAGCTCCATGTCCTCAAGATCTGGAATCAGTGAGGGCTCCTCAGATCAGCATCTTTAGGTCACACAAGGCCATGGCTGTGGAGGTGGAGCAGATGGGAGGTTGAGGAGGACCTGACTTATCCAGCATCCCATAGCCATTATGAGTCAAAGGAAGTACTTGAACCTGGATTTTTCAAGACTAGATCTCTAACCATGACACTATGTTGCTTCTCAGCAAGGTATTATACTTTATACCTGCACGGTGGCATGGAAAGATTGAGGGTTCCCAAGGCCTGTGGTAAGAGAACCTCAGCTCTGGAAGATGCTACCAAGACTAATCACAGGCCCAGTGATGGACAATGTATGTATCATCTGAACACCAGTCTATCTGAAAACAGAGATGCTTATGGAGTCAACTTGATAAGGCATAAGGGGTTGCAATCTGCATCTATGGAGAGAATGCCTAGCACCAAGAAGGTCACAGATTTTTGAACTATTTAAATTTGCTGAAAACAATAAGGAGAGGCACTGCATTTTAGAACTGAAGGGTCAGCCCAGAAGGCCCAGATTCAAGTTCTAACTCTGACACATACTGCGTGACCAAGGGCAAGTGATTTTATAGAAATCCAGGCAAATCTCGAAGAGCACAAGTTACAGAGGCACTGACCATGTGCATAGGTCCAGGAAATCCATACCATTTGGAGTTTCCACCAAGGTTCATCAAAAATAAGGGAATAACAGGCACATGCCAAAAATGAATAACCATAATCATAACTCACATTTATATGGCAACATTTCAGCATTAAAGAATCTAGTTATTGAGAGCCAGAAAACACTTTGTGTGAGAATCATTGACCACCAAGCATTTATTACATGCCAAGCACTGTAAGGGTGGGATATAAAGGAAAAATAGTCCCTGCCCTCAAAGAGGTTCCAATCTTGTGGGAGATACACTGGCAATGATGTTAAAGCAGGTCTCCATGGCCTTCAGTTTGGACTGCCCTAGCAACAACACAATAGAAATATGAAAGAGCGAGAAGGGATACATGGCTGGGGCTCATAGAAATGTCAACATTTATGCCAATGAAATTTGTAAATGTGAAGTATAGAGAAAATGAGATAAACTCACAGAAGAGCCAAATAAGAAATACATTTAGCCTTTTTCTCCTATATTTAAAACCAAATTCCACCTCCCACTCAATCCTGTGTGTAACTCCTTATCCAAAAAGAATGGTTTCACTAATGTTGATTAAAAATCTGACAACTATTTTAAAAGTCTATCTCTACACACATGTGTACATTTACATATATGCATATACATATATGTATACATAGAAGCTATTAAAGTTTAAAACTAACACTTTTGAGAACACCCACATATGTAATACATAGGATTCCTCCTTACTACCTCCCATTCTCCTTATCTATAAAAAAGGAAATCATAGTTACAGCACCTACCATATAGGGATGAGGAAAGAACTTTTTGAAGAAGAATTACAAACACAGTGATGATGACCATGATGGTTAGTTCCTTTGGTCATTGGGAAAATATGAGAGTGAGAAGAAGACTATAATGAAAGCACCCATGTTAGTATAGCTGATTGCCTGCTGAAGTGGATAAAGATAGACAGTCAGAAAATGAGAAGGGACCTCAGAAGCCATCTACGTAAACCTGTACCTTAAAAAAGAATCTTTTATATAGCATATTTGATAAGTGGTCATCCTGGCTTTGCTTGGAAACCACCAGTGAGGAAGAATGCAATACTTTTCAAGTCAGCTCATTCTTCAGTCTACATGTTGATTTTCCCTCAAACATCTGATTTCCCTCCCTGTACTCCCCTGTTCTTCAATCTAGTAGACTCCTACGACTTACTTCCCCACTCCATCACAACTAAGGATAGTCATACCTTTGACCTCACCATCACTCATAAATATTCCACTTCCTTGATCAAAAACTCTGAAATTTTCCATCCAGTCATGGCCTCCCAACTATCTTTTCCTATTCCTGACTTATTATTCTTCATTATCACTGTTACCACCTATCCCTCCATCCCACAATACTTCTCCAGGCCATTACCACCACCACCACCTCCCCCAATCTAACTGTTCCTTTCTTGCTGCCTACAAACAGAACTGACTCTTCCTGATTCCCAGGAAAGCAGCCTTTATGCTGGATCTCTAAGTGGCAGTTTTCTATATAAAGCCATAATAAATACAGCTCCAACACAGGTATTAAGCCTCAGTTACAGCAAGGGAGGCCTCACTTTGAGGTGTTAGGTGAGGAGTACAAAAGTTTTGGCCAGTCTCAAACTTTTTCACGTCTGTATTAATGAGATGGGCCAAGGAGATTGGGAACCTCCACCTGAAAAGAAAAATCCACACCATATAGAATGGTTCATATGTCAGAGAGATGACAGTTGAGTTAAGTTTCCTTTTCTAGGACTTTCAGTAGCTCCAGGCTATTTTCTAGTTTGCTTTCTGTATAATTTTAGCAAAAGCAAACAAATGTTGAATGAGAATTCATTAGCAGTCAGTCAAGTGTGAATACTCTATCAATCATGTTGATTTTTTTCAGCATCAGCAAATTTAATTCCATATCTTAGAAGGGGTAAAAGCATGTTTAGACCTCAGGAATACATTGGATTTATTCTATAGAATATTTCACTGTGCTCTTTTATCATGATAAAACACTGAAAGTTAGTGGTAACACCACCTCCTTCCCCTCCACAGGTTTGCCAGGAGAACAAAAAAGGAATGATGGTCCCTGACTTGTGGTAGAGTATTTTCTATGTAATCTTATTTGTCATTCCATTGATGTAGGGAACTCTCATCACTGGGAAACAACATGGTACAGGGGAAGAGAAGCTGGCTTCAGAATCAAAGAAACTGGGTTCAAATCCTAATTCTCCCCTGTATGACCTTGACAAGTCACTTAATCTTTATGAACCTGTTTCCTGATCACTAAAATGAGGGTCACTACAGTGTCTTTCAGCTCTAACTCTAACATGGTGACTCTCTTTGATTCTATGAACCTATAATGATGACATATAATTTGTCCTTAACTTGTTGGCTTTTAGAACTGTCTAGGACACTGGCAGCAATATAACTTGCTCACAGTTGCAGAGGCCTGACACCAAAGTGTTCTTGACTCCATCAATCTACCATGCCAAACTAGCTCTCCAGAATAATGATGATTATAATTCTATATAATTCTACACCAGAAACTTGTACTCTTTCATATGCAAATAGGTCATAAATTCACATGCTATAAATGCCTCCAAATCTCCTGGAGAATTCAACAAATCAACTGGAAAATACTGGAAATAAAATAAATACTGGGAAAAAAAACTTGGGAGGGGGGAGCAAATAACGCTTGCCTATGATAATCTGGCCATGACACTGACCTATGAGAATTTAAAGACAGCATTTTAATGGAAGTCACCATAGTGAATATTCAATCTCCAAACTATATGCTCTGAGAAACTAACAAAACATAGAGACCAAGAGAAAGAAACCAAAATCACATGGGAAAAGGATGAAATACAAATCATTCTTATCATCCTGTTTGTTACAGGAATTGTCCCAAAGATGTTTTCAGTGAACCTACAGAAGGTATCCTGAAACCTCAATGCTTTTCTTCAGCTACAAAAGGCCCTCATTTTATGTACCTGCCCAATAGTCTACCAAACATTAAACATAAAAGAATAAGAGTAAGATATTGGTTTGTCCTAGGATCATTTTCATCTGAACTCCATAGATTATGATGAGAATGAATATAAATACAATTAATAGTAATTATTTTTTATTATTATTATTATTATTATTATTATTATTGATATTTATGTAGTACTTTAAGGTTTGCAGAGTGTTTGATATATTATCTCATTTGATTCTCACAACCTTCCTATAAGGTACCTAATATAATTATTATTATCCCCCTTTAACAGACCAACAAACTGAAGCTCTGAGAGATTGTGACTTGTCCAAGTTGTAACTGTCAGAGGCAGGCTTTGAACCCAAGTCTACCTTAGTCACTCTATCTACTAAATCACTCTGTAAGATCCAGAATTCCCCTGGTTGGGGAACCCTGCATTTCCTCCCTAACCCTGAGGTGAGTTTGATACCAAAAAGACCAAGAGGCTCCAGACTGATTATAGGAGTTTAGTGAATCATTATAATACTTACAAACAGGGGCAATCTTGGATGGCTGCCAGGCAATTCAATGGATCCCCACAAAGACCCCAGGAAAGCCCAGTGGTAATTATAGAAATCAAACAAAGGGAGGTGGAGCTATAGAGCACATCGTTACTAATAGGTGGATATTTTGGATATTTGCTCAGTTATGAGCTCATTTTCAAGCATGGGCATTAAGCCAATGATGATGAGTAAATGCCCAAACACAGGATTGTGTACTGGTCAAAGTGGTCACAAACAGGTGATTGTAATCTTGTGATGGCTGTTACTGGACACATTATCTGAGTTATGACTCAGTGTCTAAATTATGATTTTAACAGATCTCCATGTCTGGGCTTCCACCTTTCACAGAGTTTAAGTTAATGGCTTTTCACTTCTTCCTGTGTGTTATGGCTTCTCCCCAATCAGGACCCCACAATACTATGATAAAAAGATTATATTCACAGAAGTTAAAACAGCTGGTACTATTCCCAAGTAGCTTGGTGGAAAGTTAACTAGCTCTGGAGTCACAGGATCTGAATTCAAACCCCACCTCAAATTATTACAACCTGCTTGACTTTGAACAATTCATTTAACCTTCCTGGAACTCAGTTTCCTCTTCTGTAAAAAGAAGAGGCTGGACTAGATGCCTTCAGTCTCTAAATCTGTGATCTTATGACCCTGTGGCCTCTTCCCCAGAGAGGGAAAGAGTGCCACCCAATCCAGGGTTAACTCCAAACTGATGGAATTGCATCTGGGGCTACTGAAAAGACCACATACAAGATCTCCCAAGCTCTGTATTGATTTTCCATAAGCAAAGTCAGACATGTTTTTGCTAAAAATTGAGTCCCTAATGATTAAACAAATTTAATGGGCTTTTTGATCCTTCCTTTATATGTCAACCAATTAATTACTAGGAAATGACCTTTCTCCTTTCATAATCAATCATATAAAACATTTCTTTCTTGAAGCAAAGGAATAACCCCAGGTGGGTGGATCAAAAATGTTTCCCTTAGGACCTTTCATTATGCATCATATTGGGAAATCTCTCTTATTTGGAGTAACACAGCCTAGACCAGAGTCATAACTAAGGAACACTTACACTTGGAGCTAAGGGTATGGAAGGTGTAAAGAGTGTCTGAGTTAGGTGCTGTAACTCACCTCTGAGTACATCTACCTCTGAGTATACCTACTGGGGAAGCCATAACGTAGAATGAGGTTGCAGTCACCAAGTGTGCCTGTTTGAGGAGGAGCTCAACTGAGGTGTTCCTTTTGGGGAGAATAAGCACTGGCAATGATGGTACCATAAGTACCCTCTAAATTGCAGTATCCAAGGAGCAAAGTCCAGGTCAATTCACCCTAGATATGCTCCAACCTATACTGTACTGTACTGTACTATAATTATACTATACTATACTATACTATACCATACCATACCATACTATAATATACTCTATACCATTCAGGGAGCATACCCTTGGAGACTTGGTTTCCTCACCATAAAACATATGGATTATTGCAATGAAAGACTCATTTCTCTCACTGTGGTGTTCAAATGGATAGAGTGTCTTCTTTCCAGTAAGTAAAGACTAATTCAAGTTAAGTGACTTCTCAAGGTCAAAAATCAAATTAAGCGATAAAGCAGAAAAAGTCTCCATGTGCTTATGAATCCCCTCTTCTATGCCCTGGCCTCTGTTGCTTGAAATGTTCCCCACTACACAAGGACCTGTTCTGCATTTCAGGGCCCTCCAAACCCAAAGGCAATTTCCAGTCTCTATAAGGATCAATCAAACTGCTGGAAAGATATCTTTAAAATGAAGAGGACTCCAGACTCCAACACATTCTCCTGCATAGCAATGAGCATTTCAAGAGGGAAAGAAAATCCATGGGCTTCAACTTCTTTGTTCATTGACGTGAAGGAAAAGGAGACAGCAGGGTAGAAGAGGTGATTTCTCTGCTGGGACAAATAAAATGACTCCATGTTTTAAAACCCACATAAACAACAATCATTCCCAAACAAGCCTCATTTGGGTTCTTACTCAAACACACCAAATGGGAATCAATGATGGGGGTTGGAGGTGGGTGAACCAGAATACTGCAGTCTGTGAGATCCAACTGAGGCCTTTTTATTGCTGCCTGACTCATCACTTCCTATTTTTCTCTGGGGGCCAAGATTTGATCTTGGTTTTGTTTGTAGTTTTCCCAAAATGCTTTTTTCATCAACTTTCCACTACCACTATACCTCTGCAGACACCAGTTAAGGCCAATCAGGAGGTATTAATTAAGCACCTGCTGTTCATAGGTCCAGAGCTGGAAAGGACATCAAGTCAAACTCCCTCATTTTACAGAGCAGGAAACTGAGGCCCAGAGAGGTTATGATTTTACCAAAGTCACACAGGCAGCAAGCATAAGAAACAGGATTTGAACTGAGATCCTCTAATGCTGGAGCCATTTCTCCTTCTACCACATCACAATGCTTCAAAAACAGAAGTATCACTGCCCTTTGGGAACTTCCATTCCACCTTGGAGAACCATGTCCAAAGATAAGAAAATGCAAGATGTGTCCAAAGGAAATGCCAAAGGAAAAGGGATTTACCCAAGAACCCAGACTAGTAAGCTACAGGATCAGGAGTAGTACTCAGGGCCTGTGTACCTTTTCAATGTACCACAAGGACCTGCACCAAGTCAAGTCAGTAAGAGTTTATTAAGGGTTTATTGTGTGTCAGGCTCCATGCTAAGTGCTGGAGGATACAAAGAAAGACAAAAACAGAGCCTGCCGTCAAAGAGCTCACATGCTTGTGGGGAAAACAGCAGGCCCACCCAAATCATACGCAAGATCTATGCAGGGCACAACACTGGAAAGGATTCGTGCTGAAGCTCAAATTCTAGATGAAACCTGAAGAAAGCAAAGGCAGCTAGCTAGGAGGCAGCAATGAGAAGGGAGAGCATTCCAGGTATGGGAGGTGGCCAGGGACTATGGAGCCTGGAGTAACAATGGAGTAACAGCAAGGAGACCAGTTTCCCTGGTGGTAAAGTACGTGGCAGTGAATCAGGTGCAAGAACACTAGAAAGGTAGGAAGGGGCAGGATGATGAAGGAGCTTAAAAGCCAGAGGATCTGGTATCTGATCCTGGAGATAACAGAGAGGCACTGGCGGGTACTGAGTGGGGAAGTGATGCGGTCAGAACTGTGCTTTAGGAGGATCACTTGGGAAGCTGAGCGGAGACCTTCGTCCTCCAGAGCACATTCCCAGTAGGCCTGCAATAGACCTTGAGATTCCCACTGAGTCCAGTCAATCCTTTGGTAAAGGAGGCATTTACTCCAGAAGAAGCCTCTAAGAATATAAATAACTTACTCAGAAGAGCAGCTCCTTCTCTTACTCGAGGGTGTAATAGCTTGGACTCATTTAGCATTTCCCTAGCAGAGCAAGGCCCTAAGGGAACAGAGATCAGGACCAGACAACTGAGACTGGACTAGAAAGATCCAGAGTAGTAGGAAGATATACCCAGATGGGAAGGAGCTGTTAAGAGCCCTGGACATCCAGGAGGCAAAATGGGGGCATTGTATGCCCAGAGGGCAATGGAAGTTGAGAATATGGGAGAGGAGGAAATACAGTGATCATTTATTTAGGAGGAAACTTACAAAACACAGAACCCAAGTTATCTCATTTAATCTTCACAGCAGGTCTGTTACTATTGGTATCATGATCCCCATTGCACAGATGAGTAAACTGAGGCTCAGGCAGGTCAAATGACTTAGTAATGATCACACAGCCAGTAAGTGTTGGGGCAGGATTCAAAGGTGGGGCTCAGCTAAGTCTAATGGAAAAAGGAGGAGGAGGAGGAAGGTGAGGAAGAAGAAGAAGAAAAAGAAATAGTAGTAATAGCAGTAGTAGTTGTAGCAGCAGCAGTGGTAGTAGTAGTAGCAGCAGCAGTAATAGTAGTAGTAGTAATAGTAGTAGTAGTAGTAGTAGTAGTAGTAGTAGTAGTAGTAGTAGTA
>NW_020954625.1:7395117-7410955 GCF_900497805.2 Vombatus ursinus | reverse complement strand
TAGTAGTAGTAGTAGTAGTAGTAGTAGTAGTAGTAGTAGTAGTAGTAGTAAAGGCCATGCAGAGAAAACTGAAGAAAGGGGTTGCCCTAGCCAAGATTACCTACTTTGGATCAATATTAAGTGACCAACTCCTCTAGTCCTGGCAATAGCTACACACTCAAAGACCTTCCTTACAAGAGTAGTGGAAGCACCTTGTCATCCCTAGATCATTTTAATAACATCAGGAATGTGTGCTAGAATTTAGGGGCATAGATAAATCAAAAATAGACCAGGGGGCCCATGCACTGATCTCTAAAGGGAGCAGAGCACACTATCCCTCTCCTCCCTTAGAGGTAGCTGGGGGCACAACAGATAGCTTGCTGAGCCTGGAGTCAGGAAAACCTGAGTTCAAATACAGCCTCAGATACCTACTAGCTGTGTGACCTTGGGCAAGTCACTTAACCTGTATTTGCTAAACCGTAAAATGAAGATAACAATAGCATCAACCTCACAAGGTTGTTGTGGGGATTAAATGAAAGAATATTTGTAAAAAGCGCTTAGCACAGTACCTGGCACAAGGTAGGCACTTTATAAATGCTCTTCCCTCCCTCCTTCCATCACTATTTTTGACCATCGAAGATGGCAATCAGCACAGGGCCAGACAACAATGATTTTGATTGGGTTTGAAGTGCTGTCTGACAAGGCATCCAGCCAGTAAGAGCAAACACAGAAACATTACCCAACACCTCCACTCTCCTGAGCTCACTATTGATTCAACATTAAATGGGGGGGGGGGGCAGGAAGAAATCAGAAAATACAAAATTGTTGCTGATGCTGTTCCCAAAAGCCTTAGTTGGGTTATAGCCCTTGGCCTCACCCACAAAAATGACAAATCCCAACACCAACAGTAACAATAAAAATACCAATAAAAATAGTATTGTGCAGTATAAAGGATAAAACAGATATAATTACTATCTTCATTAACACTAATTAATAATAATATCAGTCCTAATAATAGTGGTAGTAATTAATAATAGTAGTAATAAAGGTATCACTACATATGCTATTAGTAGCACTAATCATATGAGTAGAACTAATAATTCAAGCACTAACACAAATATTAAAAATACTAATATTAATGACAGCAATAGTATCTGAATCACTCACTGTCATAGGGGGATTGGTCAATAAGGGCTCAGTCCTTACAGCGTACACATTACGCCTTGCCTAGAGCTAAGCCACACATGTTCCTTGGACTGTATTAGAATACTTAGACATAGTATTAGCAATACTAATTCTAGGGATCATAACAATACTAATAATCATCAATGATACTAGCAGAGCCTGTGTTGTGTAGTGGATAGAGTGCTATGTCTAGCACTCTAGAAAGACCCGCAGGTAACATTTATTTATGTAGTCCCCAGCAAGTCATTTAACCTTTATGTCCCTCAGGAAACTTCCTCGTAATTATTTACTAAATCAGACATGATTTGCAATCTTGTTTGGATGGAGTTTCCACACGGGGAGTTCCCAATCCTAATGAAATCCCAATCTCTGCACTGATTTTACCTAATATGGCCATTACAACTAATAATAACTGTAGCAGTAGGAATAGCTTTGTATAATAACAAAACCAAAATTATGCCATTAAGAAATACAGCTACGCACAGGTATGCGGTAGACATATTTTTCAATTTTTCTTAGAATCTTTACTTGTCCACCAAATGTCGGGCTTCTTCTGGTCCGGCACTAATTTGCAGAGCTGGCACAGACAGTTTTCTATTTACAAAGACAACAGACTTTCTGGCTGCCAGGATACAAGTGCAGTCAGTGTCTAATTTATCTGATTACTATGTGTATTTGGGGCAAGAGGGGTTAATCGTGATTTCTGCAAAGTGCATTTGCTTCTTTTTGTACTAATTTGGTCTTTTGTGTGACTGGATTCATCTTGCCTGTTACTCAGCAAGCAATAAACGCTGCATTTCAGAGCAAACAAAAGAGCATTTTCACATAATTTGATGATCTGGATTCTATGTTTGCATTTTGAAATTATTGCTTTAAAATGCTGGCGGCATGCACCGTGATGGACGCCCAACCGGATCTCTTCCTGTTTGGGATTTTAATACTCCCCTGGCTGAAAGGAAAAGATTTTTCAATAATATGAAAAGGCCTGCTGAGTTACAGGAACATTGGTCTGATGAGGCCACGTACAGGATATATTACCAGCAATATGCCATCCTAATGTGTCGGAATTGCACTACTCTTAAAAAAAAAAGTCTGCATTAATAGAAAGTATTCACTCCCACCCTAAGAAATTGATCATTGTTTGTTGGGGCTTCAGAAAAGAGAAAAGAAAAACAGAGATGATGCAGCATCAGCCGTGCTAAGCATTAGTGCGCTCCAGTCTAATTTCCAGCCAAAATCCAGCCCATTAAATACAATTTTGGAAGGCTCAGCTCTTTCAGGACCAGGGGATGTGCAGCCCATGTCTAATGAAGTGGCCCTCGTGGTGAGCTGAGTACGAGCATCCTGAATCCTGATGAACCAAGGGCAGCAGCTCGAGTAACAGTGCCAAGAGGAAGAAGGAAGCCGCTCGTGCTAAAACGCTACATTCCCCAAGGGACTGAAGGGAAGGGATGCCCTCAGACCGGACTCCAACTTCATAGGTTCTGCTTCGCAGCCCCAACTCTGTGACTCTGCCCGATGTTGGGAGATTGCTCCAGGGACAGTGGAGGGGATCTACCACAGGTGACCGCACAAGTTTGAATTCAATTACAGTCATGACCCATGCAGTATGGCCCCCAACAATGTCATTTCATTATCACATTGTTCATAAACTATAACCACCACTCGTAGCTGTATTATTGTGGGTTAAGGGAAAGCAAAGGGATGAAAAGGCGATAGAGGAAACAGTAACGAAGAATGGGGAGAGAGAAAATGGGAAAAGGAAGGGATAGGGAGAAGATCTACAGGGCTAGAAATTCTTCTCCCCTCTCCAGAATTGGTCGAGTAAACAAGCATTTATTAAGAACCTACAGAATAGCAAGTTACACATCATAGATTTGCAGTTTCATGTGCAATCATCTTTTCTTTTTAATATACTATGTTATGGAAATGCTTGTTTTATTCCATAAGTTAAAAATAAAATAAATTTTTAAAAAAATTTAAGAAAGAACTTACTATCTGCTAGGTACTGTGCTAAGTGCTAAGGATACAAAGAAAGGCTAAAGAATAAATAATTGTTGCTCCGAAGAAACTCAGTGTAAAGATCCTAAGAAAGGAAATGCCCCTGGTAACATCGTTTCACCAACCATATTTTCATGGTGTCAATTGGGTGGAATATGGCTTACCCTGAATTGTCACTTAATTTGATCTTTTCCCCCTCTAATCGTCATTCTGGAAAATTCAACGTGGATATCAGGAATTCATTTTAAAAGACAATTATCAGGGGCAACTTGATGGTGCAGTGGTTAGAGCACTGGCCTTGGAGTCAGGAGGACCTGAGTTCAAATCCGGCCTCAGACACATAGCACTCACTAGCTGTGTGACCCTAAGCAAGTCACTTAACCCCACTGCCTAGCCAAAAAAAAAAAATTTAAAAAAGACAATTACCAGAATTTGCCTTGGCATCAATCTCCTATACTGTTCTTATCTATAAGTCTTTAGGATAAAAAATTTATGTTAAAAATTAGTAGCCCTGTACATGAACCTAATGGTATGTATAGAATGTCACCATGCTGTGAGAAATAATGAGCACAACGCATACAGAGAAGCATGGAAAGACTTACTTGAACTGATGCAACGTGAAGTAAGCAAAGCCAAGAGAACACACATAATGACTACAACATTGTGAATGGAAAGAACCATCACCACGAAATAGTAAAAGATGATTTCAAAAGTGCAAAAACCATGCTTGGCCCCAAAGAAGAGAGCTAATAATACCACCACCCCTACCTTTTGCAGAAGGGGGTAGGAGTAGAGGGGTGTGAAACATTACAATGTCAGATTTTCCAATGTATTTATTGGTTTTACTGATTTTTTAATCTTCCTCTTTTTTTCTTTCTAAAAATCCTTTACTACAAGGTATGGCTCCTAGGAGGAGGAATGGTAGGAATGAAGGAAGAAATATAGGTAATCAGAACAAAAGATATCTATAAAATTGATTTCAAAGTTAAAAATAACTCCAAAAATGATCCCAGAGTACTACAAAGTCTTTTCAAAGACAAATTAAATTATCAATACAGCTCACTAATATGTTGTTTTTCCATTTGGTCTTGACTTTTCATCTCCCTAAGCGAGAACTTCTTCCTCATGGAGACTTCCAACTCATCTGCATATTTTATAGTCTTAGAGTTGCCTAAGGCTTAGCTAGCCTATGGTTACAGAGTGAGTGTGTTTTAGAAGTAGGATCAGAAGGTTATGGGATCATAATTTCAGAGCTTGAAGAGAATTTAGAAAATATGAAGTCCAACTCTCATTTTGCTTATGAGGAAACTGAGGAAAGTGACTTATCCAGGAAGACTTGAAACTGGGATTTCCTATCTCTGAGGCTTTGAGTTTCTCCATTGTGCCATTCTGCCTCTCACTTATTAAGACACCAAAGTAAAGACTTTCAATAAGGAGTGAAACAAGAAGGAGTTCAGGCTGACCCTCTGTTAGCCAGAAGCTAACTTCTCGAATATTTAGAAAATATTTTAAAATACTCCCTCCCCAAGCAGCACTCAGATTAACTGGCTTATAACAGGCACTATTTGTTCAGTCCCTCTAACAGGTATGCCCTTTCCTTCCGGAGTAGGGAATACAACATACAAGCTTGGTTGTCAGGAACTCGGTCAGTATACACACATATATGTATGTATGTATGTATGCATGTATGTATGTGTATGTGTATACACACACACACAGAGTTGTTGTTGAGTCATTTCAGTTATGTCCAACTCTTTGTGGCCCCCATCTAGAGTTTTCTTGGCAAAGATACTGGAGTGATTTGCAATTTCCTTCTCCATCTCCTTTAATAAATGAGGAAGTTGAGACAAACAGAGTTAAGTGACTTGCCCACAGTCATACAGCTAGTAAGGGTCTGAGGCCAGATTTGAACTTAGGATGTTGAATCTTCCTGACTACAGGCCTGGAATTCTGGTCACTGTGCCATCTAATTGATTATATATGTGTGTATGTATATGTATACACACATAAATACACATACACACACATATATACATGCATATATACATACATAGGTATATATGTGTACATCTATATATGCACTAATCTATAGATTATGTATCTATATGTAGGCATATGTGCACATATGTGTGTATGTATGTATGTATGTATATATATATGTATTATATTTTTCCTCTTGCCTTTGTTATTGCATCTGTAAAACAGGGAGAATACACATTTTCTTGAGACTTCTGAAGGGAAGAGGCATGTCTTTAAAATGCTCTGAAGCTCAGAGAGTATTCTTAAATACATAATGGAATGTTGTAATTTTTCCATTGAAACTGCCTTCGTATTTACGAAGAAATCATTATATTTTATCCAAACTTGCATGTGACGTGATTCATAATTAGGATTGTGATTAACATAAATCATTATTTTTTGTATAAGCTGGAAATGCATATGGGACTCATTAGTGACATGGCAACATCTCCCACAGTTTAAAAGAATTAGAGAAAATAAGGCAAAATCTCCCTGCGAGATCATGTTATAAAAATTTTAAATGACTCATTTTCTCACAGACCAAGTACAGTATGGCCTAATGATGCTCAAGACCCAGAATTACAAAATCTCACATTGTTAATGGACCTCAGCTGCCATCTAATCATAGGCTCATGGGCTCATAAGCTCATAGGATCAGAGATTGAGTCAGAAGGAACTTTTGGAAGTCATTGAATCCAATTCAACACCCTCATTTTAAAGATGAGGAAACTGAGGCACAAACCAGCCCATATCTGACCAAGAATCTCCTTTATAATATATCAGACAAGAGGTTGTCTGGCTTTGGCTTGTAGAACTCCAATGAGGAAGACCCCACCCCCTCCATAAGTTGTTCATTCCATTTGTGAGCATCTCTGATTGTTAGGAAGCTTCTCCTGACACCAAGCCCAAATCTGCTTCTCTATGGCTTCCACCCAGTGTTTCTAATTCTGCTCTCTGAAGCGAGAGAAGAGGAATCTAATCCCTCTTCCACATTACGGTCCCTCAGATACTTGGAGACAATGATTGGGTTTACCCCCAGGTCTTTTCTTCCACAGACTAAACATTCCCAATACCCCCAAACTGTCATACTGCATTCTGATTGTTTATTTCGAAAACTGTTAGAAGAATAAAGATTCCAGAAATGTAGTCTGCTCCCAGCACTCACAGATTCCATAGGAAAAGCAGCCCAAATGACTAGAAGGATTCCATGCAGATTCTGCTTTGATTTACCTAAAGAAATTAAAGACAGGGGAAGCTAGATGGTGCAGTGGGTAGAGCACTGACTCTGGAGTCAGGAGTGGAGCATCTGAGTTCAAATATAGGCTCAGATGCTTATTAGCTGTGTGGCCCTGGATCAGTCACTTAATCCCAATTGCCTCCAAAAAAAAAAAGGAAAGAAATCAAAGGCAGGGTGGGATAGTGGATAGTGTATTAGTACATTAGATCAGTCTCAGATTTTTTCCAAACATATGAACTAGATGGTTACAAAGGTTACTTCCAGCTCTGACTCTAAGATCACATGAACTTTTAGAAAATTTAGCTATTCTAAACATACCATTATGTGGCCAAATCGATAAAAATTCCTTTCTGGCACGTTCAAAAAAATCAACACACATAAACACACACACATACATATATATATATACGCACACATACATACAAACACACATATACACATACATACATGTACACCACACATACATAGGTATACACACACATACAGCATTGAGAATTGCAAAGTATTTTTTTGCCTTTAACAATTTTTCCATTTCACCCAGACTGACCTTCCAGGAGGCTCTCCAAATGTAAACATTCCTTCAATTTAACTACCACACAGACTAAAGACTGTGTGCCGCCAGGAAGGTCTGCCCATGGCCGTCACAGATAAAGGACACCGATATTATCGTAGCTACAGTGGTCTGAACAAGCAACATTACTGTGCCCTTGCTGACAGATGCTTTCTCTGGAATAATTCATCATATCGAGCCAGGTGAGCCAATAATCAATGGCTGGTGCTCTGTAGGAGGTCGGACTTCTAGACAGGAAGGTCGAGCAGGAAGTCAGGAGCTAGAGAAGAGAGCGTGGGCCCCTTTGCCTGTTTATTTCACAAAGCGAAGCACCACTGGACCCTACTAATTTGGGCCAATAGGTCTGCTCACATTTGTGTTTGCAACACACTGATTGTGCAAGAGAAACATTAATTATACTATTTATCCTCTCCTGGTATTTTGCCTTCTTGCAGTGTTAGCCATTGCTAATAAATGTGGCAAAAGGCAATGATTTCCATGACTGTCATTTATTGATTAAACATAAATTCTACAAAATTATTAAGTCAAGAGCAAGAGCTTCTGGACCAGACCGAGTGCATGTGCAGAGGAGACCCATGCTGGAGGCAACATAATTTTGAGGGTGTTGGGAAATTGATTCCTAAGCTGGCTGAAGGAATGGTTGATGCCAAAGGCATGGAAAAACATCTCAAACCTTATTATTACCAAAAAAAAGGTGTTGGAAAGAATGTCAATAACTATTTACCCACATGATTCAGCATCACCAAAGATGTGTATTGCTGTCAGATGGAGAGCCAAGGTAGAGTCCAAGTGAAAGCTCCCTGGGCAACTCCCTAAGACTGTAAGTTACAGAATGGCATTCTTCCTCCTCACCTCCATCATTTAGAATCCATGGTTTCCTTCAAGACTCAGTTCAAATACCACATCTGATAGTGGGAGGGTTGTTGGACTGGAAGTCAGAAAGACCTGAATTCAGATCCAGCATCAGATACTTTGGGCTCTGTGAGTTTGGCCAATAATTGGCTTAGTCTCACTTAGCTTCAGTTTCTTCATCTATAAAATGGGGATAATACTAGCACCTGCTTCACAAGGTTGTTGTGACATTTAAATATGAAGATTTTTACAAATTTTCAAATGCTGTATGAATGTTTGCTAAAATTTTGTCTTCTTTTCCATCTCTATAAAATTGTGTAAAAATGACCTGAAGATACATCCAGGGCCACCAGGATTTAGAGCTGGAATTTAGAGATGATTGATTCTAGCACCTTCATTTCACAGATTAAAAACTAGGCTCAGAGAAGCCTCGGTGGTCACAAAGCCAGTGGGATTTGAACCCATGCCTTCCATGGTCCAATCCCAGCACTCTAAGCAGGATTCCTCAAGAAATATCTACTGCAGATCACATCTTTACCTCTATGTAACTGAAAAGTTCAGAGAATACAAGATTCTATCGTGCTAATTGTATGTGGACTACTAAAAAAAAATCACTTGGTAGAACAAAATGTTACCTTCAAAGCAGAGGTTATTAACCAGAGTTCTATGAACTTTTGAAAAACATTTTGATAACTGCTTTTTAATATAATTGATTTCCTTTCTAATTCTATGTATTTTATTTTATGAATTCAAAAACACCATGCTGAGAAGGGGCCCATAGGCTTCAGATTGCCAAAGGGATCTAGGACATGAAACAGGGTGGCTCTTGTCCCACAAAGTGTCCCCAAAGCATGTAGAGGCATCCTCACCGGAAGATCTTTTCATTACTAATATCAGTAAACAAATAACACACAGAGATGCATGTTTGCCAAAGATGGGCATCGCTGTCATGAGGCAGAGTCAGTGTGGAGACCAGGTCAGAGGGAGATCCCCTAGAGATAGGGAGGTTTTCCAGACACTTCTTTGTGTGGATGAATTTTTGCTGATTCTATCAGGCCCTAAAAATGGTGGTACCTCCTACAGAACTTCTCGGGGATTCCAGGGCAATAACTCTCTATGATTTATAGGAACCCTTGCCCAACCCCTCTTAATTCTGGGACCTTTTCTCTGTTAATCATTTCCTTGTTTTCCAGCATACAGCTCACTTTGTATATGTTTGTTTGCATGTTCTCTACTTCATTAGATTGTAAACTCCTTGAGGACAGGGACTGTCCTTTACCTCTTTTTGGACCCCCAGAATTTAGCACAGGGCCTGTCATTGTAAGTGCTTAATAAATGTTTATTGATCAATCGAGTTACAGATGAATGAATGCATTCATCCCTGCCCACCTCCCCCTCTTGGAACCTCCATTTTCCTTCAAGACTCAGCTCAAACACCACATTTTACTGAGAAGTCTTTTCTCAGCCCCTCTACCCATAGTGCCATTTCACTCCAAACTACACTATATTCATTTTGTATTATATGTATATATACATATACATATACATACATACATACACATATACATACATACATATTGTCCTAGTGTCTCCCCTATTCCAATGTAATCTTACTGAGGGTAAAAACTGTTTTGCTTTCGTCTTTGGGTCCTCAGTGCCTAGTACTGTGACTGGCACACAGTAAGCACCTAATAAATGTCTGTTGATTGGTTAATTGATTGATTCACATAGGTGGAGAGAATTTCCATACTAGAATTCCCTGCACTCAAGGAGTTACACGTCAGGCACATTAGGTAGCTAGTGACAGTGTATGGATGCTAGACCTAGAATCAGGAAGACGTGAATTCAAATCCATTCAAATCCTCAGACACTAGCTACATGGCCCTAAAGAAATCACTTAGCCTCTCTGCCTCAGTTTCCTCAACTATAAAATGGGGATTATAATAACACCCCCTCCCAGGGTTGTCGTGAAGATCAATTGAGAAAATACTTACAAAGCACTTTGTAAATCTTAAAGCACTATATAAATGCAAGCTATTATTATTATTAAGTCCAAGCAAAGCAAGCAAAAAGAAAATTATTATCAGAATACATTTGTATTATTATTATTAGATAATTTGTCATTAAGTGTTTGATCTCCTAGGCCCAATAGAATCACCAGCAACCCATACTCTCTCAAAATGTTTTCCAATCACCTTTATAGACCTTCTTCTCCCTCCTTCTGCATACTAATTTAAAAATACATTTGACCCAAGGAAAAGGTAGTTTGTTTTGCAATAATTGATTCTATATCACTTAAAATTTGGCATTTTATGTTTGAAAATGTAACTAAAGTTTTCAGTTTTATAGTAAAATATTTATTTATTCAGTTAGTTATTCATTCATTCATTCATTCATTCATTCATTTATTGGCAATGGAACATTTCTACAAATCATAGACTAGAATCTCTGCTCATCCAGAAGATCTGAGGTCTAGGGCAGGAAGGGGCCTCTCTAGTCCAACAACTTTGTTTTACAAATGAGAAAACTAAGACCTAAGTAGGTGAAGTGACTTGGCTAATATCGTGAGAACGTTAAAGGTCAGAAGTAGGATCTGAACTCCTGGGTGATTTTATTCAAAAAGCATTTATTAAGCACTTGCTAAGTGCAAGGCACCGTAGCCATAATAAGAATACAAATACGTCTCTGAATACAAATTCAAAAGTGAAACCATCCCTGACCCTGTTGCTCATGTCCCTCATCCCCTTTTAACTGTTCACTTGCCCAAGGGCCTTTTCCAAAATTGGTATAAGGGATCTGATGTAAGAGATCAGAAGGCCCCAGGCCAGATAAAGAAAAAGAAAAAAAAATAACCTTCTCAAGATCATTGGATCCAAAGATACCCATGAAGGCAGATAACACCCTACCTGGGATCAAATTTCAGGAACTTTTTTTTTTCAATAAAACCAGTTTTATAATCTGTACTTGAAAAGACTGTATTTAATATGGGGCAGCTAGGTGGCGCAGTGAATAGAGCACCGGCCCTGGATTCAGGAGGACCTGAGTTCAAATCCAGCCTCAGACACATAACACTAGCTGTGTGACCCTGGGCAAGTCACTTAACCCCATTGCCTAGCCCCCCCCCAAAAAAAAGACTGTATTTAAGAACATGATGTGAATTAAATGACCAAGCACCCATTCCCCCCACCCCTCAAATATATGAAGCTCTTTAGGTTCTAGGACAGGAGGCAATCAAGCATTCTGGAATCACCCCTCTATGGGAGGCCACAGAGTGGAGCATGCAGCTTCACGGGGATGCTTCACAGTGAAGAACAAACAATGAACTTGAAATCAGAAATCCTGAGAAGCTGGATACCCACGTGACCTTCGGCAGATCCCTTACCATCTCTAGGCATCAATTTCTTCAGACATAAAAGGAGAAAACTAGACTGGTGATACTGATACCTCTTCTAGATTGAAAGTCTTTACTAAGCATGGAAAATAACTAGAGATTAAATTTTATAAGAGAATCAGTATTTTAATAAGTATCTGCTAAGGACTTAACTATATAGCAGATATTATTGTATTAGATACTGGGGATACAAAGACTGAAAAAAAATTCATAGTTCCCTGTCCTCAGCACACTTACAATCCATCAAAGGGAAACAGTGTGCTCCTACTATTACTACTACAACTGCTACTACTGCCAGTAGTAGTAGTAGTAGTTAACATTTATATAATTATTTAAATTTTACAAAGCAAACTGTACATATATTATCTCATTTGACCCTCACTATAACCCTAGGAGGTAGGTGCTATTCGAATATTCACTTTACAGATGAGAAAACTGAGGCTGAGCAAGGTTAAGTGACTTGCTCAAGATCACACAGCTCGCAAATGTCTGAGACAGGATTTGAACTCAAATCTGCCTGACCCCACGTACAGCACACCACCTAGCTGCCTAGATAAATAAATAAAAAATATATCCGAGGCATAATTGTTTTTCCCAAGGAGCAAGGTGTTGAGGAGGTAGAAATAGAAGGAATGTGTATACATGTAGACACAAACACATTTAGGTGTCTATACGCACATATCAATATATACATATGTGTGTATATGTATGTGTGTATTTATGTATATGTGTGTATAATATATAATGTTGCACTGGTTTTAAAACAAGCTCACTCTGTTACCTTCTGTCAAAACTAGTATTATTTTTTTCATCCCAAGATAGAGCATTTTTCATGTAGAAATATTTGAAAATTCAGTAGGCAAAGAAGGAAGGCAGTGTAATATAATGGAAAGAACACTATCTCTAGCATCAGGGGTCTTGGGTTCAACTGCTGACTCAGTCCCTTCCTACCTTATGTAACTCTGGAACAATTAATTAATGTGCCTGAACCTCAGTTTCCCCTAGTTTCCTCCTATATAAAATGAGGGGGTTGGGTTAGATGGCCCCTGAGATTCCTCCCGCCTCTCCGTCTATGACCTTACGTTACTAAATGAGTATAAATTTGATTGTAGTTCATTAGCACTGAAATTCTGAGGGCTTTACTATGTGCCAAGTAGGCAATATTAAAAATAAGTGAAATAGACAAAAAAAGAAAAGGTTTTGAGAATTCACAAAGTTAAACTCTGTCTCAGAAAGTAGCTGTTCACCTCCAGTATTTTGTTGGGTACATCTCATTAGCCAGGGAAGTACTGAAGGAAGTACCTTAATCAGCCTCTGTTGACACTTAGCCCGATGGAGCATCTAATAGGAGACCAGCTGTCTCCCAAATGGGCCCATGTGCCCAGCAGTGAATTCACTTTTCTGAGAGGGTGATTAACTTTGACACTTCCAGTGCTGGGCCAGAAATTGGCTGAGCCAGATTGTGCAAGGAGGCAGGTGTTCCAGGAGGTCAGATAATGAAGATCTGGAAATCTGAAAAGTTAGACCTGAATTAATTAGAGGCTTTTCGTATTTTGTGTGTGTGCGTTTTGAATTTTCCTCCAGCTCCTGCAGCATCATAAATTTAAAGCTAAAAGGGACCTTCAAGTTCATCTGGTCCAACTCCCTCATTTTACATACGAGGAAACTGAGGCCCACAAAGGTAAAATTACTTTCCCATAGTTCATGAGCAGAATCAGGGCCCTTGCATGCCAAATCTAGGTCACTTCCCACTGCACCACGCAGAAACTTGGTATTTTTTTTTTCTTTCTCTCTTAGAGAATTCACAGTTGGTTTCCATTAGGCCCTCCACGTGACATCTACCATTTTTCCTACTGGCTCAACTCAAGTCAGGTTGAAGTGAACACACCACATCTTCCTTCTGCTTCATTTCTTCCGTTTCTTTGGAGCTAATGGAGCTTACCCACCTCTCCTTCCTCTCTTCGGATTTGGTTTCAGCCTGGGTTTTGAAGTCCTAGATCTAATATAATAAAAGCAGAACATCTGCCATTGATATTAACATAGTGGATATTAAATATTGATTGTAGCAATTATGATGAAACAACTGTATGATTCAAAACAAAGGCCCCCTTAATGATTCCTAAGCCCCATCCTTCATCTAGTTGTGACTTAGGCTGCTGCTATATCCTTCACTACCACTGCAACTCATTTACTGCTCCTGGTCCCAATGTCTGTGACAGAATCAATGGATTTGGGATTTAAAAAAGACTTTATCAGCCCACAAAAACAAACCAAAAAAATCTCTATGACATCAACCAATCGATACCAATAGATACACATTTATTAATTGCCCCCCTATGTACCAAGCACTGTGCTACGTCCTGGGGACACAAAAACAGGTAAAAGGTAGTCCTTGCCCTCAAGGAGCTCACAGTCTAATGGAGCAACTCACAACGAGATTGAACAAATGTGGTCATCCAACTCTAACTTGAAGACCTCCACGGATAGAAACCCATGACCTCTCTAGGAAACTTATCTTACTTCCAGATATCTCTGAGCATTGCCACAGTATTTTTTCTTGTACCTTATCTAATCATGCCTCTCTGTGTCTTCTGACCCAATAAACACTCCCACTTCTCTGTGCCTCTGTGGCTATGTGACTCAGTGGATAGAGTGCTAGGCCTCAGGAGGATCTGAGTTCAAATTTATCCTCAGACACTTATCAGTAACATGGCCCTAGGTAAGTATGTCACTTAAGTGCTGACTGCCTCAGTTTTCTCAACTGTAAAATGGGGATAATCACAGCCCCTACCTCCCAAAGTTGCTGTGAGGATCAAATAAGAGACTATTTGTAAAGCACTTAGTGCACCTGGCACACAGCAGATATATAATAAATGTTCATTTCCTTACATTCTTCTTCCATATCACAGCCCTGCAAATGCTTGGAAATAGTTAGGCCAGGAGAGGAGAACCTGCAGCCTCGAAGCCACGCGTGGCCCTCTAGATCCTCAAGTGCGGCCCCTTGACTGAATACACACTTCACAGAACAAATCCCCTTAACAAAAGGATTTGTCCTGTAAAACTTGTACTGTGAAAAGGCCGCACCTGAGGACCTAGAAGGCCACATGTGGCCTCGAGGCCGCAGGTTCCCCAGTCCTGAGTTATACCCACCCTGTGCCTTCTCTTCTTCAACCTAAACATTCATTCGTTTGTAACCAGGAAAATCAATCAATTCCCAATACTTATGGAGAGTTCTTTACCGTGGAAGGCACAGGAGAGGGTAGAAAAGCAGACAGAGAAAGAAAAAGAAATAACATTGTCTTGGGGACCAGGAAACAAGAGTATGAATTCCTTCTCGGTCACTTACTACCTATGATACCTTGGATAAGTCAGTTAGCCCAGTTCCCCATTCACAAGTGAAGGGTTTGGACCAAATGACCTTCAAGGCCCCATCTAGTTCTGAATATGTGATTCTCAGACCTAAACAATTCACTCAATTGCCCTACCTTCCAAATAAACAATAATGAAACCAATTGGTCAATTAATCCCAAGCATTTATTAAGTGCTTACTATGCGCCTGGAATTAGGTTAAGCACTGTAGAAACAAGGAAAAAGTAAAAAATGTTCCTTGCCCTCAAAGACTTGCCGTTTTAATGGGGGGCAACTCAGTTCCACAGAAAGGACAGATCTGGAGTCAGAGTACCTAGGTTCAAATGCTGTCTCTGTCATGATGCATGTGACGTTGAGCGAGTCGCTAAAATTCCATGCACCTGTTTCCTCATTTGCAAAAAATGGAGTTGAACTACATAAATGAGCACTGGAATTGCAGTCGGAATCTTTGGGCTTGGCCATTCTGCTTGCTTCTTACTAGCTATGTCACCTGGGGCGTGGGGATCCTTTAACCTCTCCAAGCATCCATCTGTCCCTTCCTCTGTGAAATTCCACCATTGGAATGTATGATCTTTCTCAGATCCCAGACATATCTAAATCCTACATCTCTAGAAGTGAGGTCGATTTTCCCATTTTTCTCCCTCAAACTCCATGCCTACATTCAATACATATTGTTTTGGGTTTATACAACAATCGTTAATACACCCCAGGAAAAGATATATTTGCCTGCTTGGCAACATTTAAAAATAGTCCAAGGTTTAACATTTTCTAGTTTCTTCTTCAGTATTATTTTAGCAAAAGTCTATGTAATAAGTCAGGTAGAAATCGATATTTTGCATGTAATGCTTGTCCCTGAAGGTATCTAACAATGCAACACAAAATAAATAGGTGTCCTGAGCGTAGAATGCATTTTTCTTCTAAGATGAATACCTATTTGAAATAACCAAATTGAATAATAGACGCATGCAAGATTCAAACAAGAGAGAAAGGCAGAAAGAGGGAGACAAGGAGAAACAGAGACAGAGACAGAAACAGAGGAAATAGAAAGACACACAGACAGAGGAGAGGCAGAGGAAAGAGAGAAGAAAGGCAGAGACAGAGGAGAGACAAGAGGGAAAGAGAGAGACAGATAGAGACAGGGGAAAGAGAAAAGAGAAAGAAAGAAAGAGAGAGAGAGAAAGAAAGAAAGAAAGAAAGAAAGAAAGAAAGAAAGAAAGAAAGAAAGAAAGAAAGA
>NW_020954625.1:7384225-7395107 GCF_900497805.2 Vombatus ursinus | reverse complement strand
AGAAAGAAAGAAAGAAAGAAAGAAAGAAAGAAAGAAAGAAAGAAAGACAGAAAAAGAAAGAAAGAAAGAAAGGAGGAGGAAAAGGAGGAGAAGGAGTCAAGGAATACAAAATATTGTTCCTTGGAGTCAGGAAGACATCTTACTTATAAAAAGAGAAAAATTGAATGCAGTAGAAGCTAGGTGTGGGATCAATCATGACAATTTAAGCAAACAGATCTTTCTGCCCATTTTAATTTTTTAAAGAAACAATTCCACCACACTGAATCTCCAAGATTAATGCCCCTGGCCCCTGCTTACAGCCTTTTCTTTCTTCAGTCCATCCTCCACACAGCTGCCAAATTGATATTCCTAAAGCACGGGCCTGACCACGTTCCTTCCCTGCTCAAGATGCCATCAATGATTTCGCTGCTTCTTTGGCATTTAAAGCCCTTCCCAGTCTGGCTCCAGCCTCCCTTACCAGACTTTTTACACAATATGCCTGCACGCATTTTACATTCTACTCCAACCGGCCTCCTCACTGCTCCCTACACATGCTAGCTAACATTTATATAGCACTCTAAGTATGTGCTCTCTCTCTCTCTCTCTTGATCCTCACAACAACCCTTTGAGGTAGATGCTATAATCATCCCCATTTGTATTTATGGATGAGGACATTGAAGTTGATAGAAATTAAGTAACATTCCTAGGGTCCCATAGCTAGTATCTACAGCAGGATTCAAAGTCAGGTCTTCCTGACTCAAGGCCCAGAGCTCTATTTGCTGCACGATCCATCTCTTTCATATCCCATCTCCTCCGAGTCTGAAATGTCCTGCCTCCTCACATCCACCTTAGCTCTCCCTTCCAGGATCTCCAACAAAAGGCCATCACTGATAGACTTTCCAATTGTTACTGCCCTGACCTACTTGACATGTAGTATTCACTGACTTATCTGTTGAATTATCTTTTTTTTTGCAAGGCAATCAGGATTAAGTGATATGCCCAGGTCACACAGCTAGTAAGGGTCAAATGTTTCAGTCAGAATTTGAACTCAGGTCCTCCTGAGTTCAGAGCCAGTGCCCTATCCACTGCACCACCTAGCTGCCCCTCACTGACTTATCTCTCATACCCTGTCCTGTCCTCCCCTCCACCTTCACTGTGTCGAATATTAGAACATGATCTCTTGAACATTAGAACATGATCTCCTGGAGGACAAGAATTGTCCTTCATTTTACCTTTGCAGCCTCAGCATTGAGAGACAGATGTGGCATCATGGTGCATAGAGACCTACTCATTGAACAAGAAGACCTACCTTTCAAGTCCTATCTTAACACAAAACGGGTTGGTGAGCCAAGCTAGGCTGAGAAGAGCTAAGTCTATCAAAGTCAGTCATTGCACAAGGTGGCTGTTACTGTGTACTACATTCTCATAGTTCTGCTCACTTAACTCAGCATCAGTTCATATAAGTCTTTCCAGGTTTTCCTGAAATCTGCGTGCTCATCATTTCTTATATTATTCAATAGTGTTGAATAGTATTCCATTACATTCATATACCACAACTTGTTCAGCCATTCCCCAATTGATGGGCATACCCTCAATTTCCAATTCTTTGCCACCACAAAAAGAACTGCTATAAACATTTTTGTATATGTGGGTCCTTTTCCCTTTTTTATGATCTCTTTGGAAAACAGACCTAGTAGTGATATTGCTGGATCAAAGGGTATACACAGTTTTATAGCCTTTGGGCATAGTTAAAAATTGCTTTCCAGCATGGTTGGATCAGTTCACAACTCCACCAACAATGCATTAGTGTTCAATTTTCCCTCATCTTCTCCAACATTTTTCATTTTTGTCATATTAGCCAACAGGACACATATGATGTAGTACCTCAGAATTGTTTTAATTTGCATTTCTCTAATCAATAGTGATTTAGAGTATTTTCATATAATTATAGATAGCTTTAATTTCTTAAAAACTGCCTATTCATATCTTTTATCCATTTAGCAATTGGGCAATGACATATTCTTATAAATATGATTCAGTTCTCTATATATGTTAGAAATGAGACCTTTATCAGAGACACGGGCTGTAAAAATTGTTTCTCAACTTTCTGATTTCCTTCTAATCTTGGTTGCTTTGGCTTTGTGCAAAACCTTTTTAATTTCATGTGATCAAAATGATCCCTTTTGCATTTCATAATGTCCTCTATCTCTTGTTTTGTCCTAAATTCTTCCCTTCTCCATAGATCTGACAGGTAAACTATTCCTTGCTCTTCTAATTTGCTGATGGTAACACCAAAAGGATGATCTTTTCAATGTCTTTCTGCTCCCGAGCTTTCAATCTGCACTAGGAACAATGGGTGGAAGGTAAAAATAGGATGACGATGTCAGGAAAATTCCCAACAGTGACAAGGGAGAAGTTGTGATGACCTGCTTGGCAAGGTGATGAGCTCTCCCTCCTCGTAGCTCTTCCAAGTTCCAGGTAGTCCTCTCTGGTCCTAATATCACCAGAATCATGTTCACCCTTTTCTTAACTGCCATGACTTTCTAGAACTTAGTCCTGTCCCCTTAACTTGACTTTCTAAACTAAAGCATCCTAATCATTTTGTTCCTCAACATTCAACAAGGTTCCTTTCTCCATCCTCTTGACCATATCAGCCATCTTCTCTTGACCTTTCCTTAATACGATATTGTTTTTTGATGGGTAAACATCCAAAAGATGTCCCATAGTTCTGCACAGGAGTATGGTTTCCAAAACCCTTATCAAAACCATTCATAATCTGGAGGTCTTTTGGTCGCACCAACACACTAGACTGTGATTTGTCTGGAAATGACTTACAGGGATACCTAGCTGATTTTTGTGAACTCCTATTGAGAACTCAGACTCCTGTAATGATCTTTGGGTTCTTTTTTCTCCTAAATGCATTGCGTTGCCCTCAGTCAAATTGACACACATCTACCTCTGGAAAAAATGGTTCTGATGCTGGTAAATCAACATTGGTTACATTTAGTACATTTAGCATTATTGATTTCATACAAAATTGAGTTTCAGAAGGAAGAAATTGTCCCAGAAAAGGAAAGGAAATGTCTTGTCCTTCTCTACTCAGCCAGTTAAGTCATCCAGCTACCCTGAGGGGTGTGCATCTGCCGCAAAACTGGTACAGAGAAACTCAAAATCATATCAAAATATGGAAGGTGAGAGGCAACGACTTTTTGGCATATATGTCATTATGGGGGAAGTGAGGTAGCACAGTAGATAGAGTGCAAGGCCCTGAGTCAAGAAGACTGAAGCAGAAATGTGTCCTCAGACACTTACTAGCTGTGTGACCCTGAACAAGTCACTTAACTTCTGTTTGCCTCCATTTCCTCATCTGTAAAATAGGGGTAATAATAGCACCTACCTCCTAAAGGTGTAGCAAGGATCAAATGAGGAAATAATTGTCTAGCACTTTGCACAGCGCCTAGCACGTAGTATTACACAAATATTAACTATTAGAGCACTAGACCTGGAGTCAGGAAGACCTGAGTTCAAATCCTGCCTCAGACAGTTACTAGCTATGTGACCCTGGGCAAGTTACTTAACCTGTCTCCCTCGGTTTCCTCATCTGTAAAATGAGCTGGAGAAGGAAATGGTAAACCACTCCAGTATGGCCAAGAAAATCCCAAATGAAGTCATGAGGAGTTGGACACAACTGAAAAATAACATTATTTTCAATATTATTATTACATAGGACCATAGGTCCAAATGACCAGAGAAAAGCAAATGTCTAAGGAAAAAAAAATGTGCCAGCTAGACAAAGAAGAAAGCTTTAATAGGATACAACAAACAATTTATGCATACAACCCATTAGAATATGAGTTCATTACAAATAGAGATTGTATCACTCTCTGTACTTGTATCTACAGTCCCTAGCATGGTGCCTGGCACATAGAAAGCACTCAACACTTGATTCATTGCTGATATGCTCGTGGGGTGAGAGATATGAGGGGCACAAGATGTCACCTATTCTAAACCCCACATTTTCCAGGTGAAGAATCTGAAGCCCAGAGAGGGAGAGAGACTTGCCCAGAGTCACACAAATAAGTGGCCAAGCCAGGATTGAAGCCCAGGTCCTTCTGACTGCTGAGCCTCCCATAGAGCTAATGCTAAATCAAATTATGGAGCCAGAAAGCAATCTGCAGAAAACGGGCTCCAAAGCAGCAAAGATTCAAGCTCCATCAGGCCCAGCAGAAACAAAAAAGGTCACCAAGGAGAAAGTACCCTGAGTAAAGGGATCCCCGAATTAAAAGATAATTTGATTCATGGCACTGAATAGGCCGCTCCTCCAGTTTTGAGCTAGAGGCCTTATTATCAGTTATACTTCTTACTCTGCTCAATGAGGCATAGGTGTCCAGTTAAAGCCACCTAGAGTGTGGCTATCAGGCAGCTAGATAGTGCCATAGGGCACAGAACACAAGGCCTGGAGTCGGGAAGACTCAACTGTGTGAGTTCAAATCCAGCCTCATACTAGTGGTATGACCCTGGACAAGTCACTTAACCCTGTTTGCCTCAGTTTCCTCATCTGTAAAATGATCTGGAGAAGGATATGGTCAAAGAACCTCTCCAAGAATCTGTTCAGAATCTCTGCCAAGAAAACCCCTAATGGAATCACGAAGAGTCAGACGTGACCGAAACAGCAGGACAACAATAAAGCAAATGAATAGGGCATATATCTGGTAAAAGGAATGCTTTTCAACAATCAACTCTCACTTCCATACACCCTCCCCACACAAGCACATATACACACCACACACACACACCAGACAGGCCTTCCTCCACCTTCTTCTTAGAGTTTAGGAACTATAAGTATGAAACATTACACATACTGTCAGATTCTTTTCATACATTTGTTCATTTTTAAATTTTTTTTCCCTCTTTATTTCTCTTTGTTACAAGGGATAGTTAATTGGGTAGAGAAGGGAGAAGGAATACAACCAGAAATGAAAGTGATGTCAAACCAAATGACAGAACTGAAAATTGAGAATAAAATGGTAACCCACTCCAATCTCCATTTTCGGGTGGTCGATCATTAGGCTTCTCTTGTCAATTCCACTGCTATAACAAATCTCATATCCTGACAGATTCTCTACTAAGAGGGCTTTTGGGTGCTCATCACCTATCATATGGATGCTGCCCCTCCCAACTCATCCTCCACTTGGCTGCCAAAATCAGCTTTCTAAAACACAGGTTTGATCATGGTACCTTCCTACTCAGTCTTTAATAGTTCCTAGTCCTCTGGGATAAAACACAAATTCCCCAGCTTGATATTCAAAGCCTTCACAGACTTGTTCCAGTCTAGCTTTCCAGATTTAATTCGTATCACCTTACTCTTCTATGAAACTATGGTGCACTTGTTGACCCCTTCATGCACTCTACGTTGTAGCCAACATAACCGTTGCTGTTCCTTGAACCCAGAATTTCATCTCCCACCTCCCAGCCTTTGCAGAGGCAGTCTGGCATACTACTGATGACCTCCCTTCCTTCCTCCATTAAGAACCCTTAGCTAAACTGAAGAGCCCTTCCCCCGCTCCTACAGACAGTGTTGTCTGATTGCTCAGTTAGGGTTTACTGCCTCCTCAGAGTACCTTCTATGTAAATAACTGCCTACATGTTCCCTCTCTCCCCATCCAAAAAGAATGTGAGCTCCTTGAAAATAGGGAATATTTGTGAATTTATCTTTAGATCTGCAGCTCCTAGCATAATGCCTTTGGTATAAATCAATCAACAAGCACTTATTAAATGTAGCAGGTAGGGCAGCCAGCTGGTGCAGTGAATAGAATGATGGGCCTGGAGTCAGGAAGACTCATCTTCATGAGTTCAAATCTGTCCTCAGACACTTACTACAGTGTGACCCAGGGCAAGTCACTGAACCCTATTCACTTCAGTTTCCTTATCTGTAAAATTATCTGGAGAAAGAAATGGCAAATCACTCTAATATCTTTGCCAAGAAAACCCCAAATGGGGTCATGAAGACTCAGACACAACTGAAGAAACTACTGAATGTAGCAGGTAGACAGTGTTAGCAGTACATGCTTGTTGGATTGAATAGAAATGTAATTAAACATTGGTTAAAAAGGGAAGGAATTTATAAATAAACAAATGGCCTGTATACTTAGAATGTGCCTAGAACCCTGTCATTCATATTCATAATATTGTTAAAAATAATAAAAGCTATTATTGTTGTTATAAAGGAAATTAAAAGGAAAACCATGCTTCAGGATAAAACATCCTAAAATATTTTTCCCATAAAACACATACACCTAGGAAGGGGATAAAACTTTCTGGAAAACTTAACTGTTCATGAAAGGGAACTTCAGAATTTTGTGGATTCTATTCCCACACCTTGATGAGGAATAATTTCCAGAACTCACCATTGGAGAATCCATTGAAATACCTGGAGATGGTTAGCCTGGAGAAGAGAGGACTGTAAGGGGGGAGGAGCCATAACAGCTGTGCTCATGTGTCTGAAGAGCTGGCATATGGAAGAGAGATTATCCTCATTTTTCTTAGCCCTAGAGGGCATGATTTGAATCAATGGGTGGGTATTCCAAAGAGGCCAATTTTGACCCAATTTAAGAAATGCCTTAAGAATTAGGACTGTCTCAGAGTGAATTGGGCTGCTAGGAAGGTGAAGGGTTTACTCCACAGTGGAGGTCTTAGTCAGAGACTGGATGGCCACTTGTTGAACATGTTAAAGATGCAGAAGGATTGCTAGAATTAGAGTCAGGAATCACCCCTGGAAATTGAACTTATAACCCTAGGCAGATCCTTAAATCATGCTTAACCTCAGTTTTCTTATCTATACAAATGGGCATAACAAGCCCATCTGAATCATAGTTTGTTCAGAGGATCAAAGAAGCTGACATCTATCACCGTGCCTTGTAAACCTTAAAATACTGTGTAAATGCGAGCTATTATTATCAGTTGGGTTCCTTGTTCTGGTGTAGATTTGACTAGAAGTCCCTTCCAACACTCAAAGTCTGGGATGCTATTCTCTTCCTCCTGATCAAGTTGGCAGAGAGAACAGAAAAATCTGTGAGCCAAGATGCTGGATTTTTTTTTAAGTCAATATGTGAAATCAAGGACGAGAGGAAACTTAAATGTCACAAAGACACCTAAAGGTAATTTTGACTCACAGTTAAGAAGTCTACCACCAGCATCCATTTGCCAAAAGAGCCCATCATATTTTCCCCTAGGATGTCAAAGCTTAAAGCATGAGTACATATCATAAACAAACCATTTAATAACACTTGGAATTTCAGACACCAATACCACCACCACAAAATCATTGTCTTTGGTGGACAAAAAATTGCTCACAGGAAGTTAGTAACTCACTCACAAACTCAATCATCAGAAAACTCTGTACCCTTTGAATTCACTGAAATTTTACTGATGGCCAATCCTGTTGCTGAGAAGCAGCATTGTGTATCCGGTAGACTTCTAACCTTGGATGGGAGAAAATCTATATACAGATTCCATCCTCCATCACGTACTAGCTGTGTGACCCCGGACAGACAAATCACCTAAACTCTCAGTATTCAGGAAAATTGTCAACAATTTTAAGATACAGATAAATTAACAATCTGCATAGATGGGGGCATTTCCCACTCTGAATATTCTTTACCCTGGATGAAATTAGACAGGTCCATACCAAAATAAAACAGTTTTGTATTGGCATTCAAGGATCTTCAAAACCCAGCCTTGACTTACATTTCCTGCCTTACCTTCTACTCTTCCTACAAATTAATTTTTGTCATGATATTACAACCAACCAATGATAGAGTAGTATTTTTTGAGTTGAAAATGTTTTTAGAGCTAATGTTGGCCACCTTCTTTTTTAAACAAGGAAACTAAAATGGAAAGAGAGAAAACGATTAAATCAAATTAAAACAGGTGGTAAGAGCAGGATTTGGAGTAAGCCCTGATCACACATTTAGCCTCTGTGCATTTGCTTCAGTTGTTGACTAGGCTTAGAGTGCCCAGTTCCCATCTTTATACCCAACTACATCTTATGGGTCCTTCAATAATCACAATATCCTTCAAGGTCCCCCTGGAGACCTGATCTCATTTACACAACCTTCCTGAACTAGTAAATCTCAGTCTCTCCCTTCTTCAACCCACAGAATCACAGAATCTTAAAAGTGGAAGGGACCACAAAGAATATCCATATCCAGGGCTTCTTTTCTTTGGGGAGGGGAATTCAATTTTTTTCTTTTTTTTAAAACATATTTTCACATTAGTCATGTTGCAAAGAAGAATCAGAACCAAAGGGAAAAATCACAAGAAAGAAACAGAGAGAGAGAGAGAGAGAGAGAGAGAATATAGTATGCTTCGATCTGCATTCAGACTCCGTAGTTCTTTCTCTGGATGTGGATAGCATTTTCCATCACCAGTCCTTTTATATCCAGGGCTTCTTAACCCTCTATGCATCATGGAGTTCTCTGGCAGACTGGTGAAATACATGGATGCTTTCTCTGAATACTGTTTTTAAAGGCATAAAATAACAGAATTACAAAGGAAACTGATGACATTGATAAACAGTTTTCAAAAATATCAAAAATACAAGCTCATAGACTCCCAAGTTAATGAGCCCTCATAACCCATATTTGACTCAAAATCCTCTAATTTCTAGAGAGCAGCCATGCTTTTCTGGAATACCTTCAGAGAGAAGGAACTCACCACCTCCACAGGAAGCCCGTTCCACTATGAGATATTTCTAATTCTTTGGACAGTTTTCTGGATACCAAGCCTAAATCATCTTTTCTGCAACTTCAACCCACTAGTCCTAACTCTACCCTCTTTAACCAAGCAGAATTTGTTTAATCTCATTTTCATATGACAATCCTTCAATTATTTTATGAGAGCTATCAAGCCATGCCTGAGCCTTCTCTTCTCCAGGCTAAACATCCCTAGTTCCAGTTCTTGAAAAGACGGCTTCCAGTCCCATCACCATCTTGGTCTCTGTCCATTGGACATGTATCAGTTTGTCAATATCCCTCCTTAATGAGGAGTGGCCAAAATCTGACATCAGACTCCTTGTCCTGTCACTTAACTGTTATTCAACTATATGTATGTATGGGGAAGGGGAAATGTTAGTATTGTTGACCTAACTAGAATATAAGCATCTGGAGGGCAGAGAGGCTGCCTGATATTTCTTTGCATACCCAGTGCCTAACAATATGGGCACACAGGATGTTACCACCGTACTGTTAGACAGAATCACAACTCAGAAATAAAAGTGGTCAGACTCTAGAGGAAGGGAAGAAACCAAACAATGCATCCACAGACACTAATTAAGTGATTACTGTGTGTCAAGTATTGTTTTATTTCTACATATGAAGCACTTCATATGTAGAAATAAAAACAAAACAGTCTCTGCCCTCAAGAAGCTTCTCTTATATCAGGGAGATTCCGCAATAGCCAGTTTCAGGGGAAAATGACAAAACAACTGAAGCCAATGAAACATCACCATGGCAACCAGTTCATCTAGCAAAGACCCCAAACCGGGCTGAGCCTGATTTACTCTTTTACTGTCAGAACGAGCCTAATCCTGTTTCCATGTCACATCCTTCAGTTGTTTTAAGACAGTGAACATGTGACCCCAAGCCATCCCTTCTCAAGCTACACATCCCAATGATGTTCAGACCACTGGATCTGCATGACTTTAGATGAAGATGAGGTTTATCTCCCTCATCAGTATAGTGCCCAGAGGACTGGAGATGAAATAGAACAGAACTCCCTCCTGTCTGGGGGCCCATGAATTTATGAAATGAAGCAGGCGAATCAATTCAGCAAACATTTGTTCAGTCCCTGGCGGGAGCCCAGCGCTGCATTAGGTCCTGGGGTTCTAAAGACAAATCAAGCAGTTTCTGTCTCTAGGAGCTTACAATCTACTCGGGGCAGGAAGGAAATGAGATGAAATAATGTTTACACATCTAAATACAAACAGGAATGCTATAATGGTTGCACAACTGACCTAAAAGACACAAAGATCTCCATGCAAGTCACACCTCTGACTTGTAAACTAGGGGAAATCACATCACTTCTCAACACCCCTGGCAAGCGTCTGAGATAATAAATCACAGAGAAGGTACCAACCTGCCTTGGTAAAGGTGGTTTTCTCATCTGGGAATTCTCTACCCCAATGAAATAATGGTCCCGGTGCCCGTATATAACCAATTGGAAAGTTTTGATTAGCTTTATACTAAATTTGTAGTTTCGTTGGTAAAGGAAACTCCTACTAACACAGCTTTGCAATTTACACTCTTAAGGAGTTGACTGGGGTCCCTAAGAGGTTAAGTGACTTACCCAGGGTTACCTGGTCTTCATGCATCAGAGAAAGAACTTGAACCCAGAGCCTCCTGACCCCAAGGTCACCTATCTGCCTCTCAAACACAAAGTACAGATAAAATAATAGTAAATCATTTCAAAAAAGAGTCAACAACGAGGGATGAGGAGAGGAGGGAGGGAGAATAACATTCCAGACAAAGGGGACGAGTCATAGTATGCCATGAGACAGAGCCAGTAGGCTGGTTTATTTTGTTCAACTATGCTTTTTTACTGCAAGTCAGAGATTCTCTGAGAGAACAGAGAAAGTCTGATGGTTCTCTCAGTCTATCAGGAATCACATCTCACATTTACTCAGTAGCATCTAAAGAGAAATTGTGGCCCCTGACTGATGGCGGCTGATGATCTTGCAATGTGTGAAGGTCTCTTTCATTGTCTGTCTAGCCTCTGCTTCCTTTCTCACACATTCATGCTCATACATAGACATACCATCAGACACACATACTCAAACACTCATACAAACCATCAGACACATACACACACACACTCAAATAATACATACCATCAGACACACGCATAC
>NW_020954625.1:7348965-7384215 GCF_900497805.2 Vombatus ursinus | reverse complement strand
ACACATATACACACACACACTCAAATAATACATACCATCAGACACACACATACATGCATACACACATACAATTACACACACACATGCACACACATACTCATACACATACATAAACTCAGACATTCATGCACACATTTGTCAGTTTCTTCTGAGAGATTCTGATTGGCACACCTACACACTGTCAGAAACACATGCATTTTGCACATACACACATAATACCTATAACTTAAAGAATCTGAAATGAGAAATTAATGCCTGTATTTATTCCATTGAATACATAAAAGGTTCATCTGCCACAACCATATTTGCTAGCCCAGGTCTCTGAACACCGGGCAGAAAACGGACAGCCCAGGAAGACCCTACAGCTTATAGCAAGCAGGCTTTCTCCCATCCCCGTCTACCAGGTTTGGCTATCATTGCCCACAGAATCTGAGGAGATAAATCCATGGCAGAGCTTATGCAGCTGTGGCTGCTGGGAGGAAAAAAAAGATCCTGAGCAATTTTCCTGCGAGTGTGATGAAAGGTGGGCCACAATTCCATGACCCACAGACTTCTACCACCCCTAGCCAAGGAGCCTCCTTCCTGGGGAGGCCAGTGGGTTTTCCAAGCCCCAGTGAGGTCCAACAGCAGCAGCTGCAGCAAAGTTTATAGAGGACATTAAACATGTAAAGAACATATCAAGCACTTTATGTATATTGCCTCATGGATGCCCACAACAACACTCTGAATTGGGTGCTAAAATTATCCTCATTTTACAGACGAGAAAGCTAAGGCAGGCAGAAGTAAAGTGACTTGTCCAGGTCACATATCTAGTAAATGTCTATGGTAGGAATTTAACAGAGGTCTTCCTGACCCCAGGCCCAGTGCTGTGTGCCACACTGGGGATAAAGGATCATCTAACAGGGAAGAAAAGGGAATAAGCATTTATTAAGTACCTACTATGTACCAGACACTACACTAAGAGTTTTACAAATATACCTCATTTGACACCAATCCCTGGGCCTTAGTTTCCATTTCTGTAAAATGAGGGTGAGTATAGACTAAATGGTTTCTTCTAGATGTAGACACAGAGATCCTAAGTAATTCTTGTCAGGCCCATCTCACAACCTTGAGCAGATTCAAGGCTTGTCACTCAGGTTACTCAAATGCTCACCACTGTTCCTTAGAACTACATAAAAGAGAAAAGTTTGATGTTTGTTTAAAAGTGCTCTTCCTTCTTGTAATACAAGACAAAGAAATTATTCAAGAGGGGAAATATCAATGGTTAATAGGATTTGTTTCCTGTTGGGGTGGGGATGATCTAGTGTCCTCCCAACTTAAGCAATTAGAAATCAACTGCCAGAGGTCACTTTGTGTAGTGGGTTCCCCATCATGGAGGTCTATAAATAAGACTAGATAATCACTTTGGGGAGATACTAGAAATGGAATTTCTATTCACTTATAGCTCAGACTAAATGGAATGTGTGGTCCCATTAGGCCATGAGTTCCTTGACAGCTAGAATTATTTTGACCTTTCTTTGTATCCCTAATGCTTATCACGTTCTGGGCACACAGTAGGCACTTAATGAAGTTAACTTGATTTGTCACTAGATGATTCTCTGAATCTGTATCTTTTCTTGCCATCAGACATAATATGCAAATGCCATCAGACATAAACAAACACATAGAGACAGCATGAGACAGACACACACATATCCTTAATCTTAATTTCCACTGCTTTTACAAAAATAATTCCTACAGAGTTAATGATTGCTGCAATTGGGAGATGTTCCAGGTATCATTTTTCTTTTTGTAAATCTCAATCTGGACTTATTATTTAATTAATATAGGGAATTTCTGATATGGAAATCCCCCTCATTGATACAGATCTGCAACTCACCTGTAATTTGTGGGCTTAGAGAGTTGACTAGGGCACTGAGAAGATAAATTACTAGCCCATGGTCAGATAGTCAGCAAGTAACAGAATCCGAACCCAGGTCTTCCTACTCTTCCTATCCATTATGCTAGGTTGTCCCTCTCTACACATCATATCTAATGATTATAGTAGAACTTAAGTGACTGCCAATTCTTTTTAGGTTGAAAAAAACTAGAACCCAATTTATTCCTGTAAAATGCATCTAAGTATTAAAATATGCTGTCTCTTAATATTATTCCCACTGCTTCTACTGCATAGGGGTCAGAAATAGCTGGGCCTCTCCCCTCACCGTCACCAGAGGGGCACAATCTCAAATCAATACATCAAGAATCTGGCATCCCATTGGCAAAGGAACTTCTTCTGCTCCCCCACCTCCCAACCTTTCTGTAACTCAGATGAGTTTAGGGAATGACCAGAGGGTCAGTGAGGTTGATTGGCCCAGCCAGGGTCACACAACTAATCAGTATCAGAGGCAGGATTAAAATTCAACTCCTCCTAACTCATCTAACACTCTATTCACTACATAAGGATCTCTCTTTCATAATGACAGGGAAGGGACTTATTAAGCATTTGTTAAGCACCTACTATGTTCTAGGCACTGTCCTAGGTACTTTACAGATATTATCTCATTTGATAATGTCTATAACAAGCAAATAATAGAAATAAATACTACTGAGCCCAAAGACAAACTTGGTCTTCCACACTATTTTTCCTAGTTTCAGATGGTCCAATAAAATCCTTCTGATTAACTATTCCTATACTAATTAATATTTGTAAAGCAGGCCCAGTCCAGAATAAAAAAATGAGCAGATTTCTCTGGGACTTCTTGGAATATTCTAAGAAATCCACCAGCTCTATTGAGGTTTTCTATTTTGTTTTAAAAGCTAGGAGTGGTTAATAACACTGAGACACACACAAACCCACACACCCACCGCAGATTGCCAATTTCCTGGGTAATCTTTCTCCACAGAAGAATTCTATGATTCTTCTAAAGTGCCACAAGGTGGGCCTTGGCACAGAAGGCTGGAATCCAGCATATATTGTGTGACAAATGATATAGCCAAGTGATTATTTAATTTTTCAGGCTGCCAGGTGGGCCCCAAGAGTAACCAGTTGGAGTTTGGAAAAATCACCACCCCAGCATCTGGGGAAATTGTGCATCTGTTTGGATTTATTTTATTTCTGATCTGTAGCTTCTCATAAAATTTCGAATCCTTTATTTAACTCTATTCCAAATAAAACATAAACCTTCCTTGATTATTCTGGTGGGTTTGAGCACAGGGATTAGGGGGTCAATAATACAGTAATTTGTGAAAGCATTGTATTTTCTGTATCAGAGGATATATGGGATCTAGACAAAAAGAACTAGGCAAATTTGGAATGATGAAGAAATGAGTTCCAAAAGGGCAGCATTCACTATTTTTGCTAATTCAAAGGCAAACATCCAACACGAATGCCCTTTGGATCTGTTTTTGTTCAGGCCTATGATTTAATTGGCATAGGGAACTCCCAGTGCTGAAACTCCTCCTACCAAAGGAAATCAACACATATTATGAAATTTTAATCTGTGAGACTTGCCTGGAATGTTGAGAGGGGAAGAGATAGGTTGATTGTCACACAGTCAGTGTCTGCTACAGGTGGAACTTGAACTCAGATCTTCTTGACTTGAAGACCAACTTGACTCTCCTTTGGGCATTTCCAATAATAATATCCGACATTTATAGGATTTACTCCTTCCTTACCTCATCCTCTAATAATAATAATAATGATAATGATAATAATAATGAGAAGTGCTTACTATGTGCCAGGAACATAGTAAGTGTGTTGCATTTATTATCTCATTTGATCCTAACAATAACCCTGGGAAGTAGGTACTATTATTATCCCCATTTTACAGATAAGGAAACTGAGGCAAATAGTGGTTAAGTGACTTGCCCAAGGTCACACAGGAAAGTCTGAGACTGAATTTGTACTCAGGTCTTCCCTTTTTTTTTTAATTTCTGGGGAATGGTCCTCTTGTCAGAGATGATACTTGAGCTGACTCTCAGGAAACTATGGAGGTGAAGAGTGAACATATTTTATTTATTTATTTTTTGAGACAATCAGGGTTAAGTGACTTGCCCAGGGTCACAAAGATAATAAGTATCTGAGGTCAGATTTTAACTCAGTTCTTCCTGACTTCAGGGACAGTGCTCTATCCACTGTACCACCTGGGTACTGCCTTTTGACTGAGTCCAAGTTTTACAGAACAAATGCTTTTTTTTTAAATTTTTTTGGTTTTTTTTTTGGTGAGGCAATTGGAGCTAAGTAACTTGCTCAGGGTCACACAGCTAGTAAGTGTCATGTGTCTGAGGCCGGATTTGAAAACAAATCCTTTTATTAAGGGGATCTGTTCTGTGAAGTTTGGATTCAGGCAAAGGGTCATACTTGAGGACCTAGAGGGCCACATGTGGCCTTGAGGCGGCAGGTTCCCCATTCCTGGTCTACATCCTGCAGGGCGAAGCTCTTTGATTAGGTCAAGAAGGGGACAAGCATGATTGGCTAATTAACAAGCTAAACAATACCTCTGGCATTTTACATAGTAGGAGCATTTCAGCAGTTCCTCAATCTAGAGTCTGGCCCGGGAGTTTCAGATGGTCCAATCAAATCCTTCTGGTTAAATATTTCCATATTAATTAGCCTTTAAATTCTGCTATCTTCTGGTATAGGACTATCAAGCTTCTTGGTGATCAATTTCCTCATCTAGAATAGAGAAAATCTGCTGACAGTCTCTAAAATCTTCCCTCTAGCTCTAGCAATTTATATTTGATGAGACACAAGAAATCCGAGACACACAATCTCTGCCCCGAAGGAGTGTACAATCTAATATTGGCTCCCAACTCCTGCAGGGTTCCTATTTTATCATTTTTGTCCATGGCCCAGGGTCCTCACTCCAGGACTCTGGGTTTAAAGTGACTTACTTCGATTATGGGGGCCTGACCACAAATGGGTCAGTTTCTCTCTTTGGCTTACTGCCTCCATCCCAGAGGGAAATCCAAAAGAAATCTGAATAAAGCTTAATAATGGATTGTATTTCCCAAAAAGTGGGTACGACTCCAGCACAGACTTTCAATGTAGAATATGCCATTTTACTACTGGCTCTTATAGACCACAGAAGAGATTCTTCCTCCAAAATGGTGGCTCCATCCTCCTGAACCTCAGTCAACCAATTATCAAGAGACAGCCCCAATCAGTAAGGTGCTGGTGTAGAAGCCCACTACCCTGAGAGGTGGCCTTTGAAAGTTGGTGGGATGAGGGGGAACTCACAAAATTGATCAGAAGCTCCATTTAAGCCAATATCATAAGAAACATGTCTGGTTGGACCACATAAAATCATGTCACTCAACTGCTCAGGAAGCATCAGTGGCTCCCTACTACCTCCAGAATAAAATAGAAACTATTTTCTTTGAATTTTTTTTTTTTTGGCTAGGCAATGGGATTAAGTAACTTGCCCAGAGTCACACAGCTAGTGAGTGTTATGTGTCTTAGGCTGGATTTGAACTCAGGGCCAGAGCTCTATCCATTGCACCACCTAGCTGCCCCAATTTTCTTTGATTTTTAAAGTACTTCATAATCTAGCTCCAACCTATCTTTCCATTCATATTCGTATTACTTCCCATGACTGACTCTATATTATAGTTAAATTGGCTAATGTATATCATGTTCCCAGGCCTTTGCATCCCTGGAAAGCTCTCCCTCCTCACTCTTGCCTCTAGACATTCCTAGCTTTACTCAAGGCCCACATCTAGCACCATCTTCTACTGATCCAGTAATTAGTGCCCTCTACAATGGTTAGTTGTTCAGATTTTGCATTTATTTATATATACACATGTTGCTTCCCCAATAAAAGTAAAACTCATTAAGTACATAGAATATTTTTGTTTTATCTCTGTATCCCCAGCACCTAGTACAGGGTCTGGGACACAGTAGATGCTTAATAACTGTTTATTGAATTGATCTGCATTAAAGTTGCTCAATCCACACTCCTGCATGTATAGCTTACTCTGTTATTTACCATCAGCCAAGTAAATTTCATCTCTTGGTATTTTTGTTTGAAGGATCTGTAAAATTCATGCAGCGGTACAATACTTATCTGCTTGATGGGGATGGTGAGAGGTTTAATTAATGTTTGTAAAAAAGCATTTCTAAGAGCCCTGCATTCAAGAACTCCTCGAGAGAAACATACCTATTACCCACTACCTACAACCGTTATTATCATGGTCCAAGCCTGCCAGAGTATTTGCTGGACTTGGAGGATTGCTGACCCTGACGCCCGCCTCCTAAACCCCAATTAGCCATCCAGCTGTGCCATTCTTCCTGCTAAAGTGGCCACAAACAGTAATGCCAGCATTATGCATCTACCACCCAGCCAAAATTACATCCTTGGAACAGGCTTCAGCCTCGTCAGGTTCTGAGCTGGGGAGACCTGCCGTGTCTCACAGACAGACCAAAATAAAGGGCATTTTACTCAGATAATAGGCTGAAAATTACTGAAATCATGTTGGAAAAGGAAAAGGGAGGAAATTTGTCTCCTATGTATACTTTCCCCCAAAATCAGAATGTAGCTACCTCTGCAGCCCATTCCCTTCCCAATCTTTCCAGAATATTTGGAGAAATAACTATCAATGCACATGAATCTATAGCAAATGCCAAGGGAGGTGCCAAGCACTTTGGGCATCGTGGTTAATTTTTACTTACATGTACAATATATAGTTGTTAAAGACATATAAAGTGTGTCCGAGCCCAGGGATGGTTTATCAAAGTCCTGCTATGATGGGTATCCTCAGACACAAAACATCCACAAGTAACAAGGGATGGGGACTGCAGTCCAGTGCTCTCTGCTCTGAGCAGGACTCATGCTCTTCCTTTGTGAAGAAAGACACTCATGTTTCCCAAAAGAGATTCCTTTTCTAGAATTGTCCCAGAATCTAACAGAAGGAAATTCTTTATTCATTTATGCTGCTGGTGCCACCCATGGCTTAGGGGTGGTGGGAAGCAGAGAGTAGAGTCAACAAGGCAAGCTCAGCAGAGAGGTACCAGAATATATGGTACATACATTTCTGGACTCAGAGGCAGGAAGAGCTAGGTTCAGATCCCACATCAAACCCAACACCCTACACCCACGTTTTTTAATGCCACCTGGTACTAGTGACTTCCTCTCAAAATCACCTTGTATTAATTTCGCATATATGTAAATAGTCACATGTTGTGTTTCTCTGGCTAGATTATCAGATGCTTGAGGGCAGAAGTTATTTTCATTTTTTGGTTTTCTATCCCCAGAACCTAGCATGGTATCTGACTTGTACATGGTGTCCCAAAAGTCTTAGTACACTTTTAAACTAACAAAGCTAAAAACTGCACTAAGACATTTGGGCCATCCTATATTAAGTGCTTCATAAATGTTTATTGATCAGTTTTCTCATCTGTAAAATGGAAATAATAATATGTATAGCATTTATATAATACAGGATAGAAGAAAACTTCACCATTGTGAGGATGAAATGAGATAATGCATATGTAAAACAATTGCAAACCTTGCAACCTTTTTGCTATAGTAACAATAATGGCTAGAATTTCTACAGCACTTTACAAAGATCTCATTTTAACCTCACAACAATCCTGGAAGGTAGGTGCTATTATTATCCCCATTTTACAGCTGAAGAAACTGAGACAAGTACAGGTTAAGTGTCTTGCCCAGGGTCACATAACTAGTAAATGTCTGAATCTGCATTTGAACTCTGGTCCAGCCCTCTATTGCAACACCTAGCTGCCCATAGGAATGTCATTTTACTGTGATGATTAAAGATTTATTAGATTTGTACTTGAAGAATATGAGACCATAAGTACTCTGTCAGGCTCTTGTTTGTCAAAGGATGGGAAATTTAGAGCTGAAAGAAACTTGAAAGATCAGCAGAATGTAAGCTCCTTGAGAGCAGGAATTACTTTTCTTTTTATCTTTTTGTATTCAGTCCCTATCACAGAACCTTGCATCAACCTACTTGTTTGATCTTCATATACAACATTCAACCCCCCATCTCCAAGTTTAGACTGTATTTCATGATCCCTTCTCTTCAAATCCATAACTTCTTTCAAAGCTCAGCTCATGTCTCCTTTTATGAGACCTTTCTTTATCTCCCCAGTTCTTAGAGCATCCCTTCCTCCCAAATATTGATTACATCTGTAGAGTTTTTTACCTGTGTGTGCATCATTGTTCATTCCCAATAGAATGTAAGCTCCTTGGGGGACTATTCTATTTTATCTTTGTATCCACAGAAATAAGAAGTGTTTGGCAGATACATTGATTAACAAATGCTCTTTAGATTGAATTAAACACTTTTCCGTGGTCCCATTTTGTAGAGATGGAAAATAAGTCCCAGAGAAGTGAACTAAATTATCCAAGGTTACACTGGATACACTCGTTATTTGAGCTAACACAAAAGGCAGAGACTCAAGCTTGGGACCACTGGCTACAAATCCAGGGATCTTTCTACTGCACTAGTCATTTATTCCCTGTTTGCAAACTGGGCCATCCCCGAGACACATCTGTTCTTGGTCAACAGGAGACCATTTAGTAAATTACCACTGCACACCATGGTAAGAGAGATGCCAACTTTAGAATGTAATGAAAGCTCTCCTGAAAGGGCCCAGCCACTATACTGTCATGAAACAAACACCAGTTCTCCCAGGGGCTCCACGAACAAAGGAAAGAGTCAAAATTCAAAAGGTTGGTTTGTTTAACTCATTGTCTGCAAAGTCTATAACTCCTCCTTCCAAATTAGGAAACCTATTATAAATAGCTGATATTTAAAAAGTGCTTTATCTACATCCTCTTATTTGGTCCACCTAGTGGCCCAATAAGGTAAGTCTTATAAGGATTACAGAGGAGGAAACCGAGGTTCAGAGAAACTAAGTGATTTGCCCAGGGTCAGGGGCAGGATTCAAACCCATGTCTTTCTCATCTGCAACACCTTTCAACCTTAGGACATTCCCTTAATACTATTAGGCTAGGTGTACATAAATGAAGATGCCACAATTAAATCTTTTTTTTTATCAGTCTTGAAAAAAAAAGATATATTTCACTTGCAGAGTTTTGCCCTTAAACCTTTTTTTAAGGGGATGAAAATCACAAATTCAGGATTTCAGTATTACATAAGCTGTATTATCATGTGGACAAGAGTCAGCCCATGCGTGGACTTTTCTGATTGGCTCATCCCTGGGAATTAATCAGTGCTAATAACCACATGGCCAATTATAGCTCTCTACTTCAGAGTTTCTAAGAATAGATGATAGATGTCGAGAAAAAGATAAAGATAGAGATTTAAGTAAAGAGATTGATGTAGCTATAGAGAGATGATGTATACATACAACATGTTACAATGCATAATAGCTAATATTATACGTGTATATAATATATACATTATATATTGTTGGGGTGGAGAGAGGTGTCTAGACTTGTGTTTTCATCAAATATGGAAACTCTCCTCCAGTGAAAATCAACAACTCCCCTATAACTTATATTTTTAGAAAGCTACCTGAGGCAGTGAGAAGTCGTGACTTGCCAGTGAAAACACACAAGCAACCTGAAGGTAAGGCTGCAATCCACATCTCGCTGACCCAAGGCCAGTCCTCTATCCATTGTACTGGACTGCCTCTCATAAACAACAATGGTATCTTTTATATCCCATATTATAGTTCTAAAGTACTTTCCGCAGATCACAGTGTCATAGATTTTGAGCTAAAGAATACTTTGGAGATCATCTGTTCCAAGCCTCTCGTTTTATAGATAGGTAAAAAAGGCTCAGAGAGGCTAAGTCATTTGCCCAGGGCCACACAGCTAGTATATGCCGACACAGGGCCTGGGCCCAGGTCTTTGTGACATCAAGGCTGGTCTTCTGTTCACTGTATCATAACTACCTCTTAACGATAACTATAAAGGATGAACATTTCATCCTTTTAAGAGTTTATTTAAAAAAATAAATCACCAAGTAAAATGAATTATTTTGATTCTCTGCCCTATATTCACTTCTTAAAACGTTATCCGCTAATCACCCAGAATCAAGTGAAGCAGAAACATCTCCACGTGGAGAAAAAGCTGAGCTGTTTAGTCAGGAAACTGCTCCAGTATCTATTTACAGTCCTTAGTCATCAGCATAGCAAGGATTTATTCTGTCTTAGAGGTCAGAAAAACGCCACTTGGTTGAAGGCTTTCTTGGGGGAAAAATTGCCTTCACTGGCCTAATATATTTCCTGTGCTGTTAGCTATCCCAAATATGAATTACTGAGGCCTTCATTGAATTCAGCTGCTGGGAATCCATGGGTTGAGCAGGCTTCATCTGTTCACTGAATCCTGACTTTAAAAATGCAGTTAAGTAGGTCTGGAATGACCTGACTCCAAACGGTCAGACAAACAAGGGGTTTCAGGAAAGCCAGTCTCCTCTTTTCTTTCTCTTACTTTCCATCTATTGATGAACATTTAAGGCCATGGCCATGACTCATTGCTTGGTCTAGGAGGCATTTGGGGTTTTACCCAGTAACCCAGAAAAGGAGGATTACAAGGAAGCTCAGAGACCATCAAATCCAACCCAAACCTGGCAAGTGACTGACTATACAACTTTGCCTGGAGTCCTTCAGTGAGGACGAATGTATTCCCCTTGGAGGCATCTGATTCCACTCTGGGTCAAGAAGTTTATTTTTGTTTTCTTTTCTGATGTCAAGCCTATATTTGCCTCTTTGCAACTCTCCACTGGGGCCACTATGAGGCGCAGTAGATAGAGTGCTGGCACTGCAGTCAAGAAGACCTGAGTTCAAATCCAGCCTCAGATACTTACTAGCTGCATGCCCCTGGGCAAGTCACTTAACCCTGTTTGCCTCCATTTCTTCATCTGTAAAGTGATCTGGAGAAGGAAAAGGCAAACCAGGTCAGTATTTTTGTTAAGAAAATCCCAAATGGGGTCACAAAGAGTCATTCATGACTGAAATGACTGAACAACATAATTTGCAAAGGCATTTAGATTTATGCAGCAAAGTCCTTAAAATATTCATACATTTGGTCCTAGTGATTCCACTGCGATGCACATACCTCATGGAGGGTCACTGATTTTTTTAAGCCCGTCAGCCATTGTGATATGGACCTTTAATTTGAGGTACTGGGGAGTCTGAAGTTGGCACATCTCTTGAGCTCAGGAATTCTTAGCTGAGGGCTGCCATGCAAATCAAATGTCTACACTAAAGTCAGCATTAGTGTATAGGAGCCAGAGATAGAGCAGGTCAATGCTTCCATGCTAATCAATAGGAGGATTAGGTCTGTGAGTAGCTCCTGCACTTTCAGGATAGGTAAGACAGGGAAACTAAGTCTTGGGGAAGGAAGTCCCATTTTACACCAAAATATTTATTACAACAATTTGCATAGTAACAAAATATTGGACACAAAGTAGATACCCACCAATTGGGGAATGGCTAAAATTATGGTATATGAAATGTAATAAAATATTACTGTGTACTAGAAGAAACAATGGATACAGAGAAGCACAGAAAGACTTACATGAACTGATGCAAAGTGAGGGCAGCAGAGCTAAGGAAACAATATACATAATGACTACAATAATGTAAATGGAAAGGAAAAACACTCACCAAACAATCAAAAATAAATGTTGCAAAGTTATAATGAACAAACTTGACTCCAAAGAGAAAATGGGAGAAGACCTTTCAACTCACTCCTTTTCATAGGTGCGGAATGCACAGATGTAGAAAAATGCATATTGGCAGATTTCTCATTTTTGTTTTTCTTAATTTTGCTAAATTTTTTCTCTTCCTCTTTTTCTTGAAAAACAAAACAAAACAAAACTTTGTCATAGGGGATGGCTCCCTGGGAGAGGGAAGGAGGAGGAATACTGATAAAATTTTATTTAAAAAAAAAGAAGATGGAATTAGGTCTTTTAAGTCCTTATTAAAACGTGAATACCCTTGGGTAAGTCAGCTCCTTAAATGATCCTTGAATACCCAAATGAGGAGTAGATGTAATCTGGGATAATGGCTGGGGTATTAGGCTCTGAGTCAGAAAGATCCAGGTTCAAAGCCCACCCGTGATATCTGTTAACTGTGTGACCTTTGATGTCAGAGGTAGAAATTGACCCCTGTTCTTCCTGACTCCTTTACAAGCATCCCAGCAGGAATCAGACACCAGCATGGTATACTGCACAAAATGTTGGAGTTGGAGTCAAAAAAAATCAGGGTTCAAATCCCACCTCAGACTCTCACTAGATATGTGACCTAGAGCAAGTCATCATTTTTCTGTCCCTCCATTTCCTCTTTCATAAAATGAAGATAATATTGTCTGGAGAATCTACCTCATAGTCTGGTTGGAATGATCAAGCTAGATGCAGTAAGTATTGATGTGTGAACTTAAAATGTCAGTTATTATTATAATTAATCTTTTTTTTTCCTGGATTCCCCATGTGTTTAAGACTTTCTTTATAGAATTTACACCACCACCCCATGTCTACCCTACAACTACAATGAAGGGTGAGTACTTATCCATGAAACACAACTTTTGTCTCTTTCCCCCATAATTCTCATTTCCCATAATTCACCTATTTGTCTAGTTTGGGAGCCTAAATCAAACTGCCAACTTTGTCTGCAGGAATCCTGTAGTAAGAATGTCATAGGGGTGACATAGGAGCCTTTTTTTAAATCAGGATTTCAATAATTCAGCAAGGGCAGCCCCCTGCCTCCCACCACCACCATCATGGGATCACCATTGAAACCCAATATTCTTGAGCTGCTCTGTGATCCTTTTCAACCTTCCAATGAAATCTCAGCAAGGATAGGCTTGGGAAGGTCTATGCACCGCTGATTCCCATGCAGGCGATGACTAACCCATCCCAGCACAGAAGGAAGAACTGTTCACTGTTACGGTTATTGTTCAGATGCACAGGAGCTCACAGGTGGTGAGGATGGAATGGAGCCAAATGGGAAGGAAACAAAAGCCAAAGCATTCACTCTAACAGGAAAAGTATGTTTAGAATCCCAACATTTAAATATTGAGTGTAAATAGCTCAAAGAAAATGCTACCAGCTGAACCTTTTGGCCACGAAGCCAGTGAGCTGTTGGGAAGAAGACAGAAAAGGAAACCATGAGCCATATTCAACATCTCCCAGCCATGTCCCCTTCTCCACTCTAGCCCAAGCCCACGTCACTTCTTGACTCGACTTTTACAACAAACTCTTCATCAGATTTTTGCCAAACCAGTCTTTCCATGGCTGCCAAAATCATTTTCCTAAAGTACAGATCTCACTATGTTACTCTCTTGGTAGCTAGGTAGAGCAGTGGATAGAGCATTGGGCTTGGAGCTAGGAAGACCCAAGTTCAAATACAGCTTCAGACACTTACTAGCTGTGTGACTAGGAAGGTCATTTAAACTCTCTCTACCTCGGTTTCCTCAACTGTAAAATGAAGATAATAATAGCACCTATATCTCAGGGTTCTTGTGAGGGTCAATTGATTTAATATTTGTACAGTGTTTAGCAGAGTGCCTGGTATGTAGTAGGTGATTAATAAGTGCTTGTTTCCTTCCCTCCCTTCTTTCCTTCCTTCCCTCCCTCCTTCTTTCCTTCCTCAAAACCACTAAGTAGTTTTCTACTGTTTTTAGGATAAAGTACAAACTCCTTAGCATTGCATCTGAAAGCCTTCATAATCTACCTCTGGCCTAGATGTAGAGATTGACCCCTGTTCTTCCTGACTCCTTTACAAGTATCCCAGCAAGAAACAGACACCAGCATGGTATGCTGCACACAATGCTGGAGTTGGAGTCAAGAAAACCTGGGTTTAAATCCCACATCAGACTCTCACTAGATATGTGACCTAAAGCAAGTCTTAATTTTTCTGTCCCTTTGTTTCCTCTTTCATAAAATGAAGATGGATTGCCTGGAGAATCTACCTGACAGTCTGGTTGGAATGATCAAGATAGATGTTCTAAGTATACAAGCTTACTTCCCGATCTCCCCCTCACTTCCTCTCTAGTCCAGCCAAATAGCACCAGAATAATTGGTCTAAGGCTCTGCATTCCATCTCTGGCCTCCCTCCATCGGTTACCTCCAATGTCTACAATGGGCTTCTTCCTTACCTCTGCCTCTTAGAAACCCTACAAGGCCTAGAACACCTATAGTCTAGAATCCTAGAAGGCCCAACTCAAGGCCTGCCTCCTGCTGGAGGCGTTTGTCTGAAACCTCTAGTGTTCATTGACTTTAAGGCAGCATGGATGATTTTTGTTTTATATGTCAGGTTACCAGAGGAGGATGTAAGTGCTTTAGAGAGTTTTGTTTTTTACCTTTACAGGTATTCTCAATGCCTAATGCAATTTTGCACGGAGTCTAATAAATGCTTGTTGGATTAGATGAGGAAAGAAATGAAGGTATTCTCATGACTTCCCAAGGAGAAAAAAAGGCATGTTTCTTAAATACTTCCCTGTGGACAAATGTAGTACACGGCACCATGATTTGTGTTTGAGTAATCTTGAAGGGGTAAGCTCTGTGTCATAGCGCACAGAGGACCAGGCCTAGAGTCAGGAAGACTCTTCTTCCAGAGTTCAAATCTGGCCTCAGCCACTTAGTAGTTCGGTGACTCTGGGCAAGTCATTTAACTGTATCTGCTTTAGTTTCCTCATTCGTAAAATTGGTTGGGAGGGGAGGGGGGAATGAGAAGTTGTTGTGAGGATCAAATGAGATAACAATTGTAAGGTGCTATGGACAGTGCCTGGGACAGTAAGCACTACATCAATGCTAGCTGTTTTTTAGTTTTTTTTTTTTTATTGTAAGCCTATATCTTTCTGCTTTTGTAGTACCATATTTTGGAGAGGGGCAGCTAGGTGGCACAGTGGAGGACCTGAGTTCAAATCTGGTCTCAGACACTTACTAGCTATGTGACCCTGGGCAAGTCATTTAACCCTGTTTGCCTCCATTTCCTCGGCTGAAAAATGAGCAGAAGAAGGAAATGGCAAACCACTCAAGTATCTCTGCCAAGAAAACTCCAAATGGGGTCACGAAGAGTCAGACATGACTGAAAAGCGACTGAACAACAATCTTGGAAGGAATTAGATATCCCTTTTCCCAAGAAATCAAGGAAAACTGAGAACCTGATCATCAGAGCCTCTGTTTCTCTTGACATGTTTGGCTCCCCTGACACATGATGGAGTGTATTCTCATCTCTGTTTCAATATGGAATTCACAGGTTGCCTTCATTCTCTGCATTCACGTCGCTGCTCGTGCTGGGAAGGAGGCTTAGGGGAATGCCCGTTTCCCTGCTGGTATTTCTTAGGCAGGGAGAGTGGGTAGGAGGCAGGGTGGGAAGGGCTCAGCAACCAAACCATACATCGAGAGGTCTCATAGCATGAAAGAAAAGAATACAACACAGCAACCATCTTTTCCTATGCTATTATTATTTCCTATGCTATTATTTTAAACAGCGAGAAACGGAGCTGCAGAGAAGGAAAAGCATTTGCCCAATGTCACAGAGCAACACTGTGAATAAATCCCTCATGATCCAACCCACCCTCCAGACCAATGCACTTTCCATTATGCCCCACTGCCTCTTCTGTGTGATTTGATCTTAATTTGGGGGAGATTCTTTGGGGGTGTAATTTTAGAACATCTAATCACAAATATACAATCGTGTATATAGCCATATACATGGCGCAGTGCACAGAGTGTTGGGTTTGTAATTAGGAAGACCTGAGAGCAAATCCTGCCTCAGGTACTAACTGTGGGACCCTGAGCTGGTCACTTAACTTCTCTGTGCCTCAGTTTCCTCATCTGTAAAATGAAAGGCTTGGATTCTATGGCTTCTGAATTCCCTTCCAACTTCCTATCTATGATCAATCCTCTGACCTAGCTTCTACACAAGCAACAGGCAATATCATGGAAGGGAAAGAATCCTGGATTGATGAGGTCAGCCTTGGGTTAGAATCTCACCTCTGACACTTACAAGTTGTGGAACCCTGACCGAGTTACTTCACCTCAGTTTTCTCATCTGTAAAATGGGGATGTTAATACCAATGTATCTACCTTACAAGGTTTTTCTGTGACATAGTATATGCAAAGCAATTTGGGAATCTCTACAAAGTTTTATATCAAATGCCAGCTATTATGGTCATTACTGCATGTGGCGCATTTTTCATACAAATCAATAACATAGGTTGCTGTTGTCACCTAAAATGCTTTTAAGTAGTTTTCTTCATTGATTTTGCGAAGGTGTGAAAGCAATCAGCAGTGTGCTATATATTCCTTTGTAAAGGTCAAAATGACCCAAGAAAAGCTTTGATTTGTATTTTCATGTAAGAAGATATGTGACAGACAACACGGCAAAGAGACCAGAGAGGCAATGGAGCCTCAGGTTATGTCCTGCCTTTAACATGTGCTATCTGTGTGACCCTGAACAACTCACTGACTGAGGCAGTATACCAGGCAACTCTCTCAGAATCCCTCTGCTGTGACTGGAAAGCTCCTCCCTGGCATCTTCCCAGTCAATGAAATCATAGGCTGTCCTAGTGCAACCAGAAGTGATATTAAGTAACCAGTAGACCTGAAGGGGACTTTTAAAATCACACTGTCAAAGTCTCTCATTAAGTGCCTGCTGTGTGCACTGTGATAAGTGCTGGGGCTACCAAGAAAGGAAAGACTGTCTGTACTCTTAATGGGAGAGACACACAGCACAGATGGGATTTGAATCCAGGCCCTTTCTCTCCAGTTAACATTCTTTCTCTTTCACCACATTCCCTCAAGGATATGGAGGACAGCTTTCATTTTCACACATTTTTCACACACTGTTCATTCACACATTTTCATTCACACACTTTGTAATATAAAACTGCTAACTCATGAATCCTGGTAAGTTCCCCATTCCAATGATGCTTCCATTGGTAACCTCCTGCCCTAGCCACCTGTTTTCTGCACAGTGTAACAGGGAGGGGGAAAGACAAGACAGACAATCCTCGACAAGTTGGCGGAATATAAAAACAGAGTGCAAATGGGAGCATTGAACCCGCCAAGCAAAATGTGCCCAGGCCAGGAAGTCTGAATGTCTTGTTTCCAGCATGATAGGCACGTGTGCATGAAGCCCCAGACATTCATCCCACCCTCCTACCCGCCACTAAAAACAAACACAGCTTCAGGATGGGTGAATATGATGTTTCCCAAATAGCCTGCATCCGGTGGGGAGCCATGAATGGGACTGGTGTTTTTCCTCTCTGGGCCCCTAAACTAGCACAGCAGGAATGAGCCGGCTGTCTGCCTCTAGTGGGGAACACGTGGGGTATAATAAACCCATTCAGAAAATCGGTGGGGATTCTAGCAGGTGTGGGTATGAGTCCCCCCTGACCGGCTTGTTGGGCTTGGTGGCAACAAATCCGATTTCTTCAAAATCTGACTCAGATTCAGGTTGGAAGATGCAGGTTTTTCCTCCCAGTGACTTTTTCCTTTAGAAGAAATTGCCTGGATGCATTCTCAACAAACCTTTCCATGAGACGGCTCTTCATCCAAGACATTGGTACTGTCCTTGGTGTGGATAGATGGAATGGCACCTGAAGTCACTCAGAGAGCCCCAAATGTGGCAGATAAAACCCAAAACATTTAAAGATCCAAACAATATAGAAGCTGAAACTGAGCAGTGTCTGGCATAAAGCCACAGGGGAAAATCACTGTGAATTAGTAGAAGCAGATTCATTGCAGAAGTTGGGGACTATGGGTATTGAATATTGGATATATTATAAAAGGTAATTGCTTGGTTGGTTGGTTGGTTGGTTGGTTTTTTTAAACTTTATTTTTCTGTCTTTTTCTTCACAAGGAAAGACTTACTTATAGAGGAGGGAGAAGAAATATGTTTGGAAATGAATGTGATATAAAAACAAAAGACATTATTATTTGCATTGTTACTAACATATTATCATATATTATAATTATAAACTAGGTGGCACAGTGGATTGAGTGCTGGCCCTGGACTCAGGAGGACATGAGTTCAAATCTGGCTTCAGATATTTACTAGCTGTGTGACCCTGGACAAGTCTCTTAACTCCATTTACCTCCGTTCCTCGTCTATGAAATGAGTTGGAGAAGGAAATTGCAAACCACTGCAGGATCTTTGTCAAGAAAACCCCAAAAGGGGTCACAAAGAATCAGACACAACTGAAAAGACTGAATAACAACAAAAGTTATCAATTATTATTGTTTAATGAATAATTTATAATTGTAACATATGCCCTAATAATATATGCCCCATCATTAATAATAATGTATATTATCAATAATATTTTTCTTCAATCACAAAAAGCATTTATAAACTGCCTGCTCTCTGACACTCCTCCACCAAAACCTGGACTCCACTCATGGGACCCTGGGCTCTGATAGGTGAGCTTTTCTTGCATCTTGCCCATATCTGGGGCTTCCCGTTACTTTGCAGGCATTTCCAAACCAGATCGCCATTTTCTTAGCCCTCCCCTCTCATGTGTCTTCTTTCCTCATGAGAATGGAAATTCCTTCCTTGCCTTTTGTACTTGCTTTTGCATCCCCACCAATTAGTACGGTGCTTGGCACATAGTAAACACTTAGTAGGTACTTCATTCATTCACCCATTCTAGTTGAACTCTATCGTAAAATGATATTAATAATAATTAAGAAATAAAGAATATTCCAGAGGGATATGCTCTTGGTTGATGATGAAAGAGAGCTTAAAAGAAGTGATATTTTTCAACTAAAGCTACCTGAATTTTCTATTTCAGTTTTCAAAATTACTTCTTCACTGTCTCCACCCCCAAAAAGAGTTATTAAGAAGGGAAAGCTGTATCAGTTAAGAAAAGGAAGAAGCAGCCTTACTCCTACATTTGAAGGTTGAATTCAGTGTCCCATTGTGGTCATGGTGAGCACTGCCCACTTTGCAAGAAAATCAGGTCTTTCGATGCCCTTTAAAAATTAATTCACAGCTCCAAATTCATCCCGCCTCCATCTCCCATGAGCATGATGCTAACTTGATTTCTACAAGGACTGTATATTAACACAGCTTTAATCTTTAGGAGAAGAGGCTATTCCCTTCTCCTCTTTTTATCCCCAGAGACTAGCACAGCACCTGGTCCATGGTAGATGTTAAATGGATGCTTGTTAATTGATCATTGATTGACTTCAAGGAGTCACTTTGTGATGTGGTTCATTTGTTTGTTTCACCTGGATCTATGAGATTTTGTCTTTTCATCCCTAGATTAGTGCCTGGCACGTAGCAGTAGATACTTAAAAAATGCTTGTTGGTTGATTGATAATGAGGAAGTCCTAGTATGGGAAATTCCTCCCACCAATGCAGATTGATACTTCTGTAATTTATAGTCTTGAAAGTTGCCAGGAACACTGAGAAGTATCTTGCCCGGTGAACATCTTAGATGAGTGAAGACAGGTATTAAACCCAGGTATTCCTGAGACCAAGGTCATTCTTCTGTTTGCTCTGCTCCACTGTCTATATACCATTATTAGAATGATAAAAATCCCACCTCTTTTAATTCACCCTCTCCAGGAATAAGGGTCCCATTTTAGAAGTAAGTCAAAGGAAAGTCAGTTATAGAATGTTTCCCAAACAGGGAGGTAGTCTCAGGTGTGAGGGATAGCAGACAAACTTAGCTGAGGTGTCTAGCAATATATGGCCCAATGAATAGAATGTAGATTATTGTCTTTTTCAAGTAATATCTTTTTCAGCTAAGTGGTGAGGTGGACCTGAGTTCAAATCTGGCCTCAGATACTTATTAGCTCTGTAAACCTGGGCAAGTCACTTAACCCGGCTAGCCTCTGTTCCCTCATCTGTAAAATGAGCTGGAGAAGGAAATGGAAAACCACTCCAGAATCTCTGACAAGAAAACCCCAAATGGGGTCACGAAGAGTTGGACACAACTGAAAAATGACTTAACAACAACGTTTTTTTAAAATCTATTTCCTGAAGAATCCATTCAATTCTTTGGGGTTCTGAACTAAAGAGACAATGACAAGAATAAGAAGACTAAATAGAAAATTCCTATTAGATTATATTCAAATATTTATGTAGCTATTTTGAGCAAAGTGCTATATAAAAGAAACTATTGCCATAGTTATTATCGAATAATTTATAACATCATCATTGTTATGATAACATGAAGCAGATAGGAGGATAGTGTCATAGGCCTACAGTTAGAAAGATCTGAGTTCAAATCCACCCTCAGACACTTATTAGCTGTGTGATCCTGGACAAGTCACTTAACCTCTTTTTGTCTCAGTTGACTCATCTATAAAATGGGCATAATAATAATACTCACTCTTCAGGGTTGTTGAGAGGATCAAATGAAATAATAATTGTAAATCACTTAGCACAGTGTCTGACATGTAGAAAGTGCTCTAGAAAACATCAGCTACTATTATTAATAATAAGATGTTATGTGGTTATGAGTCATGGAATTCCACATTTTCTGAAAAGTCATGGGTCACCCAGAGGGCAATGGAGAGGTGTCATCCTCCTATTAACTAAATTGCAATAGCTCACTATCACCTCCAGGAACAAATATAAAATCTTCTGGTAATCAAAGTCTTTCAGAAATCTATCACCCACCATCACCACCTTTCCAGTCTTTTAACATCTTCCTCCTCAAAACAGATTCTTATAATTCAGTGGTACTAGCTTCCTGCCTCTTCTTCAAACAAGACACTCCATTTCTCAGCCACAAGCATCTTCCCTGGCTGTCCCCTATGCCTGGAATACTCTGCCTCCTCATCTCTGCCCCCTAGCTTTCCTGGATGCATCTAACACCCCACTTTGTCCAGGAATCCTTTCCCAATTCTTCTTAATTCTAGTACCTTTCTTCTGTTCATTCCTCCTTATTCATCATGTATACAAAAGTTCTTTGTACATCATTGTTTACATGTGATCTCCTCCATGAAGTTGTGAGCGCCTCAAGGGCAGGAACTGTCTTTTGCTCTTCTTTTTATCCCCAATGCTTACCATAGTGCCTGGCACATAGTAGACACTTAATGAATGATTTTTGACTGATTGACTGAATGATTGTGAATAGGCTCCAGTATCACTGAGGAGAAAGCACTGTGCAGGAAAAGCTATGTGAAGGGTGTCCATACAGAGATGAAAGACCAGAAAAAAAAAAAGTAGGCTATTCCAGAAGCAAGAGAGAGGGGTAACCATTGGACAGCCTACATGTTCTTCTGGTAATCCAAGAAATGTCAAGAGATTAAGACACTGGAATTCTTAACCTGGGGTCTTTTTAAATAATATTTTGATAACTACATTTTAATATCATTTCTTTATTTGAAATTGTATAATCTTATGATTTTATTTTATTTAACAAAAAAAAAATTATTTCGAGAAGGGATCCAAAGGCTTCAGGAACCAGGTTATGAGAGGGGCTCATGACACATGCAAAAAGATTAAGTCCCTAATTGAAGGAAAAGCCCTCAATTTTAAAAATTTTAAATTATACAAAGCTAATTATATTTTTTTATTTTTTTTTATTTTTAGGCAATTGGGGTTAAGTGACTTGCCCAAGGTCACACAGCTAGTAAGTGTCAAGTGTTTGGTCTGAGACTGGATTTGAACTCAGGTCCTCCTGACTTCAGGACCAGTGCTCTATCCACTGTGCCACCTAGCTGCCCCCAAAACTAATTATCTTAATAATTTTAAGGAGTCTGGTTAACTTGGATGCTATAATTCCTTGTATTTTAGTTCACTTGCTGAACGGGAGTGGGGAAGCAAAGGACATGGACCTTTAATTGTCTACATTCATAACCTTGCTTTACAACTACTTACTTCTTGAATAAATGAATTTCAACATGAAGAAAAGGAGGCAGCTAGGTGGCACAGTGGATGGAGCACCAGCCCTGGAGTCAGGAGGACCCAAGTTTAAATCTGACCTCAGACACTTGACACTTATTCCCTGTGTGACCCTGGACAAGACACTTAATCCCTATTACCTTGCAAAAGGCAATTCATGGAAGGTCAAAGGCAAGAGTTGCACAAGATGAGGTTACTCATAAAGGTTGTGCTTTTGTGGTAAGTAGACACATCGATGAAATCAGAGCTCTATTGAAGTATAAAATTTTAAACAACAAAGTTCTAAGTAAGTCTTCAGCTTATATTGATATTCTCCTGAAAGAAAACATGTGGGTGGCTGAACAATCCAAATCCCACACAGATAACCTCAGTTTTTAAATAAATCAAATATTTTCCTCTTAAGCTCCAAACAAAGGGAAATTGATGAAGGTCAGGATCACTAATGTCTAAGTTGGAAAGGACTTTGGAGACCATATAGTCTAATCTGTACCAGAAAAAAACCGCTCCATAGCATCCCTGAGAAAGATATTCAGCCTTTCCTTGGAGACCTTTAATGTGGGTGAACCTACCCGTTCCTAAAGCAGCCAATCTCGCTTTTAAATGACTTTTATTGTTGATATTTTTTAATTTTCTTAACATTAAGTCTAAATTCACCTCTTTGCAATTCTTGCCCATTCTTCCCAATCCTGACCTGTGGAGCTAGACAGAGTATTGCTGTCTGTTTGACCTTGGCCCAAGTCATTGAAACTCTCCTAGACCTCATCTTCCTCAGGTGTAAAATGAGGGTGTTAGATTATATGGACTTTAAAGTCTTTTCCAACTCCAAATTCAAGGCCCTATGATCAAATTTACTTTCTTCCATATGTCAGTCTTATAAATATTTGAACACAGATATCATGTTCCCCTGTCAGTATTCTCCAAGCTAAATATTCTTCTTATGCCCTCATTCTCCCTACATACCCACACACATACTTTCCATCCATTGCCCTGGGCTCAGTAATTAAATCAATACTACTGTGCTGCCATTACCCCTGATTTGCCTTGTCAACAAACTCACCATCCCTGTGACTCCCATGATACTCCCTTCCTGGCTTCCACTCCCCTATATGGGTTGTATCCTCCTGTTAGAGCACAAGCTCCCTGAGGGCAAGGACTACCTCACTTTTGTAATTTTACTTCCAGGTCTTATTTCAGAGTCTGGCATATAGTAAGTTCTTAAGATTTGTTTTAATTCGCTCATTCATTCCCCAATCCTCATATGACCCTTCATTAACCTAGATGCCCTCTTCTAGACACTCCCTAGATTATGCACATGCTTCTAGGATGATATGTATAAAGAATGTTTTTAGCAGCCAGTAACCACTGATAACCCTCTCTGTCCTTAGATAGGGCTTGTTCTTAAAAAGCAAAGCCATCATGCTGATGGGCCTGGACTTTTTGGAGCCCTCCCAGGATGACAGAAACTTTCAGAGCTTTTCTAGATATCCATGTTTATTTATGGTAACAACAATAACAATAACGATGATGAAAAAAGAGCTGGCATTGGGATACTGTACTGGCAAACCTTAAAATTCAAAATCAGTGCCAGGTTTGTAAAGTGCCTTACATTCATTATCTCATTTGCTAACAAAGAGGCCACAGCCAAAGGCCTATTGACTGGCAAAGGCCCATTGGCTCCTCTCCGTTCTCAGGTCACAGCCTGCACCTCTCAGATCAGGCCTGCCATCACCTTTCCAACCTATGCTGCTAGTCTCGAGAGACTGTGGATAAGAGAGGGCAAATCCATCTCCCCTATGACAAAAGGCGCGCATGTCCATGCCCTCCTGAGAGTGGAGCCAAAGAGCCCTATTTATATACAAAGAGGAACAGAGCACAGCTAGGACTGGCTACTCTAAGACAGGATACTTGGATTATTTAACAGCCTTCTCTCTCCATTTCAATCCTGTAAAACAGTTAATAAAGTCATCTTGTTAGAAATCCAATAAATCATTTGCCTCTTCCTCATGAAGTTAACACGTCAGAAGACAGCATTGCACATTTATCTGAAGCTGCTTCAGTAAATCAAATTAATCAGAAGCAGTATTTTTCCCAAAAAAACACTGAGTGGGGAAGAATTATGAAAGATTAATTTTCTTAGGGTCAAATGTTACATTGGAATAATATATTGCCAAAATTTTAAGTTACTCAGTCTCTGAGCAAAACTGAATTTCTGTCGTTAAGGTCAGAATAGAAAGCAACCCCAATTTCCCATAAAGCATTAATCCAAAATTCTAGTATTTTTGGTAACTATTCTGTACCTTCTATAGGCTTTCTAAAATGCTGATCCTTAGCATCCTCTACTCCATTTCTGCCGCTCTGGAGCCATCGCCATAGAAGTAAAAGGAGGTTTACTTAGGGCCATTTTTCTTGGGGTCATAGATTCATCATTGAAGAAACTGAGGCCCAGGAAGGCTAGGTATAGTAAAGGATTGAGGTAAGATGACATGGACAAAGAATTTTTCCCCAAGGGGCCAACTGACTAGTGGTGAGCCTGTGTGTTCATAGATAAGGCTGGTTCTTAGAAAGCAAAGCTAGCATGCTGATGGGCCTGGACTTTCTAAAGCCTTCCCAGGATGGTAGAAATTTCCTGAGCTTCTGTTCTGCTGCCATAACCTTTGAGGACCCAAGGTTCCCTCCATGCACCAATGAAGCATGATAAGATCTCAGGATCTGAGCTTTAGAGATGGATGGGATCTTTGATTCTGATCCCCCCATCTTCCAGATGGAGGACTAATAGCACAAGAAAAAGAGTGTAAAGAGATATGAATGACTGGAACAGGAGGTGGGCCATGAAGAATAAGCAATGAGCAAGAATGAGGAATAATCAATGGACAAGATGGTAGGATGCTTCATATTCACCCAACGTCAAGAGATCTAAACCAGGGATAACAGAAAGTTGGGAGGACAGACCCTCCCTCATCTTGTGGGTGAGATTCAAGAAGACATGAACAAGAATTGTAGAGTATGAAGAGATGAGCCATTTTCACTCTTCCCCATTGAAGGGAATCTCTACATCACCGAGGTCCCAGCTCGATCAGAGTATCGATTTTGCAGCTGTGAAGGCTTGAAAAGGTCATGGACAAGGAATCATGATTTTTTTTAGTACAAGGAAGTAGACATGAATAGCAAACCCATTGTAGGTAAGTCCTCAAAAGATTTCTGAGCATCAGAAAGGTTAAAAGACTTTCCCAGGATCACACAGCTAATAAATATCAGTGGCAGAATATGAAGCCAGGTCTTCCTGACCTCAAGCCCAGTATTTTATCCATTGCCATACTTTTTAAATAGACAATTTTAATTTTGGTCTGATAGAAATTCAGCTCAATTTGATGAACATTTACAGGGTACCTTTGGGGTATGGATTTATTCTAGGAGATGGACCTACAGAGACAACAATTTGGTCCCTGCCCTCAAGTGGCATACATTTTAATAAGGGAGGTATGATATGTACACATATATAATACATGGCAGGGTGTGATGAGAAGAAGGCAAAGGGCATGTAAAGGGCCCTGAGAATATATGAAGAGGAATAGAACTCTTTCTAATGTCCCTTCCAAGTCTAACATCCTATGATCAATCAAACAATAAGCATTTATTATGTGCTTAGTAGGTATCAGGCACTATGTCACGCATTGGAATACGATGGTTTTTGCCAAGTCCATTTTCACAAATAAGACTGAACTGGTTGAGATGAGGAAGAAGTTGAGAGAAGACTGGATTTGGAGTTGGAAGGATTGAGAGGTCAACCACACCTGAAGAGTAGCATGTATTTCAAGGCACAACATTTCTGACTGGGACCTTGATAAGTTGCCTATGAGAATCTGCAAAGGATCTGGGGATGCTTATCCTTGAGAAGAGGAGACTCACAGGGGACAAGATAGCAGTCTTCAAGTATTTGAATGGAACTCTCTTTAGAGGGGGATTAGGCTTGTTCCATTTGACTCCAGAAAACTGCAAAGTGAACAATGCCTGGAAATTGCCAATGGACAAATTCAGACTTGATATCAAGGTGGGGGAGAAGCTTCCTAGCCATCAGAACTATCTCAGAGAGAAGAGGGCTGCCTCAGGAAGTAATCAGTTCTCTCCTTTGGAAAGTAACCAAGAAAAGACCAGAAAATACATGTCTCAAAAGGCATCATGGGAGAGCTATGGGTTAAACTGGACTATCTTCTAACTGAAATTCTGTGATTCTATAAACTCGGTTTGCAGTATCTGTATGATGTTGGGAAAGTCATATTCCCCCTTTGGGCCTCAGTTTCCTTATGTTGCAATTTATTCCAATTCAATCAATAAATACACATTCTCAAAAGACTAGCCACAAAAAGTAAATAAATAAATATACATAAACCAAACATGATTTTTAAAGGGATACTTTATATTCAAGCATTGATTCACTGATATACCTGAAAGGAAGACACCCCATTTTCCTCCACTATGCCTGTTTTCCAACATACAAAGATCATATTCTTCTAATCATATTTGAGAGTCTCTAAAGGAGAACAAGACTCATCTTGTATTCCAGAAACTTTCAAATTCTAAATTCATCACCAGCAACAATGAATCACTAATACCATTAGAGCTGAGCTCATAAGATAAATTCTAACAAGAAGGCAAGAGCAAACTCAATGCATGCATGCAAAGTCTTCTAAGAGTCTAGAGTTCATGATAAATTGGGTGATCAGATGGTGGACAGAATCCATTATCTGTATGTGCTACATCACAGTGCTATGGAAGAACAACAACTCTTCAGTCGTAGTGGATTGATCACCCGCTTCTAGAATGGCTGTGCAAAGAAGATGATTCTAATAAAGAGATTTACTTGAATATTCAACCCATTGAGCACAAGATACTTCTTTCATCTTTTTTGCTGTAGAAGCAACATTGGAATCAGAGGACCTAGATGTGGAAGCTGTTGCTGCTACCATGGACAAGTCATATCCTCTTGACCTGAGGTTTTTTTTTTGTTTTTGTTTTTGTTTTTTCATTTTTGTTTTTGTTTTTGTTTTTGTTTGTTTTATCCATAAGATGTGATCATTGAATTAGATGTCCTGCAAGGGCCCTTCTACTTCTAAATACTACCATCCTATGACTCCAAGTCCAATGACATTTGGTTTTTTTTTTGTTTTTGTAAACCAATGATATTTGTGTCAATCAATCAAGCATCTGTTATGTGACAGGCATTGTACTAGGCACTGAAGATACAAATGAAAAAGTCCTGCCCTTCATCAGCTTATGTTGCCCCAGATTGCTCAGTTTCTGCACACTATTTCAATGTCTCCTATGAGTCTATTTTTTTGGAAGTTCCACTTCTCTGTAGTCCCTGACTGATGTGGGGAAGGGAGAAGATCTTTCCCTCCTTGGTATCTAATAGAATTTTTCATGGTGCTTTGGGGTCAATTAGACACTTTGGAAAAAAAACATATACTGAATAATCCTCCACATCCTCCTATAAAATCCAAGATGACTTTTCTGTCTTCTTGGGCTCACATTGCTAATCAGTAGATGTTGTGTTTTTCCTAATTTTAATCATTGCTACTTCCTAAACAAAAAGAACAGGAAAAAAATGCCTCTATTTCATGCCCTTTTGCCCAGACTTCACCTTAGAGGAAATTGATATGAGGGTCATGGAATTATTGATCTAGAAGGGAAGCTGGAAGGGAAATGAGAGGCCATCTAGTGCAATCTCTTCATTTCACAGGTGAGAAAACTGAGCCCCAGAGATGGGTGATGACTTTCTAAGTCCATGTAGGTAGTAAATGCTCACAGAAGGAGCCCCCATTCTTTGACTCCCAAAGGAGAGCTTTTTCCACTGTACAGCAATGCATTGTTCTGGAATACATAATTCATTTTCTTTTGTCATTGGACATGAAGTTTCAGCAAGAAAAATCCTTCCCCTCCACACCTCCTCTCCCCACCCACCCCCGATCTCTAACACTCTCCTGTTCTAGCACAGTCTGATCTTCTGGTGAATTAAACACCAGCATGGTAAGTTTCTTCCAAAAGAGAAGTTGGTAAGGTTTTTTAAAGCACAATTCAAAGACTTTTGAGTGCCCTGGAAGAGTAAGTTATAAAGTCAGCCATGCACCTTCAATGAGAAGGTCATTCAAAGAATCCAACTTTTATCCTGATAACCGTTAATACAGGATAAGTTTTACTCAACAGCTGAGTTTAAGTCCCCACTGTCCTTTAGCCTCCTAGCATCTACTAGCTGAGTGACCATGAGAAAATGGCTTAGCTTCTCTAAGCCTCAGTTTCCTCATTTGTAAAATGGGGATTGAAATGCCTATGATGAGAGGTACTATGGAGGAATGGCTAGAAGGATGGACTCTGAGTTAGGAAGACCTGAGTTCAAGTCCTGTCTCTGACATGGTGTGACCCTTGCCAAGAAACTTAATTTCTCAGCACCCCAAGCAACTCTCTAAGACTATAAGCTGCAGAACAGGTGACAATCTGCATGGATAGAGGGAATTTACTCACCAGGAATTCCTTATACCGATAAAATTGCAATCTGGTACAACAACAAAAATTCTAGCCAAGATTTAACAGCTTGCTTTTTTCTGCACTTTCAGGTTTTCAAAGTGTTTTATATGTGGTAACTCACTCGATCCTCACAACAAGCCAGTGAGAGAGATGTTATCATTATCGCCATATTACAGAGGAGGAAACTGAGGTCAGACAAGTTAAGTGACCCAGGATCACATAGTCAATAAGTGTTCAAAACAGGATTTGAATCCAGGACTTCCTGACTCCAAGTCCAATATTCTACCTCCTAGATCTGCCTGCCTAATAATTTCCTTACAAGATTTTTTTTATGGGCAGGCAGTTCATTTAAAGCATTTTGTGGACCTTAAGGTTCTAAATACATACAAGCTATTATTATTTAACATTAAAGAGCTAAGGAAATGCCAACCATTATTATCTTGGCAATTTCTCTGTCCCTCTTTACTAAAGCCTCTGTGCCATGAGGACATTAGAACATTCTATAGTTACTGCAGTATCCCTGCCTTGTCTTCAACAATGAAAAATCGCTGACAGCATTCCAAGGAAATGATCTACTTAGAATAATATTCACTCATATTCACCATGGTGGCATGAATAGAGAACTCCCCAAAGACCATGTTCGTAAAATATGGTGCCTTTGAAAGGACCAGACTGTGTCCAGAGCCATTCGATGAGAAACAGCTAAGTATGGGCCACTCTCCCATTTGCTGCAAGCCAGACGAGAAGGAAATGAACTCGGTGTCAAGCATCAATACCTGACAGCATGTTACAGCTCATAGTATTTTCTCCACAGCCACGTAGGAGGTAAGTCAGTCAGTCAACTATTATTTGTCATTTATTAAGCACCCAGGCTAGGAGCTGAGAAGCAGCTGGGGGTTGAACAAAGTGAGAGAAATGAGTTCAATGCTACCCTGAACACTTACTAGCTGCCTGACCTTGGTGAAGTTGATCACTTCTCAGTACCCCAGGCAATGGCTCAGGATGCAGTCGCTAAATCATTCACAAAGGAAGAAACTGAGGCAGATAGAGGGTAAGTGACTTGCCCAGGGTCACAGAGCTAGTAAGTGTCTGAGGAAGGATTTGAACCCAGGACTCTGAAACCAGGGATCCACATTGATTGCTAGTGGATTAAATGTTCAAATCTAGAGTCCCTCAGGTTGAAGAAATCATAGATCTTTACTGCGCTACACAGGGCTGCTAAAAACTCACACGAAGAAACAACAGTCCCTGTCCTCATGGAGCTTACAATCTATTATGAAATGAAGGAGAGTGGGTTTTAATCAATTTAATTATTTTTAAAATCTAGTTAATTAACTTTTTTGATTAAATTAAGTTTTTGAATTTTAAAAAGTTCAGATGTAATCTCTGTTATCAAAAAGTTTATGATTTAGTTAGAGAGATAAACAGATGTGGAACATGAGTACAAGCAGGTGTATGCTGTAAAATGTTTAACAACTGGCTCTCTGCAAAAAAAAATCTCCAAGGAAAAAAATACTATGTTTATGTTTGCTATGCATTATTAACATTTTGTCCAATGATTTTTCAAAATCCAATCAATAAAATCAGGCCCTGACTTGTAGCATTTGCTGATTTCTGAGGTGTAAATGTTCAGACTGAAAATTTAACAATAGGCTCTCCCAAGCCAGTATGAGCTGACTCCAACACATCCGTGCATATAGACAAGTAACTATATTACAAATAAAACAATCACCACATGCCTAGAACACATGAGCCAACTGATACTGAGAAAGGTTATATGACTTGCTCAGATTTATTCGGCAAATATTTTTCATCAGTTTTCATTATTAATCAGGATCATGAGTTAATTGCCTTTTTACAGAAAGGCAATTCTAGAATTCACACTTGCAAATGTTTCCTTCTGAAGTTGCAATGATAATTAGTTTCACCATACAACCTGAGACTTGGGAGATGCCTTAAGGTCCACCTAATCTAATCACCCACACACCATGTATCCCCTCTATCACAGCCCTGACAAGTGGTCACCTCACAGGGGCTCCAAGATTATGAATATCAGGGGACTTTCTACCTCTTCGTTTAAATTTATTTTATTTTATTTTTAATTTATGGAATAAAATAAGCATTTCCATAACATAGCATAATAAAAAGATGATTGCATATGCAACTGCAAATCTATTATGTACAATTTGCTATTTCTTTTAAATATGTAATAAAGTTATCATGTAAATTTCTTTTTTTTCTATTTTTTCTTCCCTCTCCCCTCCCCCATACCTTAGAGATGGCCATTCCACTCTTAGATGGCTCTAATCATTAGGAAATTCTTCCTTCCATCAAATTTAATTTGTCCTTTTTACATCTCCATTGTACCACCACTTTTCAGCCCCTACTGCCCCTGGTTCTGCCTTCTGTGACCAAGCAGAAGATATCTAGTCCTTTTTCCAAATGAGAGTCCTCCAAACACATGAAGGTACTTCTCCTCCTCCCTTTAATCTTCTCCTTCAGCCAAACATCCCCAGTTCCATCATCTAAGACCCCTAGAGCACAGTCTCCAGGCCCTTCACTGCCTTGGTCACCTTTCTCTGGAAGCACTCAAGTTTATCAATGTCCTTTTCACAGTGTGGTGCACAGAATTGAATTCAAATGACATCACTGTCCTTCTTAACTTTGCATATGATCACACAATTATCTATTTTATTTTGATCAAAACATTTCTGTTCTTTAGGTCTCAGTGTTTTTATCCATAAAATGAATGAAGGGATTGGATGAGATTTTTCCTATGGTCTCTTCTAGCTTTAACTCCCATAACTCTATGAATTAACATCCTCATTTCCCTCCCTCTCTTTCCTTCCTTTATGAAATATTACTGAGTACTTCCCACTTGCCTATACCATGTAAGGTTTCCATGGAGGATTAGATTTTTTTTAAAAGCTAAGATACAATCCCTGTTATGAAAAACCTTACAATTTAGTTGGAGAGATAAAAAAGCACATGTTAAGCAGTCAGGTACTGAAGAAAGATGGTATAGACTGGCAATGATTTGGAAATCAACCTCTAGTCTTTTATTTCAGAGGTGGCCGTGAGCTTAGTAATCAATTTCTTGAAACAGGGCACAAGAACAAAGAGGAGGTAAAGTTGACCCAAGCAGGCTTTGCATCTATCAAGTAATTCTCTAAGTTGTAAAAGCCTTGAAGAGCAACGAGTTTTGTGTCATCTCAATATTACATCACATTGGAATTACAGCCATCTTTGTCCTACAGTTGTACAGATTAAGGAAGTCCTTCTAATCTAGAGAGGCTTCCTCCTTGATGAAAGGTGAGACATCTGCTAGAAAAACCAAGTATCCTGGATGCTGAGGCACTTGGGGTTAGGGGAGCCACAAGTTATTAAAGAGCATCTGGTGATGTGTAAAACAGATATCTTCTAACTGTAGACCTCTTTTTCCTTATTATCACTGTTCTTTTAAATACAGTTAGGTTCATTTTGAATTGAATCTCTGTGTACCCTTATACTCTGATGAAATCCTGAGGCCAGTAAATATAATCAGTGCCGAAATGCTGGGTTTGGATTAGTGGAAAGAAGAAAAAAAACCATCGTGGACTGGTGGACAGCCATGAAGGAAATCTTGGAGTCAGGACTGAGGATGTGATGTTCATGCCAGACAACGAGACGACTCACCTGATTGGAAAGGAACAGCCTTCATGTTATGTCCTCATTAGATTATGAGCTCCTTGAGAGCAGGGATTGTATTGCACCTTCCTTTGTATCCCCAGTGGTTAGCACAGTGCCTAGCATATAGCAGTCACTTGATAAATACTTATTGACTTAGTGACTAGTCAGTAATAGAAGATAAGGTTCTAACCTGGAAACTGGAGTTCTTTGAATACCAACCAGAAAAATGTGTACTTTATCTAGAAAGGGATTCATGGGAAGTCATGGGAGCTTTGAGAGTAATGAAGTAACATGATAAAATTGGTTTCAATTCAAATATGGCCTCAGGCACTTACTAGCTGAGTGACCCCAGGCAAGTTACCTAATCCTGTTTGCCTCAGTTTCCTTTTCTGTAAAATGAGCTGGAGAAGGAAATGGCAAACCATTCCAGGAACTTTGCCAAGAAAACACCAAATGGGGTCATAAAGAGTTGGACGTGACTCAAACGCCTCAACAACAAGGCTTAGTGGCAAGAGTACCGGATTTGATGGAATATAAGCTCCTCATGGGGAGGCACTATATCATCTTTGCCTCTGTATCCTCAAAACCTAGCACAGTGCCTGGCACATAGTCGTGTCAAATGACTAACCGATTTGGAGTCAGAGGGTCTTGGTTCAAATCCAGGCTCTCTTATACTTGTCTCCTGTATGATCTAATAAAAGTCACTTCCCCTCCTTGAGACCCAGTTTTCTTATCTGGAAAATGAAGGGAATGAACTAACTAAGATCTTTTACAGATCTAAATTCTATGATCTTACAAGATTATCAGGCATCAGGGTGTAAAATGGATTAGGTTCATGATGGGTGGGAGAGACTGGAGGCAATAATATCTGTGAGGAGACTGTGATAAAACTCCAGTAGGAAGGAAGAACCTTGAGGACAGGGATTCTGTTTTATTCCACCATCTTATCCTTAGGACCTTGCACTTAGCAGGCAAAGCAATGACTGGTCAACTGAGATACAGAGATGATGCTCTAGACTAGGGTAGAAGCCATGAGAATATTGAAGAAGGGAAAGTGACAGACATTGTGAAAGAATAGATAAATGACAAGACTTAGCAATCGATCAGACTTAGGGGACCAAAGACAAGGAAGAGTCCAAAGTTATCATCCCGTGTGACTATGGAAAAGGTGGGTGCACTGGAGAAATTGGGAGCTGGGGTGAAGGCATTCGTGAGCAGTTAATTTTATTGTCATGACCCAGTCTCTCTACAAAGTGGATTTTCTTAACTAGATGTGAAATAGAAAAAAATATAATGGTACTTAACGGATGCCAAACAGTACAGAAGACATTTACTTTAATACCTTAAAATTGCTGTATGGCTGTAAATAATTAATGTTCATATTATTCAACATTATCCATTATTACAGAAAGAGAATTCATTATTAAAACACCCATGTCAGTTGGGAATGTAAGTTGAATTCCAGTTCTGCATATTTTAAAGTTCTCTGACGGGTTGCTTCTTCTTGTTGTTGTTTTTCTCATCACTTGCCTATTTTAACATTCCTTTCATTTCCATTCTAAAGGAGGACACATCATTCACTTTCCAACAATAACTAACTACCTATATTCCTACTGGACTTCAAGATTTATAACACACTTTTCTCAGAACAACTCTAGGAAGTAGGTAGCAAAAGTGCTGTCATTCCTATTTTATAGATGAAAAAACCGAGGTTCATAGGGGCTAAGTGACTTCCCTACTCATATGTGAAAGGAATCCACACAATAACCTGAAAAATGATCAACCATGCCCTCCTTAAAAACATCGTGTCCTGAGGCAGCCCATTTCTCTGCTGGATACCTCTATTTTTCAGAAGTTTTTGCTTACATCAAGCCTAAACATGCTCATTGTTCCTATTTCTGTCCTCTAGGCCCAAATAGATATTCCTCTTCCCCATGACAACCCAACAAATGCTTACACATAGCCATCCTTCTGATAAGTCAACAAGCATTTATTAAGTACCTACTGTGCAACGGAACTGTGCGGGGCCCAGGATATAAAGAAAGGTAAAAACCAAGAACAATCCAATATCTCCCAAATAGTGCCTCCTCTCAGGGAGCTCACAGTCTAATGGGAGAGACAACATAGAAAGAGGGATGTACAAAGAAACGACATATGGAAAAAGTTCTGTTCTCCAGATTGGTATATGATGAGTGATTCAAAAATGTTCATTGATTGACTGATTAAATATCTCCAGTTCCTTTAGTCATGGACTTAAGGCCCTTTACCACCTGTTTGCCTTTCTCTAGTCAGCACCTTGGTATGGAAGACTGTGCTCCAGAAGAAGTCTGAAGGCTGGGTACCATTGAGTTAGCACATTCTTATTCATTTAAGGTAGGCTTTCCTAATTAAACAGATCTAATTAGCCATTTTGGCAGCCACTTCTAACTACTGACTCATACTGAACTCACAGTCCACTAAAATCCTCCCATTCCCATATCCCTCCACCTCACCCCTAGACAAACTGCTGTCAAAAATATCCTCTACTTGGGGCCAAAAGACAGCTTCCAAAGTCTTGATACAGCTCTATTGAATTTCATCTGCTTATATTCCTTCTAATACTCTAGCCTGTCATGGACTTTTGGGGTGAACATTAAGACCAAAAAATCAAACCCAGGTCTCCTCAGTTCCAAATTAAGTACTGTTTCCTTGATGCTATAACACCTCTCATTAAACTTTATTATAGCTCACATCCACTTTTTTTTAGAAAGAATCATAGATTTAAACAACTAAAACAAGTATGCACTGTGAGTGAAATAAGCTGGTTTAGATATTGCATCCATTAGAAAAAGAAATAAATGCAATATCTTACAAGCAATCAATAGAAGAATGCATTTCCACTTATTTTAATGAATGTAGTTGTGGCAATTTAACTTATGCTAACAGATATGACAAGACGCAGTTTGGAATAGTAGCTAAAAGAGTAATTTGCAAGTCAGAACACATGAGTTCTCTCTCTGTGTCATATTGGCTGTGTAATCCTAGGCAAGTCCATCAGTCTCTCAGGGCCCCAACCAACTTTCCAAGACTATCAATTACAGAAAAGATACCAGTGTTCATTGGTAGAGGGAGTTCTCTCTCATTGAGTTCTATACAATAATGAAAACACAGGGGAAGAAGGAAGGAAGGAAGGAAAGAAATGAGGAGGAAAGAGATAAAGAGAGAAAGGAATGAAGGGAAGGGAAGGGGAGGGAAGGGAAGGGAAGGGAAGGGAAGGGAAGGGAAGGGAAGGGAAG
>NW_020954625.1:7327871-7348955 GCF_900497805.2 Vombatus ursinus | reverse complement strand
AGGGAAGGGAAGGGAAGGGAAGGGAAGGGAAGGGAAGGGAAGGGAAGGGAAGGGAAGGGGAGGGAAGGGAAGGGGAGGGAAGGGAAGGGAAGGGAAAGCGTCATTACAAGAGGCAACATGGCATCACTGGCATAGAGAGAGCTCACCTTGAAGTCAGGGAGAAAGAAGACCTGGCTTTGAATTCATGTGACATTGTATAAGTCACAACCTCCTGGGGCCAAAGTGTCCTCCTCCATAAAAATTTTAAAAATAGCCTAGAATTCTGGAATCTTGGATTAAATCTGGCAGAGTCTTTAGAGGTTGTCAGTTAACAGATAAGGAAACGGAGGCCCTGAGAGGTTCAGTGACTTGGCCAGTGTCTAAGGCAGGATTTACTCTCCACACACGGTGGTCCCTTCTATCACCACACTTATCCTACTAAAAGAGTCTCTGGGACCAACTAGTGAGGAAATGCTGGGCAAGAAATTGAACACCTCTGGAAACTCTCTAAAATGATAAGTTACAGAGGAGTTGCCAATCTGCATCTGTGGATGGAGTTCCCACAACAGAAAGACCAAAACAAAGATGACCTGATGAGCTTAAAAGGCCTGCAGTTGGAGGCCTGCGTGTGTCACCAAGTGCTGTCTAAAAGGAGGTATGGAGTTTGGAATGGATATGGGATTTGTTTTACAGTTAGGAAAATTCTGTGAGAGTGAGAACATCCCAAAGGCATGAAGAGGCTTGTTTTCTCCAGAGATAATAAAATATGCAGAAGATTACATATGTTTGTCTTATGTTTGTCTGGCAAACATTAGAGAAAGAAAATAATAAAATTCAAAAGTACTTAATGTCTATAAGGGGATTTGTGAATCCTTTCCTTTCTTCCTCCTTTCAAATCCATAGCTCTCTTGCTACCATGATTCATCATTCTAGCTACTGGCAGCTGCCTGTGTGCAGAATTCCAAAGGCAGGAGCTTTCATTTTCAAATATACCAAAATATACACACAAGCCTACCGGTGATTATACTTTTAAATTGGGTTTTTAATGGGCCATACATTAAATGGCCTCATTTCATGATGCAGCAGTCATTCCTTAGGGGACAAGGAAAAGGATGCTGCATCAGCTCACCCAGTCAAGTCGTAAGACCGAGAGAAGGATCTCATTTGCATTCCACCCCAAATGTTCTCCGGGGAAGAACTGTTTTTGATGGAAGAGAAAACCATCTCCCCTGATATTACCTGGTACTCTCCAAGGGTAGAGACTTTCCCAAGACCATAAGCCATACATCAGACCAGTGACGTCTAGCACCTCACTATTCAACCTCGGCAGGATTCATTAACTTAGCCACTCATGGTAGAGCAATATTTCTCAGTAGGTTACACAAATTAACTCCACGCTTTTAACTGGGGATGTCTTTTGCTGCAAAGAGCAAGTCCCTGGACTCAGGCACAAAAAGGGAAGGAGAGATTTGGAGATAAGTAAAGCCCTGACAGCTAGAGTTTTCTAGAACATGGTTAGAGAACTTTAAAATGAGAATCTCAGACATCAACTAGTCCAACTGCCTTTAGGAGAGGCTGCTTGTTTTAGAAGGAAGCGGATTGGCCTTGAAGAGATATGAGTTCAAATCTAGGCTCTAATATTTAATACCTGTGTGACCAAAGGCAACTTCCCTGACCCTCCATCTCCTTATCTGTGAAATAGGTATAATAATAAGAGCCAATGTGGTATATTGGAAAAAGTATAGGGTTTGTATAGAAGAACCTGAGTGAAAACTTTGACTCTTCCAGGTCACCTTCTATGTAAGGAACTCCTGGTGTGGGAACTTCCTCCCAAGATACAGATTGGCAGCTCCTGTATAACTTAGCATCTTAGAGGGCTGCCTGAGTTTGACAGGTCACTTCCCCTGTCAAGGACTCAGATTCCCCACTTAGGTAATCTCTAAGGTCCCTTCCAACTCTAAATCCTATTTGCATTTACCTACCTCACAGTGTTGTTGTGAGAAAACAGCTTTATAAGCCTGAAAGTCCTGTGTAAAAGGAAAAATGTAAACAGAGGCAAGGTAGGCCATTCCCCAATTGATGAGCACTCCCTCACTTTCCAATTCTTTGCCACCATAAAAAGAGCTACTGTAAATATTTTTGTACATATGGGGTCTCCCAGTTTTATAGCCCTGTGAGCATAGTTCCAAATTGTTCTCCAGAATGATTGGACCAGTTTACAACTCTGCCAACAGTTCATTAACGTACTGGTTTTCCCTCATCCCCTCCAGCATTTATCATTACTGATAAGTGTGAGGTGGTACCCAGAGTTGTTTTAATTTGCATTTTTCTAATTGATATTAAGAACATTTTTTCATCAAAAATCAAAGCTCGATTTGATTTCTTCTTCTGAAAACTGCCTATTCATATCATTTATCATTTATCAATTAGAGAAGGGCTCTTGGCTTTTTTGTTTTAATTTGACACAGTTCCCTATATATCTGAGAAATGAGGCCATTGTCAGAGATATTGCCCTTAAATTTTTTATATTACTTCATTGTCTGTGGTACCTCCAGCATAATGTAGTTTCCCTGATTATCTCTCTTGATTAGGTCTATTTTTGATTTTGCTTTGTCTGAGATCATGATTAGTAGCCCTGACTTTTTTACTTCAGCTAAAACATGATAGATTCTGCTCCAGTTCCTTAATTTGCTCTGTATATGTCTTTCTGTTTCAAGTGTGTCTCTTATAAACAACATGTAGTTGAATTCTGGTTTCTAATCCATTCTGCTGTCAGCTTCCATTTAATTGTTGAGCTCATCCCATTCACATTCATAATTATGATTACTAACTGTAGTTCTGTTCATCACCTTTTCTTCTCTCTCTCTGTCTCTCTCTCTCTCTCTCTCTCACCCCTTCTCAAAATTCTGTTTGCCTTCTGACCATTGCCTCCCTTAATCCACTCTCCCTTTTATCATCTCCCTTCTCTTCATGTATCTGATCCTGTTCCTCTCTTATTTCTCTATTGAGTAAGATAGATTTCTATACCCAAATGAGTGTGTGTGTGCTCACATGTGCGTATGTGTGTGTATTCTTTCCTCTTTGAACAAATTCCAAGGAAAATTAAGTTCAAGTACTGCCTGTCATCATCCCCATTTCCCCCTCCACTAGAAAAACTCTTCCTTGAATGCCTCTTTTATGTGAGAAAAAAATTCCCCATTCTACTTCTCCCTCCCTCTTCATCCCTCTTTCACACTCCATTTTTTTGAGATCATCCAAACAAAGTCAACTCAAACCCATGCCCTCCGTCTATGTAGATTCCTTCTAACTGCCCCAAGAATGATAAAGTTCTTGGGAGTTACATGTATTGTCTTTCCACATAGGAATGTAAACAGTTTGATTTTATTGAGTCCTTATGATTATTCTTTCATGTTTACATTTTTATGCTTCCCCTGAGTCTTGTATTGGGACATCAAATTTTATATTCAGTTCCAGTCTTTTCACTAGGGAAGATTTAAAGTCTTCTATTTCATTAAATATCCATTTTCTCAAAAAAACAAACAAACAAACAAACAGCATACTCAGTTTTGTTAAGTAGGTTATTCTTGGTTGTAATCCTCATTCCTTTGCCTTCCAGAATATCATATTCAAGCTCTCCATTCCTTTAATGTAGAAGCTGCTAAATTTGGTGTGATCCTAACTTGCAGCTCCACAATATATGAAAGGTTTCTTCCTGGCTGCTTAAAGTATTTTCTCCTTGACCTGGGAATTTGGCCATAATGTTCCTGGGAGTTTTCATTTTGGTGAGGTGATCACTGGATTTTTTCCACTTCTATTTTATCCTCTGTATCCAAGATATCAGAGCAGGTTTCCTTATGATTTCTTGAATTATGATATCTTGGCTCTTTTTTTATCATGGCTTTCAAATAGTTCAATAATTCTAAGATTATCTCTCTTTGATCTATTTTCCAGGTCATGTTTTTCTAATGAGATATTTCATGCTTTCTTCTTTTTTTCATTCTTTTGGCTCTGTTTTTATTTTTTATATCTCGTGGATTCATTAGTTTCCACTTGCCTAATTCTAATTTTAAAGGCATTATTTTCTTCAGTGAGCTTTTGTACATCTTTTTTTTCCATTTGGCCAAGGTGATATTAAGGTGATATTTTCTGCAGTATTTTTGTGCCTCTTTTTCCAAGCTGGCAGTTGTCTTTTCATAATTTTCTTCCTTTGCTCTCATTTTTTATTTAATTTTTCCTCTACCACTATTATTTGATTTTGAAAATCATTTTATCTCCTCCAAGAATTCTTGCTGGGTTTGTGTCCAATTCATACTTTTCTTTGATGCTTTGCTTATATCTGTTTTGATTTCATTGCCTTCTTCTGAGTTTGTATCCTGATCTTTCCTGTCACCATAGTAGCTTTTTATGGGAAGGCTATTTTTTTGTTGTGCACTCATTTTTTCTATTTCTTGTTTTTGAACTGTATATTAGACTTGGCCTCTGTTCCCATTTGGGGAAGGGGGGGAGCACTATCCCAAGCTTCAGGCTGTGTCTCACGGTTATTTTCAGAGCTAATTCTAGGGGGTTGGAAGTTTTTGGTGCTTCCAAGGTGATGTGATCTAGGTGGGATCATTGTTTTCCTGATCTTCACTCTGGTCCTCACCCAGGAAGGGCTTCCGATTCTTTGGGGTTGAAATCAATACTGTTCCTCAGGATCCCTGCTCCCTTGTAACCAAAAGCAATGCTGCTCCTCAGGGCCCCTCTTCCCTCTTGACTATAATATGGTGATAATGATAGCACTTATTTTATAAGTTTATTATGAGAATAAAATAAAATAAAAAGGCAAATCTTAAAGTGCAATATAAATTATAGATATTAATAAATATGAGTTATTCAGTTTATGAGTCAGTGTGGCACAAGGATTAGAGCACTGACCTTCTAGCCCTAACTGACAAATCACAGCTGTGCACAAGTCACTTAATGTATCAATTAAAGCCCCTCTATAAGACTCTGAGAAAAGGTGATTTCTCACTCATGGGTAGAGTTTCCATACTAGTAGTTTCCTATACTGATGAAATTGAGCACACACACATGATTACTTATAGATTAAGAACCTGGAGCCCAGAAAACTTAAATGATTTGTTCAAGGAAAAACTGCAAATTGGTAGAAGAGATTTAGAAGTAAAATTGGTCAAATGGGACTTTCAGACCAATAATTGATTTCTGTGACTGATCAATAAAAATCAACCATCTAGTCAGTTTTCCTGGGTTCACTTGGTAAATCCTTGGTTTTTAGTCAAAGAAAACTTTGGAAGTTTTCATTTAATTTATTCATTTACTTATTTTTCTGTTTTTTTGTTTTGTATGGATGCAGTGCCTGAGATTTTAAATACAGAATGATTCAGTTCAAAAAGCGTTTATGTGCTTCCTATATGGATGGCACTGGGCAAATGAAGGAATAAAACCCAAAAGCCAGCATCTGAACTCAATAAGATTACATTCTACTGGAGGATTTTGTTTCGGATTTTTGACCAGATGTGTGATTTCATCAATAAGTGGAATTGCCAGTGTAGAGACTCCCCCCACCAACATACATTAGCAACTCATGTACAATTTACGATCTTAGTTGCCTGAGTCAACTAATTAAGAAATTGAGTAGCTTCCAAACTTCATCTGAAATTGCCATCTCCAAAATTACCAATGTTCTCCAATTGTCAAACGTAATGGTCTTTCGTAAATATTCATCTTCTTGACCTCTCTAGGCAGCTTTTGGCACTGTTGATCGCCTCCTCTACCTTAATACTGTCTCTTCTCTAGTTTTTAATATTGCTCTCTCCTAGTTCTCACCTTGAAAGCAGGCAGATCCAGATTTAATTATTACCTCTAACACACTGGCTGCTCTATAGTTGACTGCTCATTCACAAGTTCTGTTGCGAGATCTTAATCTACGTCATGCCTAGTAACAGTGAGTGTCCCTGTATGACTGTCATTGGCTCCATTCTCTTTTTCCTCTCTATTATCTCATATGATGATTTTTATTGCCTTAATGCAATTAATTCCTAAGCATATATATGTGTATGTATATTGTTGTTGTTCAGTCATTTTTCAGTTGTGTGGTTCTTTTGGACCCCTATTTTGGGTTTTCTTGGCAAAGATAATTTTCTTTCTCTAGTTTATTTTACAGATGAGGAAATTGAGGTAAATGGGGTTAAGTGACTTGCCCAGGGTCACACAGATAGTAAGTGTCTGTGGCCAGATTTAAATTCAGGAAGATGAGTCTTCCTGATTCCAGGTCCAACACTTTGTCTACTGTGCCACCATGCTGCCACATATGTATATATGTGTATGTATATATATATATGTACATATATCTGTGCATATATATACATATACATATGTCTAGGAATTACTTATATAGAGGTAATAACATTATATGAGATGATAGATATAGACATGCATTGTTACACACACATACACACACATATATATATACATAGGAATATAATCTCTTCCTTATCCCCTAAACCTTACCTCTCCCAGATGTCCCTATGACTGTCAACAAAACCCAGACTGGTATAGAGTCATCAGTTATCATGACTTACACCCTGGTGTCACCCATAACTCTTCACTTTTACTCACTCCACATATACAACTCATTGTCAAATCTTCTTGTTCAAACCTTCACAACATCTCTCATAAATGACCCCACCTCTCCACTCACACAGGCATTAGACTAGTTCAGACTCTCCTTATCTCTTATCTGGACTGTAATATAACTTCCTATTGATTTTTCAGGCTTCACTATTTTCCTCAATCAAATCCATCTGCCAATCAGATGGCAAAGTGATCTTACTAAAGCATAGGTCTAACCAGGTTACCCTGCTACTCACCACATTTCAGTACCTCTGTATTTCCTCCAGGTTTGAATATAAAATGTTTGATCTGGCATTTAAAATCCTTCCCAGACTTGTCCTACCTATCTACCTTAGTAGCCTCCTTCCATCTTACTCCCTTCCCCAAACTTTACAAACCAGTGAGGAGGACACTTGTATTTCCTCAGACATGACTATTCATCTCCCGTCTCATGCCTGGTGCCACTCTGTCCCCACAATGTCTGCCTTGTAACTTTCCCTGGCTTCCTTCATTACTCAGCTCAAATTCCATCTTCTGCAGGAGGCCTGGTCCAGTCCCCTACCCCAACCCCAGTCATTAGTCAAGTCAATAGGCATTTATTTAATGATGACTATGTGCCAGGCATTGCATTCGTGCTATCCCTTCTGAGATCACCTTTACTCTACTCTGGATAAACCTCATATGTATCTAGTCACATGTTGTCTCCACCATTAAAACAGAAGAGGACAGTTTCTCTTTTGTCTGTGTATACCCAGGGATTGGCATACTGCCTGGCACATAGAAAGTGCTTAATAAATGCTTGATGATGAACTGAATAGCCTATGATCACACAGTGGTTGGTTACTCCAATAAAAAATCTAAACCAAGTACTTTTTCTTCAAATCTTCCCAGGTTAACAATCTCGAACACAATGTGAGATAAAAATCTAAATTCCTCAGTTTGACCTGCAAGGTTCTCCTCAATCTGGGTCTAACCTACCTTTCCAGGCTTATTTCATAATAGTGCCCTTCTCAGGTTTTGTGTTCCAGCCACCTGGAATTCTAGCTGCTCCCTACTCAACATGCCCTGAACTCTCCTAAGAGATCACAGAGCTGGAAGGGGTGTTAAAGGAAATGTCTTCATATCTACAGATGAGGAAAGTGATACATTGAGCAGTTAAGTGACTTGCCCAGGGCCACACAGCTAGTATCTGAGGCAACAGATAACCAGTCTTCTGGACTCCAAGTGCAGGGTCCTATTTATAATGTCATGCTGCCTGTCTCACATTTCATTTCCAAGTCATGAAATTTCTCTCTTCCTCTGGGGCCACTGTCCACAGGAAAGCTTCCCTGGTCCCCTGATGTTAAGATTTCTCTCATTTTTAAACTTTATTTCTCCTTATTTTCATCTCTTCTTATCTTATCTATCTTCTCTTAAATTTATCTATGTGATGTATCCCTCCACCCAGTAAAATTAAAGCTTATGAGGTAACATTTTGTCTCTGTCCATGGAATCTCCACACAGACATGTACACAGTACAATAGATGCTAAGTAAATGCTCTTCACTGAGCAAACCAGCAGAGTTGATTGATTATCATGACGCTTTGTGGCAGCATTGTGTGTGGAAGGCTAGACTTGGAGTAGGGAAGATCTGAATTCAAATCCAGCCTCTTACTAGATATGTGGCTCTGGGCAAGTCACTTAACCTCTGTCTGCTTCAGTTTCTTCATGTGTAAAATGGGGATAGGAATAGACCAACCTCCTAGGTTTGTTGTGATGACAAAAGTAGATATTTGTAAAGCATTTTGCAAACCTTAGAGTGCTATATAAATATTATCATCTTATTATTACTACTAGCAGTAGTAGGAGTAATAAAATGATATTTATATATTAGTGTATAATAATATATTATGTTATGTGTAGTATATAACATTATATTATATATAGTCTACACTATATGATAATAATATATTAGTGTATATATATATACATACTATTAGTACTAGTATTACTTGTGCTAGTACTATTACTACTATTACTACTGCTGCTGCTTCTGCTGCTACTGCTACTGCTACTATCATTATTTTCCAGTAAGTTTCTGATTCCCTTACAGATATTTTTATGCTCTTTCAAGAAATGAGGGGAAATATTATATATAGGGACTGGACCCATGATTTCATTGCTATAGAAAGCTTTCACACGAGGAAGCTTCCTCCACCAATGCAGCTTGGCATGTTCTCTGTAATTTATAGTCTTAGAGAACCATCCAGAGCACTGAGAGGGTAAACAGAGTCACACATCTTGTTTGTGGCCAAAGTGGGACATGAATTCAGGTCTTTCTGGCTCCATGGTTGGCTCTCATAATCGAATTAATATTACTAGTTTACATTTCCTTTAAGCTTTAGGTTCTACAAAATACTTTACATGCATTCTCTCACTCGACCTTGCTGTGCTCCAAAGCAAGGCAAGCTGGACTTGGAGAGAGAGGAGTTGGGATCCAATTCTGCCTCTGTCACTGTGATGTTGGGCAGGTCACTCACCCTCTCTGGGCCTTTGCTTTCTCCTCTGTTGTATATTGAGGTTCCTTCCAGCTGTCCATCTCCGCTCCTATGATTGTTCTAAGGCATTCTCAAGCCATATTCATACATTCCCTGTCTGGAGCTTGCACTGCCTAAGGCTCCGGCCAGATCCCATCATTAATCCTTAGAGTCTACCCTCTAAACACTGTCATGATCCAAAAAGCAGAGGAGGTGGGGGTGGCTGCCTGCCTCCCCCTGCAGAATGAAAACTTGGGTTTCAAAAGAAAGCAATCATCCCAACAGACTGAGCTGATTTTTTCTACCACAGCTGCTCTGTTTTATAAAAAGCCAGCCACAAGGTGAAATGGGCAATCGATACTTTTAAGGGGACTCTAAAATTAGGAAAGCTTTTTTTCCCCCTAAACTGAAATCAGATTCTCATCAGAAATAGCAGTCATCCCATCAGTGCCACACACGCAACAAAGAGTCCATCTTCGCTCCCTGATTGGGCACAGGCTGCTGTAGTCACCAAGCTGCCTAGTCAGTGTTATCCTCCCCTATTTCTTTTCTGGTCCCCAACTATTAGACTAAAGAGCTGCCAGTGAAGAAGGGAGAGTTAGAAACTACAAGAGTCTCGGTGAATATTTGCCAGAGCTACTGTGCCACAGAAGTTCTGCAATCACTCAGTGAGTCAGACGTTGAGAAATCACAGTGGGCAGAAGCTGAGTGCCATTGAAAAGAGCCTGGGCTCAGTAATTTAGATCTAGAAGGGATTGGAGTCCCTTCCCTGGTCAGAGAAGGTAAATGAGTCCAAGAGAAAGGCTTAGAACTGGAGGGGAACTTAGAAGTCATCCAGTCCAACCCTCTCAGTTGACAAAGGACAAAACTGAGGCTCAGAGAGGTAAAGACTTAGAATTACAAGGGACCTTGGAAGTCATCCAGGTCAATACATTCAAATGGTGAAGGCAGAAATCAGGCTTAGAGTAAATGAGATTTGGGAGAGGAGTTTGTCCAATCCAACTTCTATTGAGAGAAGAGAACAATTAACCCCAAAGCAATCCTGTGATGTTCCCAAGGTCACATAGACAGGAAGTGGCAGATAAACAATTCAAACTCTTGTTGTCTGATGCCGTGTTCTGCTCTACCCATTGCACTACATTACAAGTGATCCTAACATAAATTTAGGAAACAGATGTTGTGGCTTACCATGGACAGAGACCATACTCCTAACCAAGATTAACACATGTACCTACTCAAGAGATCCCATCTCATCAGTCTCTTCCTGCCTCCTCTTGCCATCCCCACTCTATCAGCTATTTTCAATCTCTTTCCCTGTCTACTGGCTCATTCCCTATTGTTAAAAACATCCCTATGTTTCTCCCATGATGAAAAAAAACCCATTGATCCTTCCCTCCCAGCTAATTATTACATTATATCTCTCTGCCTTGTGCGGCTACACTCCTTGAAAAAAAAAACTACAAAATGTGCCTTCACTTTCTCTCCTCTCATTCTCACTTTAACCCCTTACAATCCAACTACCAATCTTATCGTTCCACCAAAACTTCTCTTTCCCAAATTACTAATCATCTCTTAATCATTAAATCCAGTGTTTGTTTTTCCTTAGTCCTCATTCTCTCCTCAACTTTCCTGCAGCCTTTGACACTGTTGGTCAGGCTCCCTTCCTTGATAACCTGTTCTCTCTAAGTTTTTGGAGCATCCCTCTCTCCTGGTCCTCCACCTGCCTGGTCAATCCTTCTCAGTGTCCTTTGATGGGTCTTTATTTCAATCACACTTTAAAAACCAAAGACATCCCGTAGGCTTCTGTTATGGGCCCTTTTCTCTTCTCCTGTCTATACCACTTCATTTTGTCATATCATATCAAATGGATTTCATTACCCTCTCTGTTAATAATTCTCAAATCTACCTGTCTTGCTTCAACCTTTCTGCTGACTTCCTACCTAGCATTTCTGACTGTCTTTTAAACATATCAAACTAGGAATCAAGTAGACATCTGAAACTCAGTATGTCCAAAACAGAACTCGTTATCTTTCCCCTAAACCCTTCTCCCTTCTGACCTTCCCTATTACTGTCAAGGGCAACACCCTCTTCCTAGGCCCTCAGGCCCCCAGTCTGAATGTCATTTCACTATCTCTCACCTCCCCATATCCAATCTGTTGCCAAAGTGTGTTGATTTCACCTTTGCAACATCTCTCATATGGGTCTCCTGCCCTCCTCTGACACTGCCTCCACACCATTTATTCAACCACTCAAGTGATTTTCCTAAAGTGCAGGTCCCACCATGTCACTCTACTCAATAAAACTCCAAGGGCCTCCTATTGCCTCCAAAATTAAACACAAAATGCTGTGCTTGGCCTTCAAAGCCCTTCATAACCTAGCCCCCTCCCACCTTTCCAGGCTTCCTATACCTTACCCCCCAACACCTACTCTGTGACACAATGGCACAGGCCTCTTTGCTTTTCCATGAACAAGACCCTCCATCTCTCAGCTCCAGGCACTTTCTCTGGCTGTCCCCATGCCTAGAATATTCTCCCTCTTCATCTCTACCTACCAGCTTCCCTGGCTTTCTTTAAGTCCCAACTAAAATTCCATCTTCTACAGCAAGCCTCTCTCAATGCATTTAGTTTTAGTGATATCACTCTGTTAATTATTTCCTATTTATCCTACATATAAAGCTTACTTGAATATATTTATTTGTTGTCTCCCCCCATGAGATCGTGAACTCCCTGAGATCACAGACTATCTTTTGCCTCTTTTTGTATCTCTAGTGTATGACACAGCACCTATATAGTGGGCACTTAAGTTTGTTGATTGATTGACAGTGTAGGTTTTCAGATGAAATTGATTACCAGGATTATATGAAAAATCATGTTTCATATTAGTTGTGAACTCATTTCCTTCTCAAATAATTTGTTGGTTTTTTTTAATTTGGGGAACATTTGTATTTTGGATTCAGGGCAGGAAGCAAAGAAAGTAGGGAGAGGGGGGAGTGCACCTAAGGAGGGCCAAAGCTATTGTTGAGGAGGTAGAGTAATCCAGAGAGTGCATGGATCATGAGCTGAGGGCCCATGCGAAATGGCGATTCACCAATCAAGGGAGGGGACCTCAGGGCAAAGGCTTCTTCAAAGCTGCTGGAAAAGAAATAGAAAGGATTGGAGAGTGAGCCAGAGCCAGGGACTCAAAAAGGCCCATTTACTGAGGCATGTGAGGGGAGTTACATTTTAAGTCAACTGGACAGTGCCAACAAATGGAAGCACCTCCTGTATTCAAGGCACGGATAAAAAGACAAAGACAAAAGCAAAGCAGCCCCTACCTTCAGGTATCTTGAAATCTACTGGACAAGATCAAGAACTCACCAGCTACAAAACATTTTAAAACATACACTAACCAAGGGATGATATAACTCTTTAGGAAAAGAATGAATAATACTGCTATTCATTTTTTAAAATAATTTTTATTGGTAATCGAAACCAGACTGGCTATAAAAGTGCAGAATTATCTTATTAGTGGCAATTAGGTTACCTAGTAGTTAGAGTGCTGGACTTGAAATCATCAAGATCTGAATTTGAATGCCATCTCATACTTGCTAGCTGTGTGACCCTGGGCAAGTCAATTAACTCTGTTTGCCTCAGTTTCTTCATTTGTAAAATAAGGATAATAATAGCACCTCCCTCACAGGGTTGTCATGAAGATCAAAAAAGATACAGCCATCTTAAATGATGTTTCTTATTATTATTACTCTTATTATTCTCATTCACTGACCAACTGTTAATTTCCTCATCTATAAAATCAAAAGGGTTAGAGATTAGATAAAATTTATGATGGTACAATTTGTTATCTTTGCAATACTTCTTAAATCTCTCTCCCTCTCTCTATCCACCCAAGATCTACCCTAGTTAAGCTCAAACATAGATAGAGGTGAAATTTAAGAAACGAATTAACTAAAAAGGAATGGCACAGAAATCACAGTCGAACAATCTCTTTAAGGTGAAGGCTACAATAGTAAAATTGGAATGGCAATGTAATAATCTATATAACTAAGAACTAAAGATCTCCACATTTTAACCTCAATTTGAATTTTTCCAAACAGAGGCCTCCTTTGTCCACATTCACTTCCTAGTGCACACTTGGCCATGGTTTTGAATCCAACCTACCTAGATGGAATACTTCATTCACATAAAGATGTTTTCTAGATATTATGAATGAGCCAAGAAACCTAACAACATGTGTAGCATCTCTGCCAATGCAAAGGCAGATGGAAATATGAAACAGAACATATTGATGTGCTTTGAATTCATACCTTTTAGCCCTAAGGTCATAAAAAAGCTGTCATAGATGCCTCTAATCTATCTCTCTGTCTCTGTCACTCACTCTCTCTCTCTCTCTCTCTCTTTCTCTCCTCTCTCTCTCTCTACACACACACACACACACACACCATATAGATGTATATAATGTTTGTGTGTATTAGACATATACACTAACATGAAAATTTCTTCTCAATGTAGTTCATGAATGACCTTGACAGACCTTTAGCAAAAAGGAGCATCTTTACTAGAAATGTTTTTGATTTTAAAACCAGAAAGATACCTGTGGCAACCAGAATATGTCCTCTCTATGGATGAAATATATTTGCTACTTTATCTATTTATTTTTATTGGCTAAGAGACTCCTGATCAAGGCCCAAACTAATCATGTGTTAAGACCATGGGAATCTGTCACATATCATATATGGTTTCAAAGTACTACCAACTAATATTAGGGTATCTCAACCACTGGCATAAGCACATCTGCTGAACTAATCTATAATTTCACACCTGAAAAGTCACATCATTTCTCGCTAATATGTCTCAACCCATACCCTGATAATCACCAAATCGTGCAGATGACACATGCCCGGGATAAAATTTTCATTTCACTCAATCTTTGCCTCCTGTGGAATTTCAAGATCAAATGTTCTCAAACATTTTTCATTCATATCACAATATGCATTCAAGATCTGAGTGAAGACCCAGTCATTCCATAGAGCTTGACATCAAGAAGCCAACAACTTTGCCTACTGGACAGTTTGTCCACTCCTAAGCACTACCACCCAGAATGCTCCAGAATATTTCAGCTATGCAATGTAAAATGGATTAAAAAGCGTCAATAGGCACCACACAGACTGGATCGTGTATAATCATCATAGTGGAGGAGAGAAAGACAGAGAGAGAGAGAGCCTGAGAAAACTTGAAATAGCATAAGAAAGTCAGGAACTTACATTGTCCATATATTCTGAAAGCAAGTCCTGGAGAGCTTGTCGGATGGAGTTACACTCAGTGATAATGCGCTCCCGGTGGCAGTCCCGTGTGCAGGAAGAATCAGCCAACAAGGCTGCCCCACTGATGATGGCCTCCAAGCGCTTCTCGAGAGAGGGACGGATTTTCTCATCACTCACCGTAAGTGGATCCAAGATTACTAAATTCTAAGGAGGGAAAAAGTTTAGATGGGTTAGCATTCCATGGCCTTTTTTAAAATTTCTTTTTGCTAGAAGGTAATTTATGTCTTGATGATGATCTTTCAAATGAGAATTTATGACAAGAAAATAGCATGTCTTAGAACCCCATAGGTATCTCTCTTCAAGGCTTATTCCGAGTGTTATCTCTTAAAAGAGGCCTTTCCTGATTCCATCACTTTTACTTTGCATCCGTACTCATTCATCTGCACACAGATATCATTATGTCTTTGGTAGGACGTGACCTCCTTGGAGGTATGGGGACAATGAGTGTGGAACACGATGTATAATTTCAATTTTTTTCAATATGTTGGTTAGTTTTGCTGAGCCACTTTTCCTCTATTAATTATTTCATTATCATAAGGAAGGTTTCTGTGTGAAAGAGAGAAAATAAGCATGCATTAGGAAATGATATAAAAACAAAAGATAGGGATAGCAGTTTCATTGGTCTAGAGAGTTCCCAAATGGGAACCTTCCCCTGGTAGGTATTCTCCTTTTGACTTACTGTCTTCAAGAGCTGGCTAGAATAATAAGATGTTGTCAGTCGGTCAATAAACATTTGTTATGTCAGGCACAGTGCTAAGTGTTGGGGATACGAAGAAAGTTAAAAGTTTCTGCTCTGAGGATCTCACAGTCTACTAGGGGAGACAACATGCAAATAACTAGGCACAAACAAGCTATATACAGGCTAGATCGGAAATTGACCAGATCGAACAGAGTGAAACAGACAATATGTGTCAGAGGCAGGATTTGAAATAGAGGTCTATAAAAATATTTAGTTGTTGTTTTCTTAGAATGTAAACTGCTTGAGGACAGGAACTATTCTTTTAGTCTTTGCATACCCAGTTCATAGTATATACTCAGCAAATGTTGTACTGACCCTGTCATGTGCTCCTCCCATGCATCACTGCTTTGCACTTCAGTTTACTCTCAAGGGGATTAGATGAAATCTCTTATTCTAAAAGCATAGAATCAAGAGGGAAGAACATCTGCAGAGATCATTTTGTCCAAACTCTTCACTTTATAGAGTGTGAGGAGAGGAGAGGAGAACAGGAAAGAAGGCCTATTTTATAGAGTACTTTATATACAACTGCACTAAGACTTTTGGGACACCCTATACCCTAATTCGTTTGAGCTTCATAACAACTTATGAATAAAGGACTTCAGATATTATCATATTCATTCTACATATAACAGACCCAAAGCCCCGAGATCTGACTTTTCAAAGGTCACTAGATAAGATGCCAACCTGAGATTTGGACCTAAGTCTCCTAATTGCAAATCTGGGACTTCTTCCTGAAATTCTAAGGATCCTACTAATTTACTGTGTTTTTTTTTTCATTCGTAAGATCACAGACTATAGAGCTAGAAGGGGCTTTAGATGTTAGTCAATCCATTTTACAGCTGAAGAAACTGAGGCCCCAAGTATTCAAGTGGCCTGATGTCATAAAGCTGGGAAATTACAAAACTGAGATTTGAGCCAGTTTCTCTGATTCTATTTTGAATGCTCTTCCATTTTGCCATGTCATTTGCCTTTCCTGCTTTTCATTACCTACTTCTATTTCCCTTCTTTCTTAATAAGCCTCCCCATTTGGGCCCCTACACATTAATAACCTGAAGAGATATGTTAGGAAACTAGTTTATAAGATCCCCTTGGGAGAGGAGGAATGGTTGGAAAATCACCCCCCCTTTGTTTTTGCATTCATCTTTTGTCTATTAAAATAGAATCTTCTTGAGGGTTGAGGGAAGAGAGGAAGCCAGACCGAAAGTCAGTCAGCAATCCAGACTGGCAAAGAGTTTTAAGGTACTACGCCTGTGGGACAGATGTTATTCATTCATTTGTTTCTAAACCCACCCCTTCATTCCATCTGCCTTGTGCTCCTTGATGGCTTCTGTCAGTACAAACTCTCCACTTCAGTGCTTAACAGCAAAAATTAAGTCAATTAAAATCACTGAAAATGGCCCTCCAATGCAATTTTGCCATTAAGAAGGGGTTCCAAGAGACAATCAAATTGCTCTATTATTGCTCAGATATAATTAGAAGATATAATATGGAAATGAAAACTTTTCTGTTTCCATATTATCGAGAAGATCATACCAGTTCATCAAGTTGCAACTGTATTGCCATTAAAGTTAGTGTAAAAGCGTTCTAAAAACCAGAACACCTCTAATACTTTCCATCTTACCAGAGGCCCCAGAACTTTCCCCAGCCAGCAGGGGGCAGCCTGGTGCAATATCTTGAGTACTGACTTTGGACCAGATTGCATAGGTTTGTATCCTGGTCACTACATGGACCTTACCTCTGTGACCTCGCCTCAAAATAGGGTGGGGGAAAGAAGGAATGAATATCAGGGCTTCTAAACCTGGGATCTGTTTTGATTTGTTTTTTTTTTTTCCATTATGGACAGATAAGTAGATAGATAATTGTCTTTCAATATGAATGGTTTCCTTTGTAATCTTAGGTTTTGTTTCGGAGTTTTTTGCAGTTAAAATATTCTGAGAAGGGGTCTGTAGGCTTCCTGAGACCACCAAAGAGGTCCATCACACACACACACACACACACACACACACACACACACACACACACAATTACAATAAAAAAAAAACCTTAAAAACCTCTGGGCTAGGTGATTCCCAAGGTTTCTGCTGTCAGCTACAATTTTACAGGATCTCAGAATTGGAAAGGATCCCAGGAGTCAGTTAGTCCAGTCCTATCTGAACAGAAATCTTAACACCATCCAAAGAGCAGTCTTTCAGTTTCCTCTTGAGTACTTCAATGAGGGGGAACCCAAGACCTCCAATGGCAGTCCATTCTAGTTTGGGGTAGCTCTAATTTCTTAGGAAGTATTTCCTTACATGTGTCCAAAACCCACATCTCTTTACCCCCCCCCACTTTGCTCTTTTGGGGCTAAGCAGCACAAAATGTTCCACAAATTTGAAGACACCAATGGCGTCCCTCCTAAGTCTTCCCTGCTCTAAGTTAAATCTATCCAGTTTCTTTGATACTCATGTGCCATGATCTACACTCCATCTCACCATGCTGGGTCATCATCTTCAATGATGGGAGGAGCATTTATTAATGTTTATTACGTACTAAGCACTATGCCAAGTGTTGGTGATACAAAAGACAGCCACTCCCCACAAGGAGTTTGCATTCTAATGAGGGGAAACAACACATAAAGGGGAGGGGTAACCAGGGATGGGTTTTGTGATGAGACTGAATGGAATATAAATAGAAGCCACTAGATAGTAAAGTGGGTAGAATTTCAGGCATCCCCAACAGGAAGACCTGAATTCAAATCTAGCTTCAGATACTTATTAGCTATATGACCCTGGGACATCACTTAACCCTGTTTGCCTCAGTTTCCTCTTCTGTAAAATGAGGTAGAGAAGGAGATGGCAAACTATTCTTTACCAAGAAAACTCACCAAAAATGGGGACCAGAAGAGTTGAACACAACTGAACAACAACAAAGGTGAATGGAACCAGGTGAAAGTAGATCAATATATCTTTTCCAGTAACCGTAGCAGTATTGATTTAATTATAGTTCCAGAAAGTGAGGGAGGGGCAGAGAACCATGAAAAGAGCACACTAAACAACTTGTCTTGCGTGTTTCCTCATACGTGGTAAGTAGAATAAAACAAAGTGTTATGATCCAAGAGCACATTAAACTCTTGAGGGCAGAAACCGTTTTATTTTTGTCTTTGTAGTTGAAACCTTAGTATAGCATTTGGTACACAGTAGGTGCTTAATAAATTAAGATGGTGATCCTAGCATGACAGAAGAGGATAGAAGCAAGCCAGTGACTGCTCTAGATGCAGGTGGTGCCAGTATAATTAATAATATTGCTGGCTCAAGTTAACAGACTCTGAAATTGTCTCATTGGCTTTAAAGACGTACCAAGTCCCCAGTGCTTTATCTGACCACCTTAATTCAATTCATGCCCTATCACCACACCTTTGCATTGGCTGTGCCCACCCCTTAAACTAGATTGAATTCCTTCCTCACATCTACTCCTCAACAATCTCTCAGTTTTCTTCAGGCCCAACCTCCCTCCTAGAGGGAATTGTCCTTAATGTTCTCTCCTGCCTCAATTTACTTGTCTTCTTATATTTGTATTCTCCTAGCACAATGTAAACCCCATGAAGGATGGGAAGGGACTGTAGTCTTTAATCTCTGTATCCCTAGCACGTGAAAAAAGGAGCGTGGTATAAAGGGTGAAGGATTGACCTGGAAGTCTGAGAGAAGTGAGTTCAAATCTTGCCTCTGACTCATACTGCTTTTATGACCAAGAACATGTCTCTTAATCTTTTAATGTCCCAGCTATTCTCACAGATTTTCATTGTCAGCCAACAAGCATTTATTAAGCGCTGAGGAAGGAAAGAGAAGCAAAAACATGATCCCTTCTCTCAAGGAGGTTCTATTTTAATAGAAATTAATAGAGGAATTGATTTGCATTGGTGGAGGGAATTCAATACATCAAAGAAACCACAGCTCCACCTCTCTCTCTCTCTCTCTCCCTCTCTCTCCCCTACCACAATGCTTTACACCTGGCAGGCACTTAATAAATGTTAACTGAATTTAACCAAATTGAATTATTTTTACCTAGATTCCATGTTTGTGTCCTTAATTCCTAGCCCTGGCTTTGTCTAAAATCAACGAATCAACAGACACTTAAAATGAGCAGGCACTCTGCTAAGTGCAAGGATGTAAAGAAAAACCAGAAACAGTCCTTGCCCTCAAAGGGTTTCTATTCTAATCAGGGAGATGACAGGTATATAAGTAGATACAATAATGTACCTGAAAATTCCTTGCTGCTGTTGACCTTACCCTGACATATAATAACTCGCAAAAGAACCAGACTTGTCCCTAATTAGAGGCAGTCAGGGTAAGGGCACCACTGACTCCCAAGTAGGAACACAGCTTAAATAAATATCATTTTTAATACTGTCTTCCACACATGCAGTAGAAAGTTAGTTCTAAGGCAAGAGACTTGGGTTCATATCTTATCTCTGACACAGTCCAGGTGACTTTGGGTTAATCACTTCACTTACCTATAAAAAGAAGGCTTTTAATTAAATGACCTACAAGGTCCTTTGCAGCTCTAAATTGGTGATTCAGAACTCTTTTTCCAATGCCTTCTTATGATAAGGGGGAGGTCCTGAGTAGTTGAAGCCAATTTCAATAGATCTTTAGCAGGTCCTACTAAGAAGGGAAGATTTCATATATGGGTGATGTATGATATGTCTGTCAAGTAAAAGTCAGAATAGGTAAGGCTTATCCCTGAACTGGTCATGGGTGGCAGATTTTAGTGCCATAGAAACTCACAAACCCTCTGCTAAGTTATAGAGGGGCTGCCTAGTGTCAACAGATGGTGTATGCACAATGACAAAGTCAGAGATACTTACAATATTGAAGTTGTATTGAAATAATACATGGAGAGAGAGACAGAGACAGAGAGAGAGAGACAGAGACAGAGACAGAGAGAAGAGAGAGAGAAAAGAGAGAAAGGAGAGAGAGAGGAGAGAGAGAAGAGAGAGGAGAGAAAGAGAGAGAGAGAGAGAGAGAGAGAGAGAGAGAGAGAGAGAGAAAGAAAGAGAGAGATAGAGAGAGAGTGTCATGGCAGAAAAACCTATTTTTACCATTTAGAATGTGTCAGTAAGTGACTTTATTCCATATACTGTTATGAGGCAAGATGAAAAGAAGAATCAGTTGGCACAGAGAGAAATGTATTTATTGAGTAAAGGGGTTTCTGAATAAGTTATTTCCAAGGTACTTATAGTACTTGAGAGAGAGCATGGGGTAGTGAATAGAGAGCTGAGCTTAAAACCAGGAAAACTTTAGTTCTAGTTCTGAACATACCAGCTGTGTGACCTTGGCCAAGTCACATAACCTCATGGTGTTCCAAGATTATAAGCCTGCAGATTGGCCATCCTTAGCTGTGATTGACATTTCATGAAGGGCCCAAGTCATACTCAACTCAGTCTCCAAATTGTTCTATCTTCTCACCAGCAGCCTTACCCCACAGGCAGGTACCTTCTCCCAATTTCTAGCTCTCCCTTTATATTTTGTCTTCTTAGAATGAAAAATCTTCAAAAGTAGGAACTATCTTATTTTCTTATATTTGTAACCCCACTGCTTGGCACAATGCCTAGAACATAGTAAACCATCAATCAACGTTTTATTAAGCACCTCCAATGTGCCACGCACCATGCTCAGTGTTGGGGGAATACAAAAAGAGGCAAAAGACAGTCCCTTCCTTCAAGGAGCTTATAATCATTTCATAAATTTTCCACCTATTTGTCTATCATCTATCTATCTATCTACCTATCTATCTATCTATCTATCTATCTATCTATCTATCTATCTATCTATCTATCTATCTACTTATCTATCCTATCTGTCTATCTGTCTGTCTATCTATCTAATCTATCCATCCATCTATCTATCTATCTATCTATCTATCTATCTATCTATCTATCTATC
>NW_020954625.1:7202483-7327861 GCF_900497805.2 Vombatus ursinus | reverse complement strand
TCTATCTATCTATCTATCTATCTATCTATCTATCTATCTATCTATCTTTCTATCTTTCTATCTATCTATCAAAAGTTGGTAGTAGAGAGAGACTTCCTAACCTGCTATTCTGTCTTTGTCTTTTGGAAGGCTTTGTAGAGGAATTGGTTTAAAGGTAAGCAAAAAAACAAATAAATAAATAAATAAATAAGGATCAGCTGTGACTGCCTCCTTCCTTATACCTGAAATGGAGTCTTTTTCTAAAATGGCATTACTAAGGTCAAGAAGGAGAAAATTCAATGCCCTCCCCACCACCCCCACCATAATATGTACTCTACATGAATTCTCCCCATTTGACTGGGGGAGAAGAGGATTGATTCTAGGGTTCCACTACTATAAACTCTTGATGGGGGCATTTTCTCTGCCAAAGCCGATCACCTTTTCTGCTTCTTGGTCTTACAGAGCTGCCTGGTGCACTGACATGTTAAATGACTTGTCCAACAGCAAATAGCTAGTATGGGTCCAAGGAGGGATTCAAACCTAGGCCTTCCTGATTCTGGGACAAGCTTGGAATCCATTCTACAATACTGTCTCTCTTCTCTCAAAATACTACGTTTTAAATTAATAACAGCAAATATTTGCAACACTATCATGTCAAATTTCAACTTTTCCTTTTTTAACCTAATTGTTTCCTTGTGGAAAATAGTTTTCTTTCTTTCTTTCTGTCTGTCTGTCTTTCTCAAAAGCATAGCAAACTTTTATATAGCACCTTAATGTTTGTAAAACATTAGGTAGAGATAGATAATCTCATTTGATCTTCACACCCTATGAAGTAAGCATTAATATTTCCCCATTTTAGGAAACTGAGTCTGAGAGGTTAAGTGACTCATATAGTGTCATATAGCCAATGTGTCCAAAGCAGGATTAGAATGAAGTTCTGGCTGACTTGACTAAGGTCTTAGTGACTCCAAGTCTAACACACTCTCCCCATTGTACCACCTAGCAGCCTTCAGCACTAGCACTCTAATAGTTCTGGTGCCCTATTTCAGGCATGTTGGGTAGAATTCAGGATTGCGAATATAGAAGCCTCAAGCTCAGCTGAGCTTTTATGCTTATTGGCTAATTCTCTGACTGAGCTGAGCAAACCCTTTCATACCAAGTTCCCTATTTTCAAAATGGGAATAATAACACATGTACTGGCTTAAAATGAGGGAAGAACTTTATACAATTTAAGCACTATCAATAAGTCAAATCAATAAGCATTTTTAAGGGTCTACTATGTGCTAGGTATTGTGCTGAGCACTGATGGGTTATTTAGTTTTGTTACTATTACTCTTCTTGAGATGGTCATTCTAATATAATTCTTCAATCAGCCTATAACACACTCCTGCCCCTGAATAGAATCATCTTAGAGGAAAGATGATTTCCTAAGTTTTAGTCCTCAGTTGAAAGCTGAATATGAGTCATCAATGCCAGGGACAGGCTAGTCATCAGGACTGGAGCTCGAGTTCATTTCCAATGGTCTCTTGCCACTGCATCTCTGGATCTTATGAGCTCCAGTTTATTCTGTCTTCAACCCAAGACTAGCCCTCTACATTGGTCTGCTTCCTGGATTATTGAACTCTGGGCTCTCCTGATCCCCCCTACACCATTCAACTTCCCTAGCCCTTAAGAAAAAAGAACCTCAGACTTGCAAGGGAACCCTAATCCAGCCCATACCCCAACAAGAATGCCCTCCATGACATACCAGATAAATAGGCATTCATCCTTTTCACAGAGACCTCCAGGAGAGTGTAAAAAGAGTCCTTCTGGACATCAAGCCTAAATGTGCTACTTTGATAATTATACCCATTACTCCTGGTTTTGTCTACTTGTGCCAAACCCAAGTCTGTTTCCTCTCCCACATGATGGCTCTTCAAACATTTAAGGCAGCTCTCACATCCTTATTTGGTTCTTATTTCTCCAAGCTACCATCTGGTAATCAGTCTGTTCCTTCCTGGCCAAGTAATACCAGGTGAAATATTTTGCCCTGATCAGTGAATCCTCTGCTATCTCTCTGCTATCCTTGAAGGACTTTTGGCTGCTAAATGGTGCTAACATGATAACCTGAGGCTCCAATAATCTCCCCAAAATCCCATGTTCCCTTGGACAAGAAAAGAAGACAATAAATGAGGCTTGTAAGACCACTGAACTATGAAAGCTGCTTGAAATTGTCATGCTTATTGATATCTTTGTATTGTGATAGTACCTCCTTTAAGTGAAATGTATCTAATATTATAGAATACATATGATCACCATGTCTTCATTTTTGTGTCCCCTAAAGTATTTAATGATGTACTTTATACATTAAAGGTGCTCCATCCTTCCACATAGTAGGCACTCAATGAACATTTTTAATTGAATATATGGGTGACTAATCGTTGCTTTCACTTTTAGTAATAATAATAAAATATATAATATGCTTTAAAGTTCACAAAATACTTTACATGCATTATCTCTTCTGAGTCTCAGAACAATTTTGTGAAATAGGGATGACCAGAATGACTACCCCCTTTTACAGATAAGGAAATTGAGGTTCAGAGAAGTGAGGTCAATTGTCTAAGTTCACACAGCTACCACATGTCAGAAGCAATATTTGAAACTCAGGTCTGTCTAACTCCAACTCAAGTTCTCACCACAATATGGTACCTGGCACTTCACTGTATCTCTCTTTCTTAACTTTTCCTGGGCTTTCAAGCCCAGGCTTTTGGAAAGTTGAAGTTGTTTTCAATCTGCACCATTATAAAAAATACCCACATTGATGAGATAAGACTCCACTGAAGTATAATCAAATGACTGAATGAAATAAGATACTGCTGCTGGTGACCATCTGTGCTCTGCTAGAGCAGAAAGGAATTTAGGAAATGACTGGGTAAGATAAAAGGTAAAGACAGGAGGATAATGAATGGAAATAAGTGGGGGGATGGACCCCAGGGGCCATTTAACTCCAACCATACCTGAAAAAGAATTCTTTCCAAAATATACCCGAAAAGGAGCCATCTTTGCCTGAAAATGTCTAATGGGAAAGCTCACTTCCTCCCAAGGGATCTCATTGCACTCTCAGACTATTCTAATGGTTTGTACATTTTTTCATTACATCAAATCAACCCCATCCATCAGTCTTATACTCTCTCCTCTAAGCTCAGATTTGCATCCCAAACACTTCAAACTATGCACCTGTTCTCCAAAAGTGAAATTGCTTATCCAAAGAGTTGTCACTCTGGAAATTGCTAAACGGCAGCATCCTTCCCTGCAGGGTTTCCTCCACATCATATTTGAGTTAGAAACAGCAGAAATGATCACTAGAGAAAGCAAATAGTGTTTCCCCAGAAGTCATTCTGTCATTTCAGCTTTTGTCATTTCACCTTCTGATCACTACCAGAGAATGGGGGTGAAAGGGTTCTCTAGCAATTCCTTAGACCAGATACCCCTCAGCTTGATTGTTTTCCCCACCATGTTGGTGAGGAAAGACATCAGAGTTGGGGTGGCTGGTGAGGGTGGTGGGAATGGGTGGTGGGGGTGGATGGGTGGGTGGATGTGGCTGTGGAGCTGAGCATTTATTGGTCCTCAGATGTGATTTCATTGTCGAAGGGAGCTCCTTAGTAACAAATATCCTGTCCCCATGCACATCTACAACCATTACTTCAACTGCAAATGATTTAATTTGAGAACTTCCTAGGGACGGCAATGTGGTATAATGAATAGAGCATTGGATTTGGGTTCAAATTTCACTTCAGATGCTTATGACATATGTAACTCTAAGCAAATCCCACGACTTCTCTGGTTCTCAGCTTGCTCGCTTAAAAAATAAAGGGTTTGTGCTAGCCCTCTAAAGCCCTTTCTAGCTTTGAATCCAAGACTTACCCAGGGTCACAGAGTCAGTATATAGCAGTGGTGGGATTTGGATGCCATTCTCTATCTGCTATACCACACAATCTCTCAAAAGACATCCAAATGTTAGCAAGTTAACAATATCACATTAGAACAGTTAGCAGACTGTGAAAGGGAAAAAAAAGCATTTTCTCACAAGACATTGAATATTCAATGATGATCTTTGGGTATGACCCCAAAGGAAACAAGAAAGTTGTCTGCAGATGTATCTGCACAAAATGGAAATTAATATACAAGGCTGATTTTAATTACATATCCATTACAGTGAAAGGATTCTCCATCTTGGAGGGACCCTTAGGAAAGAGGACATTTTTAAGAGGGATTTTGATGAAATTAACAGAAAGCAGGCAAAGAGTAACTTCCTTTTATCTTTCTCAGGATGACCTATGTAGAGGGGAAAAAATGCCATTGGGGAGGCCACTTAAGTAGAGAAAGATAGATAGAAAAGTACCACACAGAAACATAAGCAGAAACTCCACTCTGCTAGCCATTTTGTCTGACCTTGAGGCTCCTGTTTTTTCCTCCCAGTGGATCTCTGATAGAAATCACCCAATTAAGTCCTCTGTCATACATGTGTGTGCATGCGTGCGCACACAAACACACACACACATACACACATACCTACAAAACACAGCACACACAGGACACACACAGCACACTTCACTTTACCAGTCATTTATTTCACCATTGATCTGAGTATATCAGCACCAAAATAAAACCTTGAGGATCCCTCTGTTTTCAAGACCTCTGGCTAGAAATAGAGTGATGTGAATATGCTTATTATATGACCTTTCTTAAAGACATGAGGGGTACTGTGTATCATCCCTAAGTTATAGTCCTATTAGAAGATTACCAACAGAGGAAAACCATTTTTATTGACTGGGATGGCAACAGCGTGGGATAGTAGATAGAGTTTTGGACTTGGAGTCACAAAGACCTGGGTTCAAATCCAGCTTCAGATACTTACCAGCTCTTTTACTAGTAAGTCATTTAACCATTGTGCCTCAGTTTCCTCATCAGTAAAATGAAAGGGATAGACTCGAATGCTTCTAGGGCAACTTCTAGCTCTAAATCTATGATCCTATAAATGTTTAGCCTTAAAAAGAGAAGTCTATTCATTTTCAATGTAGACATCACATTTTAGGAAAGATATTGGAAAACCAAAGAACAACATACACAGGCAGGTGACCAGGGTGGTGAAGGGACTCAAGATTAGATCACAGGAAGATTGGTTGAAGGAACTAGGGCTGTTTAGCCAGAAGAGAAGACTTTAGTGGGGAGGGCAAAGGGGGAAGGAATGACAGCTGTCTTCAAACATACAAAAAGCAATCATGTGAAAGATGAATGAAATTTTCTCCATTTGGCTCCAATGGACAGAACCAGGAGCCAGCAGTGAAAATTGCAAAGAGACAGATTTCAACTTGATGGAAGAGAAAAAACAACTTCCTAGCATTTGGAATTACTCCCAAAATAATGTGGGCTGCTTTAGAAAGTACAGAGCTCCCCCTTATTAGAGGTCTTCAAGAAAGGTTAGAATACCCTTTATGAGGGATATTACAAATAGGATTCATTTCCAAGTAGAGACACTAAGGTCCCTCTAAACTGCTGTGATCATGTCAAGCTATCATGATTATGTTTATATAAATATTAATGCATATTCAGGGATTTTTAACCCTTTTGTATCATGTACCCCTTTGACAGTCTGATGAATCTATGAACCCTTTCTCAGAATAATGTTTTTAACTGCATAAAAGGAAATACTGGTGTTACAGAAGAAACCAATTTAATAAAATACAGCTATTGTTTAAAAAAAAAAAAGGTTGTGGACCCTAGGTTAAAAACTCCTGGTATAAAGTAACTCTAAATGGGCTGTTTCAAAAAATGATATATGAACAATGAAATCCCAACCCCATTTCCACAGGACTTATGATGAAGCATTCTGGTCACCTCCAGAGAGAGGTGATGGGCTCAGAGGGCAGACTGAAGTGTATTTGGGAGGAAGGGAGTATGGTTAATGTGGTCATTTGTTTTACTTGAGTATACATACATGTAACAGGTTTTGTTTTTCTTATGTTCTCAATGGGTAGGGGAGGTAGAGGTGGGAGGGAGATAATTGAGAACAGAAAACAAAACTGAATTATGTTTTTGAAAAAGAATACATAAAATTTCCTTTTAAAGTGTCAACAAGAACAAAGATGCTCCTTATAATGGCTTCAACGTTGCCAAAGAGAATGGGAATAATTCAATTTAGTCTAACAAATATTTACTCATGCAAGATGTCAGGGATACAAAGACAAAATCAAAATGATCACTGTCTTCAAAAAGGTTATGTTCTACTGGGGAAATTCACCTAGATGAGTAAGTAGAAAGGACAGAGACAGAGATAGACAGAGATAGAGAGACAGAAAGAGATGGAGAGAGAGAGAGGGAGGGGGGCGGGAAGAGAGAGAGAGAGAGAGAGAGAGAGAGAGAGAGAGAGAGAGAGAGAACTAAGAACCAGTGAATCAGGCCAGGCCTTAGTAGAAGGTAGGGCCAGAGCTGGGTTTTGAAAGAAGACAAAAAATAAAACTACGAAGTATACCTGTGATTTCTTTAGTGTAAGGAGCCTTTCAAGAGGAATTTTCTCTATCAATACAGATCCACAACTGTTGTAACTTACAATCTTAGAACAGGTATTCTTAACTATTTTGTGCATGCTGGAACCTTATGACAGTTTGGTGATACCTATAGCCTCCCTACTCAGAATATCGATTTTACATGTACAAAATAATATACATAGGATTACCAAAAAAATCAAAAGTTAGTGAAAAATAAGATACAATTTTTCCCATCCAAGTTACTGAAAATTCTCCACACATCCCAGGTTAGGAATCCCTGTACCAAAGAGTTGTCTTGAGGATTAAGAGGTTAAGTGACTTGCCCAGGTTGATACAGCCATTATTTATCAAAAGGCAACACTTGGACCCAGGTCCTTCTGGCTTCTAGGACAGCTCCCTATGCACTATGCCAACCTATGTGTCTTGAATGACAGTAGGGAATATAAAGGACGAGAAATGAAGAGGAAATGCTGCACTCTAGATATGGAGGTCCGCATATGCAAAGGGATGGAGACCATGTCTAGGGAACAGCTAACGGGCCAGTTTGACTGGATGGGAGAGTATGTGATTGGGGAGCAATATAAAATAATACCAAAAAGGGATGAGAGTCATATCATAGAGAGCTTTCAATGTCAAATTGAGTATTTTGGATTTTTTATCCTAGAAGGAATAAAAATCATTGAAGGTTTTTTAGTTGGGGCATGAAATGATCAGACTTGGTTTCAAAGGCTCTCAATTGACAGCTTTGTAAAGGATGGGTTGAAGAGGGAGGGAAGAGCCTGGAAGCAGCCAAACTTGTTGGAAGGCTATTACAATAAAAGAGGCAAGAAGTGATGATGGGCTGAACCAGGCTGTGGCTGCAGGAGTAGTCATATAAAGAAGATGCACAATCCTACAGTCACCATGAAGCCTTCTTGGGCATTCAGTTGGGCAACACATTTTTCTCCTGTTGGCATCTATAACCCCTTGCCAACTATATCAATGATGCCAAATGTCACTCAGAGAATAACCACATTGTCCTGTCTGTTGCATGCAGGAGGCTTATTAATCTAGGGCTTATCAAATACAAGTCACACAATTCAAAAGTAGCTAGGAATAGCCTTTGCCATCACCAAGGTTTACAATGATTATTATGCCAAAAGAGATCTTCCTGAAAGGAACTTATTACATAGATGGGAAAAATAAATAAAGGAAAAACAATTCACTGTGACCCTAGAAGGACTGCAGGAAAAAAAAAGGCATTCAAGGGACAAGTGGAAAACATCAGTAATCCCACATGACTCTATTTCTGGTGACTCTACCTTCTACTCTGCAACTTCTAATTATGCCCTTTGGGAGAAATAACAGGTTAAGTCCAAGCCCTGAATCAATAAGTTCACTGAACCACAGAAGGAAAGCAGCCAGCCAGCCCAAGTGTCCTGAGTAGTGCACAAACTCTCCAGGTTAGGTCTGCTTGTAAATCACTGATACAAGAGATGGGAATGTGACTGAGAAGGCTATAGGAGGTGTCAATGACACAAATCACTGTTACATGCTCTGCAAAGCCCTTCACCTTCCCTCCTAGCTCTATGGAGAGCATTGACAACTGAAAATTATGGAAGTTGGGTAATATTCTGAAGGTGTTATTTAAACAAGGAACTACATAAGAGCACTGGATTGAAGAATATTGTTGAAGATGAATCTGAGAATTGTAAGAGACTTCAGCAGCCATTCAGACCAACCCATAAGTGAAGCCACAAGGAGCTGTCCAGTCACGCTGATTGAAGACCTCAATGGAAGAGGAGCCCATCTCCTCTCAAGGCTGCCCGACTCACTTTTGGATAGCTCTCATTATTAGGAAGTCTTCCCTAATGCTAAGTCTATATTAGCCCCTTGGCAGCCTCTATCTACTGCTCCTAGATCTGCCTTCTAGTACCAAATGGAATAACTCTCCCTCTGTCACATGGCAAGCTTTCTAATACTTGAAGAAAGCTATCATGTATTCTTTGAATCTTCTCTTAACCAGGCTAAAAATGCCCAGTTACTTCTACTGCCACTAATATGATGAAGACTCACAGCCAGCATGCTGGTTACCCTCTTCTGGATACTCTGCAGCTTACCAATGTCCTTCTTAACCATGGCATCCAGAACTGAAGACAAAGTTCCAAATGAGGTCTGATGAGGGAAGGATACAGTGAGACTCCCTATCATTTCCCTATTCCTAGAAGCTATAACCCCTTAATGCAAAGCAAGATCCCATTAGCTTTCTTGGCTACCCCTTCACACTGGTGACTCATATTAATATTATGAGCCACTAAAATCCCCTAGATCTTTTTTTCAAAACAATCATTGTATGTTTATCCTTCCTCCATTGTACGCTTGTAAAGTAGATCTTTTTTTTGCCCAAGTAAGGACTTTGTATTTACCCCTACTGAACATCATCTTGTCAGATTTAGCTCAATGTCTTAGCTTATCGAGATCCTTTTGGACCAAATATGAATAACATGGAAAATGGATTGATCATGGAGAAGGATAGATAACAAGTGGGAAGCCCATGTTGCAATTGTTGTCTTCAAACTATTAAGAGAACTCCAAGAAGGCTGCCAGCTCATTAGGTGGACCCCTGTGTGAAACTTAAGGTAGGACATAGACAAGAGTCACTTATGCAGCAGGGCGGTACAACAGATAGAGCACTGGCCCTGGAGTCAGGAAAACCTAAATTTAAATTCAGTGTCAGACACTTGCTAGCTGTGTAATCCTATGTGACCACTTAACCTTTGTGTTTCAATTTCTTCATCTGTAAATTGGGATAATAAATAATAGCACCTGCTTGCCAGGGTTGTTGGGAGGACAAAATGAAATCTTTGTAAAGTGCTTAAAAAACTATATAAATGCTAATGAGTATGATGACGATGACAACTACTACTACTATTATTTTAGGATGGCAGACATAGATGGGTCACATTTTGGAGGCAAACACCCACAGAGCTGTGATTTCTGATCCATCGGAGTATATAAGCATCATTTAAATCAAGTGACAAACATCTAAACTGAGTTTTTTACCTCCTCGCCTCCCACTCCTTTGTTGGCCCCTTCCATTCTCACTTCAGACCTTACCTATGGTTGAAAGTGCCCTCTCCCATGTTACCCATGATCTCTTAATTATTCCACATAGGCCTTTCTTCAGTCCCTAGTCTGATTTCACACTGTTACCCGCTCCCCTCCTGTTGGACACATCCTCCTCCCTTGACTTCTCAGACCCTGCTCTTCCTGGTGCTTATTCCCAGTTTCTTTTCCTGATTCATCATCATGGTTGACTTCCCCTTTCCCCTCACCTCACAGTAGTGTTTTCTTCTGCTTGAAAGTACCTTGGGTTATTTTAGATAGGTGTACATAGTACATCGCCCAATGGAACAGAAGTGCTCAAGCGGAATATTTCCCAAACAAGTGGAAATGGTATTGCTGCTTCTCAGAAAGAGGCAAAGTATAAGAAAACAAACTCACATCAGGAACTTAGTGGGTTTTTTAAACAATTTCCAGGTTAATCTTGGAGTAAGTTCACATTCGGTGTCATTTCCTACCTTGGTTACAGTCAAAGGATCATAAATCTACAGCTAAAAGAACTTCCAAGGTCATCTTATCTAACATCTTCATTTTGCAGATGAGGAAATGGAGGCCCAGAAATGGTCACTGCCTTGCCAAGGTCACACACAGAATTTACACCCAGGTCCTCTGATTCTAAAGACCAGCCTTCAGAATGATAACCTTGCCGCACTGCCAGATTTTGACGCACTAAAGACTGGCTTGTGTTTCCTATGTGACACTTACTAAGGTAGAAATAGGGACATTGTAGGCACTTTAAAATGGCTGAATTGAATTTTACATTTAATAAAACCACATGGGGATTTCATCAGAGTCTTCCTTTACCCTTTGGAGTTTCTCCACATGGATGTTTTTTCAGTTGTCAGAAGCGTAAGATGCTTAAATGCAGAGAGAAAGAGAAGAGGAGAGAAGGGAGACAGAAAGAGAAAGAGTTAGAGAGAGACAGAGACAAAATGAGAGGTGAGGTATGAAGGGAGATATTTCATAGGAAGCTTCCGAAAAGCAGAGATATATGATGGCAGAAGTTAACTAATATCCCTCCATATTCAATGATTCAGCAGGTTATGAATGAAAGGAGAAAACATTGATAAAAGAAGGGTTAGGAAGCTGCCCTACATTTCATATACATATATATATATATAATATTAGATTTAATTAGCACTTCTTAGCTTCCATCACTATGCACACTATAACTAAATCCTTTAAAAGACTACTTTTGAAATAGGCTTTTCCCCCTTATACTCTCAAATTGCAGGTGTTGTGTGTCTTGCCCCACCCCCACCCCAGACTTTTAATAATCAGCAGAGCAGAGCTATATTAGGACCACAGTTCCATTTATGGCTCTGGCATTTCTTAACCATGTGACCTCGGGCAAGTAACTTGTCTCTGGGCTTCAGTTTCTTCCTCTATAGAATGAGAGGATTGGTTGGACTAGATGAGCTCTTAGATCTGTCACTTCTGGCTCCAAATCTTCTGGTTAAAAGGCAAATCCCAAGCTTGCTTGGGCAGAGCCAGAAAGGACAGCTCTGCTCAGGCTCCATGGGGTGGGATAGCCCTCAGTGCCAAAAGAAAATAGAACAATTAAAAAGAGAATATTGCATTCATTTAAACAAATCTCAAGTGTCTACCACATGGTAGGCACTGGGCTAAGCCATGGAAAAACAGAGATAAAGCAGTCCTTTTACTCAAGGAGCTTAGATGGGGGTTGGAGGAGGGCAGAAGAGGGAGGAACACAACATATACTCAAGTGAATACAAAATAAATTTTAAGAGTGAGCAATTATTAACTGGGGGAAGGATCAGGGAGGAGAAATGCATTTAGGAAGTGATACCTGAACCAAGCTTTGAGGTAGCTATATATATAATTTCAAGAGGTGGAGGTGAGGAGGAAGAGCATTCCAGATATGGAGGACTAACATTGTTGTTCAGTCACGCCTGACTCTTCTTGACCCCATTTGGGGTTGTTTTTTTTTTTTAGCAAAGATACAGTAGTGGTTTGCCATTTCCTTCTCCAGCTCATTTTACAGTTGAGGAAACTGAGGCAAATAGGGTCAAGTGACTTGCCCAGGTTCACACAGCTATTAAGTGTCTGAGGCCAGTTTTGAACTCATGGAGATGAGGCTTCCTGACTACAGGCCCAGTGCTCTATGCACTATGGCGCTCCCTAGCCCCAGACATAGAAGACAGCTTATACAAATTCTCAGAGGTAGGAGACAGACTATGAATTATGGAGAATGACAAGTATACCATTTTGACTGGACATAGAATATTAAAGGAAGAATAATGTGAAATTAGTCTGATTAAATAGGTTGGAGCCAACACTGAAGGTTTTTAAATGTCAAGAGAGTTTGTACTTTTTCCTACAGGTACTAGGAAACCACTGACAGTTCTAGATCAGGGACATAGCAAAGAAAGACTTTTTTTCCTTTGTTTCTGTTCAGACCCTTATTTCTTTATTTTTTGTTTTGTTCTGCTTTTCCCCATTGGTATTGGGAACTCCCTTTACCAAGGTAGATAAACAGCTGTTCTGCAGTTTATAATTTTAGAGAGAGCTGCCTTAGACACTAAGTGATGGACCCAGGGTCATAAAGTCAATATGTCTCAGAGGCAGAATTTTAACTCAGTTCCCCCTGACTCAGATGAAGGCTCTCCATCTACTACTTTACCATGTTGACTCCCTATATTAAACCTCTGCATTAGCAATATCCCTTTTTCAACACTTTATTGATCTTATAGAATGTGATATGTCAAAAGCAGTTAAAATACACTTAGCATTGTTTTGCATTTCACTTATTTTTATATATGTCATTTTTTAAAAAAGATGAATCTCCATCCCTACTCCAAGGCATGAAGGTGACCCAATAGTTAGAGCACTAGGCCTGGAGTCAGGAAGGCATGAGTTGAAATATGACCTCAGATATTTCCTAGCTATATGACCCTGGGCAAGTCAATTAACTGCTGTCTGCCTCAATTTCTTTCATTGTAAAATGATCATAATAATAGTACCTGCCACCAGCCAGGGTTGTTGTGAGGATCAAATGAGATAATATCTGCAACATACTTAGCACAGTGCCTGGCACATAGTAGGGACTTAATAAATGCTAGTTACCTTCCTTCTCTTCTTTTAGTTGCCCTTCCTCCCCACCACACAATGAAATAACTTGTATCTATTTATGTCTGCTTATCTGTATACTTATTGTTTCACAGAGTAGAATTCAAGCTCCCTGAAGGCCAGAACCATTGTTCTTCCTTTTATCCTTAGTGCCTAGCACAATACCTGAAACATAATTGAGGATGAAGAAATGCTTGTCAAATTGAATTGAAAGCATCACTTTAGCCATGGCCCTTACAAGTTGGGGGAAAAGATTATTTTTTTCTTTTAATAGTGTGCCTGGGTTTAACCCAATGATGGGACAGTAAAAGCAGTGTCATTTTGAGTGAGGCCAAGAATTGTACTGGCACATGGCAGGATGACCTAAGTGGGGGGTCCACATGCAGATACAAACCAAATAAGGTGAGCACTTATGGCCATTGTTGGCTATCATTGGGATGAGAAATGGTCATGAGGAAGACAGTTTGAAGGGAAGGGGCTTACTGGAAAGCCCAGCTTAAATGCCTGACACCAAGACTCCCATTGGGCTCCTTAAAAAGTTAGTGAAGAGGGAGGTATTCCTAGGTCAAGTAATATGGAAATTCTAAAATGAGCAGGGAACAGGAGTGACAAGACAAACTGAAAATCAGTGCTCTTGGGGAGATAAAAGGAAAACTGGATCATCTGGAGGCTTTTTGTCACCGTACTTTAGTCTTTCAAAGATTTGGTGTGGTCAAGGGAACACTGGACTGAAGGTAGGGAAGCTCTGGGTTCAAATCCCTCCCAAAATATTTACTAGCTATGTGACCAGGATAAAGTCACTTGAGTTCTCTGGGCCTCTGCTTCTTCTTCTGTAAAATGAGAAGGAGAATAGCACCTGTGACATAGGGTTGTCATGAGAATTAAATGAGATATTATATGTAGCCTGCTTTATAAACTTTAAAGTATACTATAAATGTCATTTATTTCATTACTTACTGAATTATTGATTCATTATTGTTTGGATTCTCCCTCCCCTGAAAGATCAAACATTCTTAGGTGAAGCCAAGGGTAAAAGTTGCGAAAGAGTAAGTTTGGGCTTGCAATGAGGAAACTCCTCCTAAGGATGAGAGCTGTCCAACAGGGAATGGGTTGCTTGGGGAAGCAGGTGGCTTTTCCTTCCCTAGAGGTCTCCACTTACAGTCTGGATCACTGCTTATCAGCCATGCAGTAAAGGGAATCCTTTTTCGGGCAGGGTTGGATTAGGTTCTCTGGTTCTGTGATGGATGGTCCTTCAAGAGTTGAACCATACAAGAATTCTGTTACACTGCAACTAATCTAGGGATAAGCCTCTCTCTACACTTAGTTAGGCAGCACAGTGGATAGAGTGCCAGACCGAGAGTCAGGAAGACTCATCTTCTTGAGTTCAAATCTGGTCTCAGACATTTACTAGCTGTGTGACCCTGGGCAAGTCACTTAACCCTATTTGCCTCAATTGCCTCATCTGTAAAATGAGCTGGAGAAGGAAATGGCAAACCACTCTAGCATCTTTGCCAAGAAAACCCAAATGGGGTTACGAAGAGTTGGACGTAATTGGAAAATGACTGAACAACAATAACACTTTACTAGGTGACTCCATAGAAGGCAGACATTACTTGGCCCAACCTGGTAATCACCATTTGTTCAGCTATTTGCACAATCAAGGATCATCTGCTTAACCAGTTCTTTCCTGCTATAAATACTTTGATGCATAGACAGCTTTTCTATCTTTCACCTCCATGGGTTATGTGCCCCATACGGAGTGGCATCTCTGGCTCTCAGAGTAGTAGTACCTCTGCATAAAGTAGGATCTCTGATATGGGTCTGATACTAGTGACTAATAACAATTTCCTAATCAATAAGTAGTAAAAAAGATATGAGCAAACGGTTTAATCAATTAAGAAGATTTTATTAAGTGCCTACTATGTGCCAGGAACTAAGGAGAAAAAGACAAAAGTGAAAGAATCCCTTCCCTGAAGGAGTTTTCATTCTGTTGCAATAGACTTCCCAAAAGAATTGCAAATATTTAGCAACCAGAGGACAGATTGTTCCCAACCACTAATAAGAGAAATGCAAATCAAAATAGTTCTAAGAGTTCACCTCACAGCCAGGAAATGGACAGAGATGACAAAAAATGCAAAAAGTCAATGTTGGAGGGCTTGTGGAAAGGCAGGCACACATATGCTATTGGTCAAGTTTTTGCCATACTTTGCACTCTGCTCACATAGCCTTCAATAATTCTGGGCCAACCTCATGCTAATAATGATGTATCAAGGTCATTCTTCAATAAAAGTAGTAGTCATAGGAGGAAGAAAACAAGGTCATGCTAATCCCAGAATTATGAGGAAGATATGGAACCTGTCTGAGGCAGCATGGTTTCCATGTGAAACAAATCAACCTGAGCCACCACCCACCATTTAACAACACTTCCCTAAAAATCAAGGATGCTGGCAGTCTGCTGAACAAATTTAACCTCCAGCCACTCTGTGATAAATACATCTGTACTGCATACATGCGTATGCTGTGGCTTCTCCATCTGTAGAACATGACATATGTCACTTGATGAGCTTATGGTAAGTTTGGAGAAGGATCTCAGAGAAAGCATTGGCAGGTACCTCCTGTCTGCTCATCAGCCAATCTTTTCTCAGGTTTGTTTTTTTTTTTTTTTTTCTTTTTCTTCCAGACTTCTGCTCTTTGCATTTTGGGCTCCAGTCTAGTAAAATATTCATTCAAGGTCAAGTAGTCGCTTGAGGCTAATGGAGCTTAGACTCTGAACATGTCAGGCATGCACTTAACCCAATTGGCTGAGATGTCAGCCATCTGCCCAGATGAGCTGGCTGGACTTTCTCTGTAACCCATGTCCTACATTTCAGACATTTAGGGATGTGACACTATGAGTTTCTAACCTTTCAATGGCAGGAGGTAAGCAGAGACATGGCAAGGTAAAGGCATTCACAGGCTCTCCCAAAGGGAGCTCAGGGGCTTTTTTCCCCATTTTCTAAAATGCCCACCATCAAATGAATATGTCACATTTTTATCCTAAACTGTTATCTCCATCAATAGTTTGTGCACTGAGAATCTACAAAAACTGCTTTCTCTCTTCTATCGCCAGGAAAAGTATAATGGAGGAGTACAGAGACTGCTACTGTTGGAGTCAGGAAGACTAACTTCCCACCCCCATCTCAGACTCTCATGATCTGAGTGACCCTGACAATTCATGTGGCCTCTCTGGGCTTCATCATCTAGAAAATGAGCCCAATAAGAGAATCTACCTCAAAGGTTAGAGGGGAGGATCAAATGACCAAGGAATGTCCATTGCTTTGCAATTTGGCTACAAACAATGACAGATATTATTTCTAACATCCAAAGATCACAGATTCTCCTCAGTTGGGGTTGTATCTACCTTTCAATCCTTCTTTCAAAGATACCCTCCTCATAGGATATATGTCCCAGCTTAACTGGGAAACAAGCTGTTCCTTGAACTTGGTAGGCCCTCCTTCGAGAATTGTAACTCACAGGAACATAAATGTAAAAATGGTAGGGACCTTGGGGGCCATCGTCTACCTCCCTCATTTGTATATATGAGGAAACTGAGGCAAGGAAACTAAAATGGTTACAAGTGTCTACAGTGAGATCAGATTTGAAGCTAGGTCTTCCTGATGGCAAGTCTAGCATTCTATCCATTATACCCTGTTGCCTATATAATAACTATTATTATTATTATTATTATTATTATTATTATGCTTTAAAAAACTCAGAACGTCTACAGAGATGCTATGTTTTATAATGGAAAGGGTGTCAAACTTAGCATTAGGAGGTCTGGGTTTTGAGTTTGAACGCTGATACTTAATAGTTTGTATACTTGACCATGTTACTGCCTCATTTCTGATCTTTTGTTTCCTTATCTGTCAAATGGAAATAATACTTACACAACCAGCTTCACAAAATATAGAGTCAGATGTCTAAGCATACTTATGGTGATTATATATCTATCTATACATATATATATAGAATATATAACATAATATATACATACATACATATATACATACACATAGCAAATAATCCTGACTTTCAAAAGAAGGAAAGAGAACTACAAATTCCAGGCCAGTGAATTTTACTTCAATTACTGGGGAAAATTCTAGAATGGATCATTAAAAAGATGGTTGGCAAATATCTAGAAAGGAAAGTGGTGATTACAAAGAGCCATCTTGACTTCTTCAAGAAGTCCTGCCAGATAAAAGTCATTTCATGAAAATCAAGACTACTTGTTCTTTTATTGTATGGCTTCTTTTGTGGATTGGATTTGACTAAATGGTCTTCCAACTCTCAAATTTTATGATTCCAGCTGTGAAATTTTAGGCTCAAAATGGAGAAGAAACTGTTTCTTTTTTTCTTTTTAGATCAAAGTTGTCTAGTTTTAAATGTTTGACTTTAGGCAAGTTGCTCAACCTGTTTGGTCTTCAGTTTTCTCAGCAGAATCAAAGGACTGACTCAATGGTCCTTAGGGTCCCTTTCAGCTGTGGGTCTATGATACAAAGATCCAAAAAACTGATACTATGAACATGACCCCATTGAACATGTATCAGTAAAGCTCCTGAGTGACAGGACCATTCCATTCCCACATATTTAGAATGACAAACCAAATTTTATAGAGTAATTTAACCTATTGATTGAGAATCTCCTTTAGTGGACCCTCAGGACTTGATGCAATCAATGTAATACCATCCAAAAAAAAATAATGTGAAGGATTTCACCCTTCTCAGGAAATTTTTCCCCCATTTGGAGGTTTCTCTAACAATCACAAACACCTTTGGTCCTTTGGTGAGTACACACTACCCTGCTTTTTATGCTTTACTTAACATAAGTAAGCAAAGGATTAGGGAATACATAGACAGATACATAGATACACAGATAGATACATAGTTGCATAGATACATAGAGAGAGAAAAATGTGAGAGTATGTATTCATATATAGACATATATCCCTGTTGTGTCTTCTATCAAGGAATTATGTATGATTTGACATGAACTGCAGCCAATTAATGACTAACCATTTATTAAGCACTTACTGTGTGCCAGTCACTGTACTAAGTAAGCCTTGGGGATATGAATAAAAACAATGAAAACAGTCCCTATCCTCAAGGAAGTGATGGGAGACAATATATAGATACAAGATATCTACAGAATAAGGGGAAGGGAACCTTAAGGAGAAGAAACTAGCAGCTGGGTAGACTGGGAAAGTTCACTTCAAAAGAATTTGGCCTGACAATACACATAGGAAAAACTAAGTGGATGAAGAATAACTATTATGCATGCTGTAATATTCAGTTGGGTGGGTAATCCTTGGAACTGCTCCTTTAATACATATGTGTTAGACAGATGCCCACATAGCAACAATGAACTGGGGCAAGAATTGAGGAGAGAAAGTAAGTTGCGTTGCTTTGGAGAAATTGCTGCAGTGCCTTCAGCAACTCAAGTCCTCCTAAAACAAAAACTTGTCTTTTCAATGCCCCCAAGTTCTTCTGATGATGCCTTTAACTCACTGAACAGCACAATCTCCAAAGAATAAAGATTGCAGGTGCTTGGAAGAGCAATGAGGAATTTCATGGTAGATAGGAAGTTGGCTGCCTGCAGATGATTTTGGAATAAAGAATTGTGTGCAAAAACTGGTAAAGAAGATTTGAACAAAGCACCATATGCATGGGAGGAAAAAACAAGTTGGTCAGTTAGTGAGAGTAAGGAACACCTTATGCATAATCTGTAAAATGCACTAGCAACCACATAACAATAAGAGATTCAGAGGAAAACACCCATTCATCTTAGAAGGACCGCAGCAGAGGATTTATTAGAAGACATGGACAAGGTGATTATTGTGTGAATGGCTTAGCATAACACCCAGGACTTAATATAGTGCCTGGCACATAATAGGCTCTCAACGAATGTTTATTCACTGATTATGAACTGGCCTGGGAGGACCCACTTTGACAAAATAACAGATTAATCCAAGAAATTTGAACTGGGATCCACTGTGGAGCAATTGCAGAGAGGAGATGCTTCCAAGATAGACACAGACAACTCTGAAATGCCTCTTTTTGGCTGCCCCAAAATTCAGAGCTAAAATTATTTTAGACACTCTAGTCAATTGGACATGGTGATGCATTGGTCTGAAATTAACTCAAAAAATTATAAATTTGCCTACTCAGAACATCATAACCATTTCTACCCAGATGTCCCTTCCAGGCAGATGTCCTGTTCTCAAAGGATGTGGAGCTGAATGTATCAGATGCTGGAACACTGCAGACCTTCTCAATGACATCACAAAATCAAAAGCTGAAAAGGGGCCTTAGACATCGTCTCATCCAATGCCCTTGTTTTACAGATGAGGAAAACAAGTGTCAGAGCTGGTAAAGGATTTGCTGAAGGTCATACAAGTAGTAAGCTATATAGCTGGTAGTAAGTTATACCCATGTTCTCTGAATCCAAATGCCATGAGTCCATTAAGCAAGCAAACACTTATTAAGCATTTACTGTGTGCCAAACACTCTGCTGAATGTTAGCCATGCAAAAAAGTTAAGTGATGCCATCCTTGATCTTGAGGAGATCCCACTCTGGGTGGGGGAAGGAGGAAGGATTCAACACATTCATAGTTTAAAAAGGATGCATGCGATATATCAGTCCATAAAATGTTATTATAGTTAAGTAAATATAATAAATGATTATAAAAATAAAATAAATACAATAAATTTAAAATAACTATGGAGTAATTGGAGAAGGGGTGGCAATGACAACTAGAGAAATCAGGAAATACCTGATAGAGGGATAGAAGTTGGTGTGAGTTTGATTTGGAATGAAAGACATTAGAGATCTTGATAAGCAGAGGTCAAGAGGGAGGGTTTCTGGCCAAGGGGATGGCCATTGCAATGGCAGAAGTTGGCAGGTCAGGTGCAGGAAACAGAAAGCATGCTGGTTTGTTTGCAATGTAGAGCATGAAGGAGTGCAGTGTGTCTTAATCTGAGAAAGACTGCCTAGAGCAAGACTCAGAGGGCTTTAGATGCTAGACCTCTGGAGGCATTTTTACTTTATCCTAAAGGCAATAGTGAATAGCAAAATATCAAACTTTCTGAAACAGGGGATTGACATGGTCAGCGCTCTTTCAATTTATGACAGCCTCCCATCAATCATCAATTCAAAGTAGAACGATCAATGGCTACTCAAATCCATCCAGGAAAAACAAAATGGATACCAGAAAAGGATGAGACCTGGTCATTACAGTGAGAGATGGTAGATAGATAACCCATGTGCTGCCCTGATATCCATAAAAAGATCCATTAAAAGAAGTAGGGGAAAGCCTCCAGTGAATTGAGTTGTTAGCCTATGGGAGATTTATGGCAAAACATAGACATGAATCATTCAGGATGAAAAGCCATGGATGAAAAGCAATCTGTGCTGGTGGAAGGAGTAACTGCCCTGAGGACACAGAAGTTACATAAGACTTAAAGCATGCATCCTACCAGTGTCTTAAAGGAAACATGTCTAAACCAAATCTCATCAGCCCCCCAAAATAAGCCCCTACTTCTCCCCCAACCCAGTTCTGTGAATAGTAGGTCAACTGGAATGGACCTTAGAAACCATATAGTATAACCTCCTCATTTTACAGAGACAGAAACCGAGACTCAAAGAACTTTAGGGACTTACCCAAGGCAACAGGTAGTTAGCAGGAGAGTTGGGATTTGAGCTCAGGTCTTCTCAGGCCAATGCCAGCTCTTTTCCTACTCCATGTCACTTACTTCCCATTTCTACTATGGTCACCCCAGAGCTCTGGCACTTATTAACCCATAACTGGACTCTAGCATTTTCTTAACTGGTCATTCTGCATCCAATTTTTCCTCTCCAGCCCATTCTGTAACTATCCATAGGGTCATCTTCCTACAACACAATTTTGCTCATGTCACTTCCTTGGCCTAAAACTATCGGTGGCTTCCTGGCTCCCGTGGTTTATAGAACAAGATGCAAAGTTCTTAGCCTCAGTGTTCAATGGAATGTTTCCATGATTTGGATTCATTTCTAGCAGTGTAGTATCCTCGAAGGAGTATTAGATTCAAAGGACATTGGTTCATGCCCCTGCTCCAAAACTTACCATTAGTAGCAAATCACAATCTCCCTGAGACTCCTCTACAAAATGATAGAGTTGGACTAAATGACCTCTAAGACCCCTTTCTTCTCTAAATACAATCACCGATCCTACTTCATTAGCTTTGTCTCTCATGGCTTCCATATTTGTATTGGACCCTATGCCCTAACCAAACTAGATGCTTTGTTCCTCCTTGGGGTTTTCTGCCTCAGGGCCTTTGCTTAAACAGTTCCCACTAGCTGATAAGTTTACCTTTCATATTCACTTGCTAAAACTCTAACTAAAGTCAGGCAGCTAAGTAGGCATAGTGGATGCAGAGGCAGGAAGGCCTTACTTTGAATACTTCTTTAGATGGTCACTAGCTGGGTGACCATGAGCAAATCCCTTGGCTCCAGTTTCTTCATCTGTTAAATGGGAATAAACAGAATCTAGCCCCCAAGGTTGTTATATGAATCAAATGAGATGGTATATGTGAAGCACTAAGCAAAACTTAAATCACTCTAGAAAGGATAGCTATTAATATTGTCAGCTACCTATCCTATAAGGGCTGTTTCAGATGCCACCTCCTTTGTGAAACCTTCTCCCAGTCCCCTTACCTTATGGAAGAAATCATCTTGCTTCTTTCTGAACACTTTCAGTTACTTCCTTCCTTGTCACATGCATCTCATTCCTTCTTAAATTCTCAAATGCTCCAAAGAATCCATGATCTCAAGCATTTGAATGTTCTTTCCATCAATGGAGATCCTAACCCACCTATGCCTGCCCATCCTATACAATAAGTCCATGTACTACTCCCATGATTTTCCACCAACCCCTTGCCTTGCCTTTCATTGTGCTCATTTGTGAACATATCTTCTCTTCTACCAGTTCATAGCTCAATACAGTACTGGATTTGGAGTCATGAAGGCTCATATTTGAATCCTTCCCCTTGTACTTACCGTATGACATTGCTCAAGGTCCGAATCCTCTCTAAGCCTAAGTCTCCTCATTTCCGACTTCCTTTCCTCACTTTCCTCTATTTCTATGGAGATAATACTTTTTAAAGCCCTTCTCACTGTAGTATTATCATCTCAAATGACATAATATATTCAAAGGGCTTCAACTCATAAAGTATTGTGTGTGTGTGTGTGTGTGTGTGTGTGTGTGTGTGTGTGTATGCTATTTTAATCATTCACTATTATTAGGTGCCGGGGGGAAGAGAGTCAGGAACTGTTATGTTACAAGTCATCATCTCCCTCACAGCATTAAATATGCCCTGTTCTCCATAGCAGACACCCAACACATTATTTGGAAATAAAGAATTGTGATTGGAAAGGAAACATCTATAAACCAACAAAGACCCAAATCAAGAATTTGCTCTACAGCATCATTAATAAATGATCATCCATCCATCACTTGGGGAATGGCTGAACAAATTGTGGTATGTGATTATGATGGAGTACTATTGTGCCATAAGAAATGATGAGCAAGATGCTCTCAGAAAAACCTGGAAAGACTTACATGAGCTGATGCAAAAGTAAAATGTACTGTGTACAAAATAAGAGCAATATTATAAGATGATAGGCTGTGAATGACTTAGCTATTCTCAGCAATACAATGATCCAAGACAGCTCTGAAGGACTTATGATGAAAAATGTGATCCATCCCCAGAGGAAGAACTAATGGTGTCTGAATACAGATTGAAACATACTTTTTTAACTTTCTTTATCTTTCTTGAGGTTTTGTTGGTCTACGTTTTCTTTCACAACATGACTGTTATAGAAATGTTTTGCATTTCTGCATTTCTGCACTACACATTTGTAACCTATACTGAACTGTTTGATTTCTCAATGAGGAGTGTTGGGGAGGGAGGAAGGAAGAGAATTTGGAACTCAAAGTTTTAAAAATGAATCTTAGAAATTGTTTTACATGTAACTGGGGAAAATAAAATACTAAAGAAAACAAAAAAATGATCATCCGGCCTCTGCCTCAATGTCAGGGAAACCGTTGCCTCCCCACCCATCTCCTATCACAGCCTATTCCATTTCTGTACATCTCTAAAATGAAACCTTTCCTTACATGGAGCTGAAATTTACCTCCCTGTAATTTTCTAGTTCTGTGGTCTGGGGCCAAACAGATTACATCTTCCGCATGATTTCTCTTCAGATATTTGAAGACAATTATCATGGGTCTCCAGAGTTTTCTATGGGTTAAGAGTAACTGAATGAATGCCAGATTACATTTCCATAAAATACATTTTTTTTTGTCAAAAAAGAGGGATTGGGGGTTGGAAAGTACCCTAGAGATAATCTAACCCCAACCCCTCATTTTATAGGGGAGAAAACAGAGGCCCAGAGAGGCCATACTTCTAGGAAGTTGCAGAGGTGGGTGGTGACTCCAAATACTATGAATCCAAATATGTTCCTTTTCCCAGCCCTCTGCTGCCTTATGGCATCGTCCAATTCAGGAATCAACAGTGGATGACTTTGGATTCAGAGGCAGTATGACATAATAGTTAAAATAATGGACTTGGAATTTGGAAAACATGAGTTTGAATCCCACATTAGATACTGAGCATGACCCTGAGTATGACCCTGAGTAGTCCTCAGTTTCCAAAACAGCAAAATGGAAATAATTATAGCCTCTGTTTCATAGGATTGGTGTGAGGTTCAAATATAGGTAAAGTATCTTGCAAACCTTGATGTACTCTATCAAAGTTAGTGATGATGATGATGATGGCAATGACAATGATTATGTCTACCCCTATTAAATCTAAAGTTCTCAGCCTGGTTTCCAAGGCCATCTATAATCCGTCCCACCACCTTACCCAGCAGCTAGCTTCCATGAACTCTCTACTCTAGGCCAACCTGTATTACTACTGTCCCCCACATTTATCATTGACCTGCCCTTCCACTTACCCATGTTTGATCCAATCTTTAAGGTCCAGCTCAAGCCATGACTCCTTCATAAAGATATCCCCTGATCTCTCCAAGTCACACTATTCACTTCCCCTGAGAGAGAGTGTGTGTTAGGGGTAGGGGGGCTAGAGTCAGAAAGACTCATTTCCCTGAGTTCAAATGTGGCCTCAGACACTTACTAGCTATGTGACCCTGCCCAAGTCACTTAAACTTGTTTGCCTCAATTTCCTCATTTGTAAAATGAGCTAGAGAAGGAATGGCAAACCTCTCCACTATCTCTTCCAAGAAAACCCCAAATAGGGTCACACAGAGTTGGACATGACTGAAATGACTCAACAACAAAAATCTATGATCCTTGAGAGGCAGATATTCTTTATCTCCATTTTAAAGACGAGGAAATTGAGTAGAGAGGTTAAAAAAAACTTGTCTAAGGACACAAGTTAGTTAGTATCACAGGCAAGATGCTATCTCTGGTCACTCCTGGCTCCAAGGCCCATTTTCTTTCCACTACTATATAGGCATTCCAGAGCTAGGTTGTGATAGTAGAGAAAGAACAGGGCTCAGTACCAGAAGTACTGGATTTGGGCTGTGGCTCTGACGCTTATTAGTCATATGACTTTGGTCACACACTTAACTTTTCTGAGTCTCAGTTTCCTCATCCACAAAATGGGGATATTGATACCTGAGAGATAGCTGTGACATGAAGAGCTATATTTGGAGTGAAAAGATCTGAGTTTGAATTCCAGTCCTGATACTGATTATAGAAACCTAGGAAAGTTGTTTTCTTCCCTTTGACTAAGTTTCCTAAAAAAAGGAGACTACATTAGATGATTCTTAAATTCCCTTTCACCTTAATATTTTTATGAAAACCCTTGAAATAAAGATGGGAAGATGAGAATGGGTCAAGAAAATTAAGGGCATTTTCATCCTGAAAAATGATGAATACCATGAATATTTTTATTCAAATATAATTCATACTCAATATTTCAGAGGCAAAAATATTGTGAGCCTCAGTATGTCCTCATGGGACCCTGAAATGCAACGCATAGAACATATGGGTTCAATGGAACACAGTTGGGCTATGATTGGACTAGTTGTCACCTAACTCCCCATATTTCCCACTTTCTATTAGTTCAAGAATATCAAGATTCAATTGTATTCCCCAACCAACTCTCATTTGCTACAAATGGCTCATTCAGGAATCTAAGTGTGATGGTGTAAACAGCATAGTGTATCCAGCTACCACTATTTTTTTCTCATCCTTCAGTATTTGAAAAAAAATAAATTTATACCATGTTTCTTGCTTCACTCAACTTCTACTCTCAGTGAAGTGCAAATAGCAAAAAAGAACTGAGGACATGGATTTGATGGTAAGTGGTCATTTAATAGCTGTGTGACCTTGAATAAGTTACTTTACCTGCCTGAGAATCAGTTTCCTAATCTGTAAAGTGGGGAGAGGGTTGGGTCAGATGACCTCTGAGGTCATGTCCAGTTCAAAAACCTATCATCTGACAGGGGAAATATGATACAGGGAACAGATATTTACTAAATGCTAACTACAGGCACGTGCTAAGTCCTTTATATTATATTACATTATCTCATTTGATCTCATGTGAAGTAGGTACAGCAGAAAGAGCTTTGGTATCAGAGAACTGAGTTCTGACACTCCTGCAGCTGTGACCTCAGGCTAGTGTCTCATTCTCCTTCAATCTCAGTTTCTTCATATGAAAAATGAAGGGATTGGAACAGAAACGGATGGTCTCTGAAGACCCTTTTGACTCTAAATCTTTGGTATTTGGATGCAATCCCTCACAACAGTGTGGAAATAAATTTTGCCTCCCAAAGGCTATGTATACAAAGTGTCTCAGGTCCAATCAATTGAGAAAGGCCTCAAGAAAGCTGTGATGGACTGTGTCTGACATCCACTGACAAATCCACTTTGGTCCGAGGGGGCCCGTCACCAAAACGCTGCCCACAGAGTTATGAGTTGTCTAAGGTTCTACACATCATGTAGATAATCTACCAAAAGCTCTAAGGAATGGTAATCTGTGTCAGACAAGGATTGCCCATACTAATGAAACAGTGCATCTTTTTCAAATGCTGAAGTTTAATCAGAGTTCATAGAAGAATGATTCCACCCACATGAATGTGGATGGATGTATGAGACAGACACAATAAGCAGACAAAAAAATCCTGCTATCCTTCCACCACCAAAGTTCTCCTACAATAGCAGACCATATAGAGGTGACCCTGGGGTCTTAAAGCCATAGCAAGGGGGTGGAATTTGGAAAGTGTCAGAGTACAGACTTGGCAATGGACTGATGTTTGAGCAGTAGCCTTGCTCAGACTCACCACCAAGGGTTCAGCTAACAGATGTCGGTAGTCTCTTTGTTTTTTAACTATGGTATGGTATAGCAGATAGGGGGTGAGCCTTCAAGTCAGAAAGACCTCGGTCCAAGTCTTCTATACTAGACATGCAATTAGATGTGTGACCCAGGTCACAATTTCTCAGTGTGTCCAGCAACTTTCTGAGACAAGAGTTCTCAATCTGGTGTCTTGAATTTGATTTTTGAAAATATAGTAATAACAATAACAACAACAATAATAACAGCTAGCATTTATATAGCTTTAAGGTTTGCAAATAATTTTACACATGTTGCTCATTTGACCCTCACAACAATCCTGCTGCATAAGTGTTATCAATCCCACATGAGGAAAAAGGATATATGACTTTCCCAGGGTCACATGGTTGGTAAGCGTCTGAGGGAAGATTTATACTCAGGCTTCCTGACTCCAGCTCCTATTCCCTACTCACTATGCCACCTAACTGTCTCTGTGATGATCAGTCATTCAGTTGTGTCCAACTCTACATCACCCTATGGCCATTTGTCCATGGAGCTTTCTTGGCAAAGATATTAGAGTGGTTTGCCATTTCCTTTTCCAGTCTGTCCCCATTTAACAGATGAGTAACTGAAGCAAAGAGGGGTTAAGTGACATGCTCAGGGTCACGCAGCTAATACATGTCTAAGGCCAAATTTGAACTCGGATCTTCCTGGCTCCATACCCAGTGTTCCAATCACTGCACCTAGCTACCTGTATGCTTTTTTGATCATTGTGTTTCAATATCACTGGTTGCCTTTGTAATCCTTTTGACTTGTTTTATGCATTAAAATACATAATTCTGAGTAGGGGTCCATAGGCTTCCACAGACATTGCCAAAGGGGGTCATGGCACAAAATGTTAAGAAGCCATGATATAACAAATTATAGAGCAGGCAGTAATCTGCATGGGTCATGGAAGTTCTCACACAGGAAGTTCTCTATACAGGTGAAAACATGGATATAAACATCATTCTCAATGCTTGAAATGGATAATGCAGGGGAGATCCTCTCTGGTAGATTTAAGGGGAAATCTGGGCACAAATCACATTGAGTTAAGACTGCAATGGAAAGTGGCAAATTTCTTAATGAAGTCTTTGCAGATTCTCCTGGCTCCTGTGCCCTTCCTCCCAATTCCTTTGTATTTCTTTTCCATATATCTTGTATATACTTACATATGTAAATGTTTTCCCTGATAGAATCTAAGTTCCCTGTGGGTAAGAATTAGCCCACTTCTGTTTTGTATTCTCATGCCCAGCCTAGTGCCTGAAATCTAGCAGGTGTTTAATAAACCTTTATTTGTTGATTGATCGATTTAGAAGACACAAGACGAGTTTGAATCATTCTACTTCCTACTTTTGTGACCTGCACCAAATTTTGTCACCTCTGTGATCTCTAAGATTCCTTCCAGTTCTAAATTTAAATATCTGATTCTAGAAGAAGAAACGGAGTTGTCGTGATCTGAGTCAGTGGAGGGCCCAAGAATTCACAGATCTCTCAAAATGTCTAAGTATTCTCATCAAACTTTGTCAGTTCTCATCCAATTACAAAGTCAAGAGAGGAATACTCCACTTCTTGTTAGCATTGCTGGTGAGTCTATTTGACTAATGAGGTCTTGCAATCCACTGTGCACTTCCCTACCCAGAAGTCTTAGGTGGGATATCCATGATCCATTGTGGGGAAAGATGAAGACTGCAGAAAATCTGTGGCTTCCAGCATTTGTTGAGTAAGTGATCTGAGACATTCCCACACTATAAACATTTAATGAGACTTGCTCCCAACAGAGTATTTACTACATCCATTTACTCTTTTGTATTATATTTTCAGAAGCAGCGTGAACCAAAGGTTACTTTAGATCCTCATCCAATCATATTTCCTGTAAATAAAAATAAGTTCTGCCATTTAATTTCCAAAATCATTTTTAAAATAATAAAAGGTCAAATGCTCAATCAATTCTGCTTTATCTCATTCTGACAGCCATGGAAACCATCAGTGTTTCTCAGAAATAAGAAGTATTAAACTCAGTTGCCAGCAAACATCTTGTACTAGCTTGCTTTTCTCTGGTCTTCACTAGGAACTGTTTCCATGAACTGGTTGATAATACATAAGGATGGCAGTAAAGATCGGGTAAATTGGAAGATGCCACACAAGGAAAGCATTTTTTTCCTAAGATATGCAAGGATGCCAATATTGGCACTTTAGAACCAGAGGAGTCCTGAGTGAGGATCTAGTCATAGCATCACTGGATCATAGAGCAGGTTGGGATCTTAGAGGGCAAGTCCAATGCCCTCCTTTTGCCTATGAGGAAATGCAGGCCCTGATCTATACAGAGGGAAGCATCTTCCGCCAATCATATTAAGGATTCACGAGTGCTGAATTGGATCCTGCTGTAAACAGGTCAGAAACTGACTTGGAAGAGTTAGCAGAAACCAAATTACAAGGAGACAAAGAGGGGACATCCATGTTATGAGTGGATTCCCTTTATACCCAAAGTCAGAGAAGTCTCCACTCTGCGCATGGATCAGATCACCCTTTCTATAATATAATGTGAAATGATGTTGTGCAGTTATCAGAGGGCAATAACTTGAGATGTTATTACGTTCATCTTCAGCCTTAGTGCCCCCTCCCACCATTACAAGCTCAATCACAGCTGCCTCTTGGATTATCTGAAGTACACCCTAGACCAGTATACATAGAGAACAACTACATCAGATTAACTTCCACTAAGAACTGAACAGCCACAATAAGCTTGCCTTGAATTGCCTCCAAAGCACTTCCAAAGAATTTGGCAGGAAGTACAAGCAACTCTTGAAAGTCCTTGATATTCCATCCCCACTAACTTCATCCAACTACTGTGTCCCATTTTCAAACCCCTGAATATACACAAGCTTTGGGAAAAGATGATGTATTTCAACCCCTTCAGCAAGCTAAAGGGACATCTCTAGTTGGACCAGCTGACCGTTCACGCAGAAGTTATAGGAAATGATGAAAAGCTTCAGCAAATCAGAAGGGAGCACCCACTCCTCTTGGGTGAAGATGAAGCTGCCCCATTCTCCACTGCTCATCCAGCAGTATGGTGTCAGTCTAAAATACCTCAGTGTTGAAACTAAAGGCCAATCTCATCCTGCCAGTCATCACATACAGACTGTTAACCTGCCTGAAGGACAAAGATCCCCATTCCAAAGGTCAAGGGACAGACAACACTGAAATGATTAAAAGAATCCACAGGCTACCTAACCAAAGGGAAAGCCTATGAATTTAAATGAGTGCCTTGACATCAACATCTCAGTTGTAATCGGGGAGACTTTTGCATCTATTTTCAGAGTTTCTGCTGAGCTCAAATCTTACAAGCAGATCCTCAAAATCACCAGATTGGGGAGAAACTTTCACAGGGTCTGCTGCAAGGATATTGTGAGCACAATTCTGAACTGTGCTCAAATACCTTATGGATGCCTTGTACATGATATGCCAAAAGCAATATATTGAACAAAATGATGACCCCCAACTTTGCCTCTGTCTCCAGGGCTAACCACTGAAGGCATCTATTAAATCAGACCTGGCCATCTAAGACACTGGCCTGAGACCTGTTCACTGAACTGATGCTTGATTCCTCTGACAGCATCTTTAATTCTCACTTGATACCTTGTGAGACTTGACTGTAGACTCCAGGCATTGTGGTACAATGGAGAAACTGGGGGATTTTGAGTCAGAGGGCCTGACTTTTGATCCTGACTTCCCAATTTTCTGACCTTGAGCAAATCATTAACCTTTAGAGACCTCGGAGTCCCTATTTACAAGATAAAGGAGTTGGACTAGATGGTCTCTAAGGACTCTTTAAACTCTAAATCTAGACTCTTATGATACCTTTACTACCTGGTTGCCCCATGCTTATAAAAATGCCATTCATAAAATATGGCTGCCACAATTGGACACACTACATGAGATGTGGCCTGACCAGGGCAGGTGCACCTAGACTACTGAAAGAATAAATGTGAAAATATGCAGGGAAGACGAGCCAAAATAGGACAGGACCTAGGGAATTGGCTCTGGCATAAAAATTTGCATTTGCATTAAGAGTCTTCCAAAAATTTCATGAAGAAATGAATAATTAAGAAACAAATAATAGGAGTGTTGGATTAGAAACCAAATTGTCTATTTCATTTTCAGTGAGTCAAGGAATGGAATATTTCAAGGTTATTGCTACATTGGTTTCTAATTCCATCAAGCATCTACTAAATATATAATTAGAACAGTAGGATTTGGAGCCAACTGTTTGTTAATTGCAATGTCTACACAAACACTTGCTCAATACTCCAATGGATCCATTGTCTCATTGACATGGGTACACCCTCCGAGGCTACATATTACCACCCATCTATGCCTTTTCATTTCTTGGGCTTATTGTCCACATCTTCCCAAAACCCTTTCATAGAGAATCTATGTAAACATCGTGTGTGCATAATAGAATGCAGATTTATTTCTTTTTATGTTACCAGTGAAATACTAGTATTTATATAGGAAAGTTTTTTCAAAAGAGAAATTGGCACTAATCAGTTTTTATTTTATCTCATTCATCTTGTTGGCCAATGGTTTTTTGTTATTTGACCCTTCACATTGGTTGTGGACCTCTGAGAAGCCAGGTGATTTTTTCTGTTAAATCATCTGGCCCAGTCAACATTTGTCATGATCTTCAGAGGGAGATCCAAGGAATCAGGACCTCTGGGGATAAGAGACTTTTTTCTATTGATAATTAGCAAGTACTTATTAGGGCCTGATATGTACTGTCAGATACTGTCAGTACTGTACTGGGGTACAAAATTTGACAAACAAACAAAAAACCCAGCCCTTTACCAGGGAAAACAAAATGTACATATATAAGTGGATATAAAATAGGCATCAATATAAATATATGAAAAGATAACTTCAGAGGAAGGTGGTACTGCGGATAGGATCAGAAAAAGGCCTCATATAGGAGATGACATTTAGTTTTTAAAGAAATTACAGATTCTAAGAGGAGATAAGGAGACAGGATGCAGCTTATACAAATGTACAGAAACTAGCAATAGAATGTCATGTGAGGAACAGCAAGGAGGTCACTTGGGCTAGGCCACAGAGTGAATAAAAGACAGGAATATTCAACGAGACTAGGAAGGCAGAACGGCACCAGATCACTAAGGACCTTAGCTGAAGTTCATTTTCAAACACATCTCAGAATCTTCTCAGTCTGCTCCTGGCAGCTTCTTTACTGTCTTACCTCAAGTTCATCCAATGCATTTCCCAGTGTAGCTGACTGAGGCTCTGGCTCAGCCTTTGGGCTCTGGATCCCTTGCGATGCATTTGAAATCACCTCGAGGGCATTCTGGATCTCATCACAGACTGTGTCCTTGCTGGCTCGGAGAGAGGCCACATCATTATGCTCTAGGCACGCAGAACAAATCGAATGCAAAAGAGGAGAGTTTTCCTTCAGTGAAGCCCGGGCCCCCGCAATCTCATCTCGCTGGGCGGGAGATTTTAAGTCCTATGAGATGGGAGGGAAAAGCATATTTTCTCAGACTAGAATATGGTTGGCTAGATTTACACAAAGAAATTCCACTTTTCTTTCACTATGGACTCATTTCCATTAGAGGCGATCGTCAATTAAATTTCAGGGATATGAATGACATAGTCATAGAAACCTGTGCCTTGCTTCTCATATCTTCTGAAATAGGAAAGGGGTAGGAATGCCAAAAAGGAGCTGGCCCTGCCCACATCAGCACCCTTGTAACCCTTCTCATGGGTACCTTGGAAGCCACATGAGTTTCTCTATTTGGAGTGGAGTGAGGAGGGGGAGAATGACGAGAGCTGAGATTTCGTTTGTCTAGGGACTTTCCTCTATTGACACATATTAGCACCTAGAACACTCAGAGGTGACAAGATCTGTTCCATCCAACAGCTACAATATGTCACAGGTCAAACATGGTCCCTGCTTCCTAACTCTGAGGTCAGCTCTTACAGTACAATAGAGCACTGAAGTCGGATTCAGAAAAAATCCTGATTCAAATCTCACCTCAGACAATTGCTAGCCATATAACACTTCACCTCTCCGGTTTCCCCATTTGTAAAGTGAGAGGGACCAAATTTAATGTTGCTTCCAGCTCTAAGCTTGGTCTCTGTATCCATTAGGCCACAGTGTTTCCCTAGGTATGTTATAGCAGGATAATTCCCAAATTCCATTTACCCACTGTCCCTTTTAAGTTTAGAATTCTTAGCTATGACTCTAACAATGGAAAGGTTTTCCATTTCCCTTCTTGTATTATTTCCAGCAATCCTAATCTTTGGCCTTGGAATGATTGGTGATGAAAAAAGACCAGCACTATGGAGTGGGCCAGAGGCAGTTAAACTGCCCAGAATTATTAACTGAAGTGGAAGCCAGATTCCAGTTATCTCCTTCTAACATAGAAACGTCCCAACTTTCCAGGGGCTAACACATGTTATGCAGTGTCATATTTTTAGTGTTCCCCTCCCCCCTACACACACACACACCAAAAATCAATCTTGTCTCTTTAGTTCATGTAGGGATTAGGGAGAAAATTAGCTTTCCTTAAGGCTGTAGGGCAGAAGACATTTAGAAGAAACTGTCAGCTTGGCATGCTCACCCAACAATTCCCAAAGAAGAGAGCCCTAATCTTTTATGCTCTTGTCTTGCCATGACCTAACCCACCTGTATTTCACTAGTCTTCTCAAAAGAGTCCTGAATGAGGAGTCAGGAGACCTAGGTTCTAATCCTGATTTTGTCATTAGGAAACAGCGTGATTGATCTAGTGACAGCCCAGTTCTGCCACCTAAAACCCTCATGACCTTGGACAAGTCATTTTCTTGATCAGTGCCTCAGTTTCTCCATCTGGAAAATAGTGTTAAAATGATATCCATAGACTCATATAGTTCCAAAGCTATGATTTGATGATCTTAACCAGCAATGTATCCCAAGACAAATCCCATAATCTGTGCATGCCTCAGTTTCCCCAGCTGCAACATGGAAATAAAAATATCTGTTTCTCCTCACAAAAGAATTAAACAAGATGATAGTTGCATAACTGCTTCCTTCAAGGCTTGCCCCAAGTTCTCCCCCTTCATTGGACATTTCCTCAACCCTTACCAAGTTGTTAACCCTCTTCCCCTTAAAAAAAAAAAACCTTTACATTTACCTTGTATGCACTTCAGAATTAATTATCTGTGTATATGTTCCTTCCTCCCACTAGAATGTAAGCAACCTGAGGGAAGGGATTGATTTCGTTTTTGGGTTTGTAGCCTTAGCACTTAGCCGGCACCTAATAAATGTTCCTTGCTACCTGTATGACCCTGAGCAAGTCACTCTGGTCCTTGATTCTGCCATCTGTAAAATGAGCAATTTAAACTAGGCCCCGGAGGCATCTTCCAAAAGGAGATCTATGAGCCTTGAACCTGACATGACTAAATGAACTCTCAGGTCGTCTTCCCTTCTAAATCTACAATCTTATCCTCTGATCCTATGAATTGACTTGAACTTGAAAACTAGAATGAATGAAGGAAATATGAGGCATAATTATTATTTCTATCTTTGCTCTTTCATTGGTCACCTATAGCTTTACTGTTTTATGTTCTTGAAGGTTCTTAGTGATTTTTTTTTTTTTGCTTTTAACAAATTCCCTAACATTTTATGGCACGAGCTATCTACTTCAGAGGGCTGTTTGGTGGATAAATAATTTAATGTTTAGAAAGCATGCACAGCTCCTCAGAGGAAGGAAGATATGGAAGCATAAATATCAAGAAACAGCTGTAGAAAATTCACTGTATATTAGGGCCTAATCGAAACTTCACACACGATCTCATCCAAAGTGAGATACAGATATGGCATTTCTTTAACTATTTAGGATGGCAGCATCCATGCTTAGTTGGGCTCTGGCAGATGAACCGTAAAGTTAACGTAAATCACCACAAAGAAACCAAAATTTAAAGTATCATCACTCTTTTCTGGGAAAGCAGCTATGTACATCTGGTTGCAAATTGGAATCTCTTTAATGTTGAGATGACAGTGGATTTAAAGCCAAAGACCAAGATGGGGTAGGAAAAAAAATATTTCTGAGTGAATTTGTTCTTCCCAGTCCCTACCCAAGAGAATTACAGGAAACATAAAGTACCCTAAGAGATGTCCAAATCTCCTATCCCTCCAGGAGAAGTTGATGACATTCCTACAAAGGACTAGATTATCAAATACCTTTCAATGGAAATAGCCAACTGGATGAAAGGTAGCAGATCCAACCTAACAACCAGCATAACCATTACCATCATCATTACCATTGTTAGCATTTATATAGCACCTTAAGGTTGGCAAAGCACTTGAGGTATGTTATCTCACTTGTTACCCAAAACAACCATTTGGGGCAGGTGATATTATTATCTTCACTTTACAGGTGAAAAAACTGGCACTAAGATTTTAAGTGATTCATCCAGTTACACAATCAGTGTCTGAGGTAGGATTTGAGCCTAGATCTTTCCAGCTCCAAGTCTGACACTCTAACTACTGTGCTACCTAGCTGCCTCTCCAAGGAGAAATATACGGGAATTCTTCGAGAAGGCAAACTTCAAGTAGAGGAAAACCAGATGGTTATACTCAATCAACTTTGGCTTTTCAGAAAGTCTTTGGTGACCTTCTATATCAAAAGCATATATTTCTAAATGTGTAACTGAAGTATTGGAGGAAGAGGATACTGCTTTTGCCACAAATAAGAAATGGCCTTAGGGTCAGAATATAAAGGAGAGAGTCTAGGATTAACTATTTAATTACTTTGTTTAGGAAAAAAAAAGTTCAGTTTTATTAATTAAATTTTGCTTTCAGTTTTGTTAATGTCTTCTTTGATTTTCAGAATTTCTATTTTGGTGTTTAATTGAAGTTTTTAATTTTACTGCTTTGATGTTTTAAGGGTTTTTTATTTATTTTAGCTGATTGCCAACATGTTGATCAGTTTATGAAAGAGTTCAACGACATACACATTTGCCATGAGGACTGCTTTGGCTGCACGCCACGTATTTTGTTATAATCTCTCATTAGTGTCATTTGCTTTAATGAAATTATCTATTGTTTCTATGAGTCATTCTTTTACCCATCAGTTCTCTAGGATTAAGTTATTTAAATGAAGAAAAAAATCATTAGAACCTATTTTGCCAAACCAAATGACAATAAAGGTAACAACTTAAGTGATACGGGTATATATTTACAAAAATATAAAATGTCAACATTAACAAGAGATTAAGAATTGTTAGATACATAGACCTGGGAATCATCTATATCTACCACATGCTAGGACTTCAATAAGTCAATGGATCTTTGTTTATAGGCATGTGTATGGCTTTCCAAAGGTATAGATCACAATTGCAAGGCAGTAATGCCTCTGTCATTGAGACACTTGCCTATGTCCTCTAATAATGCCAGTGATGCATGTAAGCTACATTTCTAATCAAGTGAAATAACTCAACAGATACCCTATCAACAAACCAAAACCCCATGCAAATCATTTGCTAAACTCTTCCAGGTAAATAATTGTGGTTTTTGGCAACTCTCATTCATTACGTTTGTAATGTAAGCAAAGGGAGAGGGAACCCAGGGAAGGAGAGAGAGGAGGATGTGTGGAAAGAGAAGCGTCCTCCAGGCTGTGATTTTGTTTTCTCAAGACTAAGCTATTCAGCCCCAAATCCCATGGTTCTTTGTTCTTTGGACTCCTTGTTTTCTTGGCTGCTGTCCTCCGCCTTTCCTTGGCCAAGATATGCCTGTTAGCTGGCTCGGTAGCCACTGGGCAGCTTCCCATCCCATCAGCAAACAAACACCTGCTAATTTGACTGTTTTTCCCCAAGCAGAAATTAGAAGGTGGAGTATTTGGCCCTAACTGAACAGTAACACGCAATACGGAAAGGCTGCAATGGAAGAGGAAGGAAAGTCTTCAGAAAATATCTGATTTTGCAACCAATAGGCCAGGAGATGATAGAAGCAATTTTAATGCTATTGCAGATGATCATAGATTGAGAAGTGGAAGGGGCCTCAGAGACGAACTGCTCTGACCTTCACAGCTTTACAGAAGAAGAACCTGAAGCCTGAGAAGTTGAGTGACTTGTGCAAGGTCACACAGGTAGTGGTAGAGACAGGATTTGAATCCAGGTTCTCTGACTCCAGAGCCAGAGCTCCTTCCACTGCACCATATTCCACAAGCTTTTATTCAGTGCTTACTTTCTATCAGGAGAGAGGCAGCATGGTGGAGTGGTTAGAGGCAACTTCAGGCTGGGAGACTGGGGCTCAAGCTTTGCCTCTGATGCATACTGTCTGTGAGGTCTTCGACACTTCCCTAGATCCCTCAGAGATTAGAGGAGAGGAGAGGGACAGAGAGGGAGAGAGAGGGAGGGAGAGGGAGAGGGAGAGAGGGAGGGAGAGGGAGGGGGGAGGGGGAGAGAGAGAGAGAGACAGAGAGAGAGAGAGAGAGACAGAGAGAGAGAAGGAGAGAGAATAGAAATTTCCTAATGCTGAAATAAGCACTAACATCTGAAAAAATGGGAATGACTTCTTATATGAAATGACTTGAATTTAGCTTTGAAAGAACCCCAATAACCCACACTCCCACTCTATAGTAGTGGGATAAGGTCAATAAAAGAAAAAAATAGATTTCTTCAAATTCAAATGGAAAACTGAGATATCATATAATAGTATGAAGAGACCCTGAGGTATGCATTCTGGGCCATTAATGTATATCAGGTAGTTGAAATGCATGGAAGGTGAATGCCAAGAATGCTAGAGAAATCACCAAGGATAAGAGCATGACTAAATTTTAATGCAAACTAGTGTGCCAGTCAGAAGGCAGCCGGGGGCGGGGGGAGGGGGGAGGGGGGAAGTGGAGGGGGGGGAGATGGACCTGAAAACCTTAAAAAAATAAAAAGGCTGTCCATTTAAAGGAAACATATTTTCTGTTATTCCAGAGTTCATTGACAGTTTATATCGAAAAAATATTCTATCTGCAACTATCTACCATATAACTAGTATTAGGAACTCTTATTTTTTACCATTAACAATAGCAAATAAGAATGTTGTCAGATCTATAAGAATATGAGTCATTCCCCAATTGATAAACGGTAAAAGAATATGAACAGGCAGTTTTATGAGGAAATCAAAACAATTTATAGTCAAATGAAAAAATACTCTAAATTGTTATTAGAGAAACGCAAATTAAAATAACCTTGAGATATAATTTTATACTTACCAGATTGTCTAAAATGATTGAAGGGAAAAGTGATAAATGTTGGAGGGGATGTGGGAAAATTGGGACACTAATTCACTGTTGGTGGAACAGTGAATTGATCCAACCATTTTGGAGAGCAATCTTGAATTATGCACAAAGAGTTGATAAACTGGGTCAAAGGACCCAGAAATACCACTACTAGGTCTATTTCCAAAGATGAGTAGGGAAAAAAAGAAAAGCACTTATATGTTCCAAAATGTTTATAGCAGCTCTCTTTGTGGTGGCAAAGAACTGGAAATTGGGGGGATGCCTTTCAATTGGGTAATGGCTGAACAAGTTGTGCTATATGATTGTGATGTAATACTACTGTGCTATAAGAAATGATATGTTCATTGATTTTAGAAAAATATGAATAGACCTACACAAAACACCAAGGAGTAAAATAAAGAGAACCAATAGATCATTGTATATAGTAACAGCAATGTTGTTTTAAGAACAATTTTGAGCGACTAAGTCATTTTGACTATTATAAATACCCAAATCAGCTACAAAGGACTTATGAAGTAAGACACTATCAACATTCAGAGAAAGAACTGAAAAAATAGAAGTATGTAGAGAATGATTTATATATATATATATATATACATATATGTATATATACATATATATACACATACATATATACATATACACATACATACACACACATACCCATTTGTGTCTAATGGTTGCCATCTCTAGGGTGGGGAGGGGAAGGAAGAAAAAAGCACAGAGAGGAGAAAGTTGCATAATAATTTTATTATGTATTTAAACAGAATATCAAGTTGTATGTAATATATTTGCAGTTTCATGTGTAATCATCTTTTTTTAAAATTCTACTATGTTATGGAAATACTAGTTTTATTTAATAAATTAAAAATAAAGTAAATAAAATGAATCAAAAAATAATAAATCAGAAGCTCACTCCCTTTCATTGACTAACAAACAACAAATCCCTATAACAAAATATAGACCTTAACATATCCTGGAGAGCTCCGCCAATAAACAGTGCAGGAACCAGACTATTATCATAGACCAAACTGCTGCCTCAAATCATTCTGATAGAACAGTGGTCCATAATAAATTCTGTACAGTGCTTTCCAATAGATGTTGCCATATCAAATACACACAACCTCTAATCTCCGTGCAACCAAAAGCTTTCAACATATAGAGACTTAGCACAGGAGGTCAAAGCCATGTGGAAACAGGACAATCCTCCTTGCTGCCTTGTTGGTGATTGAAGATGCATTGAGGATACTTTTAGGGGGCCTCCAGAAGATGAGCTTACACCCTAATCTCTTTATTTAGCTACAAAAAGCACTTATCACATCCCCCTGTGTAAGTGAAGACAACTTTACATACAAACGAATCCTAGCTAGAAGTTGATTTATTCCAGGACCATTTCCATCAGAAAAGATGAGCAGAATGAGATGAAGATGACAATGATGATGATGATGGTAATGATGATGATAGCTGAGATTTCCATAAGGTTTTAAGGTCTGCAAAGCAAACCTTAAAGCACTTGTAGGGAGTAATGCTCTCTCCCTTCTACATAGATCATCATGTTTGAACCTCACAACAACCCAGTGAGATCACTGTTAGGACTAGCCCCATTTTACAGGTGGGAAAATAAAGTTCAGAGAGGATAAGTGCCTTGAACAGAGCCACACAGCCTAAAGTGTCTGACTGGATTTGAATCAAGGTCTTAGCTGACCACACAATACACTATTGTGTATTGCGTCGGACGGTAAAAGATTGGGTGAGTTCAACAGGGTTCCTTTTCTGACACTTTATCCCTCCCTTGCATTTATACATTGCTTCATACATCCTAGCCTAGGGGATCTGACAAGAGGCTCTAAATATCCATGAGGTAGAAAGTCACTAAAATGTGGCTTAATTATCATCTATGGGAGCCAGAGTAACTTTGATCAATAAATAGCTTGCCTCTTGCAATTTCTTCCTATGTAAGTTTCCCTGACGTCCTTGTGAGTCTGGGACCACTTGGTTCCCATTCACCTTCAGATGCATTATGGAAAGAATAATAAAGAGAATATAGATGAGGACAGAGATAAATCTTGGAGGTCACAGAGGCAGAGATGGGGAGTTGGAAGGAACCACAGGCAACATCTCATGTAACCCCCTAATTTTATGAATAAGGAAACTGGGGCCCTATTTTGTTGCTCAGTTGTTTTCATTCACGTCCAGTTCTTTGTGACCCCATTTGGGGTTTTCTTGGTAGAAATACTGGAGTGGTTTTCCATTGCCTTCTTCAGCTCATTTCACAGATGAGGAAACTGAAACAAACGGGGTTAAGAGACTTGCCCAGGTAGTAAATGTCTGAAGCCAGATTTGAACAGAGGAAGATGAGTCTTCCTGAATCCAGGCCCTGGCTCTGCCTCCTGCTCCACCTAGCTACTTGAGTGTAAATAGCCTCACACAAGGTCACCTAAGTGATAAGCATCAGAGCTAAGATTTGAACCAAGGCCTTCTTATTCCAGAGAGAGAGAGAGAGAATGCCCTTTCTATTGTACCACACTGCCACACAGATAGTAAGCTCTGGAAGTGGGATTTGAACCCAAAACCTCTGACTCCAGAATCATGATCTTTCTCCTACATCATGCTCCCTCCCTACTTCATTTTACTAATGAGGAAAAAGAGTCTCAAAGAGAAGAGCTTTGCCCAATGTCACACAGGGAGTCATTAGCAGAAGCAGCATTTGAATCTAGGCTCTCTGCTCCAAGTCCAGAGCTATTTCAGCAATACCTAAATAAAATTCCAACCTCCTGGGCTTGTGAATTACATTGGTTGGATGTCTGTTTAGTCAACAGACATCCATCCAATCCACTGGTTTGGGACACATTGGAGCCTTCCATGTTCTAAAAATTACATAGGATTTTTTTTCCTAAGAAACATTTACCACTTTTGCAAACTTATCCATATCTTTTTAACTTACAAAAGAAGTCAGCTATAGTTACTGTGGAAGAGATGGAAGATGGCATGCCCAACGAGAAGCAAATCACAGTGGTAATCAGGATTTCTCATAATCGATAATTTGATAACTGAGCATAGAAAGCATTCCCTGTGTGTGTCCCCAGAATTAGCTGTTTGGGACTTGCCCCTTTAAATATCTGTCTTTAGGAGCGACTGTTCTCTACACCAAAATGTAAAAAAAGGATTGGCCCAGTCCCTCACTAGAGAGCAGCATGTGTTTAACACCAAATGGAAGCCGCAGATGACTAAACACTCTTTTCTCTCTTGTTTCTATCATAAATACAACAGATGCATGATGCTGGAATGTTGACAATCTCCAGAATGGTGTTTGCCTCCAATCCAGAAATAAAATCATTCAAAAAATGCATCTCATGCAGAATCTCAGAGTAATAATAGCTAACATTTATTTAGCACTTTAAGATTTGCAAAGTATTTTATACAAGTTATCTCATTTTGTCCTCACAACAACCCCCGGGGGGGTGGGGTAGATACTATGATTATGCCCAATTTGCAGATGAGGAAACCAAGGAAAGAGAGGGTAAGTGACTTACTCAGAGCCACACAACTAGAAAATATCTGAGGTAAGATTCAAAATCAGGTCTTCCTGTCCCATCTAACATTCTACCTATTGCACTACCTTGGTGCCTAGGATCTGAGTTGGAGGGATCCTGGGGTACTACCTAGTTCAACTCACACCTGAACACAAATTCCTTCTACAGCATACCTGACAAATGCTTATCCAATATTGGCCTCAAGACTCCAAGTAAAGGGGAACCTGCTACCTCCCAGGCAGCGCATCCTGCTTTCAGGGAGTTCTCGTTGCTAGGAAGTTTTTCTTGACAAATTCTAAGCTTGTCTCTCTGTGTCTTCCACTTGCACCTCATAATTCTTGCCTCAGGGGCCAAGCAGAAAAAAGTTCAATCTCTCTTCCACATGACAACTCTTCAGATACTTCAAGACAGCTCTTTTTCCCACCTGGGGTTCAAAATCCCCAGTCCCTTCAAGCTGATTCATAGAAAAGCATCAGGGTAAGCAAACAACCTTGATTTACTTCCGTAGGGTGATATGCTCCATGGTTCCAACTTTCTACATGGAAATTGCACAGAGATCACAGGCGTGGCTCTGAAAGAAACCTAATGTTTAGTTGGGTGGTTGAAGCAACAATGAATTTAGGATTTGAATTCCGTCAGCTATGTAGCTCAGTGGATAGAGTGCCAAGTCTAACATCAGAAAGACACATCTTCCTGAGTTCAAATCTGGTCTCAGACGCTTATAAGCTATATGATCTTAGGCAAATCACTTAACCCTGTTTGCCTCAATTTCCTCATCTGTAAAATGAGCCAGAGAAGGAAATGGCAAACCACTCCAGTATCTTTGCCAAGGAAACCCCAAATGGGGTCATGATGACTTGGATATGACTGGAAAACAACTGAACAACAATAATCTGGCACAATTATTACCCATGTGACTATGGGCAAATCATTTCTCGGTTTCTCATCTGTAAATTGTTACTAATGCACTACCTGACTTATGGAATCATAGCCTTAGAGACAGGAAGGACTTGAGAGGTCATCTAATCCAATCCCCTCATCTTAGAGATAAAAACATTGAATTTCAGAGAGATTACCTGACTTGTCCAGCACTACACTGCTAGTAATGGGCAGCACCAAGATCTTAATCCATCTTCCTCGCCTCCATATCCAACCCATTCTCCCTCTACTGGTCCAAAATGCAAGGTGTTTGTGAAGTGTTTTATAATCATTAAAGTTCATAGAGGTATAAACTATTTTATTATTAGAAAGGCAATGTCTAGAGTGGTTAGAGAGCCAGCCTTGGAGCCCCAAAACTCCACTGAGTGGGAACGTCACATTCCAAGTGATCTTGGTTCTTACAATATTGAAAGGAATGCAGCAGAGCATAGTGTCTGTTATGGCCCATTCATTCAACAGGCATGTATTGAATGCTTGCTAATCGTGGTTTTCCTCATTGAATTGGAATACTTCCAACATCATGACCTACCTTGGAAAAGGCCATAATCTACATGTAATCAAAGCACCCCAACAAGTTGTACTAGTCCAAATCCTGGGTCTGACATCTAACTAGCTGCAAGATAGAAAAAAGGCAAAGTCTCCCACTGCATCCAGGGCCATCGCCAGTCATCCTGATCTATGTCTTGCCACTGGACTCTGACTACTCTGGAGGAGAGAGTGAGGTTGATGACTTTGCACAGCTCTGCCTCACTCAAATCCAATTCACTTGCAAATCAAGACATCACCCTCCTGATGTCATTGGTCCTCTCTGAGAACGAAGGATGAAAAATAGCTACAAGATAGGACCTTAGACATGAGTCAAGTTTTCTTCATCTATAAAATGGCACTAGTATTAATGGCATTCCTTTCATCATGGTACTGTTGCCAGGGCATTCATTTTATCAACCCTAAAGTGTCATATAATTATTACCATTGAGAGGCAATGTGGTATGATTGATAGGGAGATGGCCTAGGGCTCAGAAAAACATGGGTTAGGGCTTCTCCCCCTTTCAACTACAGCTGAGTGACCCTGGGAAAGTCACTTAATATCTCAGTGCTTCAAGAAAAGCAATTCTTGGGGGTTAATTGTTGGGACCCAACAGTTAGGAGTATCAGGAATTTTCAAGCAGGACATAGTGATGGTGCCATGTTGTGAAAGAAGCTAGGAATTTGAAGAGGTGGAGGTAAGAAGAGAATTCCAAGAATGAGGGACAATCTTGCAAAGTCATGGTGATGGGAAATGACTTATGCATGGGAAACAGTAAGTCTCAGTTGAACTGAACCACAAATTGCATGAAATGGACTCAAATGCAGTAAGCCTTGAAAAGTGGGCTGCACTCTACCACTACCACCCCAAAACAATGTATTTGCATTTTATCCTAAGAATTCAGACACTAAGCAAATATAATTTAATAATAATGTTGTAATACCATACTGCACCCATGATCTCATCATAGGAGTTCTCTCCAATGATGCAGGTCTCCTGTCTATCATCTGATGCCATTCTTGTCCACATCCTCTCAATACTCATCCCAAAGGGTCTACCCAATGTGCTCACAGCCTTCTTCAGTGTGTCTATCATTCCCTGCTCTTGCCCACCTTCTCTTCCTATTATAAAACTCCTTTTAATTCATCAATTAATTAAGTTTGTCAAAGAATACACCAAGCAATTAATAAAGATAATGCCTATTTTTCTAGCCCCGTAGAGCTCACAAAGTCCTCCCCAGAAATAAATCTTGGGAGGGAGCTGTTGCAAATATTATTATCCCATTTTGTAGATGAGAAAGCTAAGTTCAGACCAGTTTAATGCCTTCCAGCCAAAGCTGATCACATATTGAATGAACCCAAGGGGGATTTGATGAAGGTTCTCCTGATTCTAAGTGCAGTGTACTCACAACCAGCTATGCTTAAGTAAGAAATCTACTTTAAAAATCAAGGAGAAAGAGTTGCTTTTGTTTTTGCTTAGGTGATCCTTTTTTATTACTATATTTATTTCTCTTAGTAAACTAAGTCAATTGACACTATGACCTTTCAGGGATAGAAGTTTAAATATCTTCATAGACATTGGAATGAAGGGGGGAGGCATGTTATATCATTTGTCTCCAGATGTTCTAGTCTCTTCCTTTAACTAGGTGTTAAAAGATTGCTCCTGACCATAGCCAAGAACCTCCCCTATAGCCAAGAACCTCCCCAGACTGTGGCTAGTCCTCTAGCATAGAAGCAGGAGTGCAATACTACATTCCAAATTTCACACTAGAAAAATCTCCCAGCCCTCAGGCTGATTCCCCTAATTAAGGGTCTACATTGCCATATCCCTTTGCTCAATCCCTGGTCAAGTACCTACTGAGCCTGGGGCCAAGTTGGGACAGTCACCAAAGACCAAAGGAAGAAAAATGAATTTCCATTCCTAATGCCTAAAAATTCCCTGGGTGTTAAGAGTTTCACAAAGCCAGTACAATTTGTTCAGAAAGCCCTATATCATCATCTCTCTATTCAGAGAAAGGATTGGGTTTAGGGATTTCATTGCTGCTGGATAACTGTTTGGACGAAGGCCCAGATAAACACACAATAAGAGACGCTATTTTTTCTTTTTCTTTGTTTTCTAAAATGCCATGGTATCCTAGAAAGAACACTACTGAAGTTGGAGTCAGAAGAGCAGGGCTTAAATCTGGTTTTGGCAACTTTCTACCTGGGTGACTTTGGACAAGTCATTTACATTTTCTGGGCCTCAGTTTCCTTCTCTGTAAAATAAGGAGATTTTGCTAGATGATCACTCTTCTACACCTCAATCCTTTGATCCTATGAAATGAGATGCCACGGGACATTAAATGAATAGTTTTATAAAATATTATTTTATTCTATTCTATTATTATCATTATGTTTGTCCTTTGTTCCCAAAGAGGAGATGATTCCATGACTTGCAATTGGCTTTTATTTGAGGGAGGAAGGGCTCTGCAAGGTCACCAACCTCACTTTCTCCTCCAGAGCCATCTGGGTCCAGCGGCCAGATGTCCATCAGGACAACTGGAGATGGCCCAGGATACAGAGTGAATAATCAATCACTCAATCAACAAGCATTTATAAAGCACTTAGCCTAGCACTAGTCTAGGCTCTGGGATTCAATGACAAAAATGAAAAACAATTCGTTCCCCCGAGGAATTTATAGTCTATTAAAAAAAAGCGTGTAACTCTAATCATACAATTTAATATTGCTCAGAAAAGTCTGATAGATGTCACGGATTCTTAAAGCCGAGAGGGAACTTAGAAGTCATCTACTCTGAGCCTCTTATTTTACAGATAAGAAAACAGAGGCCCACTTTGCCCCAGGATTCTACGGCTACTTAGTGCCAGTTAGAACTTGAACCCAGATCTTCTATTCTTCATATGATGATAGGAATTGATTTCATTTCCTACCTGCAAAGGAGCATAATTGCAAAACATAAAATATTTCATCTGAGCTTTAATTATAAGCATTTAAGATCAAATACATAAGGTAATGAGGGGAATCAGAAGAAAATTATATTCACTAAGGACTTGAATAACATGAAGACTTAAAATGCCCAGTGGTTAGTCTATTTTAATGATACCCAAAACAAAATTAATCCATCCATGTAATAGTTAAGGTTTTCTTAAGTCCATTTAGCTAATAGGCAAAGAATATAGATGTAAGTGAAAATTTTAAATGTATATCAATGTCTTCAGAGGCCAAATGGTATAATAGCCTAAGAGTCAGGAAGTCCTGAATTCAAATCCCATCCCTAAGACATATTGGGTATGTATCCTTAGATAAGTCAATTAACATCTTAGTGATCCAGATATACTATGAGTTTCACAGCAGTTACCAATCTGCATTGGTGGGAGGAATTTCTCTCTGGGAAGTCCTTACACTAATGAAATCAGAGGTCTACAACCCCCACCACAACTTGGAAAAAAATCAGTATCTTGAGTATGGGTGGAAAAGGTTATCTGGTTGTATCAGTCAGGTTGAGGATTTCACAAAAGAGAGACAGTCTTGGACTAAATTTATCAAATTACATGGTATATTACTTATTAAAGAAGATCATGAGAAAATGTGTGTTCAACTTTCTCTGCCTCTTACTGGGCCTTCATCTGTTACTTACTCAGGGAAATGAAGCAACACATTGGACCTCTCTGGGGCATTAGATCTACCTAAACAATTGAACCAGCCATCAATGTCCCACATATGTTAGGGGCTCCACAGTTTTATATGGAGGTACCCTTTGGGAACCAGATGTGCTGATCTACAGCCACCTTTGAAAACTCTAGTCATAAGAAGGTCAAATAAGCCTAAATCCATGGGTAGAAGAGAATTGCTTTAGCTTCTAGGGCAACACTCACAGAATAGAACCTGATTATACACCAGCCAGGCTAGCCACGTTCATCTGAATGTTCTTCCTCCTGTTTTTGCTGGGAGGGCCTAATCTAACTACCATGCATCCCCAATCATGTAGTAAGGGCAAGAGACGACAGATAGACAGCCTGAGTATTAGAATGATACTAAAACCAACAGCAACCTTAGAAGCAGACCTTCAAATTATGGGTCAGATGCTCAAGGAAGGAGTCACCCCAAGACATGGACAAGAGAGTTCCACTAGATGAGGAGAACCAGCTTTGACCTACACTGGATGATCACAGACTTTGAGGTGGAGAGGAGCTCAGAGACCATGTAGTCCAACTGCCTCAGTCTACCAATGCAGTAACTGAGGCTCTCAGAGGGGAAGTGACTTGCTCAAAGTCACACAGGCAGAAAGCAGCAGAGATGAGATATGAATTCAAGTCCTCTGACTTCAGCACCAGAGCATCCTTTTAGAGGAAGTAACCAAATCAAAGTATTAATTTATCATTATAAAAAAGCATTCTATTCAATACATTTATGGTAAACATACATAAATGTATGTATATATGTAAACATTTTCAACTAAGGAAGCCATGCCAACATCTCCTCCAGTTTAAGGTGTGAAAGGTACAGATTGAGGAAAGAAGATTCTCATTTAATAGCCATCAAACATGGGACCACTACATGATACTCCACCTCCCCCACCAGCCCCACTTGGCTATGTTTCAGAGGATCAGTGTGTGAATGATAATTACATGGCTTTAATTCTCTGCAGTTGTTTTAAGGACATACAGGCTCTTGGGGAGATGAAAAGGATGTTTGTTTTGTTTGTGTGTATGTGTAGAGATGTGTGTTGGCTTTTTGCATCTCAAAAATTTCAAAGACTTACATTTGTAATAGTCATGACGGTGTCACTGTGAGAGAACAAATTTCAGAACTTTTTAAAAAGCAGGACTCTGGAGCAGCTAGTTGGCACAGTGGATAGGGCACCAGCTCTGGAGTCAGGAGGACCTGAGTTCAAATCCAGCCTCAGACATATAACACTCAGTAGCTATGTGATTCCGGGCAAGTCATTTAACTCCAATTGCCTCAAGCATTCAGTGTTCTCATTGCCACTTTATTTTTTTTCTCACATTATTTCTAGATAGTCTTCCCAATACTAAATATGTGTATGTTCATTTGAAGAACTAACTAAGATTAGGTTAATTATGCTCAGTCCTAGAAGGCAGAAATAGGGGCAATGGGATGGAAGGCATAGAGAGGAAGATTTAAGGTTAATAGAAAGGAAAAGTTCCTAACGATGAATGTTATCTCTAAGTGGAACATCTCAGGAGGTAGTACATTTCCCTCAAAAGAAATCTTCAAGAAAAATACGGGGCTTTGCAGAAGACATTGCTGGGAAGACCTGAGCTGGATTAGGTGACCCTTGAGGAATCTCCTGACTCAGAGACTTCAAGAGAGTATGATTCTGAGTATCTGATCCTCCTAAGAATGCACTGTTGCATTGTTATATGAATATTCTTGCAAGGGAGAGTTTTGCATTTCTTTGCTTATGTGGACTTTTATATACGTGTGTAAACAGACATATGTGTGTATATCTAAATATCCATACACATACCTATATATGTATGTGTTTATGATCTCAGTCTTCTGCTCAGTGAATTTTACACATCTAACGAGCAGAACATCCAGCATATGTTGGCTCCACTGAACCAAACTCAACGTTCTGTTGAGCAGAGCTTCAGCCATTGTTTTGTTCCATGTTTCTGCTGGTTTTGTTTGGACAGGGAAAGCAGAATTTGCTCTGGAAGGAAAAAAAACTAGTAATTAACAAAAGACAGAGCGAGAACAAGATTGTCTACAATTGGGGCTCATGGACAGCATCCTGAAAGATTTCAAGGTTTCCCTGGAAAAAAAAATTACAGCCTCAGCATTTTAGTCATGACTTCCAGGGCCTGAGCATGAAGGTCCTCCTTCTAGGGTTGCAGACTCACAGAATCGTGGGATGCCAGGTCTCAAGGGGACCTTAGAGGGCATCTCTGTCAACGCATATTTGAACAGTGATCTATATAGTGCTCAAAAAATGGCCATCTAGGATTCCTCTGAATAACCCTAGTGAAGAAAGACCACCTCCTGAGGCATCACATTACACTTTGGGAAAACTCCTATTGTTAGGATATCAAAAGGTGTAAGAATTGAATGTGCCCAACCAGGTTTTGTTTTATCATTTTTTGCTCATTTTAAAGAAAACACTGCTCAAGAAATTTGGAGAGGCAGCACGGAGCAGTGGATAGAACCCTAGACTTGCAGTCAGAAGGCCTGGGTTCAAAGCCTTTCTCCTGGGGCAGCTAGGTGGTGCAATGGATAGAGCACTGGCCCTGAAGTCAGGAGGACTTGAGTTCAAATCTGACCTCAGACCAAACACTTAACATTTACTAGCTGCATGATCTTGGCAAGTCACTTAACCCCAATTCGAAAAAAAAAAAAGGCTTTCTCCAATACCTTCTTGCTATGGGACCTTGGACAACTCACTCACTTCCCTCAGTCTCTGTTACCTCATTTGTAAAATGAAGCCAATAATACCTTGTAGCATAAAATAGCTTATTTTTTCCAGAACTTTAGATTGACAAAGACCCTCACAACAGCAGCTCCATAAGGTAGAAGCATTTACTGAGGAGGAAACTGGAGCTGAGATAGCTTAATTGTCCATAGTCACACTGTCAGTAAATATGAGAGATGGAATTTGAGTCGAGATCTTTCTGACTCCAAAGCTAGCGCTCCATTACACTCTGGTGTAATGCCTATATTGTACCTTGTGATCCTGAAAGAGTTATAGAAACATCAATTATGAGTATTAGTATTCTTAAGCTTCACTCCCCAAAATGATGGTTTCAGGGTACACTTTGCCATAATGACCTAACTTGCTTTGGTTTTCCAAAATGAGTTTTACACAGGCTTTTCTGACATCTCATTTACTCCAGGAACATTTCTTTTTCTTTTTCTGCTTTCCCTTTCTTTTGTGTGTGTGTGTGTGTGTGTGTGTGTGTGTGTGTGTGTGTGTATTTCTGAAGAAGGTGAAAGCTCTGAGGTTTAACAGCAATTAAGAATAAGCTCCTAACCTAAACTAAGGGTGGAGAGTAATTTTAACATTCATCCCATAGCAATGTAATTTACATCAGAAGAACTCAAATATCCCTGAAGCACTACTGAGAACAAAACTATTTCTCAAAAATGCTCTTAAAAGCCTAGTCATGTTCAGTCTTTACCAGCACCCTCCTTTTTTTCCCCCATCAATCACATTACTCTATCTAAAAGTATGTATTCATTATGCATTTATTAAGTACTTTAGATCATTCAAATTCCTAAGATTCATAGATTTCACAAATGAGTCAACTCAGACTCAGAGAGGTTAAGTGATCTGTTCATGGTCATACATATAGTAAGTTTCCAAGGCATAATTTGAACCCAGATCCTGTGTAACCCAAGTGAGTGCTCTTTCCTCAGCATCACACTGACCCCTTACATTTAGATCATGTACTTATTCAACATGTATTTATTAAGCACCTACTATGTGCAATGTATAGAGGCAATAGGGCTTACTGGTGGGAGTATTAGTCTTAGGGACAGGAAGGCCTGGGTTTATATTATTTCTTCTTCACTTATTGATTAGCTGTGTGACCCATGGCAAGTCACATAACTTTTCAGAAAAATCCCTAGGCCTCATCTACCAAGTCACAGACTGCCTCTGTCTATTGATAGAAGGAGTTCTCACACCCAGAGTTCCCTAAATGGACAAAATCACAAGTCCTCCCTGTATGTGGTTATGTATAATCCACTGAATTAAACCTGTAATTAATATGGCACTAAAGAAAACCCAACCCATCTGGGGACTAAAAAGATACAGCACTGGGTATGGAGTCCAAATCCTCTCTTATATACTTACTAGTTTTATGACCTTGGGCAAGTTATTTACCCACTCTCAGGCTTAGTTACCTCATCTGAAAAATGGGGATAATAATGGCACCTATCTCAGAGGGTTGTTATATGAGTCCAATGCAATAAATCCATGTAAACTATTTTGCAAACCTCAAAGAGCTATACAAAAGTTAGCTGCGATTATGGCATGACTGCATCCATTCAGCTCAGTATTGACAGTCAGAGGAGACTGGGGAATTTTTATACTTATCCCTCTGTGACATGTACCTGTCATCAAAGACAGCAACCAGTTCCCAAGGATGCTGATTTCCTAATAACAAACCCTAACACTTTAATCTCACTCTCTGAAGACAGAGGCAAACCACAGAGTTAGAAACACCCCCTGCCCTTCACTCCCTGGTCCCTGTTATGCTCCTACTTTCTAAAGAACAAGGTCATAGGAACCATGGACTTTGACCCCAACTCCCCAGGACTCCATATCCCTGACTTAAATCATAGTCTAATCGTAAAAAATGATCTGGACTGTTCTGTAGTTCAAGAGGCCTCAGAACTCCCGTGCTCACTTTGACCTCTGCTCAAGCTCTTTAAAGGGTCAGACAACATTTAAGCACTTACACTGATTGAGCAGTCTCCCTCACTGCCTACCATTACTAACCTGCCATGCAGCCTGAGTATGTGCTATCAGACAGTCATTCCTTTGTATTAAGGCATCAGGGTTTCTAAAATCCCCATTGGAGATGCAACATAGGGTATTAGAAATACTGAGTTTTGAAGGTAGAAGAAGCCTACATTCAAATCTCGGTACTGAAATTTACTAGCTATATAACCTTGATTAAGATATAAGATGATGGTCTTCAAGCTGGAAAGGCCAGTTAGTGCAATAGTGATATTTGAATTAACTTCACAAAGCCTAAGATTAAGTGACTTGCCCAAGGTCACATGGGTAGTTAGTGACAGAGATAGATCCTACCCCAAGTCTTTTGACTCCAAGTTCATTGCCTTCTCTACTCTACTGTGCTATGTGTCACCCCTACCCACTACTACTTTGTAAACCTTCAAGTGCTAGAGTAATAAGGAGTACTAGCACTACCGTAGCTAAGAGAGGAGTGAGAAATCCATCCACCAGCAGTGATTGGGCACCTACCATGCATTCAGTAGCTGCACTAAGCAATACATTATCCCACTGGGAGTCATCAATGCTTTAGGCAGAATCTGTTTGCCTGATCACTCAGTGTTAACCTCAGAAAGCTAGATACTCAGAGAATGAGGCATAAGCTGGGTAAGTTCTGATGGGGTAGCAGAAAGCAGGAAGGGACAGGTCTTCCTCCCTAGAGAGAGCAGGCCCAAGAGGGCTGCATTGACGGGGGGACCCAAGGGGTCAGGCCTGGCAGCAATGGTATCATACAATCATAGACAGAGTTGGAAGAGAACTTTGAGATTTAGTCCAGGGCTCTCATATTAAGAGGAAACAGGTCTACCTTCCCAAAGTCATACAGCTGGTGAGCATCAGGGCCAGGACTCAAACCCTAATCCTCCAACTCCAAAACCTTTATTCAGTTAATCCACAGCATTTACTAAGCATTTACTAAAACACAGGCATTGTACCAAGTAAGCAAGATCCAAAGAAAGGCCACAACACTCCCTGCCCTCAAGGAGCCCACATTATACATGGATGTAATGCTCTTTCCATCATTCTGTGCTGCTCATGGGATAGAGGACAACTGGGTATACCACCCGATATTGGCAATCATTTGAGAGTTTTGTGTTTTCAGGGTTAGGATTCACAAGGCAGTGTGGTATGCTGGAAAGTACAATGGCAATGGAATCAGAAGACTTGGATTCCAATCCTGCTTTTCATGCTTATTTGTGTAATCTTGAACAAGTCCCATAACCTCCCCAGGCACTGGTTTCCTTTTCTGTAAAAAGGAAGGGTTGGATTAGGCCTCAATGTCCTGCCTGGCTCTGTATCTATGATTCTAAGATATCAAGTGGCAAGGACAATCCTATCCTAGGCAAACTATGGAATAGATGGGTCTGACCTTTGAAGTAGGCAGACTAGATGGTAGCCTACATATTATAAGATTATCTCTCCTACTCTAGCTGGAATTCCACCATTAGGGAGTCCTTTTTAAGGGGTTCAGCCATTCCTTCCCTTTACAGGGCACTGATTGTTACTGTTCTTTGTCCTTTGTTCTCAAAGAGGACCAATGAACATTGGGGGAAGGGTGATATCTTGATTTGCAAATGAATTGGATTTAAGTGAGGCAGAGCTGTGCAAAGTCATCATATTTTACTGGAAATGAGTTAACAGATGTCTTTCTTTCATAACCAAAGAGACCTGTGGGCAGCATAAGAGCATGTAGCACCATGTGGGGAAGGTATAGTTAAAAGCAAGAAATGTACATGGAAAGAACAGAGAGGAAGCAATTTAGGTAGTAGATATAGTTCTGGATTTGGCGTCAGGAAGATCTAGACTCAAATTCCATCTCAGACACTTCCTGAGTGACTTTGGAAAAGACACTTAATCTCTCTATACCTCAGTTTCCTCATCTGTTAAATTGAAGGGATTGGGCTTGATTGCCAGCTCTAAATCCACGATCCTATAAAGCAGAATCCAAGACTTGCCCATAAGCCATCCCTTTTTGTGTTTCAAATCAGTTCTCTGAAACTCATAGCTCTTAAGCCATGGGTCTGACTGTATCCCCTACCCTGCTTCCGTTTACTAGCCCCATAGAAGAGCAATAGAATAACCTCCCATCTCCTGAAATGTAAAGGTTTCTCCTTGGGTTTAATAGCCACCTTCTTCCTAGATCTAATGTAAATTCCCCACAATAAAATTGACAGGGCCAGCATGGTAGTTACATCCACCTGATGACTGTACTGAGCCAGTGGAGGGGTTAAACATTGTCAGGAGCAGCCAGAGAGGTAGAAAAAATATATGAATGATCCTTGAGAATGACATTTGGAAACACTACATGACCGAAATACCAATACTGTGGGTGCCAAGAGGGAGGCACTTTGCAACGACTATCAAATTAAGCCATCTTAATGCTGGGGCTGATTATGTAACACATAATAAGGCAGAAGTGAGGAGGAGGTAAGGGTACAGTCTCTCATTAGGGCTGGCTTCATTCTGCATTGCATAACACTGCCAAATTTATGGAGAGAAAGCAACTCAGAAATCTGAGATTTTCACAAAACAGATCATTTTTATAGAACAGAGGTAAAGTCACTTTAAATACTTTTATTTATTTAAAACACATCCACTTTGATTTTTGACCTCTGCAAACCAAGAGAGTCAGGAAACCTGGCTTCTAATCCCTGTCCCTGGAACCAGTTAATTGTGTGACCTTGGGAAAGTCATTTCTTCTAGTTCTCTCAGCCTACCTTTTGTCACATATAAAATAAGGTGATGGGATGAGAGCATCTCTAAGATCTTTTCACGGACTGACATTCTAGGATCTACTCAGAAAGTAGGGATGATAATATCGACACATATACTTCATAGCTGATATAGTTTCTAGAAAAGAGATGTATTGGATGGAACGCTGGAGTTGGAGTCAGGAAGACTAGAGTTCAAATCCTACTTACTAGCTTACTAGCTATGTGACCTTGGACAAGACGCTTCAGCTCTCCCACCTTGTTTCCTCATTGGTAAAATGCGGATGATCAAAGCATCTACCTCCTAGGGTTGTTGTGAGAATCAAATGAGATAACACATGCAAAGCACTTTGTAAACCTTTTAAAAGTGTGAATCACATTGTAAGTATAAGCCATTTTTATAAAGAATCAACATTGAGTCACCCGAGACCATAAACTAAATGGGGAAAAATATATACATCTGACATGACTTATTGGCAAAACTGGACAGCAGTTTAGCAAAAAATAGATTTAGGTCAGCACTATATACTACGTACTATATAAATTACAAAAGCACAGATGATGTATAAAAGGTGAAGTCATACCAAAAAAAAGTGAAAGGGGGTATCTTTTGGAGGAAAATACTGCTAGGCAAAATACAGAGGACATCACAAATAACAAGATAAACAGTTTGGATTGTGTGAAATTGAAAAGCTTGGGGACAGACAAGAAGAGAAGCTGTTGATTAGAAAAATCTCTGTATCAATATCTTTGACAAAGGTCTACTGTACAAAATATCTAGTAAATGAACGTAAATATAAAAAATTAAGAGCATTTCCCAATAGATAAGTGGTCAAAGATCGTGAACAAACAGTTCTCAAAAGAAGAATTGCAGACAATAGCTTTATGAAATACTGCTCCAAATCACTAATAACAATAAAATGCATAACTAAGAGGTTTTATCTCACCCAGCAAATTGTCAAAGTTGACCAAAGATAGAAATAGTGTTATAGGAGCTCTGGAAAAACTGGCACACTATTTGTGGTGCTGGTCTACCTAGTCTAGAAAACAATTTGTAATGGTGTAAAAGCAAAGAGACTCAATGCCGTATCATTTAACAGAAAGAGACCATTTCCATGAACATCTCATAAGGTCCTATGTATGGTTTAATAGTTATGAGTTTCTATTAACTTTCAAGTATGGTTGAGAATAGAGAGAAAGGTCCCATATATTCCAGAATATCCAAAGCAATATTTTTTGTGGTAACAAAGAAGTGGAAATCAAGTGGGTGCCTATCTATTAAGGAATGGCTAAACAAAAATGAGACTAAAACGTCATCCATATCCTTTAACCCAGAGAGCCCGTCCATCTGATACAGTTGCTCTCAAAAAACAGCAAGAGGCTGGTGACTTTGCACAGCCCTCCCTCTCTTAAATCCAATACACTCGCATGTCATAACATCACTTCTCTGATGTCATGGTCCTCTTCAAGAATGAAGGACAAACAGGAATAGCAGCAGAGCAGATAGAGGCCTGGACTTGGAGCCAAAAAGACTTGGGTTTGATTAGCATCTCTGATACCCAGTAATTGTGTGACCGAGGGCAAGTCAAAACCTCTCAATCTCCTCATCTATAAAATTGGGATAATAAAGTCCTACAACAAAGCATTTTTGCAAGGATTTGAAAAAATGAGAAATTCTTTGTAAAATTTAAAGCCCTATAAAATGTCACCAATTATTACTACAGCCATAACATCATATTTATCTCCTTGAAGTCACATCGCAAGTTCATTTAGTCTATTGCTCATGTTCTTTATATTGACATAGAAAATCTAAAGGTTATTTCAGCCCTTCTTCAAAGGTATTTTTTATTATGAACCAATAGGTATCTACTCTATTGCTAGCTCTAGGCATAAAAATAAAGAGGGAAATATTTGTGTCCGAAAGCTAAAGTTTTCAAGAGAAAAGATGTCAAATTATCGATGGGTATATAAAAACATGCCCTAAATCACTAATAAGACAAGTGCAAATGAAAATAACTCTCATATTTCACTTCACACCCATCAACATGGGAAAGCTGATAAAAGACAACAGTCAATGCTGGAGGAGCTATAGGAAGACAGACACATGTTTATGCTCTGAGTAGAGGTGTTACTTCACCTAACAATTCTGCAAAACAATTTGAAAATGTAAGAAAACCTTTAAATCATTTGCCACCACAACTCCAGAGGAAGGCTACAGTCAGATACGTGCTTTAGGAATATTGATTTGGCAGCTGCAAGGAAGATAGGATGGAGAAGGAAGAGACTGGATGTGAGAAGACTAGGAAGGATGTTGCGATGAATAAGGTAATATGATGATGGTGACCCTGTGAGTAGAGAGAAAGGGAAGGATGCAAAAGATGATGTGGCAGTAAAATCAATAAGATATGGCAATTAATTAGATCTGAAGGGGTAGAATTAAAGGGAAGAGTTAAGGGTAATTTGGAAGTTGCAAACCTGAGTGACTGAAAGGATGATGGTGTCCACAACAATAGAGAAAAATCAAGAAGAGAGATGCTTATCAGAAAAATGGCACTGAGCTCTATTTTGTAAAAGTTGAGCTTAAGATGCCAGTGGAACAGACATCTGGGGGAAGTGTCCAGCAGGCAGTTGTTATTGTAGACTAGAATTCAAGAGAGGAATAAAAACTGAGTATGTAGATTTTAGAAACATCTCCACAGATAACTCCTATAGGAGCATATGAGGAGAGACAGAGAGACAGAGAAAAGAGAGGCAGAGAGAAGAGAGAGGCAGAGAGAGAGAGAGAGAGAGAGAGATGACAGAGAGAAAGAGAGACAGAGAAAGAGAGACAGAAGGAGAGTTAGTTGACCTGAGACAGACCTTTAGGGGATACCTATACTTGGTGGTTTCAACCTGGGTTATAATTCAGCACAAGAGACTGAGGAGGAGCAGTCTGACAGGTAGGAAGAGAATGAGAGCAGTGATATGATAGCCTGGAAAAAGAGAATCCTGGACCAATTGATGGTCAACAGTGATAAATGATACAAACAGGTCAAAAAGAATGAAGACTGAGAAAAGGCCATTGAATTTAGCAACAAAGAAATCAGTGGTGACCTTGAAGAGATAATTATCAAGTAGTAAGATTCGAAGTCAAATTACAAGGAGATGAGTGGTGAACGTAGTGTATAAAAGTCAAATTACCAAATATAGACAACTTTTTTCCCCTCCAAGTGTGGCTGTTAAAGAGGGGTGAGATATAGGATGATAGCTTGAGGAAATGGCAGAGTCATGTGGAGGGTAATTTCTAAGATTAGGAGACACCTAAGAATTTTTTAAGACAACATGAAGAAGCCTGTAGATAAAGAAAAAAATAAAAGTTAAAGAAATCAAGGGATGAATAAAGGGGCAAATGCCTTTAAAAAGTTGACAAGAGAAGATGGGATCAAAATCCCAAGTAGAGAGATTGATCATGCCAAAGAGATAGATCACATCTTCCTCTGGTGCTAGAACAAAGAAACAGAGAGGGTGAGATTCAGAAAATCTGAGGTTTAGGATTAGGGCAATGAATCACTACTAAAACCATATACCAAAGGGATCATAGAAAGAAAAAAAAGGACCCATATTTATACAACTCTTTTTGTAGTAGAAAAGGACTGATAACTTAGAAAGTACCCATAAGCAAGGGAATGGCTTATGAACATAATGGAATACTACTATGCTTTAAGAAACAATGTAAAATACAATTTTCAGAGAACCTTGGGAAGATTGGCCTGAATGGATGCAGAGTAAAGTGAATAGAAGCAGGAGACTAATTGACAAAATAACAACACTGTAAAAACAACTCAGCAGCGAGAACTCTGATCAATGCAATGATCAATCATGATTTTAGAGGATATATGATGAAACTTCATCTTGTACAGAGGTGACAGATTGAAGATACAGAATTATATATTGGACATGGCCAAGGCAGGAATTTGTTTTGCTTGAAAATACACACACACACACACACACACACACACATTATAAGGGTTTTGTTTTTTCTTTTTTCAATGGCAGAAGACCAGGAAGGAAAAAAAATCGTTTTTTGTCTTTGAAAAACATTAATTTTAATTTTTAAAAATTGAGTCAAAGAGGAAACTCAGAATGGTTGGTTTCCATTTCCTCAGTTAAGTAGGAAGCAAGACCCTGTGCTGAGAATGACAGCAGAAGCAGCTGTGTGGCAGCATGAGGAGAGAAGAGAAGGTTTGGAACAGATTGGAAGTTCTCTACAGAGTCAAGTGAAGAAGAGTGAATGTATTATCATGGAACTCTAAGGGTCCAGTTGAGATTTGATAACTAATCTGTAGTGGATCCAGTCCACTTGTCTAGGCCTTTCCTTCCGGACTCAAGCAGAAGTATGATAATGGTAGAAAATGAGGATGATCTAAGGGTGGGGTTTGGAAAAGGATTAGAAGAAACAGGAAAGGAGGGGGAGGGATGTGAGGTAGAAGACAACATAAAGTTGAACCAATTCATTGTAATTTCAAGATTAGAAAGGGAAGAAAGGTGATTTGGGGAAAACAGGAAGGAGTAGAGTGCCTGGAGACTGGGATGAGGATAAAGAAAACATCTTGGAAGGGTGAGGTTGAGGCAGAGAGGTAAGATTGTGATTATTGTTGTTTAGTCACGTCCAACTCTTCATGACCCCATGGGATTTGTCCATGGGGTTTTCTTGGCAAAGATGATGGAGTGGTTTGCCATTTCTTTCTCCAGTGTGTCCAAATTTTACAGATGATGAACTGAAGCAAATAGGGGTTAAGTGACTTGCCCGGGGTCTTACAGCTAGAAAGTGTCTGAAGGCTAAGTTTAAACTCAGATCTTCCTGACTCCAGGCCTGGTGCTCTAACCACTGCACCACCCAGCTGCCCCAAAATTGTGATTAGAGAATGGAATTTCAGAGCTCAGTATTATGGTAGCAACGCACTTGAGAGTGACAGAGATCAAGAATAAGACCATGCTTTTGTGTGGCTGTAAAGGTCCCAAGAGTTAAGGCTACTGACAAACTGGGAAGCCAGAGTGTTTAAGGCCATATATTGGAATCCCCAGTCACCAGGCAAGAGCTGGGATGGAGAGGAAGACTCTGATACAAGTACTGAACTCCTGGAGAAAAGAAGAGAGAATGGGTTAGAGGGGGAGGAGTCAGCAATGGCTGTTAAGATCTAGATGAGGTAAAAATATAGATGAACCTGAGAGGAGGTCACCCTCAGAGAGTCAGAATGGGGAAATGTAAACTGTCTTTAATTTCAACAGATCCCCTATCACAAGCTGAATAGGTCACCAGGTAAACAACATGCTCCTACTTGGTTATGTCAGGTTTACCTGAGACTAACTGTAGACCTGTCAACAATGACCTCGTAATAAACTGGATCACCAACATTCCAGGGATGATGGGATGGGACTTTATACTCAAGCCCAAACCCATCCTCTGTGGAAGAGTATAGTACCTACTATGTAACAAGAACAATAATAGGCATTTTTATAGTGTTTTAAGGTTTACAAAGGATTTTATATGTGCTATCTCACTAGTTCTTTACAGCAACCCTCGGAGGCAGTCACTATTATTATCCCCGTATTTTACAGATGAAAAAACTCAGGCTGGGAAAAGTTCAATAACTTGTCCAAGGTCACACAGCTAGTTAAGTTGCTTAGTCAGGATCCTATATCAAATGTTCCTGAGTCCAAATCTAATGTCCAATCCACTATGCCACCTAATTCTAGTTCTACCACATGCTAAAAATCACAGAAAATGAGGTATCATGGTACACGAATAGATTGCTAGTCTACAAGTCAAAAGATTTGGGTCTGAATTCTGCTTCTGATGCTCACTAGCTTTGTGATCCTAGGAAAAGCACCTCCCAAATCAGCTTAGTTTCTTCATCTATAAAATGGAGATAACAATATTTGCACTAGCTAGCTCATAGGGTGGTGATGAGGAAAGTGCTGCACAATTGTTTGATGATATTATTGGGAGGGAGGGCAGGTGTCAGTCCTGCAGCACTGGGCTGTCCTGATTTTATATCAGCTGATTTTGGATGTCACTCACTCTACTGTGAGTGAGGCTGTGCAAAAACAGACCAGGTAAGGATCTGGGAATGATTCAGGGAATAGGTTTTGGTCATCTGAGGCACCTTTGTTTACCTCTCTGGGTTAACTCTCTGTAACCCTGGCTGCTACCCACTCTAAGAAGGCAGGAACAATACAGCATTTCTATTTCACTTTCCTGTCTGTATATGAGTTCAAGTTTGGGTCCCAAACTTCTCCAGCAACCAGATATAGAGGGGATCTGAGCAATGATGACACATTTCACAGGTTTGGGCAAAAGCTACACATTCAAGTCACAGCAACTGAGCTTAAGTTCCCATCCCTAGAGAAGGGACCTCCCCATGGCATTGGGTTTTTGAGTCACATCACAAGTCACCACAATGTGACTTAAAAACCCAACGATGTGCCATGTTGCAATGCCAGCTAGTGGTGCAGAATCCAAAGCCTGTCTTTCTTGGACAGAAGGCTAGTTTATTAGTCAGAAGCCAAGCACCCACCCAAGAAAATCAACAAGTTCTAATGTTACTGACAGGAGGCATTGATTTAAAGCATGAAAATTAGAGGCGTGAACTCCCAGGGGCCATGACATTCTCATGGCTGAATAAGGAGGAAAGGGGATCCCGCACACATCTCCAACAAGGTGCTAAATTTTTAGGATGTTTTGTGAAAGGTCTAGTGAATCCAAGGCACAAAGATTTGGAGAAATCTATAATATCATCAAGAATACCCCCTCTAAAAAATCCCTACAAATCATTGCTTTCAAGATCAACTTTAAAAATTCAGACTTTTGATGTGAATTCATAAAATGTTGTTTGTAGTTCTTAGGGGGAAAGAGATATTTAAACAAAAGAGAGGAGAGGAATCTAAACAAGAAGATAATTACCCAATTATTTAATACTTTCCTGGGGAGGGGTTACTGCTAAAATAGAAACATAAGACAACATAAAGGGAAATGGAAGGGAGAGAAGAGCTCTTGTTAAGGAATAGAAGAGGTCCAGATTCAGTTAATGCTGATTTTGAGAGGATAGATTTGATCTACTTCAAAGCTATGTTTTTTGAGAGGTGGGAAGTGATGCTGATGAGGAATTAGATGCATACAAGTAATTAACATGTGATGGTTGGGGGGAAGGAGTCAGAGGAAAGAAGCTAGCTGCCACAGCAGAGCATCAGGACAAAAATGGGACATATATAGGTCAGCGAGGCCAGATGGTGAGTCACCAAGGCAGTTGTAAAGGGAATCGGCTTTATCGATTATTCTGACCAGTCAGTCATCCAAATGAGGCCATCACACCCTCCTCCTTCAAGCAGGCGTGACTGCTAACATTGCCATCCGTTTTGTCAGCACTAGGGGCTTTCAGCTATATTCCAGATTAAATATGGATGGAACCTTAGGAAGTTTCAGATCTAATATTGCTGTGATCTCACACAGTGGGTGAGCAACAAGAATTGAGGTCAGGAAGAGCGGGATTCCATATGGGGTCCTCTAGCATACAACAGCTGTGTGACCATGAGCAAGTGACTCTAACTTCTCAGTGACCCCATGCAACTCTCCAAAATTTAGAGTTACAACCAGGTTTCTGATATGCTTCAATGAGGGAATTTTCCATGTCTGCAGTTACCTATACTGATGAAATCACAAACCTAGATACTATCCTTTGCCTCCCCTTACTGCCCCCCCCCAAAAAAACCCTTACAATTATAGAAGGAATCATGATACAATAGAAAAAACACTGGCTCTGGAGCCAGGAGACCTGGGTTCAAATCCCACCTTTCATGTTGAAAGCAAAGTGACTTTAACCAATCCATTTTAGATTCATGGGCCTGCTTCCTCATCTGTGAATTGAGGATTTAGGGCCAAATGGAACCCTCAGGTCCCTTCTAGCTTAAGTTCAATGATTCTATGATACAAAGCAACAGATTGCTAGCTTTGGAATTGGGAAGAACTGGGTTCAAATTCCTTCTCTGATATTTATTAACTAAGTGACCTTGGGAAAACACTTAACTGCTATGTCTCAGTTTCCTTATCTATAAATTAGGGCTAACAATCCCTATCTCACAGGTAGAACCTATGTCATAGATGTTATTGGGACCCTCAAATGAGATAATGTCTGTGTAGGGCTTTTCAAACTTTAAAGACTTCTGTAAATTGATTTTATTTTTCGTTGAATGTCTCCAAGGTGGCTGGCACAAATGAGGCATAGAGAGAAAAGGTTACTACTATATAGATTTATATGGAAAGAAAGGTGTAGGCCCTACACCTTTGCTTTGGGAATCTAATAATCTAATAATATTTAACTTAATCTAATAAGAAGAATTTGTACTTATAAAGCACTTTATGTACAATATTGACTTTCTGCCTCATCACAGTAGACGCTACAGATATTCTTAGCTCCAATTTATAGAACAGGGAAATGAAGTCAAAAGACTTCTCTGGGACACAGGTTGGCACAGTACAAAAAGTGATGGATCTGGAATCAAGTCAAAGTACCCGGAGCCAAAACCCAGCTCTGCCACTTATGCCCTACCTCAAATTGGGCAGGTCACTTAGCATCTTTCTCTTTCAGTTTCTTCCTTAAAAAAAAAAAAAGAGAGAGGGGCAGCTAGATGGCACAGTGGATAAAGCACTGGCCCTGGAGTCAGGAGGACCTGAGTTCAAATCCGGTCTTACTTACTAGTTGGGTGACCCTGGACAAGTTGCTTAACCCCAGTTGCCTCGAAAAAAGAGAGAGAGAGAGTGTTAGACCAGATGATCTCTAAGTTCTCAGCTTTGGGTCTATGCTCCTATGCCCATGGCTCACATAGAATCCCAAAATCATGGAGCTGGATGCACCCTCAGGAACCATCTAGAACAACCTGTAACCTGGCCAAGACTTGCCTTTATAGCATCCTGACAAGTAGTCAGCTAGTCTGTATTGGAAGACCTTTGGAGAGGGAGAAGGCAGGTAGAATAAAATGCTAAGTACTGTGACACTGGAGTCAGAGGACCTGGGTTTGAGTCCTGCCTCTGAAACTTATTACTAGCATTGGGAAAATCACTAAACCTCCCTAGACCTCAGTTTCCTCACCTGGAAAATGAGATGATTGTTTTAGATAACTTCTGAGGGGCTTTTCAGTTCCAGATCTATGATTCCCCAGGTGCAGCTACCACACCCCAAGGCAGCCTAATCCAGTTTGAGAGAACAATGTTTGTAGGGAAATTTTTCCTATGGTTGAGGGCCTAAATCTACTTCTCTTCAACAATCATGCTTTACTCTTCATTCTGCCCTCTGTGGCCAAACAAAACAAATCTAATCCCTCTTCAACACAAGGAGCCTTATGGTTACTTGAAGACAACACCCATGTCCTTTCTTGGTTTCTCTTCTGCAGGCTAATCATCAATTGATCTTTGGATGACATAATCTGGAGGATCACACCACCTCGGTCACTCTCCTCTAAATGCCCACACACTTGCATAGTGATCAAGCCATAAACCCAAATCCAGGGATCCCTCCACTGTACCACCTGCCCTCCTTTATGCTTAAACTGGATGCTTGGTATTGCCCCTGTAATTTACAAGGACCTACTCATATATCAATCGATCAAAGAGCATCTATTAAATGCCTACTATTTGCCAGGCATTGGAAATACAAACTTCTTACCTTCCAAGTGTTTACGATACCTAAATAAAATCTTAATACAGTAACCTCATCCTCTGAGCAGAGTCTTTAGAGGGGGATGCCAAGAGAGAAGCATCGTACCCTTTCTACCTTCCCTGCCTTATCCTTGTAGGATAAACATACTCAGCCAAGATGAAGCTCTCTAAGGTGACACCCAGTTCCCATCCTGTACTCTGAGAATTTATAACCATTTCTATTGCTGGCAGGACCCAGGGTAATGAGAATTCTGCTACCATTGGTGGAGAACTGGTAAATCAGGGTTGGAAAGGACCCCTGCCCCAGGGAAGGAAAAGCCCAACTACAATAAATGAGCTAACGCTGATGAGATGAAATTTACATTAAGTCATAAAGCTACTGGGACTGAATTGTAATTTTTTAAAGTGTCAGGCAATAAGACTATTCAGTAACATCAGCTTTTTTCCCCTCAGCACAGTGTTTCTGTTCAAGAGTCTTATAAAGAAGAGAGCCCAACATTTAAAATAGGTTGGAATAAAATGTGGTGGGGTTTTGTTTGCTTTTCACACCACCTTTCCTATAAAAGTGGTCACAAAATGCTTTAGGTAAAAAGTAAGAACAGCCAGTCTGATGGGCACAGATGCTGACAGATCCTGGGACAACAAGTCCACGGAGATTTGGTTTATTTCATGAGTTTTCTGATGCGCCTTTTCCTCTGTCCCTTTTGGTTTCTCCTATGCTCTTCTCATTACTGATACCTAGTCTGCACAATTTCTCTAGATGGCAAGAATCTGGGCAATAAATCAGTTTGAAGGTTTCTTGGGTTTCACTGGATTTCTAAATGCACACACAAACCCCAAGTCAAGTTATCTGCATTGAATATCTCAAATACTTCCGTCTTTCAAAGAATCATTTTAAGTGAGTAATTTCTTCTCCAATGCAGAATCATGCATTCTACTAAATTTCAAAGTTGGAAATCAACCAGCAAGTATTTATTAAGTACCTGCTATATACCAAGGTCCTCTAGTAGAACCCATATCTGAAAATCATTTCCCCTACACCAGACCTGGCTGAAAGGTTCTCCAGTCTTGGCTTGACTATCTCCCATGAAGGATCTTCCTTCTACAACCTGCCTAGTTGAGATGTCTTTTAGCCTTGACTTGAGGACCTTCCATGAAGGATCTTCCCTTTACATCATGCTGCTTCCCAGGCCCCCTTCTACCTTTTGTCAACTCTAATCAACAGGAAGTAGCTTTTCCCTACACCTTTACCCTTCAATTTACCTCTTTGAAACTCCCACCTCTTATAACTAATTTTGCCCTCTGGGATCAAGCAGAATAAAACTAATCCCTCTTCCACAAGACAGCCTTTCAAATAAATGAAGACAACCATCATGTTCCTCCCACAACACCCTTCAGCCTTCCATTCTCCAGACTATCCAACCCTAGATCTTTCTGATTTCAATTCATTGACACCCTTTCAGTCAGTGATTTCACAAACAATTGTGGCCCACTTAGATGCATCTTAAGTGCAATCCTCTGCTTCTGGAAGAAAAGAAGGGATCCATGAAACAACATGTTTTGTTCTGGTTTGCTTTTGTTTGTTTGTTTTTTAAAGACTGCTGGGGCTCATTCTGGAGTCTATTCTGGCTCATCCAAATTAGTCAACCTTCTGGGGAACATCTGGATTCCAAAACTGGCCATGCTTTTCTTTGAATTTCATGAACCATTATAGACCTTTCAATAAATATTGTAGGTAATTCTCAGACATTCCACATTTCTCTGTTAATTTCATGACATCGACAATATCGTTACAAATATTTCATACAATGTTGTCGATGTCACGAAATTAAGGGCATCTTAATTCCACACCTTAATTCATTAAGGGCAGTGCCTTTGAATTTGTTTCCCAAATCATATCTTTTATTTTCTAAAAGCTCTATTATGCAACCAGGAGAAATCGACATTTAAGCGTAATTTCTCAAGTCACACTAGATTCTTCCTATGGGATGAAAGTGTTAGTTGATGAAAAAACAAGTACATATCAGGAATTTGTTGTTATTTTTTTGTTGTTTGTCCTTCATTATGAAAAGGACCATGACATCAGGAAGATGATGCCAAGACTTGTAAGCAAATTGGATTTAAGTAAGGGAGGGCTGTGCAAGGTCACCAACCTCACTTTCTCCTCCAGAGCCATATGGATTCAGTGGCAAGATACAGATCAAGAAAACTGGAGATGGCACCTGATACAGTGGGAAACCTTGGCCTTTTTAAGCTAAGGCCTTTCCCAGGTCTCAGTTTTTCTGAGGCAACACAAAAGAAATATTCAGGAATTTATTAAAATGCTGGAACACATCTGGAGCCACTGGGACTCCAGGTCAGACTAAGAGAGCCAGCATGGTACAATAGAAAGAGTGGTGAATTTAGAGCAAGAGGACCTGGGTTCAAATCCTTTCTGAGCCATTACCTAGCTGTGTGACTTTGGACAAGTCATTAAATCTCTCCAGGTTTTGGTTTCTTCAGCTGTAAAAGGAAAGAGTTGATCTTGAAGCTATCTCTCTCTGGCTCTCAGTCTATACTTTCTATAGTGCTCAGAATAAGTGTAAATAGCAATTGTTTCTGTTTTGGCCAGAAACCCTGAGGGTCTTCTCCTCCCAGATTGACTTTTTTTTTGTAGTTGACTAGGTAAAAGAGGCCATTCTTTGTCTCATTTCTTACCTAGCCTCAATCGCTGAATGGGCATTGCTTCAGACAAAGTGAGACCCGGGAAACACCTTAGAGCAAAAAGGCCAAGATGTCCCACTACATCAGGGGCCATCTCCAGTCATCCAGATCTATATCTTACCATTGGATGAGGCTGATGACATTGTGTAGCCCTGCTTCACTTAATCCAATTCACTTAAATCCAAGTCATGATAGCACCTTTCTGAAGTCTTGGTCCTCTCAGAGAAGGAAAGACAGGCAACAACAACAACAATAGCAATTTGAAATTCCACCCTGAGGCACTACAAGGTCTTAATCCATCAAAGAGAGAATATACCTTCAAGTACACTGGATTTTACTAAGGCAGGGAAGTAAAATAAAACATTTTACAAAGATTTTTTTTAAGAGCTAAGACAAACAAAAAGTCATTTCTATTTAATCCTCATGAAGTCCAGAGATGAATTAACTGAACTTATTCCTCTAAATTAATTAGTCTATTAATTAACTTACCTAATTAGTCTAATTACTATTCCTCCAGTTAATTGAGTTTTTAACTATTAGGAATCACCGATTCAGAGTTTGAATGTCAGAGATCCCCTAACTAATCTAGTACCTTCATTTTAGACATTAAGGCAGCATAATTAATAGAGCATTAGAGTTAGAATCAGAAAGATCTGAATTCAAATCTCATTTTAGACATTTAATCATAACACTGAACACGTTGTTTAAATTCTGCCAGCCTCGATTTACTCACATGTTAAATGCAAATAATGATAGCACCTACTACACAGGGTGATTGTCAGGATCAAATGAGATGATGATATATATGGGGTTTCCCAGTAGTCTTAGTGCAGTTTTGGGCACTAGCTTTTGAGTAATAGCTTCAGGTTGCACTAAGAATTTTGGGACATCCTGTATAAAGTGTTTTGTAAACCTTAAATCACTATGTCAATAATAATTATTATTGTTGTTTTTGACACTTAATGGAAGAGAAAATTAGGACCAAAGAGGGGGAAATGAGGGGTTAAAGGCCACCCAGGCAGAAAGTTGAAAAGCCAGGATATCAATATGGTGGAATAAGGCAGAAACTCACCTGAACTCTCTGAAATTCACCTCCAAACAACTATAAAAAAATGCCTTAAAATGAATTTTAGAGCAGTAGAACCAACAAAAAGACAGGGCAAAACAATGTTCCAGCCTAAGACAACTTAGAAGGTCAGCAGGAAAGGTCTGTCTCACCAGGTTAAAGGGGGAACACAGTCCAGCAAATGCAGCATCCAGGCAAGTCAGCAGCAGGATATGCCCCCAGCAAGCCAGCAGCCTAGCCTCAACCCCCAGGGCAGGCCAACAGCAATGAGACACAACAGCCTCCAACATAACCCAGCACCAGGATCCCCAGTCCCTGGCACAGCCCAGTGGTGAGGCACCATGGCCACTGGTAGATCCCAACACCAAGGCCTTATGCCTCTACCCAAGAAGCTTAACACAGTGTCCCCTTCAGCACAGGAGCAGAGTCTAACTTTAATAAAGTTAAAAGTTACAAAATAGGCTGAAAGTGAGCAAAAAACAAAAAAAGAACCTGACCATAGAAGGTTACCATGATGACAGGGAAGACCAAAACACAAACTCAGAAAGGGACAAAAAAAGTGTCAAAATATCTACATGCAAAGCCTCAAAGAGAAATGTGAATTGGTCACAGACCCGAAGCAAACTCCTAGGAGAGCTCAAAAAATTTTAAATGAAATAAGAGAGGTAGAAGAAAAATGGGAAAAGAAATGAGAGTAATACAAGATAACCATAAAAAAGAACAGTTTGGTAAAAGAAGCACAAAAATGGAAAAAGGTTTACAAAAATTCACTGAAAAAAACAACTCCTCAAAAAGTAGAATTGGTCAAATGGAAAAGGAGGTACAAAAATGCCCTGAAGGAAATGATTCCTTATAATTGGGCAAGTGGAAGCGAATGACTCCATGAGACATCAAGAAACAATAAAACAAAATCAAAAGAATGAAAAAAGAAAATGTGAAATACCACTTAAAAAAAAAACTGACCTGGAAATGAGATCCATGAAAAATAATTTAAGAATTATTAGAATACCTGAAAGCCATGACAAAAAAAAAAGAGCCTAGACATAATTTCAAGAAATTATCAAGAAAAATTGCCCTGATATCCTAGAACCAGGGGGTAAAATAGAAATTGAAAGACTCTACCAACCACCCCCTGAACAAGATCCCAAAATGAAAACTGCCAGGAATATTTTAGCCACACTCCAGAGCTCCCAGGTCAAGTAGAAAATATTGTAAGCATCCAAAAAGAAATAATTTAAGTATCATGGAGCAATAGTCAAGATTACACAGAATTTAGCAGCTTCTACATTAAAGGAGTGAGGAGCTCAGAATATGATATTCTAGAAGTCAAAGGAGATAGGATTGCAACCAAGAATCAACTACCCAGCAAAACCAAGTACAATCCTTCAGGGAGAAAAATAGATATTCAATAAAATAGAGGACTTTCAAGCACTACTGATGAAAAGACCAGAGCTGAACAGAAATTTTTATATTCAAATACAAGACTCAAGAGAAGCATAAAAGGAAAGAGAAAACATAAAGGATTCAATAAGGTTAAACTGTTTACATTCCTACATGGAAAGATGATACTCATAACTCTTAAGATTTTATCACTATTAGGGCAGTTAGAAGGAGTATACATACATAGAGGGCAGGAATATAAGTTGACTATGATGGAATGATATAAAAAAAAAATTAAGAAGTGAGATAGAGGATTCCACCGGGAAAAGAGGAAAGGGAGAGTTAGAATGAGATAAATTATCTCACATGAAGAGGCATGAAAGACCTATTACGGTGGAGGGAAAGATGGGGGAGCGGGTGAGAAATACTTAAACTTTACCCTCATTGGAACTGACTCAAAGAGGAAATAACATACATACTTAGTTGAGTATAGAAATTTATCTTACTCTATAGGGATGTATCAGGGGAGGTTGACAAGAGAAGGGGTGGGCATAGCCAGGCCACCTTCCTTTGCATTTTTTTCATCAATTCCCTTAATGTTCTTGGTATTTTATTCTTCCGTATGAATTGCTATTTTTTCTAGCTCTATAGAATAATTTTTTGATAGTGTGATTGTTATGGCATTGAGTAAGTAAATTAATTTAGGTAGAATTGTCATTTTTATTATATTGTCTTGGCCTACCCATGAGCAATTATTTCCTATAGTTTATATCTGACTATTTTCTATGAAAAGTGTTTTGCAATTGTGTTCATATGGTTCCTGAGGTTTTTTTTGGCAGGTAGACACCCAAGTATTTTAAATTGTCTACAGTTATTTTAAATGGAATTTCTTTTTCTCTCTTGCCTCTGGACTTTGTTAGAAATATGTAAAAATGGTTATAATTTATGTGGGTTTATTTTATATCTTGCAACTTTGCTAAAGTTGTTAGTTATTTCAAGTAGTTTTTTTTTAGTTGATTCTCTAGGATTCTCTAAGTATACCATCAAATCATCTGCAAAGAGTGATAGTTTTGTTTCCTCATTGCCTATTCTAATTCCTTAAAATTCTTTTTGCAGATATCTTTTTTTATATTAGCTCAGCCTACAATAATTTTCCAGAACTCACTATTTAACAAAAACTCCTGGAAAAACTGAAAAACAGTATGGCAAAAACTAGGTATAGACCAACATGTTATACCATATATGAAAATAAGGTCAAAAATAAGGTACATGATTTAGATATAAAGGGGGATACTATAAACAAATTATGACAGCAAAAAATAATTTATCTGTCAGATCTACGGAGAAAAATTTGTGACCAAGTAAGAGATAGAATTATGAGAGGTAAAAGGAATAATTTTACTTATATTAAATTTAAAAAGTTTTGCACACACACACAAAAACCCCAACACAACTGAGATTACAAGGAAAGAAGAAAGCTAGGAAACAATTTTTATAGCAAGCAAAATTTTTATAGCAAATTTTATAGCAAGTCTGATAGTGGCCTCATTTCTCAAATATATAGAGAACTGCATCAAATTATAGGAATTGATAAAAGTCATAGGATATGAACAGGCAGTTTTCAAATGAAGACATCAAAGACAGCTTACAGTCATTTGAAAAAATGCTCTAAATCACTATTGATTAGAGAAATGCAAATTAAAACAACTCTGAGGTATCACCTCACACCTATCAGATTCGTTACTATGACAGAAAAGGAAAATGATAAATGTTGGAGAGGATATAGGAAAATTGGGACACTGATACACTGTTGGTGGAGTTGTGAACTAGTCCAACCATTCTGGAGAGCAATTTGGAACTGTACCCAAAGGGCTAATAGACTGTGCATACCCTTTGATCCAGCAATACCACTATTAAGTCTGTATCCCAAAGAGCTAGAAAAAAAGAGAAAAGGACCTACTTATATAAAAATATTTATAGCAGCTTTTTTTGTTGTGTCAAAGAATTAGAAATTGAGGGGATACCCATCTATTAGGGAATGACTGAACAAAGTGTGGTATATGATTGTAATGGAATACTATTGCACTATAAGAAAAGATGAGCAGGATGATTTCCTAAAAAAAAAGTTGGAAAGACTTACGTGAACTGATGCAAAGTGAAGTGAACAGAACCAGGAGAACATTGTGCACAGTAACAGCAATATATAATGATCAACTGTGAATGACTTAGATAGTCTCAATAATATAATGATACGAGACAATTATAAAGGACTGATGATGAAAAATGCTATCCACATCCAGAGAAAGAACTGATGGAGTCTGAATGCAGATTGCAGCATGCTATGTTTCACTTTATTTTTGTGGGGGTTTTTTTTTTGGTCTGTGTCTTCTTTTACAACCTGACTAATAAGGAAATATGTTTTGCGTTATTTCACATGTATATCCTGTCAAATTGCTTACCATCTCAAGGAGGGGGGAGAGGAGGGAGGCAGAGAATTTGGAATTCAACTTTAAAAAGAATTTAAATTGTTTTTATGTGTAATTAGGGATAAACAAAATATTATTCAAAAAGGAAAAAAAAAGAAAAGCCAGGATGTGAAATGAGGTCCTCTGTTTCCACATCCAGGATGCATTGTATTGTGCCACTCTATTCATAATTATGATTTTGTTAATGCACTAGTACTATACATACTTGGATAGGTATTTGGAAAAATTATTGGTTTTCAAGGAAATATTAATATTTAATTTTTTGTTTATATTTGTTGAAAGTATAGAAGCATCATCGTTATGAAAAGCAAAATAGACCCTTGGGTTAGTTGATGTCCTCAGTGTACATCTCAGGAAATAGCTCCCCCCGCCCCAGCCAACCAAAGTCTTTATGATCATTTCAATCTCATTGACAATCTCTCCAAACAGATTTCATTTTTCTATAAGGTTAAGGAAATAGGAGGAAATCTAGCAGCAAAAAAGGTTCAGAAATAGATCCCAATTAGTCTCAGTCAAAATAATATCTCATCCATCATCGTTGAGAATGAGATATTCCAAAACCAAGAGCAGTCGAAATTGGTTGTGCATACAACGCTGTGGGCTAGGTGTCAGATGAGTGGTGTTGCTGCTGCTGCTGATGATCATAGATCTCAGTTTTAGAGTGGGAAGGGACCTTAGAGGTCATCAAGAACAACCCCTTCTTTTTACAAGTAAGAAAACAGGTTCAAGAGGTAAATTGACTTGCCTGGGGTTACACATAGACTCATAACTCCAGAACTGGAAGAGACCTTGGAAACCATGCAGACCAGCCCTCTGATTTTTCAGATGAGGAAACAGAGGTACAGAGCAGTAAAGAGACTAAAAGTCACACTGGCAGCAAATGTCAGAGGCAGGACCTGAACCCAACTTCTGTGGCTCCAAATCTAGCCCCATTTCCACAACGCTATGCTGCAATGAGAGGGATGAGGATGGTCCTGAACATGACTGAGGAAGAGGAGGAGGAAGAGGAGGATAAATAACTCATTTTCTACTTTAATCATTCAAAGGACTTTACAAACACTATATCATTTGATAAGACACAACCCCCTGCCTTCATGGAGCTTATAGTCTATTAAGAAGATGATGAAAATACACAATATGTTGCATAGTACCATGTGACTCCCTTAATCAAAAAGCTTTAGCCAGTCCTTGTTTCCTCTAAGTTGAAATTCAAAATTCTGAACCTGGCATTTAAAGCCCTCCTTGATATGTCTTACCCCTACCTTTCTAAGATATTTGCTAGTAAGGGGACTTCAATCTTCATTTCAAGCTAACACCTATCCATCTCCTTCTGAGCTTTTGAAAACAGGTGCTCTTCCATGTCTGAAATATATTCCTGCTTTCCTTCCACTTTATAGGATTTCTAGCTTTGAAGTACAATTCAGGTGCCTTCTCCTAGAGGAGGCTTGTCTTGATTTCCATTAGACTATAACCTCCCTGAAGGCAGTCACTTTCTTTTGCTTATCCATGTTATATATACACATTCACACACATTTAGTTCCAATTTGTGATTTTTCAGTGTGGGAAACCCTAGGGTATCAAGTCTTTCCCCTGATGTAGGTCAGTGATTCATCCACAACTTATAGTCTTAGAGCATTGCTTTGAGCGCTGAGAAGGGTAGTGACCTGCCTATAGTAACCAGATGGCACAGTAGTTAGGGCACTAAGTCTGGTGTCAAGAAGACCTGGGTTCAAATCTAGATTGACATTTAGCAGCTGTTTGACACTGGGCAAGTCACTTAACTTTTGTCTGCCTCAGTGTCCTCAACTGGAGATAATAAATAGCACCTACCTCAAAGGGTTGTTGTAAAGATCAAACATAAAGTTCTTAGTATAATGCCTGACACATAACAGGTGCTTAATAAATGCTTGTTTCCTTCCTTCTATAGTCACTAAATCAATATGTATCAGAAGTAGGACTTGAACCCAGGTCTTCATGATTCCAAGGCTGGGCTCTCTACCACTCACTCTACCATGCCACCTTTCTCCTTGCTCACTTGAGGCATTCAATCAATATACATTGACTTGATTTGACTGGTGCCTGCTTTAAAGAGTTATGAAACGAAGATCTCTGTGAGAGGGAAAGAAGAAAGATGGACTTTTGTTGACCAAAGAAAGAAAAAGAAGGGTACAGGTAAAAGGAGAAAACGAAGGTGATACAAGCAAGTTCTTATTGAGGCATGGATCATCATGACAAAATCACAGAATTTCCAAACCTTGAGTGTATTCCACATTTGGTGGAAGGAGCAAATGAGCCTCAGGTGACATCTCCCTTCATCAAGAAGAATGCAGAGGCAAGGATGATCTGTGAGCATTCAATTGGGGAGAGGGGTAGAGAGAAAAGGGGCCTGGTCCTCTGTGTCAAAAAGTGAGCACCGTTTAAGTACCCAAAAAAATCAGCCCCCAAAAGTGGTGCTTTGCAAATGCTATCATTGCCTTTTTTTTTTTTTAGATGCTGTTTTCTCTTCACCCTTCATACCCTTGCCGGACAGCAGCTCAGAGGGGAAAAAATGCCTGGAGCCCTTGAGGTTGGTACTGAATGCTAATGCATTTGTATATGATAGATTTAATACAGAACTGAGAATAAATGACTTTCAGCAGCTGCACTCTGGACCTATAAATCGTTCTGAGTACTACAAAAATCCATACAGAGGAGGAACAGCTGTATAATTTACAGCATCGGTATTCGTCAAGAAAAGCAGCAAATACAAGACTTGATTTCTCCTCTATATTTTTTTCTCAGCAACACTCTTACCACAAAAAAATTAGAAATTATCCTTCCAGAAAACCTATTTAGATAAGCACGTCTATCCATTGAAGCATGGTGCTACTTTAAAACACAGCATCCTGCTTTAATTCACCTAAATTTAGAGAAGAAAAAAAACTGTTTCAGAAGACTCAAAAAAAAAAAAAAGTTTCCCTAAGACATGAAAAAAGAAAAGTTTGTTAGTGGTATTTTACATATCAATTACTCCTCTGTCAGAAAATCAGGACCACATCACCACCACCAAGGCACATTAACCAGATGACTTGCAGAGCACAACACCACCAAAAATAGTACTTAAGTTAACACACTAATTGCAAAGTTGGCCAGATTAAGTTCCTTGTTCTCCTTCTTGGGTACTTTATATGGAGAAAAAGTGAAGTGGCATTTAATAATTGAATCACTTTCTATGGGAAATCAATGTAATGAGAGCCAGCACTTAATATGTGGATTTTGACTGACAGATTCCTACTGCCATTGTAGAGGGGGGAAAAAGGTGGTCACCCAAGGGAACTGTGAGTTTACGCATATACCAGTGCCAACAAAGAGCCATGATTTTACTGTATCTGTATTCCTTCTACCTGTATAGCCAAAATCCCCACAATCAATCAAGACAGTTCATTAAGTGTCTCCAATGTGCTATGCACTGTGCTAGGGATACAAGAAGTAGAACAGATAGAGTATGGATTTGGGAGTCAGGAAGACGTGAGTTCAAATCACATATCTGATATATCCTAGCTTTGTGACCCTGGGGTCATCTCTACCTCAATGAGACTCAGTTTCCTCATCTGTAAAATGAAGATAATAATAGGGTGATATAATAGACAGGACTCTGGACTCAGAATCAGGAGGACTTTGGTTCAAATCCTGCCTTTCAGATACTTTCTAACCACGCAACTGAAGGCAAATCACTCGGGCTGGTTGTCAAACGATAGACGTGCATGTCCATCCCTGACACATGGAAAGATCTGTTCACAAATCTGTGACCCTTCAAATGGGTCGTGATCGAGTTCAGAGACTGACCAACATCCCCCTTTTAAATGACTAAAAGAATGATACAGAATGCAGCCAACTTGTTTTTTCTCCAGATCAATCCTTCTGCGTGATCTAATTACAGCTCTAAGCTCATTCTTCCTCAAATACCTTCTTTTCAATAAATACCAAATGTGCAAAATGTCTGTGGTATTCTCAAGGTGAGGAAGTCCCAGTGTGGGAGTTGCCTCCACCAGTGAAGATCTCCACCTACCTGTGACTTAGCCCACACAGCAGGGGAGTACAGAATCATAGATTTAGAATTAGAATGACCTCAGGGTCATCAAGTCTAACCCCCTCTTTTTTACAGGTGAAAGAACCAAGGCCCAGAAATGTTAAGTGGATTTCAAGGTCACACAGAGAGCAAGCGTCAGGATGAGTTTCAAACCCTTCCTCTGAATCTAGCTCTCTTTCTACTGTACAAAGTCCTCTAGGGAGTTACCAGAAACACAGAGAGACTGAATGACTTGCCTAGAGGATCACACAACTAAGTATCAGAGGTAAGATTTGAACTAGAAACCCAGCACCTGGATAAATTATACCACGTTACTTTTATGAAATGCAGAGAGAAAGTAGCAAAGGCTGGATTTCTCAATAAATATCATTTTAGGAAGACAACTTAAAATCCAGCTGTTCCTCTGAACTAAAGTGCAGGTGTTTTTGAGAAAAGGGAATTGTAAAAGAAGCCCCATGTAAATCCAACATCATTTTACATGGTAAAAAGAGGAGTTCAATTCTCGCCTCCACTGAGGCATAAAAGCTTCACAGTGTTTGCCAATGCAAGCTGGTAACTGGGCACACAAGGCCTAAGAGGGGGAGATTACAAGATGGCATCCGGCCAGTGCTGCAGGCCCACATTTCCACCTGCTTAGTAGATGTCCCACCAGCACCAACAGTTCAACATGTCCAGACTTGAATGTATTCTCTTTCCCCCAGCAGATGCCCCTCCTCCCAGCTCTTAACTCTTTTCTTGGTGCCATCATTGTTACCCGAGCTAGAAACCTCAGGGTTAGCTTAGAGTCTGCCTTCCCCTTCAACACCTTTATCCCATCAATCACCAAATAAGTCCTAACAATTTCACCTTTGCAATAGCTCTCACATCCATTCCAAATGATGGGGTATCTGCCCAAGCCGAGATCTTCATCCCTTGCCCCAAAGGGAATCTGGCTCTACAGGCCCCAGCTCCTTATCTCCCTTTGAAAGCCTTAGCCCTACCTTTTGATCTTATTCAGATGTGCCTTTGCCCCTTGCCCTAAAAAGAATCTGGCTTGCATTTGTCTACAGGCCCCAGAAAACCCTTAAACTTTTAGGTTCCTTATGGACTCCCCTTATCTCCCTTTGAAAGCTCTAGTCCCACCTTTTGATCTTATGGAGATGCCTTTCAAACTTCTTCCTTCCAGTCCCTCTCATTATCTATTCCCATTGTCTATTCAATCTCTCAGACCTTCCAATCAGAATTCTCATCTAGACCCTTTTCCCAGCCCCCTCCTCTGGCCACCCAAAGTTACTTTAGTGTGTATAAGACTCACCCTGGCCCCCATTTCAAATGCTGAGATTTTCTCATGCCCAAAAGGCTGAGACTGTTTCATGCCCACGCGTCCCTACAGGTGTTACTAATGTTCAGATTCCTTAAGAGTCTGGCCTATATGATTTATCTCTAATAAACTTTTTCTCTGGCTGGAAGATTTGAGTTGAATTCATTCAGGCAGGGCCCACGTCGCAATCTTGGGGTCCGAGCACCCCAAACCTCTAGACCTCTTCACAATCATTCATGCCACAGCCACCCTATTCCAGGCTTGCATTACGATGTCTGTTGTTCAGTCATTTCAGTGATGTCTGACTCTTCACAACAGCATCCGAGGTTTTCTGGGCAAAGATACTAAAGTGGTTTGCTATTTCCTCCTCCAGCTCATTATGCAGATGAGGAAACTGTGGCAAACAGGGTTAAGTGACTTGCCCAGGGTTACTCAGCTAATAAGAATCTGAGGCCAGATTTGAACTCAGGAAGAGGAATCTTCATGCCTCCAGGCCCGGCACTCTATCCATCTAACTGCCCCAGCTTACGATGTACCAGACTATTGTAATAGTCTCCTGATTTTCTTGCATCTAATCTTATCCTCTTTCCAACATATTCAAGCTACTGTAAGATGTATGAAAGCAGCATGATCTGATAACATTTAGGCTGAAGAGATCTGGGGTCAAATCCTGACCCTTCTAATTGCTACCTCTGAGATTTTGGGCAAATCACATGACTTCCCCCAGCTTCAATTTCCTCATTTTTGGACTCTAGGGGACTGGACCATATTAGCTCCAAGAGTCTAGTCCTTAAAGTATTTCTTGGGCTTAGATCAATATGATTCAGCAAAGCCTAATTAAGCATTTACTACATGCAAAGCCCTAAGCAAAGCACTAGTGAGAAAAAGAGAATGAAAAAACTAGCCCCTGCCCTCAAGGACTTTCCATTCTAAATCCTGCAATTTATACAGATAAGGAAGTACAAGGTGTTTTGAGCAAGGGGAGATTATGTCAATATTTGCTTTACAAAATGTTTTTGATGATCTCCATTTTATGTCATTGTTATTCATTCAAACATTCATTAAGTGATTTATTCATTCAATAAGTGTATTGCCACTGTGCTGAGCATTTTAATAAAATAATAGCAATAATAGATTTATATCATACTTTAAGGCTTGCAAAGCACTTTATAAATATTATCTTATTTTATCTTCACAACAATTTTGGGAGGCAGGTGTTGCTATTATCCCCACTTGACAGATAAAGAAACTGAAGGCAGAGAAAGGTTGTGACTTGCCCAGAGTCACACAGTTGATAAATACCAGAGGCTGGATTTGAACTCAGGTCTTCCTGACTCTAGGTTCTGCACTATCCACTGCACCACCCAGTTGCCTCTATTTTCACAACCACAAGCCCTCATGCTTCTAATTATCTAAATTCACAGAAGGAATGGTAAGTTGGATTGGTTCTAATTAAGCCAAAATGCCCAGATCACAGTGTATCCTTGATCGTGTGACAGAGGCTAAAGTTCTGTTTCTGCATCTGACACTTACTCACAGAGTCATTCTGGACAAGCCACCTCATGTCTCAGCCTCAGTTTTCTCATCAGGAAAATGGGAGTGATGATAATAACACCTGGAATAGCTAAGTCTCTATGTTGTTTGAAAGAACCAAATGAGATAATGTATATAAAGCATTTGCAAGTGTTAAAGTGCTATATAAATGCCAGTCCCTACTATGGATGCAACAAGTCAAGTCAATTCAATTAGCACTTCTTAATTTTGGACTTGGTAGCAATCCTGGCCTCTTTTAAAACTCAGCTCAAATGTAACCGTCTGCAGCAAGGCCTTCCCAGTCCCCCCAGCTTCTGATGCCTCTCCTTCCAACCACTCTGTCTAGAGCTTACATATTTCTACTTATATAGATGTTGTTCCCCTCCCCCATTAGAATGTAAGCCCCACCCCAGCTGGCAGGGACTGGTTTCACTTGTATTTGTATCCCCAATCTTAGCACAGTATCTGACTCATTGTTGCTGTTGTCCTGTCTGACTCTTTGTGACTTTGTTGTTGTTGTTGTTGTTATTGTTTGTTTTTTGCTTTGCTTTTTGTCTTTTTGGTTTGTTTGGGTGTTTTGTTCATTTGTTTGCTTGTTTTTTTGGCAAAGATACTGGAGTGGTTTGCCATTTCCTTCTCTTGTGAATTAAGTCAAATACAAACAAAGGTTAAGTGACTTGCCCAGGGTCACATAGCTAGTGAGTGTCTCAGGCTAAATTTTAACTTAGATCTTCCTGATCCCAGGCCCAGTACTCTATCCATTAAGCCACATAGTTGCCTGTCTGACTCATAGTAAGCACTTAATAAGTACTTGCTGATTAATTGACTGATTGATTGCTAGCTATTGTTCTAGGTGCTAGGATTCTAAGGCACACTCAATTCCAGTGAAATTCCACTCCAATCCTTCATCTTGGCATGGCATTCTCAAAGGAGCACCAGTCCTTACATACAGATAGGTGGTATACAGTGTATGACTTTCCATAAGGAAGACCTGAGTTCAAATCCTGCCAAGATACTTTAGGACTCTGAGAAAGTCACTTTCTAACTTGGGCCACAGCTTCCTCATCTGTAAAACGGGGGGTTGGACTTAATGGCCTCCCAGACGGCTTCTAGCTCTAAATCTATGACCAAGCTGGACAGGCCACATAGTAAATGGCTATTGATTTATTAGGAACATATTATTGATTGTGGCTTCTGTGTGAAAAGTGAGGCAAAAACACAATTAGGAATATGTCTCATCAGAAAAAAAGATGTAGACTGTTCACACAAGAGGGACAGATGGACAGTCCAAAGGCTGCAGTAGAATCCACTGCATATATAAGCATATGTAGTGTATGGGTATGCGTGTATACACATTTTAAAGAGTGAATCTGTGGAAGGGTATGGAAAAAATGCACACAGGAATAGTAATACCTAACACGTGAATGTCATGCAGTCTGTGTCAGCGGCAGAAATGAATGCCACATTATCAAAATGCCAGATCCATCACTGAATTAAATTCTAAAGGCCAAAAAGTGTAGGATGACTCAGAAGTCTTAGGGCAGTTTTAAATTGCTAAAGCTTAAGCTATAAAGCTTGAAACTGCCCTAAGATTTTGGGGACAGCCTATAAATAGACATAGGAGCCACTCCGAAGTAAAACCTTAACCTTGAACTAGAAAATCCTCTAACTCAGTCACTGCAGCCCAATGGAAATATTCCCCCCTGTGCCTGTGAGGGCTATTCCTTTGAGGAAATGAGTGTCTGATCATAGTAGGAGAAGAGCTATGCTTAAAAATGGATGAGTGGAAAGATTTATAGTTTACTCTCTTACTCATTAAAAATAAATAAATTTGGTTGCTTTTTCCTTATCTGTTCCTATATGGATTTTTCTACCTGCTGGGTCAATGGTCCCTGATAGAAAAAAAAAAAAAAACAGCCACTTCCCACCTCTATAAGGCTGACTTGCTGAGAATCTCACAAAAATCTGAGAACTTCCTGGCTTCAGATGAAACCATCATAGGGACATCTCCCCTAGTGTCTGAGGTGGGGTAAGGAGGAGATATGATTTCCTCCATGTAGGTAAAGTCTGAATGGCAACTCCTTCCACTAGCACTGATTGACAACTTGTCTGTAAGTTACAGTCTGGACCCCAAGAGGCCAAGCAATGTACCGAGAGCCCCACAGCCAGCATGAGTCTGGGGAAGGTCTTGAACCCAAGCCTCCCTAACTCTTATCAATGAAACCACTCCTCCTTTCACCTTGCACGGGGCAAAATGCAAGGAAATGTCCTGTTTCCATCTGTAATACCCTGAGTTTGGCTCCTTGTGCCACGTGCTCTGGTCACAAGCCTTCCATTAGTTCATAGCCTTTGAAAGGTTTCTGACTACAAAATTCATCTGGATCTGCTTCCACTGCCCAGAATTTAAAAAGTATTGACTGTTTATTGCTTTTACCTTATAAGCATTTTCTCAAGGGCAATATTTCCTTAAAAGTAAAATTAACGATTGCTTAAGAAATAGTTTAGTATGGATAAAATGCTGGACTTAGAGTCAGGAAGACTTGAATTCACATCTTACCTCAGACACTTACTAGCTGTGTGACTGTAAGCCACTTAACTTCTCTCTGCCTCAGCTTCTTCATCTACCTCACAAAGTGGTGAGAATCAAATGAAATAACATGTAAAGTAATTCGAAAACCTTAAGGTGCTCTGTAAAAGCTATTATTGCTGTTTTATTATTAATGTGCTAAGGGATACACCAAGATCAATAAGACAGTCCCTGTCCTTAAGCAGCTTACTATCTAGTAAAGGGAGATAAGAATCCTAGGTTTAAAGGCCCTGGGGGTCTTAAAACATCATCAATTTCAACCCATTCATTTTTCAGATGATGAAACTGAGGCCCTAAGAAGCTAAGTGACTTAAGTCCAAGGCCACACAAAAGTGGGACAGTTGCCTCTGAACTGGACTTCTCTGGCCCTAAATCCAACCCTCTTTCCACTGTTCCCTACATGCACAGCACAAGCTCCGAAATTTCTATCCTACCTCTCACTTTTACACAGGTAACAAAGGAAATATTACATGAAACTTGAAAATATCCACTGACAAAACCAGGGGCTGGCACTATGGGGAAGGAGATCTTGATTTGAAGGTGATATAGGTGCACATTTGTGCTCTGATCAATCCCTGGGTTCTACATCACAGCAGGGTTTTGGCTTCTTAATTTGTGTGAATTAAAAAAAAAGCCATGTGTGAATTCATTTTATAAAATCAGTATAAAGAAGGGTCGTCTGTGATGCTCACTGATGGGTTTCCACCAACCATTCTTGTCTCCTCAGCTTTACATTTAAAAACCTACACAACAGGGAGCAAACTTGCCTTACCAGGCCCAATCACTATATATTATTCCCATTCAAACATTCTACAAGTCAGCACAATTGGATTACTTTCATTGAACTCAGTATTCCACTTACCACCTCCACGCATTTGCCTAGGCTGTACATGAATATCTGAACTGCATTCCTTTCTTACTTCCACCTCGTTGAATTCTTACCTTCTGTCAGTGCTTAGTTCAGGTGCCTCCCACAGGAAACCTTTCCTGATGCCCCTAGTTGTTAACTCTATGTTGTCGTTCATCCTTTGCTTTCCAAGAGGACCAATGACATCAGGAGGGTGATGCCTTGATTTTCAAATGATTTGGATTGAAGAGAAGCAGAGCTGTGCAAAATCATCAGCTTCTCTCTCTCCTCCTGAGTCATCAGAGTCCAGTGGCAATACATAGGTCAGGATGACTGGCTATGGCCCCTGATGCACTGAGAGACCCTAGCCTTTTTAAGGTAAGTTCTTTCCCAGGTCTCAGTTCGTCTGAGGCAATACCCATTCCGTAATTAAAGGTTAGGTAAGAATTAAGGTAAAAGACCACCACGTTTGGGAAGAGAAGCCCCTCAGAGTTTTTGTCCAGAACAAAAACAATCGCTACTTACACTCTCTCTGAGTCATCAAAACCCAAATAATAATCAGAGTCTTGGTGTTAATGCCATACAAGTTACACACTGCTCCCTCTCCCCCACTGCCTGCAGGAGAGTATAAGCATTTTGAGGACAAAGGCTAGTTTTCATTCTTGTTCCTAGCACCAAATCCAGTGATGGCACAGAGCAGGCCCTTAATATTGTTTGTTGAATTGAAATTTACAACCTCATTCTCAATCGGTTCTCGCCAGTGACAGAAAAGACCATCATCTCACTAATCACTTCAGACATCTCAGAGCCCAGCACAGTTTCCACTCTGGCCTGCCTCCTTGGGCTTCCTAGAACTCCGAACATCCCTCCAGCAGGGACACAGCCTCCCAGGATACAAACTGATCTAGAAAAGTATTGGGAACTAAATTCCCAAAGGACTATTATGAAGCTAAGGGTAGAGGCCAGCAGAGACAGGAGACAGAATGACAAATAATGGATTTCAGTACTGGGAGTGTTGTGATGAGGCTGAGAATCTTGAAAAGGCTTTTGAAGGTGGGTTTAGACTCATCCTGGTGACCAAGAGGGCGCAACTGGATTTTGTGCCGGTTGTCTTTTTCATAGGCTCAGAATGAATCATCCAGCTAGGTCACCGCAATGCAGAGCCCCTAACATAGAAAATACAGCAGGGGCATCAAGACAGGGAAATGGGCTTCTCATTAATTACAGTGGAAAACACAATTTGTATTGTTTATTGGCCACTGAGTCAGGAGACATTTATGCATCCTGGCGATCCTCCTTCATAAAACCTGGGTCCACCCTCTGGACTTGCTCCAGACTAAATTTCTCCTCGACAGGTCTCCAGCGATGGAGGGACAGCCATAAAAGGGCCCATCCTCCTTCTTGCTCTGCTGTGATTACTATTGCCATTTTTCACCGGGGTTTAAATATTTCGTGGTCCCCAGTTCCTCCAAACTCATTTCAAGCATAGTGGTACCCAATTAAAAACAACACCCATTAAATAAAAGCAATAAACAAAATCAATGCTTTATTAATTCATGCTTGTGGAAGCCAAATAGTCAACTCTGCAGAGGATGCAGAATGATGCATAAAGAAAAGAAGAGATTTTATTTCACACTTATTTTTTTTAATTCACTAGAAGATGTTAGCTATTACTTGGCTCCGTTAAAGTTTCTGGCCTCAAAGAACCTCAGTACTAAGAAGTCATGTTCTGAGCTATCCTTTTACAATTTTGACTAAATAATTCTCAGAAAATAGCTGTCTACCCTATTTGAAAAGTGATATATATGTGTATATATATATATACATATATATATATATAAAATCATAAATCTAGAGATGGAAGGGAAATCAGAGGTCACATAATCCAATATCTTCTTTTTTATTCTTCAAAAGAAATTCAAGTGATATCTTTTGTTTTTCTAGCACCTAATATTCCCCATCTATTTCTTTTTCTTCCCCCTCCCAGGGAACCTTTCCCTTACAAAGGTAAAGGAACTGAATCCATTATTTCATTGTTGTAGGGTCTGGCAGCTTCTCCACAACTTAAAGGCATAGAGAGTCTTCCTCTACAGGCTTAGAAAGGCCCTTCATCTTTCTCAAATGTGGTCCTGAAAATTTGCATGTAAATCAATATTTCCAGACTCAGATGGATCCATGAACTTATGAATGCGAGTTTTCCATCGAATATTGGTAAAGAAACTCATCCTCATCTTCTCATGCCAGATGATTCTTGCCCCTACCCACCCATAAATCTTCCATGGAGGATCTCTCCAAGGTTACTAGTGTCCTTTCCCTGTGACTTTTAATCAAATCATCCGCACCAGCAGCTTACTATTTAAAGGAACCTGGTGGTGAATCATTTTTAAAGGGAATCATTATCCCTTAATTTCCATTGGATCATGGAATCATCAATTTTGAGGCTATTCAATCTAAACCTCTTATATTAGAGATGAAGAAATTGAGGTCTATATAAGATAAGTGACTTGCCTGAGGTCACAAGGCTACTAAGTGCCTGAGGCAGGATTCAAACTCAGGTCTTCTCATTAACTCCATATCATTTGGAGTACTCTGTACACTGGGCCACTGAGACACTTACAAGCTACAATTTGGTTTTGCCTCAGGTCAAGAAATCATTGCAAATTATAACATCACTCTACCTGGACGGCAGATGTATTCCTAACCATTTCCCATAGTTTCCACGGAATCTCCCCAATATGGCTAATGCATTATCTATAGAGATTTTTTTTTAAATTTTGATTTATTTTCATATAGTTTTTATCCCATCAAAACAGCATGCCTATTTTTCAAGTGAAATACACCTCAATCCTGCTTATAGGTCACACTTTTCCTGGCTTCTAAACACTTTCATTGTTTTTTTCTGCCTTCTTTCTGTTTCTCAACATCCCTCCTAGTTATATGGAAGCCCAACAGCCCCAAAACTCCCAAAGTATGCTGCTGTCTCCAGGGTAAAGATGGAAAACAACTCCTGAATCTTGAGTCCACTAGGTGGTGCAGTGGATAGAGCACCCCGCCTGGAGTAAGGAAGAACTAAGTTCAAATCCAGCCTCAGACACTTACTAGTTGTGAGACCCTGGGCAAGCCACTTGACTTCTGCCTGCCTCCATATATTCATTTGTAAATTGGGGATAATAATAGCACCCACCTCCCAGTGTTGTTTTCGGAATCAAAGGAGATAATATCTGTAAAGTACTTATATAAAATGAACTGGCACATGTTTCAGAAAAGGAACCAACAGAAAGTGCCTATAACATGAAGGGTCCTTCAAAAAACCAGCTCAGAAGTAGATGCCATTCCAAGAAGAACATTTCCATTATCCTTACTGGGAAAATAGTTTCATTGACTAAGAATTGGAAGGGAATTTAGAGGTCACCTAGTACAACTCCCTTCTTTTATCAGATGAAGAAAATGAGGCCCAGTAAGTTAAGGTGTTTGCCTGCAGTTCTATTTCACAGGAAGTAGAGCCACGATTCAAACCCATTTCTCCTGACTTCAAATTCAGTACTGTTTTCACTATATTATGGGGCAGCCAGGTGGTGCAGTGGATTGAGTGTGGGGCCTGGAGTCAGTAAGACCCATTTTTCTGAGTTCAAATCTGGCCTCAGACACTGACAAACTACATGACACTGGGCAAGTCACTTTACTCTGCCTCAGTTTCTTCATCTGTAAAATGAGCTGGAGAAGAAATGGCAAACCACTCCGGTACCCGTGCCAAGAAAACCCCAAATGAGGTCACAAAATGTCAGACATGACTGAACAACAAAGGAGCTTAGTTATTAGTTATCAAATAAATGTATCCATTTCTGGAAAGAAATGATCAACCAACAGCCCTATGGCCCAATTCGTTATTTCTGTGACTTCCCAGCCCTACTCCTGCTTAGCACCACTCCCTTATAAATGATGCCTTCCTTTATTAGGAAATGAGATCCTTAAGGGCAGGCATTGGCATGCTTTTCTGTATTTGTAACAACATTTAACACACTGTTTGGTATGTAATAAGAGCTTAATATTTTTTTTCTCCATCGTCTATTCATTCATTCATTCATTCAACTAACCATGATGAATTTGTAGGTGTAGTTGGGTATCAACTCATTCAAAGAAAACCCCAGAGTAACTTTGGAGCTGCTAAGAAAGTTTTAAGAAAGGCTATTCCTTTACCAAATGTCTCTGTTTAATTTTAAAATATGTATTGTAAATGGGAGACTGCCAATGGGCCCAATAGCTATTTCTACTGAAGCCCAAATGCTTCCAGAGTGTCGAAGCCACATAGCCTAGGTGAAATAAACGTTGGATTCAAAGCTAAAGGATCTGGCCTTGAATCTCCGTTCAGCTTCTTGCCGTCTGTGATCTCGCATAAGACTCTTTACCACTCTGGGTCTCAGTTTCCTCTCCTGTAAAATAAGGGGTTGGAGGAACATCAATATTCAAGCCTGAAGTGACTTTAAGTATCTCATAACCCAAGCCTCTCATTTCTAAGGTGAGGACTAAAGCTCATGGGGAAGAGTCACATACCCATGGGTATGTAGCAGCACAGCGGGGATTTGATCCCAGGTCTGTGGACTCCAATTCCATTGCTCTTTCTATTCCTAATCTTTTTCAACCCTAGAGCCTAGAGTGTGAGCTCTCTGAGATCAAGAATTATTTTTGTCTTTCTTTATAGACTCAATATTTAGCAAAGTGACTAGCACACAGTAGGCACTAACCAATACTTGTTAGCTTCTTGACTTGATTATAAGGAATTCTCTGAAATTTATAAAACTCAGAATGGTGATTCACAGAAATTAGAAAGTTGCATCAACACAGCTCCCATTTTATTCCTTTGAATTCCTCTTCTACACCTAAAAATCATTATCATTTCATATATGCCTAAACACAATCACGTTAAGGGGCTAACCTTGAATGAGGCTCCTGGCCATAAAACTTAAATGAAATTACATTGTGAGAAACACTAAAATTGTGTACGGAATCATAGAATTTTAAAACTAGAAGGCACCGAAGAGATCTAATCCCTTCATCATTGTACAGAGAAAGAAACTGAGGAACAGAGATGAAATGGCTGCCCAGGGTCATACATTTAGTTAGACCTGATTTGCAAATCACTGTGATAGATGATAAATAGAGAAGGAGAGAAAGAGAGAGACAGAGACAGAAACACACACACAGAGAGAGAGAGAGAGAGAGAGAGAGAGAGAGAGAGAGAGAGAGAGAGAGAGAGAGAGGTAGGTAGAGGTTTATAGGCATAGACCTTGACAGAAAGATACCTTAGAGATACCTAGCATAAGATATCTTAGAGAGACCTACCATAAGGTCACCAGAACTTTGCCACAAGGTACCAATATATGAGAGAGGACCACTCCCCCCTTCTCATGGACCCAAGCAACCAACTCCGTAGGATCTCATAATACTCACATCTATCCCCTACACTCCATATTCTCCTATGATGCAGCCAGTACCTGCCCCCAACTATAGTAGACTACTGGTATGCCACCAGGCCTGGAACCTTTACCACATGGGATACCTAGGATGATCAATAACAACTTCAGGGTGTTCTGGAGTCCCTACCCTTGCTTCAGTCTCCCTGTCTCCCATTTCTTAGTCCCATAGCCACCACTACACAACTAAATTTGTCCAAGGTGCTAGAATTCTCAGCTAAATCTCTAAATAATCTGCCCCCCTCTTACTTTTACAGATGAAGCCCAAATAGGTTAAGTGAATTGGCTAAGATCATAGGGTTAACAAGTAACAGAATGAGGGTTTGAACTCAGTCTCCTGATTCCAGATGCAACATGTTTTTCTGATAGCTAGACAGCCTGGCAAACAAACAGACAAGTAGGCAGGCAGGAATAGCATACAAAGAAACAGACAGATGGGTGGGAAGGCAGACAGCCAGACAGGTATTTCTCAAGACTGGATCTCTTCAGGCTCTTCACTATGTCCAAAATTCTAGAATAATGAGAAGGTCTAATACGTTTTTGTTTTGTTTTGCTTTGTTTTGTTTTGGCAGATTGCAGATTTTTAAACCTATCTGCAATATATTTCCTATATCAATACCTCCTTTGGTCAGTGATCTCATCAGTATGGCCAGCTCCAATGGTATAGATCACGATGCATTCACACCCTCTTATCTCATCTCAACCTTTCTTCAATACTTCCCTAATGAGTAAGAAGACCAGCATCAGCAGCAAAGCCTTCTCTCACATTTTGGAAATTATCCTTTGCTCAGGAAAGTCCACTTCAGCATTCTCTTTGCCCAATAGGTTATTTATTGCCCAATCTACTTAACCCATTAAACTTAATCACTTTAATTCTATTACAAGTCCTTTGTTGTTGTTTTTTTTCAATAAATATAAAATGTAGAAGCCTCCCCAAATGCTCTGTATTTAAACTTTAGGGGCACTCAGGTAATTTATTTTATTGCTGAGAGAGAGACAAGTCCAATGAGCCAGAAAAAAAATGGGACAATCATTTCATATTCTGACTAAATATTTTATAAAAGCTTTATAAATTAGTCATTTAAAAATGTTATAATTTATTTTATATAGTTTTATAAAATATACATTACATATAATATGTTACATATTATAATTATATGATTTTATATAATCTATAATAATTTTTATTAAGGAAGTTTATCTGGCATAAAAATTATTTCTGTAGACTATTCCTAGTTGCTAGATTGGTACTGTGAGTTCTATAATATGATGTGGAAAAGAAATACTAACGGGACAATCCCTCACTATAAAAATGATTAATCTCAAATAATTGATAGATGATCAATTTACTTCTTTGGCTCTGCACATAAATACCCCAGTCAGTGAACAAAATGGTTTCCATTTGATTCAATTAATCCTTCAGCAAGTATTTATCATACACCAACTGTGTGTAGGCACTGTGATAGGAACAGGGGAAATAAATAAATATAAAAGTGACTCCTTGAGATATTGGTTCTTTAGACAATAAAATGGAACTTACCTTTAGAGAGGCTAGACTTTTTGATCAAATAATTTTATCATTCGGAGGGACCTCAGAAAGCATCTAGTCCAATCCATATTCCAAAATATTATCCCCACTATAATGTGCCCAAGAAGTATTCATCTAGCCTCTGCTTAAAGATTTCCAATTGGGGGAAGCATCACCTTCCAAGGTAGCCAATTCTGTTTATGTATAACTCTCTTCATTCTGACATTTTTTCAGATATCAAGACTGAATTTACTTCTTTGAAAATTGCACCCATGATTCCTTCTGTCTCCTGGGCCAAACAGATTAAGTTAAATATGTCTTCTAAAAGTAGTCCATCAAATCCTTGAAAGTCCTTACCATGCACTCTCAGCTTCCTTCAACTGATGCTCATAAGCCATGGGTTCAACATCCCTCACTGAGTTGTACATCTCTGGACACCATCCATCTTATCAGTATCTTCTGAATACCATGCTCCAGATGTGTTCTAATCAGGGCAATGTAAAACAAACCTATGAATTCCTTTTTTCCTTTCTTATCGAAGCCTAGGATCTCATTAGTTGGTTTTATTTTGATTACCATATCACACTTCTAACTATTACTGAGCCTGAAGAACATGAAAACCCTGAGACCTTTTTTTTTTTTTTTTTTAAGGCAAACTGCTGTCTAATCATGCTGCCCTGAGCTTGGACTTGGGAAGTTAAGTCTTTGAGCCCAAATGTAAGACTTTACTTTGATCTTCATTACATTTAATTTCATTACCTTCAACTCAGTGAAGTTGTCATAAGCATTTGGGATCCTTTCATCCTGTCTCTTAACTACTTCTCCAGCTTGGTGACACCTTCATTTGTGATAAACATGACATTTGTAGCTCTGTCCAAATCATTGATAAACATGTAAAACAACACAAAGCCAATCCCATATCCCTGCAATGTTGACATTAAACCATTAACAACTCATTAACAACCAATCAATCAGTTCTAATTCCAATCAACTGTACTCTCATTAGAGCAGCTAGGTGGCATAGTAGATAGACTGCCAGGCCTGGAGTCAGGAAGACTCATCTTTCTTAGTTCAAATCTGGTCTCAGATACTTCCTAGCTGTGTGCCCCTGGGCAACTCACTTAACCCTGTTTGCTTCAGTTTCCTCATCTGTAAAAAGAGCTGGAGAAGTAAACAGCAAACCACTCCAGTATTTTTGCCAAGAAAACACCAAATGAGCTTACAAAGAGTAAGACACGCTGAAACAATTGAACAACATATACTCATTGAGCCTATTTTTCTGTAACAACATTAGGAGACACTCTGGCAAATGTTTTGCTAAAATCTAGATAAATTACATCTGAACAATGACACCTGCCCTTTGGCCTTCCTCCTTTTCCCATTGAAACTTGGTCTTCTCCCCCCTGCCCCTCCCCAAATCCTGAATTCTGGTAGGTAGACTTCTTCCTTCTCTTGCCCAGAATCTAGCCACCACAACACTTCCTGGTCATTTCCAAACTATGTCTCTATGTACACACCCTCCCCTCCCCTTTTCTAACTCTAGTTCATCTTTCTGGGTTCTCTTCCCCATTAGAATACAAGCTCCTTGAGGGAAGGAATTGTCTTACTTGCTTGTATTTGTGTCCCCTGCATTTAACACAGGGCCCAGTATGCGGTAAGCACCTAACAAATACTTTGTCATTCATTTATTCATTCTTCTGATTAGTAACTCTTTCAAAACTGGAGATGCGTTTAGTCTGTCATGTTCACAATGAAGCCATGTTCTTTGTAACCATTGTTTCCTATTCCCCAGATAGCAAAGTCTAGCTCATTGGTCTAAATTTCCACAAATTAACCTAGTCATTCAGCTGATTAAGCACCTACTGCATATGAGGCATGTAAAATGAAAGGAGACATATGATCTAGGAGAAATACCAATGAACTCAGAAACAGAACTGGAACAGAGTCCCAGCTTGGATATCTCTTCCTTTTGTAACATGTAGCAACTCCCTTCCTATCCAGGAGTCCCATTTTCTTTATAAAAGGGAGATCATAATCCTTGTTCTACCCACCTCACAGGGTGGTTGAGGGGTAAGTTTTATAAAATGAAAGTATTATAGACATATGAGTTGGTAATTAATATGCATGAATCAACACATTATTGATCTTTAATATTAATTTATATTAATAAGATCATGTAATTTTAGCAGTGGAAGAGACCTTAAAGTGCCATCACATTCAACCCCATCATTTTGCAAATGAGGAATTTGATGTCCTAAAAAGTTGAATGACCTGCCCATAGTCACACAGTTAAGTAGTCAGAGGCAGGGATGGAATTATAAATCAGGTTTCCTGACTCCTGGTCTAAAACTGGTTCTCCAATGCCAGTGCCAAGAACAGAATTAATTTCTTTGCCAATACTGATCAACAATGATATTTTTTTAACAAAAATAAGCATTTTGGGACTCATGGTACCGCTCAAAGGTACAGTCCCAAGAGGGATGGCTCTGGAGTCAGACAACATTGGTTCAAATACTGCCTCTGATGGGTACTTTCTTGCGTGACTTTGAATAAATCTCTTAGCTTCTGTTTCCTTATCTGGAAAATGAGAGATGGACTAGATGATTTTTGAGGTCCCTAAAGCCAGATCTATTATCCCACGAATAAGAAAACTGCATGTGAAATGGGAAAATCATAATAAACTTTAACATCTAATTTTTTTCAATTCAATCTTAGCAATACCCTTAATCTTTTTTTTTATTTCATCAGCTATTGTGATCCAATATAACTTTAAGTACAAAGGAAATAAAACCTAACCTTGATATTAATGGAAATCACTAGAATATTACCCTCTTTTGATGAATTACTTAAAATATAAATTTCTGAATTGTTTCCAGGAAGTGATGAGAGATCTTACCATTTACCTGAGTCGTTTGCATAATGCAGAAGATGAGAAGTTTGGAAATTATTTTTAGCTGACTTTAAAAATCATTAGCTAGGCTTTGCTGGCTTATTGGTGAACACAAAGCATTAAGTAAGGTAACTGGTTTTTTTTAACTGAAATTATTCTATCCAAAGAATGTGCTCTCCAATATTATATTTTATTCACTTCCATATACTTTACCATTCAATAACACTGGCGTTCTTTCTGTCCCTCCCCCAAGACATTCCATCTCCTGACTGTGCTTTCACTAGCTGGGTCCCATGCTTGAAATTCTGTCCCTTTTTACTCCACCTCCTGGGTTCCTTGGCTTTTTTGAAGTCTCACATAAAATCCCACCCTCTGCAAGAAACCTTTCCTGTTCCTCCTGACTGTGAGCTCTTAGAAGGTAGGGGCTGTTTTTGCCTTTGTGCTCCCAATGCTTAGTACAGTGCCTGGTAAACAGTAAGTGCTTAATAAATGAATGCTGGCTTGAGTTTGCTTCAATGTAACCCTCCCGGGAAGCATATAGGATCATGGATCAGAAGTCATCTCACCCAATCCCCTCATCATATGAGGAAAGGAAAGGAAAAGTAGGCCAGGGAGGATGTAACTTGCCCCAAGTCTCACCCACACAAGTAGCGAGCAGTAGACTGAGTGCCTTACGTGCACAAGTAGCGAGTAGTAGACTGGGGCTTGCAGCCCATGACAACACATTTGTAGCTGTTTCGAAGGCAATAGGATATAGGAGAAAGAAGGCTAGACTATAAAGGGTGACTTGGCCTTGAATCCTTCTAGTGCTTATTAGCTCTGCTGCATGACACTGGACAAATGTCTTTGCTGGACTAAAGTTCTTCCATCAGTAAAATGGTTATAAAAATACTTGCAGTTCTCTCCTCATAGGGCTGTTGTATCGTGGTAACTGCATCCAAGGCGAGGTGTGAAGGGGTTTAAGGGGGGGAAAGTTATGTGATAACACTTTATTATGTATTTAAAAGGAATAGCAAGTTATACACTACAGATTTGTAGTTTCATATGCAATCATCTTTTTTTCTGTTCTACTATATTAGGGAAATGTTTGTTTTATTTCTTAAGTTCAGAATAAAATAAACATATTAGAAAAAAGAAACAACACTCATAAATATTTTTTCAAACTTTGAAATTCCAGTCAACTTGGATTGGAACTTATTCCAATGACACAGTCACTGCTACAGACATTTGAGGAATTCCTCTGGGGAATTGACCTTAGACCCTTTAAGGAGACCTTCCCAAAAATGACTTTAAAAGGGTGGCATCTTTGGAATAAATGCACAGCTGACCTTTAAAGGCCAGCACTCACCCAGATATATAAAGCTTAATATTTAAAAAAAGCCTTGCTTTATAGTCATTCGAATGTAAGCTGCTTTTGAGGAGAGATTATTTTATTCTTTGTATCTGTATCTCCAGTGCCTAGAACAGAGTAGATGGTTTTTAAAAGTTTGTTGATTTGATTGATAGCCCGGCTTCATATCAATCACAGAACACCCAGCCTCAACTATTTGTGACTAGGCAAAAGAGAAATGTTTAACGTGTCAGGATATTAAGAGACACTATTTTCCAGAGCTAAGGCCCAGAAAGCAGGCTGTGCACTGAGTTTGGCATAACGACAATCCTTTGCACTTATCCTCTAGATGATCTTACTCTCTGTCAAAAATCACAAAATTATTATATTGCTTTGACCAGCGCCAGGTGTTCTCTGACCTGGGACAAGCACTGGACAAGCTGGGATGAGTTATCATCATGAAGCCCTGCTATGAATCAAACATTGTTGCTGTTACCCCTCACTGTCAGGGCTACAGCTCATTCCCTAGCCATAGGTATAAGTATTGACATCTGTCGACACTAAGGCGGGCCTCCACACAAGGGACGTGGCCCCAGCACATGTGTCTAATCTGCCTCCTTGCTTGGAATCCATTTCTCTCACTTTGAAATTAAATTTCTGTTTGATTCTTGACTCTCCCATCTCTAGCCTGCTCTGTTCGGCTCTGGCCAACCACAGGTTAGAGGTCAGTTCAGTCCAGTTGACAAACATAATATATTTTAATTAATCCAATTCCACAAACATTTAAGTGCCTACTATGTTCTGAGCAGTGTGATATGCACTAGGGATGCAATTAATAAAAAGAAAAATGGTCCCTGTCCTCAAGGAGCTTATGAGAAGATAACAGACGAAAGGAGGCAGGAGGGGCAGCTAGGTGGCGAAGTAGATAGAGTTCAGGCCTTGGAGTCAGGAGGACCTGAGTTCAAATTTGACCTCAGATGCTTGACACTTACTAGCTGAGTGACCCTGGGCAAGTCACTTAACCTCAATTGCCTCACCAAAAAGAAAAAAAAAAGGAGGCAGGAGAAGGGACTGGGGACATCCAGGGGTTTCTGGCATGGGGGCATCATGTTCCATGGAGTTGAAACCAGGCAGAGCAGCAGTTGCAAAGGAGAGTGAATTGAGTCCACTTTCTGTCCTCCATAAAGAAAGGCATTTGGGATAATTGGGTACTTCACCCTTTAGCCCTCCAAACAGAGGGTACAGGGGATTGAAGGAGGTGGTGTCAATCAGGGCTTGAGTTAGCCACACAGAGGCAAGTTTAGAAGTGATGAGCTTTTTCAAGGAAGAGGTATCTTTCTCCATGGAATTGAAAGCAGGTAGGGTGGCAGATACAAAGTGGGGTGACATGAACTAATTAATTTTACTGGCTTTAAATTATCAGTTAACTTACTTAAACATTGTTGGAAATATTACTATTTTTGGACCACGTAAAAGAAAGAATTTTTGTGTTTTTCTTTAATTCAATAAATATTTAGTAAGAATTTATGAAATTCTCCTTTTGATACTTCCTACCTGTGTGACCCTAGGTAAGTCATTTAATATCTCTAAACCTCAGTTTCATTTACGAAATGAGAGGGCTGGCCTAGATGGTAACTGACGTCCCTTCCAGCCCAAAAATCTATGATATGATGGTCCTGTGATAGATGATCTGCAAGATGTTGTCATAGGTGCTGGGGCTATAAAGACAAAGCCAAAACAGACCTTGCGCTCAAGAAGCTTACATGAATCAAAAGAGTGGATCCGGAAAGACTTCCTGGAGGAAATTGTCCATGAGCTTTCTTTTGAAGGAAGCTAGAGATTTATAAGAGGCAGAATGAAAAGAGAATGCATTTCAGTGATAGGGACACCCACCACCGTAAAGGCAAGACAGTGAGATATTGAATGTCATGTATGGGGAACAGGCAGAAAGCTAGTTCAATTGGAGCAAAGAATGCATAGAAGGTAATGAAATTAAGTAAGAATACAAATTATATGAAGTAATAAATGAGGAAATCACATGAAATAAGGAAAAGGAGGTTGGAGGTATATTGTGGAGGACTTTTAATACCAGTATAAGAATTATCTATTTTATTCTAAAAACCATAGGGAGTCACAGATTTTTTTTTTCAAGTTTGCAATTGACATCATGAGAGCTGTGTTTGGGGGAGAATATAAATTTGGCAGCTATGTGGAAGGTGAATGGGAGAATGGAAGGCATAAGGCAGGGAGACCAATTAGGAAGTTGTTTCAATAGCTCAGTTAACATGTAATGGGGGCAGGGAGTCAATGTATGGGGAGAAAAGGAGATGGATTTGAAAGATGTTTTAGAGACTGATTGAATTAACTTGGCAAATTACAGGATGGGAGGGGTGTTGAAGAGGGTGGGGCCAAGGGAACTCCAACATAATTTTTTTAAAAATTCACTTCAATCTGTTCAAGTTTTAGTGGATATTTTCCCCCGACACTTTGGAAAATTCCATTTGCCAAATTGCAGAATCTGGTTAACACTTTCAAATGTTTATGCCTGTGTTTAGCATCAGCCTCCAAATACCAGGTTCAGGAAGGAGGATAATGATCAAGCTCTGGCAAATTGTTTCACTTTTATTTGTCTTCTGCTCATACGAAAAGATAATAATGACATCGTGCAGATTAACCAAGGATTATACTGTGCTTCAATATTAAGAGGCAATACAAATACAATTTAGCAGCAGTCAACTTTCAATTACTCACTCTAATAGAGGTACCAAGTGCTGTGGATATTCCAAAAGCCAGATAATGCAAGCATGATTTACATTTGCTTTGGAATATGCTGGGATATTTACATTTGCATGAGTATGACTGATATTGGGGAATATCACTTCCAGAAAAATTGAATGGCACACTGCATAGACTTGACTCAGGAAAACTTAGGGAGCTCTCCATATGCTAATTATGGGTTCAGCTCTGCCCTACAGCCCATTCCATGCTGGGACTATATTAGTCTCTCTCAGAAGATCCCTTCTTATAGGCTTTGCTTAGGTCCCAAGAAGTTGCTAAGTGTAGGTGGTTTCGGTTATATGTACACACACACACACACACACACATATACACACATATATATGCATATGTGTATATATATAGTGTATATATATGTATGTATATATATATATATATACATATATATGGGAAATGAGGCTTCTATGAAGGCCTAATTAAAAAGAATGAGTTACACTGTCCATTAAGGGTGACCAAAAATCGACCAAGAAAGTACTCAAACCAAAGGCGGTCTAACCAATTTAATTTGAAAGCAAGTGGTGTTATTAATATGAAATTCACTCAATACACCAACTCTGACCAGGTTTTACCACCATCTCTTAATCATCTGTGATCATGGAAACAATTTCCTGGGATGTCATGTAGCATGGAAGCAGTAAGAATAATTTCTAAGCATCAGTCATATAAATACACAGACACAGACCCACACACAGATATATGAAAATTTCATTTTGAAATACATGAAGTGACTTTTTTCATTCATGATTGCCTTAATAATGCTTTCCTTGGTTAATTATTAAAATTAACCCGTATTCCCCGAGCACACAGTAATAGGGTGGAAACATTAATTTGGCATAATTCAATGCAACACTTAGCAAGCACCTACTATGTGCCAGCAACTATGGTGGACATTGGAGATATAAAGGCAAACATGAAACAGACACTGCCTGAAGAGAGCACCATACAGTGATAAGACCACCGGTTCTTGAGTCAGTGAACTCTAGGTTCCAATTCTATGGCTGATGTTTCTATTTTTATGACCTCAGGCAACTCACCGAGCTAACCTGGACTTCTGTTTTCTTATCTGCAAAATGAAAGGACTGGGCGAGATGGCCTGTGACAGAGGCTCTAAGCCTGGGGTCTGTGAACTCTTTTTTTAAATAGTCTGATAATTATGTTTTAATATAATTGGTTTTCTTTGTAATTCTCTGTGTTTTACTTTATGCATTAAAAGAATTATTCTGAGAAAGGGTGCATAGGCTTCACCAGAATGCCAATGCGGTCTAGGACACACTAAAAAGGTCCAGAGTCCCTGGACCACATGAGCTCTGGAATTCCTCCCAGCCTGAGATCCTATGACATTCTATTAAGGGGATACAACATGTATAAAGATAAATTAAACCAAAATAGGAAGTGAAAATAAAGCCCGAACAAAGAGAGGGATCAGGAAAGCCTTCACACCTAGGGAGCTCCAAGAGGTCATAGGGTTTTTGGATGTTTTGTTTTGTTTTTTTCTTTGAGCCTTTGCATAGTGTCTGCAATATATTGGGGGCTTAGTTATTTGAATTGACTCTTATGGTTCCTTCTGGCCAGTTCATTTTTCTTGGAGCTTTTATCATCCACAAAAATTCTCCTTCCAGCACGCCATGGAGCTCGCCCTGGTGTCCCCAAGGCCATATCAGGCAAGTCCAGGCTCCAGCAGGTCGCGATAAGGCAGATCTTTGAGGGTCAGCCCAGTGTCTGAACAGGTAGCTGTTGTCCAAAGAGCAGGCCAGCTAATTGGGGAGAGGCTTACCACCAGATGGTATAAGCCACCAAGGGATTGTGTTGTTGTTTTCTTTTTTTTTTTTTCAGATACAGTATTAAGCTGTTTTCTCATGTGTGGAAGGGCTGCCACCCACACCAGTAAAGGTTTTTTTCCAAAGGGAAGAGAGCACAGATTCCTGAAGTATTTAAGCAAATAAATAGATACCCTGAATTCACTTGTAAGAAACTAGCAAGTAAGAAGCTACGTGGTTCAGTGGATAGAGCACCGGGCCTGGAGTCAGGAAGTCCTGAGTTCATATTTAGCCTCAAATACTAGCTCTGTGAACCTGGGCAAGTCACGATGTCTGCCTGCTTCAGTTTTCTCATCTATAAAATGGGGATAATAACAGTATCTAATTCCCATTGTTGTTACAAGGAAAAAAATGAGATCATGTTTGTAAAGGACTTTGTATATCTTTAAGCATCCTATAGATGCTAGCTATGAATAACAAGTTGATGTGTCTAAATGAGGGACATCATTAAATCATAACTTTTTATATTCATCCATATGCACTTAATAGCTAGCATGTATAGAGCCCTTTAGGTTTTGCACTGTACTTTATATAGGTTATATTTTAATCTCACTGCAAGCCTGGAAGATAGATGTTATTATTAGTTCCATTTTACAGATGAGGAAACTGAGGTTGAACGAGATAAAGCAATTTGCCCAGGGTCCCACAGCAAGTATTTGAGTCAGAGTTTGCACTCAGGTCTTCCAGACTCCAAGTCCAACATTCTCATCCACTGTGTTACCTAACTTCCCTCTTGACCAAATTTATATTCTAAAGACCAAGTGACCATTTTTGACTCATTTTTTAAAAAACAGTATCAAAAATGAAAATTGACTAGCCTCCTTCACCTCAGTAGCACTCAATCTGAATCGTGACTCCTCAAACAAACATTTTCAGAAAAAGGTCCACCCTCAACTATTAGATTTTCTTTTGCTGCCTCCTCCACTCTGGGGATGTTTCCGACTTGATTTCCTGGGTAGAAAGTCAGGTTTGGATTAGGAGGGGAGAGGGAATAGAGGCCTTAGGTGAATAGAGAATCAAAAAGAGAAAGGAGGAAGCAGAACGTGATAACCAATGGTATATGAAGAAAGAAGTCAGGGTGGGGGTGGAGGGAGACACTAATTGTCCACTAAATATCCCAAAGCTATGGTATAGTGGAAATGTGGAAATGGATTCAAGTCTCACCTTAGATAACTTCTATCCACCCTGTGACCTTGGCCAAATCACTTCATATCTGTGGGCCTCAGTTTCTTCATTTATAAAATAAGAGAATTGAACTAGATGAAAATTGAAGATCTTTCCATCTCTAGACCTATGACCCAATGATCCTAAGTCAGGCTCTCTCTCGTGTGAATTATATTTCCTTCGGTCCTTCCCATCAAATGTTTCCCTCTTCTTTCCCTGGCCAAAGAATTGATGCAGAAGTTGTAAGATAAATTTATTTCTAGTCTTAGAGCAACTTGTCTAGAAAGGGAGGTCCAGGAGTACTGAACTAAGCTTCTTTACTCAGCACCTGGGGAACCCATTCATCATTTTTTCATCACCTGCCATTAGTTAAGCAGATAAAATGAGAGCCCAAAGAAGTGTAGAATCTATCTGCTTGGGCAGTGTTTAGGCTTATGGTTTCCCTGGTAACAATCTTCTTGTGGAAGAAGGCCAATGGTACCGGGTATCTAAAGCTCTCAAAAACATAATCAAGCCTGCTTTTCTGAAGTACACAAACTTTAAATACATTCCTACCTAAAGAGTGATGGACACAGCTCCACCAACCCCAGGCAAACATTTTTTTTTCAGCATAAAATATATTCAGGAAAAGTAGAGCTTATAAGTTTTTTTCATTTTCCTGTATAGCATTTACCTGGCAATTTGCATGATAACGTAGGAATAAAGTCAACATGTTATCACTAATTTATTTAGGTGTGTGGTGAGAAGAAGAGAAGGGACCACAACCTATGATTCCATCTATGCGGGAAACTTCAATCATGGATTTAGATTGACAACTTTTCTGTAACTGACAACCCTAGGCCACTAAGAACTTAAATGACTCGACCATAGTCAACGTATCATGTTACATTGTCGGAAACGAGCTGAATCCAGGTCTTCATGAATGCAATATCGTCTATGTGACACTGATTTTCTCATTCAATCTCTGATTCAGAGATACTGAAATCATTCTCTGACTTCAAACAGTGGTGTTTTCCATCTGTATGACCTTAAGTAAGTCACTCTGGGCCTCAGTTTCCTTATTCATAAAATGAGTAGATTGGACTAAATTATTTCTAAAGGTCCTTGTAACCCTTGATGTAGAATTCTAAGTTAAAACTTATGAAGCCTTTCCTCACAATAACTCTGTAAGATAAGTATTATATTCCTTTATAGAGATAAGAAAACTGAGCCACAGAGAGGCCAAGTGATTTGTCCTGGGTCACAGAGCTAGTAAGTGTCCAGGTCAGAACTTGAACCTAGCTCTTTTGAAATCTGTGTTTTTTCTACTTCTTCATCAAAGTATGACATTGTCACAATACATTTTATTGTGGTTTTGAAAAAGCACAACAAAAGAAACTTTTTCAAGTTCACATAAGAATATGTGATTTTTTTAAAAAAATAGGACACATCATTTAAAAAATCTTTCCAACAAAATCTACTTTACCTACTAAAGAAGTCTGGAAAAAAATGAATTTCTGGCATCTAAAGCTTTTTTTCCTATCTCCAATATGTAACAGTTTGAGAAATAATGTCACCCTGGCCCCTATTAACTAGAGATGCACCTAGAGTACCTTAGCAAACACCAAGACGAGTAATGAAAGTTTAAAATAGATTAAAATATGATCACAATGGAGAGGAGGCATTGGAGTAAAATGATAGGAAGGTAATTTCAATTTAGAAAGAAAAAAAGAACTATGTCTTTCATAAGACGAGCCATTCCCAAGTCAATATTTGCATTTGTTGTTATTTGTGTCTATAAAAAATAAATGTATTTGCCTTAAAGACAGTAGAGGACAGCTCTGATGCCATTGCTTTTTTTAGGACTGTGGAATGTTTAAATGTGGGATGGGTGCTACCTGAGTATGGTGCCAAGGCTTTATGAAGTACTTCCTAAGTAAGCTTTGATTCTTCTAGAGATGTAGAATCTTGATGCTGTGCATTGGACTCAACAGCCTTTAATGGTCCTTTCCAACTTTAAATCAATGATCCAAGATGCTGGGATACTGGGGATGGGCTTCCCTTGTCTATGTCTTCCTGTAAATCCTCCAGGAAGGTTGGGGAAGGTGGGTATGGCCTTTTAGATCACAGGACATGGTATGGATACCAATGGAACACTTTCCATCAATTACCCCACCCCACTCTTGCTACATGACCAGCCCACCTCATTTTCTAATCACACATTTCTGATGAAATATTTACACTATTTCTCCTGAACAATTCATTGTTAGGCATCTGCAGCCTACACATGCACACTATACATCTCTGAATGCACTTTGAGTGACCTAACTTAATTCTTTGGAGACTAATATTCTATAACTCACAGTCTGAAACATTACTGTCATATAAGATCATTGGATATAGAGCTGAATGGGACCTAAGAGACAAATTAATCCTTTATCTACCTCCTTGGGCCTCAGTGTCTTCCTCTGAAAAATATGGAAGCTGGGTATAGGATGAAATATAGAGGAGACAGATTACAGGAGATGTGAGCTGTTTATTTGGCTTTTGTCTTGGGTGGTCCTTTCTTCAGTGTGTATTTAGAGATAGATGTGCCAAGCACTAAGCTAAGGTAGAGTGACTGGCCTAAGGTCAATCAGGAAAGCTTGAGAGGCAGTATTTGAACCCAGGTCTTCTAACTCTGGAGCCAGCCCCTTTTCTATGATATCATATCAATGTTTTTTGTTTGTTTGTTTGTTTTACTATTTTTTTGCAAGGCAATTGGGGTTAAGTGACTTGCCCAGGGTCACATGGCTAGTAAGTGTCAAGTGTTCGGTCTGAGGCCAGATTTGAACTCAGGTCCTCCTGACTTCGGGGCCAGTGCACTATCCACTGTGCCACCAAGCAGCTCCTGATATTGTATCAATGTTAAAGAGATAAGCCTTTGTTTTGAGAAGCCTGAAGTCATTAAAGGCACTGTAAAATTTCTGCAATGTCTATCTAAGATGTGGATAACGATGGGCCAGCTTGAGTCCATCCAAATTTAGAACTTTGGGAGGATGCTTATGTTGATATTTCTCATTCATAGGTGTGTATACTCCCTCCAAATGAACAGCTCACAGACCTTCTACATCTGATTCTATATTCATCTGCCCATGTCCTCCTTGATTCTTCATAGAGAAACTCACCAATGCACTCTGGTTCAGTTAATCTTACATGTATAATAGCAACCTACACACCTTATCTCATCATAAAGAAGCAAAGGATCATTGGGCTAGAACTAGGAGAAACCTTATAGGTAGCCCAGTATATGCCCTTAATTTTAAAAAGAAGGAAACTGAGGTCCATAATAAGTCAAAGGATTAGAGCTTTAGAGCCAAGCAGGACTTGAGTAGCCAGCTCATCCAACCCCGTCATTCTACAGATGAGGAAACTAAGGCCCAAAGAAGTGCAAGGTCTTGTCCATAGGCATACAGAGAATAAATGTCAAATCTGGGATTTGACAGGTCTTATAGCTCTCAGGTCAGCATCCTTTCCAGTGTGTATCTAGCTCTGTGCCAGGTCTTTGACAATACCTTTTATGCCATTTCTCCCATATCAGTTATAACTTGTAACATACTGCAGATAACTCATATAATATGTCTTTCCATTATTACTTGGGTTGATCTTGATTCTACTAAGGTTGTGTTGGTACAGGATTGGCATTTGATTATTGGTATTTCAAATCATGACTTTAGTGCAACAAGCAGCTTGACATCACAGAAAGTTCTGTGTACTTCCCAAAGGGGATCCAGCCTAATGTTCTCCTCCAATTCAATTTTAGACCTAGTTCCTTGTGTACCAGCAGGGTCTGTCCATAACATATAGATACAAATGTAGACCTAGAAGCTAACATAAACTTAAGCAATGAAAGGCAAAGGCAAACTTACATATGTGTTTATTTGTTTGTTGATTTAAAAGAGAGAGAAGGAGAGAAAGAGGAAGAGAGAAAAAGAGAGAGAGAGAGAGAGAGAGAGAAAGAGAGAGAGAGAGGAACATCTGATTCTGTAGAATAAAGTGCAGTTTTAAACTCTTTCCTACACCAGGTCATCTCCTCTGCACATGTCAAAATCATGGGCATTTCTGCAACAGCTGGGACTAGAGAGAGATTGTTTTGAAAATTTGTAAGTGGTTAAGGAGTTTGGAAGCCAAATGTTTAACAGTGCGATGAGCTCCTGTACTATTTCCAAGCTGACATTTTCAGAGCTCCTTTAATCTACCTAATGGACTGTCCTTGGGATACGAAAATGACACTTCTGATCTATTGGCAATTAAGTGAGCACTATTAGGATGTTTTTCCAGTGGTGCCGATGAATTTACTGACTTATTCACACATTCCCATTGGATTCCCCCTTGTGACCAGTGGCATATGTTAGAGAGATCCAGTCCTGGGTTTTATAGAGAAGGCTAGGACCTGAGAGAAGAGCAAAACTAATTGGCCAATGGGCCCTCCAAGTCAATGGCCTCATCTCATTCTGTAACCCAACAAATTCTCCCATAGCCAAAATTTGCTATGACATTACTCTAATATTCTACTTTACTTCTAACATTTTAGTTTACTTCCTAACTTATGGTTTCGTTTCTTTGGCTGCTCCCTTGTAGTCTCAAAAAAAATCAGGTTACAAGGAAGATCAAATTTATGTTTAATTCATCTGTCCTTCCCCACTTCTGGGACACTGTTTTCTCTGACTGCAAAAATAGGTGAAGTTACAGGAAGAGGTGTTAAACATATGGATTGTGGACTGCATGAAGCCCATGACATTTCTGATTAAGACCCAAACCAGATTAATATGTAATAGGGAAATGTTTTAAAAATAAATAAAAACATAATAGAGATACTATAATAAATATAATACAACAATATAATGATATAGAGATAATATAATAAATTATAGATACAGGTTTCTAAGTCATTATATAGCCTGCAGAGATCCTTATTATGGTTTACTGGTCCCCATTTCTATTTGAGTTTGACTCTGCTGGTCTATATAACTTGACATATCCTTAGTGTATTCCTTAGATACATTGATCATCAGCAAACCCAACCATAGAAGCTAAAATTCTTAATTTTGCGTAGTTCAGTCTACTATGTATGAGACAACTCTCCATGTCAAGCTTTCCAGAAGTCCATGATCTCTCTCTCACATGAACATGCCTATTGATATTCGCCAAAGAAGGGACCACCCAAGACAAAAGGAAAGAGAAACAAAAACAAGAACTCATCATCTCTTCTAATCCCTTTCCTATCTATTTCATCCTCTATACAGCTAACACATTGACATTCCTGAAACACACCTAACCATGTCATTCCCCTACTCAAAAACCCACTGCCTTTCCACTGTGAATGCATCAATATTTGCTTATGTTTCCCCCTTGCACTAGAGGTTCTTGCAAAGAGGGATTGTTTCATTCTTTGCACTCATATTCTCAATATGTAACACATAGTAGGTACTTTAAAATATCTGTTAATTGATTGAATGATCTCTTCTGGTAGTCCCTTTGGCAAACTTGATAATATATACATCAACTTTCCTTTCCAAATTAGGTTAAAGGTCAAAATTAGTCAAAAGAGGAACAGATCATTCTCCAAACCAATGTCTGAATGAAATAAGTTAAATGACACCTCACCTATATCAGTCCTATCATCTTGTCAATGCCTAATTGCCAATCTTCTTTCAAGAGTTTCAATAAATCCATACTTTTTTGTTTGAATAGCATTGCTTTGTTAACACCTACAATAGACAAAAGACCAATGCAGAACAAGCTTTACTTAATATTCTTCAGTGATTAAGAGACAGTCACTAGGGAAGTGACATTTTAGATTCAAGAAATGGGCCTAACTGGTTTCCAAAGAATGATTTGTTGTATTAGCAGTATCGCACATGGGTAGTCCAAGGTGGTTCTAGTTATTCAAAAAACATAAAGCTATGAATGCTTACCAGGTTCACCAATGAATGCTAGCCAAGGCCTCAAATGATGGTCTTATGCTTTGGAGTTCAGTAAATAACAATCTCAAAAGTCCCTGAAGTGTCTTTTTTTTCCCTTCCTAATATTGAAGGAGGCTAGTCATTTCTTTTTTTAATTGATTGGTATAAAAGTACATATAATGCCTTCTTAACTTACAAAGGCATAGAAGCCTCAAATATTTTCCAGATACTTCTATTACTTGACTAAGAAATATTGGTGTTTGTTTTCCAGCATGTCAAATAAATTAGAGGCATTTGTAAGAACTCAATTGAAGAACTTAACATAATAAAGTTTTATGTGACTTCATTTTGACTTGCCTTGAGTAGCTTTCCATCACGCAGTCTGACAGTGCTAACTGTATTTTAAATGTCCTCATGGTATGTAAAGGAAAGGAATAATAATATAGAACTAACTTAGGAAAATCAACTTGAATTTCACCCAAAAGTAAATAAGCCAGTGTTTGTAAAAAGAGAAGTTAGTTACACTTCATGTAATGGAGATTCTCCAATTATGGTATGGCCCCTGCATTTGAGACAAGTTGAAGCTTCCAAGGGATTCAAAATGTATGGTTATTTGATGTTGAACTAGAAATATCAAGGAGGACATTGAATTTCCTTTCCCTCCCAAATTACAAAATCATTTTGGCGAAGAGAAGTGAAAAAAACAGAATTGATGAACAAATAGGAGTATATTAGAGATCACTTGGCCAGAAGAAAAAAATGAATGATGAGTTGTGGAAATGTATCTCAAAGGTAGCATGAAGGTATGATACAGTAGGCATGTGGGGGTGTAGGACTGGGGAGTCAAAAGTACAGCTCACAATTAGAGTAATCTGTTTAAAAAAATAGAGTCACCAAACAATTCTTCTTATAATAATAATTTCATTCTTCCAAGGGTAGAAGAAGTAACAAGGAAAACTTATTTCTGGATAGAATTTTGACTGATAATAAGTTATCTTTGTAGAAATGACGGGAAACTTGGGAGGAAGTGAATACTCCATCTGAGTATGCATGATAGCTAATCAAAGGGAAACCAAGTATAGATAGTTATTTGGTAAACTCTAAATTTTGGAAGAACAGGTTTTAATGAGATCAAAGATTGAATACCTAAGAAGACATGGGATAAAATTCTAAGAGGAAATTAGCTTGAGGGATTAAAAGCTATTAAGTATGAAATTCTAATGACATAAACAACATATGATTAAAAGAAGAAGGAAAAGAATAGTTGTCTAAAAAAGACAAATGTGGATGCACAGGGAACTCATTGTTTAACTCAATGTTTGGAAAAAAGCAATTCAACTTTTGAAAAGGAAGCCTCACAGGGGAATCAAGGGCAGGTAACTGAGAAGGAATATCAATGAATAGCCATTCTTCTAAGATCAGAAGAGTGCTAAAGTCTCATAAAATCTCAGGATAACAACGAATGTTAAAAACAACAAAAAAGAAAGGTTGTTTGTTTTTTTAGCTCTGTTAGGGGTGGCTAGAGGATCATGATGAATGTGAGATTGAAGGCAGAATTATACAGCTACTTTTTTGTTTCTGATTTCCCAACTAGGAATAATCTTCTGACTAGGAAATATAGGACAAAAATGATTAACAGGGAATTGAAACTCAATCAATCAATCAACAAGTATTTATTAATGATCTACTATGTGTTGGGCACTATGCTAGACACTAGGGACATGAGTACAAAGAATAAAAAACCTTAGCCACAATGAGTTTGCATTCTAATCAGGTAGACTATAAAATTAGTAAATAAATATTTTATGTAATCTATGTATTTAGAGATACAAAAGTGGTAAATAAAAGGTAGATTGATGAGAAGGGGGATCAGAAAAGAATTCATGGAGCCTGAGATATATCTTAAAAGAAGAGAGGGACTCTAGCAAGCAGAGGTAAGAAGGGAGGATATTCTGGGTATGGGGATCAGCCACTGAAAAAACATAGACAGAGATGTAGTGTCATGAATGAGGAACAATAAAGAGACCCATCTGGCTGGATTATAGAATACCAGAGAGGGAGTAATGTCTAAGGAGGCTGGAAAGCTAGGTTGGGGCCAGGTTAGGCAGGGCTTTAAAGGATAAACAAAGGAGTTTCTATTTTATCTTAGAGGCAATAGGGAGCCACTGGAGTTGACTGAGTAGAGTCATCTGGTCAGATCTATGTTTAAGACAAATTACTTTAGCATCAGTTTGTAGGATGGACTTGAGTGCTGAGAGAACTAAGGCAGGGGGGCAGCTATATAGCACAGTGGATATACCACCAGCCCTTGAGATCCAGCCTCACACACTTATTAGCTGTTAACCCTGGGCAAGCCACTTAACCCCAATTATCTGAAAGAGGGATAGGGGTGGGGGCTAGTCTCATAGGGATTTATTAAAGAGAATTGGTAAAAGTTTCTTGCAGAAGATGGAGCTTTAGCTGAGACTTGAAGGAAGTCAGAGAGCCCAGGAGATGGAGATGAAGATGAAGGAAGTGAGCATGTCAGGAATAGCATGGAGTTAAGAGATGTTGTGTGGATGAATGCCTGCTATGATTGTTCTGTGGAGATCCCTATAGCCATTGTATCTTCTTTCCTCCTACATAAGTCAAAACGAGACTGGGGCCCAATAAAGACACCAAGTTGAGTCAATACAGTGATGCTTCTCATAAGCAAAGTTCTGATTTGGTTTATGAAAGTTGAATTTTAAATTAAAAGTCATTAACACCCTTCCCCTATTGCCATTCTGGCTTAATCAGTGGACAGATCCACAGATAAGGTCATCTGCATAAACTAGGAACTTTGTGTATTATTTACAGCTCTAATTTTTGTTCTGTAATTGGGAAATGCTGTCCTAATTCTGCTTGTTAATGACCACAATATATTGCCCACACAAACGAGGGGAGACGAACAGTCTGCTTACTTCAAGTAGCGGGGATAAAATAATGGGGCAATAAAAAGAGTTTTAGCTGGAAATGGGGGCTATTCATTCTCTGGACTAAATGAGTTCACCTATGGAGGAGATGAGCTGCAGTCACATTCCATCATGGCAGCCAATAAAACTGAAACATATGAGCCTGGGAAGCAAATGACAGTTGATCATTCAGGGGCTTAGTGACCACCACTCTCTTCCTCCTTCTAGTATCACAATTAACCAGTCAATAACTATGGATTTAGTAAGTAATAGATGCATGCCACCTGGAAAGAAAATCCCATATTTTCAATTTGCTCTAAGGTATTTAAAATATTTAGGTTTGGATATTCATAGCAGCTCTTTTTGTGGTGAGAAAGAATTGGAAATTGAGAGGATGCTTATCAATTGGGTAATGGCTAAGCAAGTTGTGGTATATGAATGCGATGGAATACTATTGGGCTATAAGAAATGATGAGCAGGCAGACTTCAGAAAAACCTGGAAATACTCGTATGGTCTGATGCTGAGTGAAGTGAGCAGAACCAGGAGAACGTTGTACACAGTAACAGACATGTTGTGCGATGACTAATATTGATAAACTTAACCCTTTCCAGCAATACAAGGATCTAAGACATCTCCAAAGGCCTCGTAATGGAAAATGCTATCCACATCCAAAGAAAGAACTATGGAGTTTGAATGCAAATTGAAGCATACTCTTTGTTGTTTTTTTTTTCTTCTGTTGAGTTCTGTTTCCTCTTTCTGGTGGTTCCTCCTATTGGTTTTAATTCTTACCTACAATATCACTAATGTGAAAATGTGTTTAATAGGAATGTATATGTACTGCCTATATCAGATTGTGCACCATGTTGGGGAGGGTGGTGGGGAAGAAGGAGGAGAAAAATTTTAAACTCAAAAGCATATAGAAGTGATTGTTGATAAATCAAAATAAATTAAGAAAAAAAGAAAAAAAATTAGGTTTTGGAGCTGGGAGGGAGGTATTGGTTTTGTTTTGTTTTGTTTTTTTGGTCCATACCCATTATTTCATCAGTGTGGGATATTACCAATGTGGAAAGCACCTCCACCATCACCAATCAGCAACTCCTTTGTAACTTACAATCTTAGCAAGTTTCTTTGAGATCACCGAAAAGTTCAACAGTTTGCCTGTGCTAATGCAGCTAGCACCTTATGAATTAGAAACAAGATTTGAACCCAGGTCCTTCTGAGTTAAAGGATGGCTTTCTATATATTATGCCAGGATGTCTCTTTTAAAATTATGGTTTCACAGGAAAAAAGGGGAAAAAATACAACAAGATGGTCTTATGTAAGACAAAATTTTTCAAATTCTAAATATTTCTATTAGACGCATAAGATTCAAGGCTGGAAAGCATCTGGCAAGTTAATTAGTTCAAACCACTCTTTGGGGAAAGTGAGGCCTATAGGGGTCAATTTGTCCAAGGTCACATAGCTAACAAATGGGAGAGGTAGAATTAATGCAGAAGTTTTATAGAGGGCATCTTCAATCAAGTATAGGCTGAACTAGATAACATTTGAGGTACTATCCAAATCACAGATTCTGATCCTAAATCCATTGCTTATTTTTTCTGACATAGTCAAGATTTGTTCCCACAAGACCCAAGGAACCATGGGAATAAGACATGCCATGGAATATTCCAGCCAGGCCATTTTTTTTTTTACCATCTTAGCCTTGGGGAATCTTATGAATTTCCATAGTTGAGGCCTCCCATATTCCTTGAAGACTGGATTTTGCAAAGAATAGTTTCTATATTAATCATGTCATTCTGAAAGGCTAGAGGTGACACTAACATGAAGAAGAGAAAGAAAGAGTCATGGGCAAAGTTATATGCATATGTGGGTCCCATGCAAGTTGGGCTCCACCACTTTTATGTAAATCATTTTGGAAGCTGCAAAAAGTAAATGAAGGCTTTTACTTCAGCATTAAAAGTCATTAACACTCTTCCCCTATTGTCATTCTAGCCTATTCAGTGGACAGATCCACAGATAAGGTCATCTGCATACCAAGAAAAAATAGCTGCTACCTAAGTGTATCTAAGGCCTGAATTGCAACAGTTAGAGTGATTCAAGGCTTCAGATTCTGCAAGGACTTGTTTCATGCTAAACTTGATGCCCTAACAGAAGAAGGAGCAGAATGAGCCAACCAAGTCAGGCAAGCAGCTTGTGACTGAGGCTTTCCTGATCCTCCTAGCTGTCAGTGCTTCCCTCCGAAAAATTATCTTTGCTTTACTTCACCAGGTAAAAGTTGGACTTCACCTTTATGTGCCCAACACTTTGTACTATGTCTTGCACATAGCTAATACTGAATGAATTCTTGCTGTTATTGGATTAACCAAGATCCAAGAGTTGCTTTTCAATTCATGAAAATGTCTAATCAGGCTAGAAAGATACCAGGGTAAAAATAAACTAATTATTAATTTTAAATATCATAAGTTAGTCAGAAGCACCCATGGTGCTTCAGTGTTCTATTTCTTTGAAATCTTGCTCTTTAGCTTGTCTCTATCATTTTTCTCTTGTATAAATGAGATTTGTAAAAAGTGTTTTTGAAAACTAAAGAACTACACAAAAGTAAGGCATTATTATGTGGTTAGTTATTTAATTCATATTTTCTCTTTAAAGATTTTTGAGGCTAGCAAATATGTCTAGGGGCAGGCAGGTGGCAGAGTGGATAGAGCACTGGGCTTGGAATCAGGAAGACTCATCTTCCGGAATTCAAATCTGGCCTCAGACACTTCCCAGCAGTGTGACCCTGGGCAACTCACTTAACCCTATTTGCCTCAGTTTCCTCATCTGTAAAATGAGCTGGAGAAGAAAATGGCAAACCACTCCAGTATCTCTGCCGAGAAAACCCCAAATAGGGTCACAAGGAGTTGGATAAGATTGGGAAATGACTAAAGCAACAGCAAAGTATATCTGATTAGGGAAGCTTAGCTTTTTCTCTCTCAGACATCATTTCATAGGAATTAGAGCTAGAAGGGAAATACAGAAATTCAGAAGTTCCCAAAGGCTAAGAAATTCAAAGAGGAATCATATACTAAGTGTATGATTGTTTTGGATACTTGGAGGTCCATTCATTTTAAAGATGAGAAAACCGAGACCCAAAGTGGTTAAATTACTTGCCTGAGATCACACAGACAGCCTTCTATATTTGATTGTCTATTACTGTAAGAATCCTGTTGCCTTAGCTACCGCTGGCAATATAATCAACTGACTTCTCATTACCTCCTAGTTCCTTAGAATGGGTGCATAATAACTTGCCACTTTCCTACTAATTTTCAGTCAGAAAAATAAATCCTGGGAAAAGAAGCAGTGAGTCATATTACAGGGTCAAGGGGGGAACTTTTTGTTGTTTGCTTGTTTTAAACAAAGTTGGATATCCTTGTTTCAGACTGACTCATTTCTTTTTTTCCTCTTAACATTCATTTTTTGTATTTATTTAGTATTTAATTTTCCCCGGTTACATGTAAAAGCATTTTTTTGTATTTGTTTTCAAAACTGAGTTCCAAATCCTCTCCCTTCTCCCTCCCCCCCATTGAGAAGGCAAGCAATTTGATATAGGTTATACATGTGTAGTCATGCAAAACATATCCATAATTATCATGTTGTGAAAGAAAATATAGATTAAAAAAAACTTAAGAAAAATAAAGAAAGTTAAAAAAAAAAGTATGCTTCAGCCTATATTCAGAACCATCATTTCGTTCTCCGGAAATGGACAGCATTTTTCATCGTAAGTCCATCAAAGCTGCCTTGGATTGTTGTATTGCTAAGAATAGCCAAGTCATTCACAACTGGTCATCTTACAATATTGCTGTTACTTTGTACACATTACATTTCACTTTGCATCAGCCAATGCAAGTCTTTCCAGGTTTGACTCATTTCTTTAAAAGAGAGCAAGAGTCCCACTGGCCTTCAGCTCTTGGCATCAAATTTAGAGTGGATGGCTTCTTCCTCCAGCTTAGCCCCCAGTCTGTCAATTTACTCTCTGCACTGTCTCTTTAATCTCTCCTCTGATGCTACTGCTGATCTGGTGTAGACCCTCATCGCTTCATACCTGAACTGTTCCGATAGCCAGCTTAGGAGTCTGCCTGCCATTCTGCAACCAAAGTAATTTTCCTAAAGCGCAGGTCCGTCCATGTGCCTCCCCCTACTCAATAAATTCCAGTGCCTTTAGGATCAAGTTTAGAATTCTTTGCTTTGACATTCAAAGCCCTTCATAGCCTAACCCCATCCTACCTTTCCAGTCTTCTTACACCTTACTCCCTTTGATCCAGTGACATTGGCTTCCACAAACAAGATATTCCATCTCTTGGCTCTGGCCATCTTCTCTTCATGTCCCCCATGCCTGGAATGTTCTCCCACCCCACCTCTGCCTGCTAGATTCCCTGGTTTCCTCCAAGTCCCAACAAAAATCCCATCTCCTCCAGGAAGCTTTTCCAAACCCCTCTTAATTCTAGTGACCTCCTTCTCTTATTAACGTTTATCTGGTATATAGCTTATTTATACCGAATTTTTGCTTGTTGCCTCCCCATTATATTGTGAATTCCCTGAGGTTATAAAACTTCTTTTGGCTCTTGTATCCCCAGCCTTTCACATAAATATTTATTGACTGCTACTTGTAGTTTCTGAAGAGATAGGTACAGAAACTGTATTTAAAAAAAAGAAGGCATTATTCACCACTGCTAGGTATGTTATGATGGAGATTCCCTCATGTATGGGCTGTTCTAGATGGTCACTGACATCTCTCTCGACTCTCGAGTTCTGCGATTAGATGATTCTATGTGACTCGACTAGACCATACACATAGTGGGAAATCATGGCCCTAGAAGCTTCCTTGAAGAATACTGTTTGTAAATTGGAATGAAGAATTGGGGGTGGGGGAGGGGAAGGAGAGGACTGAAGTATGGAGTTTTTACAAGAGGAATTTTCTTCACTACTACCCACTGGCTTGATCTTAAGCAAGCATTGTACTACCTGTAAGAAGCTACTGGAGATGCAAGAAGAAATAATCAAGGAATGTGTTCATGATAACACCTGCTACAGGATGTTTCTGGGTACTAAACATAGAATATCCAAAACAATCTAATGGCTGCAGGAAGCAAGGAGACCTTTGCGAGAGAGAGAGAGAGGGAGAGAGAGAGAGAGAGAGAGAGAGAGAGAGAGAAGAGAGAAGAGAGAAGAGAAGAGAGAATAACTATCTGGTTTGTTTCTCCCAGAGAGCTCAGAAAAATTTTACATAATCAAAATCAATATAATGCAGTAGAAAGAGCTGGCTCTGGAGTTTGAATTCCTATTCTAAGGCTAATAATTCCCTGTGTGACCTTGGACAAGTCGCAACAATATCCATGGATCTCAGTTTCTTATTGGTAAAACAAGAGAGTTGGAATAAATAGCCTCCAAGGTGCTACAGTAGATAGAGTGCTGCGCCTGGAGTCAGGAAGACCTGAGTTCAAATTCAGCTTCAAAAGCTTGCTAGCTGTGTAACCCTAGGCAAGTCACTTAACCTTGTTAGTCTCAGTACCTCATCTGTAAAATCAGCCAGAGAAGGAAATAACTAAGCACTCCAGAGTCTCTACCAAGAAAACTCCAAACGGGGTCACAAAGAGTCACATAAGATGGCAAAGACAGAACAACAAGGTAGCTTCCAGGTCTAGATCAATGACACTATGAACTTATTCATATTCCCAAGTCTTATTGTCGCCATTTCATAAATGGAGAAACTGAGGTACTTGGATATGACTTGAATTAGTGGGAAAATCAAGACTAGAATCTAGTTCTGTTTACTTCTAGGATTATAACTTCTGGCTGCTGGAAGGATAAGTCAGAGTTAAAAAGAAGAATAAATATGGATTGTATCCAATTCCCCTTCCCTAAAGAGGAACCTCACTAGAAGAATCAATGAAATGAGCGCTGGGCCTCTTAATTTGGTCTAGTCTGTTATTCACCCTGAGTGAATAGATAAGAGGCTATTTGTAAGACTGATTTTAAACCATCTTAGTCAAGTGGCTCCTTTTCAGATCTATTTCCAGTAACTGACTCCACTGTCTAAACCCCTTCAAACCCCAAGATATATTTAATAACAATGGCCACCCCTTTGGCAGTGTAGTGGGGTACAAGAATAAATTAAATGCTAGGATGCGTGAAGTACTCCAAGCTTCTTAGAAGGAAGGCATTCACACAAACTCAAAGTATCATTATCATCTTCCTTGTAAATTTCCCTAACTTTTACCTTCTACAACCAGTGCTAGCAATATGCTACAATGATCTTCATGGTGGCTCCTCAGCCTGTGCCCATCACAAACAATGAGAGGTGAGATGGCCCAGGAAGTTTGGTGGCCAATGAAACTAACTCTACCGAATCCTTTGCTTGGCTCTTTACCAAGATCCAGTGGACAAATTACCCTTATATCTGGCTACAACTTCTTTATTAACTAATCAATCAGCAAGTATACAGTCAGTGCCTGCTATGGGACAAGCACTGTGCTAGGCTCTGGGGACAGAAAGACAAAATGGAACAGCCCCTGCCTTGAAGGAGTTTTTACTTAGCATTGGGAAAGAAAATATGCACATAAATAAGCATATACCAAACATAAGCAATGTAAATTATGTTGACATTCATGTCTTCTGCTTTCATTTATACTGTGAATGTCAACATGGAAGTACTTCAATTCAATTCAATTTAATTTAATAAACATTTATTAAACATCTACTACAGCATATTCAATGCCCTCCACTAGGCCCTAGGAGCACAGCCAAAACTAAAATATTCCCTGTCCTAAAGGAAGTAATCTCATTGATCATTAGAAAAAGATCTTACATGTCCACAAGATCAAAGAATTAGCTGGAAGGGACAATAGAGGTCACCTAGTTTAACTGTCTCATTTCACAGATGGGGAAGCTAAGGTCCACAGAATAGAAGTGACTTGCCCAAAGCCATATGTGATAGTAACTGGCAGAGAAAGGATTTAATCCCAGGTCCTTCACCTTCAAATCAAATGTCCTTTCCACCGGCCCCTACTGCCTTGAAAAGTTAAGGTTTAAAATTACAAAACATTCAGATTCTTAATACCCTGTGTAACTATTTTCTTTTCTTTATTTCTCTGATTCATTATATTTACTATGTTTATTTGGGTAATGAAGTCTAAAAGAGAAGAGAAATGATAAAGCCTTGTTAAGAGTCTGCTTGCTCACCTATCCTTGAAAATATAGGAGAGAAAGAGGATTCTAGGAAGATGGCAGAGTATGTCAGAAAATTCCAAGCTCTCCAGACTTCCTCCACAAACAAAACAAAATAGTGCCTCAGAGTGAACATGGAGTTGCAAAAACATACAAGAGATGGGGCAGAAGAGTGGTCTTCCAGGAACAACGGGAGAGGATCCAAAGAAAAATCCCAGGACAAGGCTCAGCCCAAGTGAAGTATGAACACCTCCGGGCTTGCTCCACTGAAACAGCAAGTGGAGGGTGCTGGAGGCAGCTGGATTGGAAGGTAGACTCAATCTCAGCCACAAGAAGCTCCGCCTCTCAGGCAGTATAGGGAATCAGCATCTGAACAGGGGAAGACTGAGGGAACCTCTGCTGACAAGGGACACCAGGCCCAGCTGGGCTGCCAAGTTTAGGTCCTGGGTGAGAAAGAACAAGCACACGTCATGTGAGTGCATAAGCAGTGGGATGGGATGCTGATGGCTGTGGGGACTTATAGAAGATCTGAGTTCATGGTCTCCGTTTCAGGTCAGAAGGAAGAACCAAAGGTTATACCCACTGGAGGATTCTCAGGAAGCAAGAGCATTCCCAGTATAGTGTGCTTAGATGGGGAAAGGAGTGCAGAGGTTTGGCCCAGGAGAGAGATCAAAAATAACACTAAGGAGGACCTAGGGCCAGAGGCAACATCCCCTGCACCTTAGGATTATAGGTGATTTTAATAAAAAGATGCTAATTTTTTTTAAATGAGCAGGCAAAGGAGAAAGAACCCAACTATAGACATTTACAATGGGAATAGACAAGACCAAGGTTCATCTTTAGAGGATATTGAAACAAAAAAAAAGCCTCTCTTACCCCAAAAAGCAATGTCAAATGATCACTTGACCAAAAAGAATTCACAGTAGAATTCAAAAAAGACTTTAAAAATCAAATAAGGGAGATTGAGGGGAAAAATTTTAAAAGTAAGAATAATCCAAGAAAAACAAGATTATGAAGAGAAAGTCAACCAACTAGAAAAAGAGATCCAGAATCTTAAGGAAGAAAATGACTCCTTGAAAATTAGAATATGGCAAGGGGAAGCCAGCAAAGTTATAAGAGACCAAGAAATAATAAAACAAAATATAAAAATGAAAAAATAGAAGAGAATGTGAAATAACTTGTAAGAAAAACAATGAATCTGGAGAACAGATTAAGAAGGGAAAACATAAGAATAATCAGACTACATGAAAGCTACAATCAAAAAAAGAATCATAATCCAATAATACAAGAAATAAATAAAGAAAATTGTTCTGAAGTGTTAGAATAAGAGGGGAAAGTAGAAATAGGAAAAAAGTCTACCTATCACCACCTGAAAGAGATTCTTGGAGGAAAACCTACAGCAATATCATAGCCAAATTCTGAAGCTCCAAGTTAAGGAGAAAATATTATGTGCAACAAGAAAAAAAATTAAATAGGCTAGAGTCACAGTTAGAATTATATAAGACTCAGCAGCAGCTACACTTAAAGGCTGCAGGTCTTGTAACACTATATATCAAAGAGCAAAAGAACTGGGGTTACAGTCAAAAATATCATACCCAGCAAAGTTAAGCATAATCCTGAATTTTAAAAAATGGACATTTAATGAATTGACAGACTTGTGAGATTTTATCGCAAAAAGTCCAGAACTAAATACAGAATTTGACATACAAGATCCAAGAGAAATATAAGGTAAATGTCAAAGACTAATTGCATAGTACTCAATAAGAACAAATTGTTTCCTTTTCATATGTGGAAATGTAAACCATCTGTCTAAGATTATTATTAGTAATTGGATAGTTTGAAAGAAAGAGTAGAATAGAGTTGAGTGTGATGTGATTCTAAAAAGCAAAATGATGTAGGAATAGGTAAAAAGATTAATTATCTCATATAAATGAGGTGCAAGAGGAAGAAGTGATACAGAGGAATTAGATGGGGGAGGAGAGAGGGTAGTTCTAGAACCCTGCTTTCATTGGGAATGGGTTAAAAATGGAACTATATATATATATACATATAGTTAGAAGGTATAAAAGTCTTATAAATTCAGAAAGAAATAAGAGGGCAAGGGGATAGGGTAGAGGGAGAGGATAAGGGAACAATTCTTGGAGGGGGGTAAGTTAAGGAATAGGAGGACAAACTATCAGGTAGAAGTAAAGTAAAGGAGTGAGGAAGAAGGATAGGAATAGGATGAGAAAGATAGTGAGGAAAACAGGAAAGAGGAAAGGGGAAAAGATATGAATGAATGAGATTTGGTAGTATCAGACCTTAAACCATATTATAGAGTGAGAGCAGTGTTTAGGTGTTAAATGGATAATTTGGATTATACTTGTGGACCATTCAATGTGCCATTTATCTGAGTGATTCTGTATGACTGTAAATTGCACAACAACATCATCATCAGAAGATCTGAAATTGCTATTGACCCTAACAGCAATGGAAATATAAATATGGTGGACATAAAACAAAGATAACTTGAATACAAGAAGTTCATAAAAATTGTCATTGAAAACACATATCACTGGGGAATAAAAAGAGCTTGGCCAAGTAATGAGAATAAGGGCTAGCCAATTAACAATCACTGATTTTTGAAAAATGTTAAGATTCAGCGTGAATAGACATAGGAGTCTTTGGCCCCACTCACTCATGTCTGACTCCCATTACACTACACAGTTATGATTTAGGGTTAATTGCACTCAGTTCTAGTTAGAATCAGTTCCTGAAACTCTTCTACAGAGTTATTGGTGTGGCAACATAATTCTGCCTTCTTTATCCTGAGTAACCCTTCCTGGTCAATCTTTAGAGACCACTCCCCCAAAAAAGTTCTATATCCCCTGACTCCATATCCCCACCATGAAAAAAAAAAAACTTTAACACTCATTAAATTTAAATTTCCATTTAGAGTTAATCAACAATATAAAGAGCATGCCTAATATTCCCATGGAGAGTATTTGTTATTAATGCTCTGTTGACCTTGTACATAATCAGCTGAGAAGTTCACACTCCAGTGGTTCGTGTGGAAAAAAAATCTGAAGGTTTTAGTATGTCAGCAGTGTGACATGACAACCTAATCTTCTTCTAAGTTGCATTTAGAGAGATATATTGTTTAGAACCAGGTAGAGATGAGTCCCGTTGCGTATTGGCCAGGTAATATCCCATTTGGAGTACGATGTTTAATTCTGGATGCCAAATTTTAAGAAGATTTGTTCATAAGTATCCAGCAATCTCTGATCATGTTGATGAGGATACTGGAGACTTAGAAGCTATCCCCAGCAGCTCTGTACCTCTAAACCGAATACACATCCCACTGCTATTCAAGGCCACCACCCTGCATGATGGATGGTGGCCACAAGGGAGGCTGCTTGTGACTCTGTCCCTGACTGAACTGTCATCCATCTGTCCACACTTTCCTGGGCTATACATGGCTGTGAGTACCAATAAAACATTTTGACCCAATCTAGTGTTGCTGCATGCCATTCACCTGCATTCCACTCTAAATTTGCAATGGCACAGTAGAAGACCTCCAATTAATTAGATAGATCCTTTGAAGATGGGGGATCCATAGAGAGCTAAGGACAAGATTTTCATGGGATGAAGATGTGGATGGATTATGATCTGACTAGTGGAGAGTGTTTGTGGTCACTCACAAGAGAGCAGGGGCCCTTGTCTCACTTCCAAGACAGAGAGGAGCAGGGCCCTTCCTGGGTAAAGACCAAAGTGCAGACCAAGAAAACAATGACCACACCTCTCCCAGTATAACACCAAAAACCTTCAGACACCCAGCACTAGCTCTGAAAACAGCAACACAAAAAAGCTGGAAGTTTGAGACAGTGCATCCCCTCACCCAGGTGAGCAGAGTCCAACTTTGACAGAAAGTTCAAAATCAAGAAATAGCCTAGAAAAATGATCCAAAAAAAAAAAAAAGAACTTGACCATAAAAAGCTACTATGCTGGCAGGGAATACCAAGACATAAAACTCAGAAGATGACAATAATGTGAAAACAGCCATGAGAGAAGTCTCAAAAAAAAATGCTAATTGGACACAAGCCAAACAAGAATTCTTGGAATAGTTAAAGAAAGAGATAAGAGTGGCAGAGGAAAAATTGGGAAAAGAAATGAGAGTGAAGCAAGAAAATTATGAAAACAGAATTAACAGCTTGGTAAAAGAGGTACAAAAATGCTGATGAAAATAACACCTTAAAAAACATAATTGGCCTAATGGTAAAAGAGGCACAAAAATTCACTGAAAAAAATAACTCTTTAAAAAGCACAATGGATCATATGGAAAAAGAAGCACAAAAGCTCCACGTAGAAAAGAGGAAAGGACACATACACACACAAACTCAGTTGCGTATGGAAGTCTATCTCTCCCAGTAGAAAAATATAAGGAAGAGGGTATAAGAGAAAGCAGAGGATAATAAAAGGGAGGCAGCAGTCAGAAGCAAAACAGACTTTTGACAAGAGACAGGATAAAAAGAGAGAAGAATAAACAGAAGAAAATGGGGTAGCAATCATGATCTCAGACAAAAGCAAAAGCAAAAATAGACACAACTAAATGAAATAATCAGGGAAACTACATTTTGCTAGAAGGCACCATATATAACTTAATTATAAGTTTATATATATTTATAAATATATAATTTTTATATATTCATATATATTTATAAATATATAATAAATATTATATATTTAGAAAGAATAGCAAGTTGTACAAAATAGATTTGTAGCTTCATGTGAGATCATCTTTTTTTATTATACTATGTTATGGAAATGCCTGTTCCATAAATCAAAAAGAAAATAAACATCTAAAAATAAAATAAAAGGTACCAGAGACAATGAAAAATTTGTACAAAATTTTTTTTCTAATAGGTGTCTCATTTCTCAAACATATAAAGATTGAGTCAGATTTGTAAGAAGAAGAGTCATTCCTCTATTGACAAATGGCCAGAGGATATGAAGAATTCAAAGCTATCTATAGTCCTATGAAGAAATTTTCTAAATCACTACTGATTATAGAAATGCAAATTAAAACAGCTGTGAGGTACCAACTCAGACCTATCAGAAATGACAAATGGTAGATGGGACAGGGGAAAAATCAGTAAATTAATGCATTGTTGGTACAGTTGTAAACTAGTCCAACCACCAATTTGGAACTATGCCCAATGGGCTCTAAAACTGTGCATACCCCTTGGCTGAGCAATGCCATTACCAGATCTGTACCCCAAAGGGATCAAAGGAAAAGGAAAAGGACCATGTACAAAAACATATATAGCAGTTCTTTTTGAGGTGGCAAAGAATTGGAAATTGAGGGTTTGCTCATCAATTGGGGGATGGCTGAACAAATTGTGACATATGATTGTGATGAAACACTATTGTGCTATAAGAAATGACTGAGGTGGGCAGGGTGTAGTTTCAGAAAATGTGGCAGAACCTATATGAACAGAAGCGAAGTTGAGTGAGAAGAACTGAGAAACCATTGTGCAGAGTAACAGCAATGTTGTAATGATGATCAACTGTGAAAGACTTGGCTATTCTGATCAATACAATGATCTAATACATTTCCAAAGGACTCATAATGAAAAAATGCTACCCATCTCCAGAGAGAGAAATAAGAAACTGTGAAGTATCATTTTCTCACTTTCTTTATTTTTCTTGCTTTTTTGAAATATGGCCAATATGGAAATATGTTTTGCATGATTTCTTATGTATAATTGATGTCATTTTGCTTGCCTTCTCAGTGGGTGGTAGAGGGGTGGAAGGGAAGGAGAAAACTTGAAACTCAAAATCCGAAAAAGAAAAGAATGTTTTAAACAAACAAACAATATTTTTAAATGATCGTTCTCCTTTAAATAGTAGATAGGTTCTTTAAAGACATGATTAACCCTATATGGTAATTTAAATTAATAAGTATTGCAGGTTTTCATAGAACTAGAAATCCATTAAGCATGAGAATTCCCCATGATCAAAGTGAAGCATTGCCTTTCTTATTTCTTCCTCCTTTTCATTTTGAGTCAAAGGTTCTTTATGTGTGATGTAAGAGGAAGGCAAATTATAAACATTCCATGAATTTGCCTAAGAGCCAGGCGAGTGTTTATACCCTCATTATTCTTATCCTGGAATGTTATAAGTAGGATTTACTTGTATTAAAGATGTGTCACTATGACTATTTTTAATGATCCTAGCAAGAAGCGTCAAAGTTTAGTCAGAAGAGTACTGGATTTCAAATTAGAAGACCTCTGTTCAAATCCTGCTACTGTTACTTAGGACCTTTGTGATCTGGGACAAGTCACCGTTTCTCTCTGAAACTCTAGAGAAAAGAAGGAAGGGAGAAAGGGAAGGAGCGAGAGAAAGAGAGGAAGGAAGGAAGCAAAGATGGAAAGAAGGAAGGGAGGGAGGAAGAAGAGTTGGGTTTTTATTAAGTACCTACATGCCAGGTTAAGTACTAAGCACTTTACAAATATTTCCTCATTTGATCCTCACAAGAACCCTAGGAGGGAGGTGCTATTATTATCCTCATTTTACAGTTGAGGAAACTGATGCAGATAGTAGTCAACTTGCCCAGGATCATCCAGAAAGCGTTTGAGGTCATATTTGAACTCAGATCTTCCTGATTGCAAGCCCAGTGCTCCATCCACTATGCCACTTAGCTCCCCATTACCTCCAAGATTAGGTATAAAATCTTCTACTTGGCATTTCAAACTCTTCATAATCTGGCCTCTTCCTACCTTTCCATCCTTCTCACTATTCACTCTCCTCCCAAGACTCTGTACTCCAGTGACACATCATAAGCATGCAAGCATCCAACATGTGTGTTGAATTTGATTGAATCATATTGACCTAATAGACCTAGACCAGAGAGTTGGAAACAGAGAAAAGATCATATTATAGAACTGAATCTTAGCACTTCAGGGAGACAGCATAGTGCTATAGAAAGAGTGCTGGATTGGGGGTGAAAGGACGTGAGTTCCATTTTGCCATTTCCATGCATGACTTGGATATTTTACTTCAGCTCTCTGTGCCTCAATTTCCTCATCTGTCAAATGGAAGGAAGAGTTTGAACTAAATTATCTATAAAGTCCCTTCTAACTCTAAATTTCATCATCATTAATACCACTAACATCACCTCACCAAACCCCTCTTTGTACCAAGAAGAAAATTGAGACTTTGTGGGATGAAGTATCATGTGTGAGGTCCCCTGGCTAGTTAGACACAGAGCATCACCTGGAACCCCAGTCTCCTGACTCTGAAAGCTAGTAACTTCATCTGTTGCAAGACGCTAATCCCCAGATCCCGATGGAATGTGCCCCTTACTTCTGGTGTTGCACAGACTTCTTTTTGGCAACCTAAACCTCTCTATCTTAATTCCATCTTTTGAGGATCTTGAATAGTTATAGAAAAGTTTTTCTCATGTTAGGAAGAAACTCTGAAGACAAAGAGCTCCATTGCAATTATGACTCACCTCTAAAAGTTTAATGTTTCAAACTTGGCTTCTTATCATCTCATTGTGCAGCATGATTAAGGCACTATATTTCTCATGGCTATCAGAAAAGTAACAAAATCTATCACTCTCATTATAGTGATTCATGTAAAAAAACATGTAGAGTAAAATATATATATTCCAAGGCAAGTTTTTTTTTAACATCAACCTTTCTAAATAAAATGGTTATATATGCTCTCCACCTATCACTCAGCACAGCCAAATGTCTCTTGAAGCTGGAGCTCCACAAATCTTCCAGATGTTAGTGCCAGCTGCAACTCATTTATTTATCAAACAGCTCCTTCTAGATGGAACAGAATTGAAAAGTTGGACATTTGTAATATTTTGTGAGTGACCAGCAACTCTGAACTTTTTTCAATTCCACAAAATCCAGCCTAGTGCCATGAAATTCCTCTCTCTCTAAACCTCATGAGTGACCAATCAATTAATTCCCTGGTTTCTCAGCATTTCTCATCCATGACCACTAATAGAAGATGATTAGAATGTAAGCTCCTTGCTTCCTACATTCATATTCCCAGCACCTAGCATAATACCTGGCCAAGTGAGCATTTAGTAAATGTGTAATGATTGATTGCTTGATTAAACTGTTACGCATGGGTCTCCAGCAGCATCTTGGGCTTGAAAAGTGTTCTTTCTCAGTGCTTTTCCACACTCCTGCCCTTACAGGCTGATTCCTGAGCTATGAACCTGAGTCAGAACCTTTGAAACCACACCCTGTCCAGCAATGGTGGGCAAATGCGACCAACCCAGGACAACTCATGTTTCCGTTCCTCAGGAGAAAGGAAAGTGATCAGGGTGATAAGTGTGTGAATGTGACAGAGAAAAATAAATGTGCGTGTAGAAGAGAAAAACTTGTATAAGAAGAACATGGGAGAGACAGCAGAACAGGAAATAGACCCAAAGAAAGCTAGTAAGAAGAGCAATGCAGATCACAGCCTACCTAAGGCAGGTGGGGGAAGGTGCTTGCACCTGAGAAGTGTTGTAAAAAAAAAATCACGGAGGGGATGCATGACCTGAAAATTGTGTTAATCATTCATGAGCCAAAACTAAGGATAACTGGTATTTTTTCAGTGTTGTTGTACTAGTCATTCATGAAATATTATTAATACTCCGATATTCTAACAGCCTTCCAATCTCATTAATACAGGTATTCCTTCCAGAGATACAGATTACACCCTACCATGCCTGACCATCTCATGCTTCAACATCCTCCCGTAGATTTATCACAGAAGGCATACACAAACTGCTAGGACCTTCTTCGTATTCTCTTATTTTTAATAGTAATTATGACTACCAAAATGTATAGCAAAAAGTCAGGTTCGCAGAGTCCTTTATAGACGAGACTTCATTTGAGCTTCATACTAACCCTGTGAAGTAGGCACTGCTTATATTATTGTCCCCATTTTATAGATGAGAAAACTGAGGCTTAAGGAAGTTGAGACTTGCTGGGATTGCATAGCACAGGGGTGGGGAGCCTGTGGCCTCAAGGCCACATGTGGCTCTCTAGGTCTTCAAGTATGGCCCATTTGGATTCAGTCAAAGAGCTGTACTTGAGGACCTAGAGGGTCACACGTGGCCTTGAGGCCCCAGGTTCCCCACCCCTGGTATAGCACTTAAGTTTTGGAGTCAAGACCTTGACCCAGGCCTTTCTCATTCCAAACCTATAGCTCTTTCAATGGAAAGAGGCAATGTAAAGACAACCAGACAATCAGGAGAAACCCACCAGTGAATTTGAGAAATGCTCTATGAAAGTTTTATCCAAAGATTTGTACAAGAATTACATAGGCATTGGGGGACTGGGGGTGCTGTAAACTCTGCTGGTGGAGGGAATATCCACACCCATGTATCACATGATCATAGGATGTAGATTTAGAGCTCAAAGGAACCTTAGAGCACTTCTAATCCAATCTCCTCATCTCATAGGTAAAGAAAATTAGGACTAGAGAATGGAAGTGACTAGCCCAAGGTCACACAGGCAGAATTGTAGCTTTAGAGCTAGAAGGAATGTTGAAACTGTGGAGCCTGGCCCTCTATGTTTATAAATGAAGAAACTGAGGCCTAGAAAGTCAAAGTAAATTGCTTACATTCATTATATAAGCAGTAAGTGGCAAAGCAATGATTTGAACCCAAATTCTCTGGCTCTAAATACAGTGTTTGTTCTGCTGTACCACATCATTATCTTCAAATACATGTACAGTTTTACAGCTCAACAGGAATTAAACACTTATATTGGTCTCACTTATGCACTGCAGAACACAAAGACATAACAAATAGGGAAGCTCTCAACTTTGAAGCTCCAAAGGATTCATGTTCTTCATGGAGGCAATTCCTCCACTGGTACAGGTTGCAGCCCATCAATGTCTTCTCATCCTAGGTGATTCTTTTCCATATCTTTCCATGAGTCTATTTGCTAGTTGGATGACCTTAGGTAAATCACCTAACCTCTGTGGGCCTCAGATTGGTCATCTGTAAAATGAGGGCATTGAACTGGATGGTTTCTACAATTCCTTCCAGGTCTAAATCTGTGATCCTATGAGCCTCCATAAAAGATCATGTTAATGCACTGGAAGCCACCCTTTGGGTTTTTCTAAATTTCTTTACTACCAGTGCATCAAGTGGTCTCTACACCTATTTTCCCTTGCTGTAATCATTTGACCAGCTCATCTCCTTTTCCATTCTTAGATGCCCTTGACAATGTCTGCTATTTCACTTTTTGCATGCTTCTACCCACCATTCATCTTTCCATTGCCCTTTGGGCCACTTCTAATTTTGATTCCTTTGAAATCATACTGAGCCATGATCCATAGTCATGTAGTATCATTGGACTCTAAATTTAATCTTTGTCAAATCACAATGGCCATAATAAGAAGAGTGAGCCTTCAAAAGCTTCCCCCAGAAACCTTAACTAGAATAAAAGCAAATTTTAAAAAAATCAGTCTAAACTTATCATCTGAGACATTGTAATATGGACCCAAGCCCCTGGAAATGTTTACATTTAGTGCACTGTTAATTCCAGGACAATAGGTAGCAGCCTGGGATCACAGTTTTCCTGACATAATCACTAACAGTGTTAGACACTAAATGGTAGCAACTAAATTAATGTCCTAATTTCTCCCCCAAATAAAAATTCACAAACATTAATTCATGATCTATTACGTGCAATGTCCTCTGAACAAAAAAAAATAACAGTAACTATAGATAGAGACCCAGAAGGGATCTCAGAGGCCCCCTGCCCAACCTTCTCATTTTAAATACAAGGAAATTAAAGCCCAGGATGTTAAGCAACTGACCATGGTCACACAGAGCAAACATCAGGTTAGAATGAAGAAAGAACTTGTTCTGGAAGCAATTCAATATAGTAAGCATTTACTAAGGGTTTACTGTAGATCAGGCACTGTGCTAGGTATTGGAAATATACACACAAAAGCTAAACAGTCTGTGTCTTCAAGGAGCTTACCTATTACCAGTGGTAAGTGAGATAGCAAGATAGATAGATAGATAGATGATAGATAGATAGATAGATAGATAGATAGATAGATAGATAGATAGATAGA